>NC_136065.1:2084220625-2084820625 GCF_964261635.1 Lissotriton helveticus
GGGGAAGGGTTTGTTTTTGTCTTTATTGGTTATTGATTGTTAAGTTTTTATGTACCCCTTTTGTTTCATTCTCTGAAAATTGGAAGAGGCTCATTATTGCTTGTTAACTGTGGAAGCACGCGTCCGGCCTCCGGGTTGTGGCTTAAACGCTGTGTATCTGTTCCTACTGTTCGATCTGCGGCCACCGGATGTAGGCAGGATGCTGTGTTTCATACGTACTTCTTCCTTTCAATAAATAGATTGATTCTAAAAATGAACCTTTTTGCACCATATTTACAAAGTGATGCATCTACCTAGATGTGTCACTGTAAAAACCCTGGCGCCACATTATACCTGCCAGGTATAATATATGCAGGGGGGCATTCCGACACAAGAAAGGGTCGTAAAAGTGATGCAGTGAAAGGATTTCACTGCACCACTTTTAGGATACAAATGTGTCAATATCTTACGCCTACCTCATGGCAGGCGTAAGACTGACAGAGGCACATTTCACATGGGCTTGCCCATGTGTAATTACTCATTGCTGGACTTGCGTCACTTTTAGGACACACTCCAGCAATGCGTTATTTTTGCACCTACTGATACGTCAGAAATACTGACGTATCTGTAACTCCTTGTGACATGATGCGTCATACTGTAAATATGACGCATCATTGGTGTCGCAAGGAGGGCGCAATGAAAAGTGACGCATTGCTGTTTTCTCGCAGCGCTGCTTCGCTTTTCATAAATGAGGCCCAAAATGGGCAAAACACTTTGATGCATCTGCCCAAAGTGTCTTATATGGTGGAGTCCAGGCTTGCTGGGGCCAGGGATGAATTCTATCACATCGAGTAACACAACAGCAGCTTCAGGGGCTCTACTTGTGAATGATGTGCTGCCAAATCAGTGGTTCTTAACCTTTTCACTTCTGTGGACCCCCATTTAATTATTGCTGGAATCTGGGGACTGTAATGTGAGATATTTCTATAATTAGAACCTCAAAACAATATTCCAAAATAGAGGAACAAGTATACAGCAAGCAAATGTTCAAATGTTGAAATATTTTGTGTAATTGTAAAATGAAAAAAGGTTTCAAGTTTCAAATGTGTATCTTTGTTAGTATATACTGTATGAATTATTAATGTACTCATTTGAATATTATTTAATGTGTACAAACAGTTGCAGACCCCTTGAGGGTTCTTTGTACCACAGGTCACTGGTCTAGTTGCCCACCCACAATCCTCTTGGCTTTCTTCACAGCATCCAGGACCCTCTGACCTGGAAGCCTGCAAAGCCTTTCACAAAGCTGCAGTACTTCAGGTGGTTACTAGGTGTCCCTCTCCTATCAGATATCATTGAAGTCTTCACAAAGCTGCAGTACCTCAAGTCATTACTAGGTGTCCCTCTCCTATCAGACATCACTGCTTGAAGTCTTCACAAAGCTGCAGTACTTCAGGTGGATACTAGGTGTCCCTCTCCTATCAGGTATCACTGCTTGAAGTCTTCACAAAGCTGCAGTACTACAAGTGGTAACTAGGTGTCCCTCTGGTATCAGGTATCATTGCTTGAAGTCTTCACAAAGCTGCAGTACCTCAAGTCATTACTAGGTGTCCCTCTCGAGTCAGTCACAAGTGCTTCAAATGTCCTTCACGAAGTTGAGGGGTTTTGGCTTCAACGTAAACAGTTTCATATCCATTCCCTTAGTTTAATGGTTTGTGCTTGCTTTATATTGATATATGAACATGCCAAAGCTGAGTCAATATTGCAGCATTCAGTAGTAAATATAAATGCCTTCAACTTTTTAATATTAGGGGACTATTTTGGGGTGTGTATTTGTGCATAAGTAAAAAGCAGTTAATCAAGGTTATTGAATCTCATGGGTGTCCTAAAAGGTGCTTAATGGGTGGAAGCGTAATTTGAGTGACATTCGAGTAGCCAAAGGGTCAAGAGGGATGACTAAAAGCTCCTCTATGTGTTTGTATGTTAGTATGAATTTTTGGGAAAACGTGGCCATCAAAATAAAGCTTTCTGTAGGCCGGACCTAAAAAGAATACAATGTCAATGCAATGCACAGGCTTGATCAATGGATGCAGAGCGACCAGGAAGAGATATAGTGAGGACCCTGCAGAGCTCGCGCTGGATGGGAATGAAAAGGAGGGTGCGGGGGGGCTCACCAGAATATGACCTTGATGCAAGGTCATCCCTTTCAGTCCTGTCCCCAACTCCCACTGCCCCTGGACTCGATTTCAGAAAGCCTGGGATGTACCTTCACGCATTTCACACACATGCTCTCACACACTCTCACACACACACATGTGCCTTCACACACACATGCTCTCTCACACACACGCTCTCTCACACACATGTGCCTTCAAACACACATGCCCGCTCTCTCACACACACACACACACACACGTGCCTCCACACACATGCCCTCTCTCTCACACACACATATGCTCTTTCACAAACACACACATGCTCACACACATGCATGCTCCCACACACATACTCTCTCACACACACATGCCCACTCTCTCACACACACATATGCTCTCTCACAAACACACACATGCTCACACACATACATGCTCTCACACACACATGCCTTCACACACACACACGCTCTCTCTCACACACGTGCCTTCACACACGCACACGTGCCTTCACACACGCACACACACACACACACATACATGCTCTCACACACACATGCCTTCACACACACACACGCTCTCTCTCACACACGTGCCTTCACACACGCACACGTGCCTTCACACACACACACACACACACACACAAACACAGGCGCACTCACACTCTTTAAAGAACTTCCGTTTTTGAGGTGCAGCCAGGTGTGGGTGTAGGGTCAGGGCTCTGAAGGGTATTTAAACTCATGTTGTCTGTGGGATTGCCAGATGTAAGCCCGGCCCTCGGTCACAGAGGCAGGCAGGGGTCCGATGGCGCTGAATGAAAACCTTTAAATGGTCATATGATGTATTACATTTCCGAGGGGTCCCTTAAAAGACACTTATCGTGTGTTCGGATTAACACAGGCGGGGTGGACTTTCTTTGCTGAAACCCTCTTCTTGGCCCTGTCCTTGTTGGGCTGGAAGTTGCCAGACAGCTTCTCTTGGTGACAGTTCCCCTGAGCAGATGGAGAGAGGAGAAAGGAAACTGAAACTCAGCCGCCTCCCCTCGGACCTGCTGACACCTCAGGAGCCCAGTGGCCAGAAGAGGAGACGCTGTGGCAGGTGCAGAACCCTAACCCTGCTTCCGACTGCGGAGTGTGCAGAACCCCAACCCTGCTTCCGACTGTGGCAAGTGGAGAACTCTACCCCTGCTTCTGACTGTGGAGTGTGCAGAACCCTAACCCTGCTTCCGACTGTGGCAAGTGGAGAACCCCAGCCCTGCTTCCGACTGTGGAGTGTGCAGAACCCTAACCCTGCTTCCGACTGTGGCAAGTGGAGAACCACAGCCCAAAAACCGACTGTGGAGTGTGCAGAACCCTAACCCTGCTTCCGACTGTGGCAGGTGGAGAACCACACCCTGCTTCCGCCTGTGGCAAGTGTAGAACCTCACCCCTGCTTCCGACTGTGGCAAGTGGAGAATCACAGCCCTGCTTCAGACTGCGGAGTGTGCAGAACCCTAACCCTGCTTCCGACTGTGGCAAGTGGAGAATCACAGCCCTGCTACCGACTGTGGAGTGTGCAGAACCCCACCCCTGCTTCCGACTGCTGCAGGTGGAGAACCACAGCCCTGCTTCCGACTGCGGAGTGTGGAGATCCCCACCCCTGCTTCCGACTGTGGCAAGTGTCGCAGAAAGAACCCCACTCCTGCTTTCGACGGCGAAGTGTGCAAAACCCCAGCCCTGCTTCCGACTGCGGCGGTTGGAGACCCCCACCCCTGCGTCCTGCCCCGTTCCAGAAGACGGAAGCTGCCCTCGGAGCAGGGAAGGGGCTTCACTGCAGCCAGGGGTAGGTGGATGTCACGCGGGGCCCGAGGATCAGGCCTGAGGTGACTGAGGGTCGGGGGGAGGTCTTGTCAGTCCAACTCCTCAATGATGGAGGTCGGTTGTAGAGTGGGGGTATGGAGGGGTGTTATGGAGCTGTAGAAAGAGAAGAGAACTGACCGGCCTTGGGGTGGCAGGAGACGGGGGGATGCGGAAAGGCGGTGGAGTTTGTGGTGGTCAGAGGGTGGAGGCGGAAGGGGCTGGGACGTGTAAGTGATGGGTTCTGTGTCAGGGGGGCTGGGGGTTCCGCGGGTTGGTAGTGGGGGGCTGGTGAATGGCTTGAGAGATCTGGATGACGTGTCGAGAGTCCAAGGGCTGAAGGTTGAAAGAAGAAGGGGCGTAATCAGCTTAGAGAAGGTCGAAGGCCTCCGAGTCTAGGCGCTAGAAGATAACGGCCCACCTATGGGAGAGTTTCCTTGGGTGATATAGGTGGGTTGGGGGAAAGGCTGCTGGTGAATGAATCCCGAAGATGCGGTGAGGGGGGGTCGCGCCTATCCCCTCTGCCATCTGGTAGCACACATTGCTTCCCAATGGGGCGTCCAGATGGCCGGGCTGCCCTGAAAGTCCCTATCAGGGCTCATTTGCCTCCCCAATGCGCTCCAGGGCTCCAGGAGGTCGGGCACATCCGTGCCTTGGGTCCCCTCTGTCTTGTGGTGCACACGGGTTACCAGGAAGGGGGAGGATACCCTTCCTCCGGATTGCTAAGGACAGGGTACTTTGGAGCCCCTCTCGGCCAGGCGGTCCTCAGCCGGCATCTGGATAGGCCAGGATGTCCTCCAAGCCGGGGCTCCGTCCCTTAGGCAAACGTGTGGTGTGGCGCCCGGGATGTGGCCTGCGGGCACGAGGAGGCATCCCCTGTGCCCAGGAGCCCAGACGGGGTCCGGGGGCCCCGGTCTCAGTCCTCCAGCTTGCTGCTCCACCGTGGGGAGACTCCTCCTCCTAATGTCCCCTGGGGAGGAGGGCCGCCCCACCCTGGGCTCTGTCATCAGTCCTTCCGTGTGTCAGGGTGCCCGGGACAGGGTCCTGCAGGCCTGTGGAGGCTTCCCCTGTGTGCCCAGGCCAAGGAGCCCCAGCTGGGTCCAGGGGCCCAGAGTCCGGCGTCCGGTTCCCCAGCTTTGGGCCCTGTCCCCTTGCCTGCCGGTGTGCCAAAGGCCCGAGACAGGGTTCCATTGTACCCGGGGAGCCCACCCCTGCTTGGCTGGGTTCAGGAGCTCCGAAAGAGGCCCCTGGGGAGGGCGGCCTCCCCACCCCGTGCTCCGTCCTCGGTCCTGCTGCGTGGCAGGGTGCCTGAGACCGGGTCCCGCGGGCCGGGGCGGCTTCCCCTGCACCTGTGGATAATAGTTTTGCGATTCTCAAATAGCAATTCTCTAAAAAATCGCAAAACTATTCTTTGATACATCTGGCCCATAGAGAGGACCCTGCAGAATGCGCACTGGATGGAGGACTGATAAGGAGGGGGCGCGGGGGTCACCAGAATGTGACCTTGATACAAGGTCATCCCTTTCAGTACCCACCCTACTCCCCCAGCCCCTGGACTGGATTTCAGAAAGCCTGGGATGTACCTTCTTCACACATACACACACACTTGCTCTCACACACACTCTCACACGCACACGTGCCTTCACACACACACACACACACACACACACACACACCCACAGGCGCACTCACGCTTTAAAGAACTTCCGTTTTTGAGGTGTAGCCAGGTGTGGGTGTAGGGTCAGGGCTCTGAAGGGTCTTTAAACTCATGTTGTCTGTGGGATTGCCAGATGTAAGCCAGGCCCTCGGTCACAGAGGCAGGCAGGGGTCAGATGGCGCTGAATGAAAACCTTTAAATGGTCATATGATGTATTACATTTCCGAGGGGTCCATTAAAAGAGACTTATTGTGTGTTCGGATAAACACAGGCGGGGTGGACTTTCTTTGCTGAAAACCCCTTCTTGGCCCTGTCCTTGTTGGGCTGGAAGCTGCCAGACAGCTTCTCTTGGTGACAGTTCCCCTGAGCAGATGGAGAGAGGAGAAAGGAAACTGAAACTCAGCAGCCTCCCCTCGGACCTGCTGACACCTCAGGAGCCCAGTGGACAGAAGAGGAGAGACTGTGGCAGGTGGAGAACCCTAACCCTGCTTCCGACTGTGGCAGGTGGAGAACCACAGCCCTGCTTCCGACTGTGGCAAGTGGAGAATCACAGCCCTGCTTCCGACTGCGGAGTGTGCAGAACCCCACCCCTGCTACCGACTGTGGAGTGTGCAGAACCCCACCCCTGCTTCCGACTGTGGCAGGTGGAGAACCACAGCCCTGCTTCTGACTGTGGCAAGTGGAGAACCCCACCCCTGCTTCCGACTGTGGCAAGTGGAGAACCGCAGCCCTGCTTCCGACTGCGGAGTGTGCAGAACCCTAACCCTGCTTCCGACTGTGGCAAGTGGAGAACCCCACCCCTGCTACCGACTGTAGAGTGTGCAGAACCCCACCCCTGCTTCCGACTGCTGCAGGTGGAGAACCACAGCCCTGCTTCTGACTGTGGCAAGTGGAGAACCCCACCCCTGCTTCCGACTGTGGCAAGTGGAGAACCGCAGCCCTGATTCCGACTGTGGACTGTGGAGAACCACAGCCCTGCTTCCGACTGTGGAGTGTGCAGAACCCTACCCCTGCTTCCGACTGTGGAGTGTGCAGAACCCCACCCCTGCTTCCGACTGTGGAGTGTGCAGAACCCCACCCCTGCTTCCGACTGCGGAGTGTGCAGAACCACAGCCCTGCTTCCGACTGCTGTAGGTGGAGAACCACAGCCCTGCTTCCGACTGCTGCAGGTGGAGAACCACAACCGTGCTTCCGACGGTGGAGTGTGCAGAACCACAGCCCTGCTTCCGACTGCTGCAGGTGGAGAACCACAGCCCTGCTTCCGACTGCTGCAGTAGGAGAACCACAACCCTGCTTCCGACGGTGGAGTGTGCAGAACCACAGCCCTGCTTGCGACTGCGGAGTGTGCAAAACCCTACCCCTGCTTCCGACTGTGGCAGGTGGAGAACCACAGCCCTGCTTCCGACTGTGGAGTGTGCAGAACCCCACCCCTGCTTCCGACTGCGGAGTGTGGAGAACCCCAGCCCTGCTTCCGACTGTGGCGGGTAGAGACCCACACCCCTGCGTCCTGCCCCCTTCCAGAAGACTGAAGCTGCCCTCTGAGCAGGGAAGGGGTTCACCGCAGCCAGAGGTGGGTGGATGTCACGCGGGCCCGAGGATCAGGCTTGAGGTGACTGAGGGTCGGGGAGAGGTCTTGTTAGTACACCTCCTCAATGATGGGGGTGGGTTGTAGAGTGGGGGTATGGAGGGGTGTTATGGAGCTGTAGAGAGAAAAGACAACTGACTGGCCTTGGGGTGGCAGGAGACGGGGGGATGCGGAAAGGCGGTGGAGTTTGTGGTGGTCAGAGGGTGGAAGCGGAAGGGGAGGGGGTTACAGGGATGTGTAGGTGATGGGATCTGTGTCAGGGGATCTGGGGGTTCAGCGGGTTGGTAGTGGGGGGCTGGTGAATGGCTTGAGAGATCTGAATGACGTGTCGAGAGTCCAAGGGCTGAAGGTTGGAAGAAGAAGGGGCGTGGTCAGCTTAGAGAAGGTTGAAGGCCTCCGAGTCTAGGCGCTAGAAGATAAAGGCCCATCTATGGGGGAGTTTCCTTGGGTGATAGAGGTGGGTTGGGGGAAAGGCTGCCGGTCAATGAATCCCAATGACGTGTGTAGAGTCCAAGGGCTGAATTTGGGGTGAGGGGTGCAAGACAGGGGCTTGGCATGGTTATGAGAAAGTGCTCTGAGTACTGGTGTGGTCAGCATGCACGACGTTTAAATCCTGTGAGTCTAGGCGCTAGAAGGTGACGGGCGGGGTCGGTCACAGCGTGTGGCAGGTGGCCGGTGGTTCACAGGCCGGTGAGCAGAGGATGCTGGTGGAATCTGGTGGAGGTCAGCAGCTGGAGGGTCAGGGTGGGGCTTGGAGAACAGGAGAGTGAAGCGCCCAGCTTGAGGGAGGAGGAGGATGAATAGCTAAGGGCTGGGAGGCTATGGAGTACAAGAAGTGACAAGCAGGGGAATGTGGAGGATGGAGGGATGAGAGGTTAGGTGTGCTGCAGGATGGAGGGGTCAGGGGTGCTGGAGGATGAAGGGATGAGGGGTCAGGGGTCATGGGTGCTGGAGGATGGAGGGATGAGGGGTCAGGGGTGCTGGAGGATGGAGGGGTGAGGGGTCAGGGGTGCTGGAGGATGAAGGGATGAGGGGTCAGGGGTCATGGGTGCTGGAGGATGGAGGGATGAGGGGTCAGGGGTGCTGGAGGATGGAGGGATGAGGGGTCAGGGGTGCTGGAGGATGGAGGGATGAGGGGTCAGGGGTGCTGCAGGATGGAGGGATGAGGGGTCAGGGGTGCCAGTGTATGGAGGGGTGAGGGGTCAGAGGTGCTGGAGGATGGAGGGGTGAGGGGTCAGGGGTGCGGGAGGTGAGAGGGATGAGGGGTCAGCGGTGCTGGACTCTGAGGATGGAGGGATGAGGGGTCAAGGGTGCGGGAGGTGAGAGGGATGAGGGGTCAGGGGTGCTGGAGGATGGAGGGGTGAGGGGTCAGGGGTGCGGGAGGTGAGAGGGATGAGGGGTCAGGGGTGCTGGAGGATGGAGGGATGAGGGGTCAGGGGTGCTGGAAGATGAAGGGATGAGGGGTCAGGGGTGCGGGAGGTGAGGGGTCAGGGGTCAGGGGTGCCTGAGGATGGAGGGGTGAGGGGTCAGGGGTGCGGGAGATGAGAGGGATGAGGGGTCAGGGGTGCTGGAAGATGAAGGAATGAGGGGTCAGTGGTGCGGGAGGTGAGAGGGGTGAGGGCCAGGGATGCTGGAGGATGGAGGGATGAGGGGTCAAGGGTGCTGGAGGATGGAGGGATGAGGGGTAGGGGTGCTGGAGGATGGAGGGGTCAGGGGTGCTGGAGGATGAAGGGATGAGGGGTCAGGATGCTGGAGGATGAAGGGATGAGGGGTCAGGGGTGCTGGAGGATGGAGGGGTGAGGGGTCAGGATGCTGGAGGATGGAGGGATGAGGGGTCAGTGGTGCGGGAGGTGAATGGGGTGAGTAGGTAATTCAGGATCAAGAGGGTAGGCGAATGTGGTTGAACACATTCAAGCCTCCCACAACAGTCTTCATAAAATAGTTTTCCCTTTTAATAATATCTACTTCTCCTACACAAAAAGTGTGTGTATATTACAGTGAACCAAAGAAAAAGAGCAGAAATGTCCCTATATATAGCAACACATAGTCTAAATTAAATTCCTATATTTTTATTATTATTCTTTGTATTGAACAATGTCAGGTAAATTTATAGCACATTTAAAACATTACATGTTACATTTCATAGAACACATTTGTTTAACATTACAACAAACACCATTTAGGAAAATGGTGTATTTTGCAGTATTTCTTTAACTGTGAGTATGGAAAATCACAGAAATATTTTACATTTCCTTATTACGTATCACAATATAAAAACATGATAATATAACTTTTTTATAAAACTTTAAAAATGCTTTATCCTTTTGTCGATGCGTTTCGGTGTGTCATATAGTTAAAACCACCTTCTTCAGGACCCAACATATATACTTAATCACAAAGTGCTCATTTTTATCAACATAATCAATCTAAAAATAAAAACAAAAGATAAATACAATTAAATACAGAACATGTGCTGCAGAAATAATTAAACTTTTCTATGGTTCAAAGTATTATACTGTAATTTTAGTGCTACTCTATTGTTCATTGGAGCAGTATAAAGATTCATAGTATCTTTCTTGTCAGTTATCCTAGGGCACATGTGACTTTATATAGTCTTGATTAGTTCTTACACCTATACTTAGCGTTTACCTTCTGAAAAACATATTTCAGGCAAATATACTAATATCATAAATCAATTCAGAAACCTTCACTGATTATATTCACAAAGAAGCCAATAGTAATATAGGCCACCCTCATCTTTTTACCGTTAATCGAAATTCGGTAACCAATTTCGTGTATCACTGTCAAGCTATTCCTAATTTCACTCAGTTTTTCTTTTCATCCAATCTAGAGAAATTCATAATTGAATTTGAGTATATTTGGGTAAAAAAAACGTAAGAGTCACAAAGGAGTATTTCCAATCCTATGCAAAATAGTTTGTCAGATCTTTATAAAAAATTTCTCTGTAGGAAAATAGAAGACGTCTATAGATCCCTCATACCTCTTGATTCAAGGAGTACATACTGTAAAATCCTACCTCATTTTAATTTTAACCCTTACTTAAAAAATATAGTTTCTTTAGGGGTCACTCACCCAGTAGTGGTCATTGGCTTTAATAACTTTCTATCGTTGCTTTTTCAATTGAGACGACGATCTCCCTGCAAACAACAGGATGTAAAGCAGATTTGTTTACATCACTGCACTAACATGGCTCATCTCATGTAACATATCTCACATTATTTCTACACTCAAGCTTCAAAAATGAAGTGGGCTTCCCCTGGAAAGTCCAGTGTGCTAGCCAAGAGAGAAGGTGGACTGGTCAATGATTCCCAGGACCCACCCATCCTTTGTGAAGTTCTCTGGGCTCCACATCAAACTTCCATTCTTTCTATTCTTTCTGACTCATGTTGAGCTTGTGCCATCTCGAAACAAGCACTTGTTGCTGCTGCCTCGAAGCGCTATAAATGGAACAAGCTTGGATGTTGGGGTCGATCTATAAGCCAGCTACCGCAGGAAGATGTGATGAGGTGGACATCAGCAGCTGCTACTATGGATATTCGTGGGTGAAAGGTAAGGTAGAAGATCCAACCCTGTAGGTAAGGAGGTTTATGTAGAGTTTAGGTTTGTGTTTCTATTTTATAGCAAATCGAAGCAGCCTTCTGCTGGGATTTATAAACCGAATTTGTAACCGAAAGTGACGCCACACAGCACCGTGCACTGCCTTACGTTACTTTGTCACTAAGTATAATGGGGCTGCCCTGTGTCCCTCAATCAGTCATTCAATCAATACAGGAGGTTTAAAGCATGCTACTCACCCATGAGGATCTGAAGGCGCTTGGGGGGAAGGAGGAAGGGGGGGTGAGGGGGATGCAGCTCCGGTCAGCCGAAGAGTCAGTTCTTGAGGCTCTTCCTGAAGTTGTGCAGAGTAGGGGAGCGTCTGATGTTGATCGGGAGCTCGTTCCAGGCTTTGGCTGCGATGTAGGAGAAGGCTCTTCCGCCCGTTCTGGTTCTACGGATGCGTGGGGTTTCTGCCAGGACGAGGTCGGTGGAGCGGAGGTTCCTTTTGGGTACTGTGTTGTGGAGGGATTTTAGGCGTGGGTAAGTAGCTTGAAGGTTACTCTCTTCTCAACGGGGAGCCAGTGGAGGTCTCGCAGATGTTGGGTGATGTGCTCATGTCGTGGGATGCCAAGGACGAGTCTGGTCACGGTGTTCTGAATGATCTGGAGTTTGTGTAGCAAAGATTTGTTGTTTCCAAAATAGAGGGTGTTTCCGTAGTCCAGTCTGCTTGTTATGAGTGCGTGGTTGATGGTCTTTCTGGCTTCGGGGGGATCCTCTTGAAGGTCTTGCAGAGGATGCGGAGTGTGTTGAAGCAGGTAGCGGTGACGGCGTTGATCTGTCGGGTCATGGTGAGGGAGGAGACGAATATGAAGCCAAGGTTCTGGGCGTGGTCTGTGGGGGTTAGGGCGGTGCCAAAGGCTGGGGGGTACCAGGAGCAGTCCCACGCCGAGGGAGGGATCCGAGGATTAGGACTTCTGTCTTTTCTGAGTTGAGTTTCACACATCTGCTGCTCATCCAGGCTGCGACGTATTTCATTCCATCTTGGAAGCAGAGTCTGGTGGTTTGGGGGTCCTTCGTGAGGGAGAAGAGGAGCTGGGTGTCGTTGGCGTAGGATACAATGCTGAGTCCATGCTGTCTGACGAAGAGGGTGAGGGGGGCTATGTAGATGTTAAAGAGCGTGGGACTGAACGATGATCCTTGTGGTACTCCGCAGTTGATCTCTGTAGGTTTGGAGAGGAAGGGCGGAAGTCTGATCCTTTGGGTTCTGCTGGCGATGAAGGAGCGGAGCCAGTCGAGGGTGGTTCCCTGTATTCCTGCATCATGGAGTCTGGCTGCAAGGGTGCGGTGGGAGATGGTGTCAAAGGCTGAGGAGAGGTCGAGTAGGATGAGGGCTGCGGTGTGGCCTTGGTCAAGGAGCGTGCGGATGTCGTCTGTGGCGGCGAAGAGGGCGGTCTTGGTGTTGTGGTTGCCACGGAATCCGGATTGGGAGGGGTCGAGGATGGAGTTTTCTTCAATGAAGTTTGTCAGCTAGCCGTTGACGATCTTCTCGGTGACTTTGCCTGAGAAGGGAAGGAGTGAGATGGGTCGCTAGTTCTTCTGGTCCGTCAGATCTGCAGAGGGCTTCTTGAGGAGAGGCTTGACTTCCGTGCATTTCCAGTTGTCTGGGAAGGTGCCAGATTTGAATGTGACGTTGATGGTGCATCGTAGCTGGGGTGCTATGGTGGTGGCTGCTCTATGGAAGATGTGTGGAGGGCAGGGGTGAGTGGGGGCTCCCGAGTGGGTGCTCTTCATGGTCGTGTTGGTATCTCGGTGGTTACCGGGGTCCAGGCGGTGATGGTGGGCCGGCTGTTGTTGTTGGATTAGAGGGTGGTTTCTGGAGTCTGCTCGTTGAAGTTGTCGCAGAGGGCTTCGATTTTCAGGTGGAACCTGGGTATATAATTATGAACTACAAGTGGTTCTGTATGATGTCACAATTCTGCTAAGAATTGTAAAAGGATGCTATTTAATAAGCAGGAATATTAAGGGTCAAGGACTGATCTCTATCGAGCAGATTACGAGAGTTTATATAATTTCTTACAAGCCTCTGCTCTATATACTTTCTATTGTCCATAAAACATGACACAAAGAGCAGTTCATCAATGACATGTGTTTTGTTTTTTTCTTTTTTTATCCTCATTGGCATGCATAGCTCCAATCTGTCAAAACAAAAATTGCCACAGAGCAGGAAATCAGGCTGCGTCACTGTACTGTCTCAGCGTCAGCTGGCAGGGATCTTAGGAAAGGGTGGCGGCCAGGTCCCAGCAGTAAATACACGCAAGCCTTGAAAACTCAAGCACAGGGCAGATTGTTTGTAGATTTTGCCCGATATAACGAAGCCCCACGAGCGCCACGACACCTTGCCATAGAACCGAGGGTAAGCATGCCTGCATTAATCATAGGACCTGGGGAAAAAAAAAAAACCCAGGCTCAAAACGACTACTCTAACTGTGTCCAAAAAACTCTCCTACTCGGATTCCCACTCCTTGCTAGGTCAAGTTTTGATATCTGGAGGATTGAAGAACGCCATTCATGTAAGGTGGGTGGCAGGGCGTCCTTCCAGTGTCTACAAATTTCCCTGCGCGCCGCCAGAATGGAATAAAACACCAGGTTAGAGGCAGCATTGCGGGATTTGGCACTCAGGCCGAAGATGACTAGGCCAAGATCAATGGAGATGTGAGAGCCCAGTGTCAAAGACAATTTGTTACCTATGGAGTCCCAGAATGAAGTTATTTCTGGGCATTCATAAAACATGTGAATGTCAGATGCAGCCACTAGTCCGCACCTTGGGCACGAGACCGGGCCTGTCAAAGAAAACTTTGACAGCCTCTGCGGGGAAAAATAGGCCCTATGTATTGTGAATAAATGGTTCCTGCAGAGCCAGGCTGGTTTAACCAAGTCCCATAGTACCCCACAAGAAGCAGACCAGAGTTCCTCCACATCTATGCCTGGCAATGAATCGGCCCATAATGATGTTGGAAGGCAAAATTTACCGTCTGCTTCCTCTACGATCTTATTGTACCAGAGCGATATTTCCTTCTTTGCAGGGGGATTGTCCAGCAGGCACGTCACCAATTCACTGTTTCCACCGATAGGTAAACTACTGTTCCGGGTTGACCAGGCCCGGACTGGCCGTTGTAGGCACCGGGCAATCCCCCGGTCGGCCGCATGGGTGGGGGCCGTTTTTGTTACAGGGCCTTTTTTGCAGCCCTGTAACAAAATCGGCTGAAAACCGGCCCTGGTAAAGAGTGCGGTCGCACCCCCAGGGTAGAGGGGGGGCCGGCTGAGCACTTTGCCAGGGCCGATTTCGGTTCCCAGTCCGGCCCTGGGGTTGACTGTGTACTATATGTCTGAGACCAGCTTGATATTTGTATGAATTTGAATCTCGAAAGGCCTGGCCCGACTTTGTTGATTAAGTAGTCCCAAGGAAGTAAGGAACCATCCATGAACAGGTCTCCCCAGGAGGTGATTTGAGCCTCTTTTAGTGGTTGTGTTAATGCGTCTTCTGCCCAAGCTGGGGGTGCGGGTAGGTCCCATATAGGTGCTCTCTCTGAGTAATACCCTAATTTGATCGTGTGCCTCACTTTGTACCACGTAGTAGCTATCCCCTGCAGTACCTTCAATTTTTTTTATTTTTTTTATTTGGGGTCTCCAAATTTGAACAAAAAGCTGTCCTGTCCTACTCCCTCACAATTCAGCAAAGTGGAGAACATATGGCCTACCCCTATTGCTGTTGGTGTTTTTAGTAGCATGCGTGTATATGAGAGCTGAAATGCCCATGCGTAGACCTGGAGATCTGGTCCCGCCAGACCGCCTTTCTCCCTATGACGTCTTATTTTTTTCCAAGAGATTCTTGGGTTCTTATTATTCCAAATAAAAGTAGAAATCGCGCTCTGCAGCTTTGAAATTAACTTAGGATCAAAAAAGAGTGGAATAGAATTAAATAAAAACGAAATCTTTGGCAGAATACACATTTTTACAAGATTAACCTTACCTAAGATAGTGAGCGGAAGGTGTGACCAATCTCTCATGTGTTTTCGGCACTGCGCAGCTACTTTAGCAAAATTTAAGGAGGCGATCAAGTCAATGTCTTTAACTATGTTTATCCCCAGATATCGTAATTGAGGTCTTGATGTTTCGTTGTGTGTATTTAAATTAATATTCCAAGACATTGACTCTGTTTTAGAGGCGTTCACCTCATATCCTGAAATGTTACCAAATTTGTGAGCTAAGTCTATGACCTCTGGATATGCTGTATTAATATCTGTCGTAAAAATCATTATATCATCAGCATAAAGTGCCACTTTTTTTTCCCAGTCTCCGAAAACAAAAGGTTTAATCAATGTACTATCTCTTAGTTTTTGCGCAAACGGCTCTATATATAGATCAAAAAGGAGAGGAGACAGGGGACAGCCCTGTCTAGTTCCCCTAGTTACCCTAAATGGCTCCGTAAGGCCCCCGTTGATCAAGATTGAAGCTGAAGGGCTGCGATATATCAGGTTAATTGCTCTACGGAATTTGTCCCCGACGTTTAATTTTTGCAAGGCCTCCGACAGGTATAACCAATTCACCCTGTCGAAGGCCTTGGTGGCGTCCAACGTAAGGACCGATAGGGGAAGAGCTTCTTTTATGGCCAAATCTATGGCTCCTACTAGTTCATAAGTGAGCTCATATTTGTCTCACTCTTATAAAGCCTTTTTGGTTAGGATGTAGTATGTCAGGCGCAACCTGGCCAAGCCGTTTAGCTAGTATGGTGGCAAAAATTTTGTAATCGGCATTTAAGATTGAAATTGGCCGATACGAGCCACAATCAGAGGGAGGCTTCCCTGGCTTCAAAATAAGGGTTATTGAGGCGTTGTCCCAGGAGACAGGTGGTGCTTCTCCATCCCTCAATATTTGGTTAAATAAGGCCGCTAGAATTGGGGACACCTCTGATATCAAGTTTTTATATATTTCACTCGGTAAACCATCGGTTCCTGCCGCCTTGCCACCTTTGGCTCCCCTTATAGCCTGCTCTACTTCAGCCTTAGTTATTTCCTCTTCCAGAAACCTGCTCTGTTCTAGTGACAAAGATGGTAGGGAGATATCCTCTAACCAACTCGTAATATCATTAGGTATAACATTAAGATCTTCATGATAGATTGATTGAAAAAAGATTTTAAAGGTTTCCCTGATTTCTGCATCCCTTAAAAAAATGCCCTTTTCTGATGTGACGGAGGCGATGTTGTTACGAACCTGGTCCGATTTAACTTTCCAGGCCAGTAATCTACCAGCCCCTTCCCCATATTGGAAATGGGAGAGTTTGCTCGCCTCCCATCTCTGTAAAACTCGCTTATCTAAGACCGATGACAATTTATTCTTTAGTCCGTCTAACTCAGCAAGTTTCTGAGATAGATCATGACTGTCTTCAGCCCTACAGGTGTCAATATCCGACTGAACTGCAGACATTCTAATCTCAATAGTAGACACCTCTTCCATGTACTGTCTCCTTCTATAAACAACCCTGTTCTTAACAATACCTCTTAGTGCGCACTTGAAAGCGTCCCAAACTATGCCTGCTGGGGCAGTGCCCGTGTTGATAATAAATAACTCACGCGCTTCTGATTGAAGAAACTCTATATCGTCCATAGATGTGAGAAAAGATCTATCGAAGGTCCACAATCTGGTGGGAGGCTTACCACCCCTCTCCAGTTCCAGCTTAATTGCGGAGTGGTCAGATAGGTGCGATGGGATGTAGTCTACATAGGTGATGGAATCGACCAAGGCACGGCTAGTTAGGATAAAATCTATTCTTGATCGATGTCGATACTTAAGGTTTCTAAACGAGAAGCCTTGCCTCTGGCCCTCTCTAAATCTCCAGATATCAACATATCCATATTGATTCATACAGCCTAATAGGCAGTTTCTGGATTTGGAGGAAGCCTGCTGTCTGCTATTAGGAGATTTATCCAGTAGAGGGTTCAAAGTGATGTTAAAATCACCAGTTATTATAGCTGGCTCTGGAAATCTTAGAAGCTGTTGAAATAAAGATTCTAGTGCAGAGGGATCGTCGCAGTTAGGCCCGTAGTAGCCTGCTAATGTTATTACAGTACCTCCTATCTCTACTGCTGCAATAGCCCATCTACCTCCAGAGTCTACTTTCTGCTGTAAAATGTTCACATTCATAGGTTTTTTAAAAAGAATAGAAACGCCCCGTAGATTCAGTGATTGAGATGTTGAGACTGAGGTTTCTATCCACCTATTCCTCTTGACTAGCTCAAGCATTTCGCTTTCAATTAAGTGTGTCTCCTGGAGTATAATGATCCCCGCATCAGCATCTCGAAGATACTGCAAGATTTTATTAGCACGAGGTCTGGTGCGGAGACCATTAACGTTTCAGGATAAGATCCTGAGCCTACTCATAGCTCTGAGAATAGGGGCTACCAAGAAAAACTTCCGGTTTGCGCAATTCCATGTTTATCTGCCAATTAGAAATAAGAAAAATAAGAAAAAACTCACAAGAGTACAATGATTGGAGCTCAATCAAGAGTGGATATTTTTTACTGTTTTTTTGATAAAAATCAATGACATGTGTTGTTAGGCTGTCCACAACACACATAATACATGCAATACAGTAAATAAAACTGACATATATCACATGAAAAATCAAAAATTCACAGTGTTCACATACACAGACATGTAAACATAGAAAACACATAGTCAAATGTCCACACTTATGAAGTTCAAGGTATCCTTATAGTGTGTCTTTTTTATGTTTGTAGGATAGATGATTCAGGATATAGAATATTCACATTGGCGTTTCGACCCTCCGATAGCATGTTAATGGTAAAACATCTTAGCAGGTCTTCCTCAGGACTAAAGAGCCAAAAGGACAGCCTAGGGAAAACATATATACATATTATTAGTATTGCGCCCTCTATGTGCAGTGATATGAAGAGAGGGATGGGTGGCCCTTTAAATGGTCACTCACCTCCAGTGGGAGAATCCCGGACCACCAAATTTGTGTCCTATGGAATATCATCCATGTATATTCCATGCGCCATGGTCCCCAGCCGGGGTACACAAGGTGAGCAAAATGGGATAGATATCATCCAAAAATCCTTACGCCTGGATATATAATATCCTCTCAAATGAATTCTGAATGAGGCATAGTGCGAATTAAAATTAAAAATTGTGCAATGACAACTAGGCCTCAAATAATAAATCCAGGACCTCACAGTGGTACATGTGGTTCATGCATTACTATTTTATCGCAAATCGAAGCAGTCTTCTGCTGGGATTTATAAACCAATACGAATCACGTTTTGTGCTAGTTTGTGACCCAAAGTAATGCAACTCAGCACTGTGCGCTGCCGTACGTTACTCTGTGTTAAGGGGGCGATCCATGGTGGTGCATGTGTGTCCCCATGCAACCACCCATGTTTTTTTTTTAATGCAAATCCCTGTCTACAAAGAATTGGAGACAGCGATTTACACCAAAATCACACGCCTCCTTGAGGCAGGCGTAAAAAGGAAAAATGTTTCATTTTTTGCTCTTTGCATGTGTGCTTCATTTTGCAGGACACATACATAGAGGAAAATGTCCTAAAGCATAGTGTTATGCAACAATGCACCCCTTCCTGCACAAAATCTATGATGACTAAGAAGCAGACACCCTTGCACTATGGCACAAGGGTGCCTGCGCTCGCACATGGCAGGCACAAGTGCACCAGCGTATGTAGTGAGCAGAACAGCACCTTTCTGATTAGATATGGCACAGTTTTGCTCTTTACCGTTCATGCAATGCATCAACTTTACTTGCTGTTCTGCGTTCCGTGAACTCTTTGTAAATATGCCCCCTGTGGGCCCGATTCACAGAACTAACTTAAGACAAAATCCTAAACTTACTACCATTTTGGTGTTCACAGAAGGCACTTACTCATTTTGGTATTCTAAGAAGGCATTTAGGAGTCCTAAAGTTAGGAGTCCTAACTTTACTACTCCTAAACTGGGAAAAAAACTAACTTTAAGACTTTTGGTATTCACAGAAGGCATTTATGAGTCCTAAAGTTAGGACTCCTAACTTCTGTGAATACCGAAATTAGCAAGTGCCTTCTTTGAATACCAAAATGAGTAAGTGCCTTCTGTGAATACCAAAATGAGTAAGTGCCTTCTGTGAATACCAAAATGGTAGTAAGTTTAGGATTTTGCATTAAGTTAGTTCTGTGAATCGGGCCCAAAGTTCTTAGGGTGCTAATGAGTGATGGGGCAGGTGGGTGGGGTTTAACACGTTAGTACAGAAAGTATGGTAAAGGATGTAATTTAAAGTCCCTGTTGATTTTCAGCCAAGTACCCAGACACCATGTTCAGAGCAGATCAGAGGTGGACACCTTCCTGGGGACCGCAAGATTCGACCCTGCAGGTGAGGGAGCAACTATATGGCGGTAAGTTTTGTTTCACCAGCTACCAGCCCAGAGAGATTGGCTGTGTTTCCGTCAATGCAACGGGGCGCTTCCCAAACGACACCCAGAACAAGCGCTTTTTAAGGCCGGACGCCAGGCCTCTTTCCTTAGTGAACTGGGACCTCATGTTGGGCTACCATGACCGCTACATCAAAATAAACAGAGACAACGATGAGGGACGGCTGCATGCGCTGCTCAGGTGGTGTCTGGCAAGCGAGAGGCAACTACAAGCCACCAACGAAGAAGGAACTGGAAGAGGCGCTCCAGGCCACGCGAGGTAAGGAATGTGCACGTAAAGAGACCAGCTAATGGGAAGGGGTTTAGAGAAGTACACCTGGCTTCACTCTTCAGACCAATGACCACAGGCTTTCTCCTACCAGGAAGTAGGGAAGGCACACCCCATCCCCACTCCCACATGCTGGCATCACACTACGACCATCACTTCAGGGAATCCCAGACCATCACCAGTCAAAGAGAGGGGCATAGCACCGGTTCCTGCTTACTCCCAGCATTTCACACTAAATACTGCATCTAGATGGGACCGGGAGGGGCTAATGTCCTCACGGAAGTCCATGTATTCCTAATGCACCAGGCAGGCTAAACTCAACTCCCAATATTTATTTATTTATTTATTTAAAGGCTTATATAGCGCTAGACTCGACTCCCGAAGGAGTATCTCTGCGCTTGGTTCACCAACCGGGGTATAGACAGTGCTTCACATGAGTGCGCTAACAAAGAAGTAGGCTATTTAAAACAGGAAAGTTTTCAGTAGTTTCCTAAAAATTAGATAGTTGGGGTAACATCTCAAGTTGAAAGGAAGTTTATTCCATAGACTGGGGCCCAGGAACGTGAGGGCTCTGCCACCCATTCTCGCCTTCCTAATGGACGGAATCTGTAGCAGAAATTGGTTGCTAGAACGAAGGGTGCGTAAAGGTTTGTAGAGAATAAACTTTTCAGCCAGATACAAGGGGCCATAACCAAAAATACTTTTGTGGATGACACAACAAGTTTTGAATTTAATCCGTTGTCGGATTGGCAACCAGTGGAGTTTTTCCAAAAGAGGATGTGAGGGAGTTCTGGGCGGGGCATTGAGAACTAGTCTTGCCGCAGTGTTCTGGAGATCTATTGGGCTATTGTCATAAAGCAAAGCATGAAGTCCAAGGACTCAGCCAGCCTTCAGCACAACGTCCATCCCACATTCTCCCCGCATTATGGCCATGCTGCCTGTGGTCCTGGAGAAAAGGTTTGCAGCAATGGACTTAGTAGTGGGCACAGGGTCCAAATGCAGTCATTGGTTTGCTTGCACACTCAGCTGTGATTCTCAGGCTCTGACACCCCTACTCTCACAGTTGTCTGTGTTACCACCAGATCTAGGAAGTCTCAGGGTCTGACCAAGACTTTAACGATTTGCTGTGCTGTATCCATGCCAATGAATGTTAGCTTCTTCCATCTACAAACCTAAATTGTATAAGGAAATGCTTCTTTCTAACATGTTAAAACTCTGGAACTAACCCCAGCTGTACTTCTGTCACACCTGTGGGCCCTCACGGCATGACGTCACTAAATCTGCACTATCAGGAGTTGTTCCTCTAGTGTATATCAGAGAAAGCCAGAGTTTCTAACTCTCTAGGAAGGACACTCACAGCCAATTCCAACATGAGAGTCACATCTGAAAGCTTTATGAGAAGTAAGTTCAAGAAATATAAAAAGCTCAATGTTAATAATGTTGTCCTTCAAATGAATAAACAGTTTCTTCAGCTGTCTTTCATAAAGTGTTGGATCAGTTATTTTGCCCCAATTGCTATCTCTCTCCTCTTCTCCATAGCCTTCTTCCACCCAGTCTCTTCCGCCTCTTTCTTCCCTCTCTTATCCCATTTCTCGCTCACGTTCACCTCCTGTCTCTGTGACACTACTTCTCCCTTCATTACATTACATGCCTCTTTTTGACGCCAGGTCCCCGGCCTCAGTCTCACTGGTCCTCTGTTGCCTTTCCATCCAGGCTTCTGAACGTTGACTTTGTGGCCCGCCGAGGACACTTGGCCAGGGTCCTCATCACACCCTACTCTCGACAAGGCTGGAAGATGGCGGTCACCCTGTTCCGTGGGACCTACTTCCTCCTGGAGGAGAGGGACGAAGAACGCCCTTCGGAGACAGCGGAACAATACAACTTCATGGGACACAAGTTTGAGCACTACATGACTTCGGGTATAAGAGATTTTCTGAATGATGTCTTAGGTGTCATTATTTTTTTGTGTTAAGCTGAGAAATATGTATTTACATTCTTATTGGTGTTTTGGTTATTTCCTTATGTTCTCCTTGCAGATTTGACCTTTTCGGCAGCAGACATTTTATAATCTTCTCACATGCTTTCTGAAGCTTTCTATTGAGGTTAGTTGTAAGAGCAGAATGTCACTACATACCTCAGGCTTGAGCAGTGTGTGCATTAAAGAGGTGGGAAGCAAACTGCAGCTCTATGGTGAAGCACGACCACTAACAAGAGGGTGGAAGTAAGAAGCCCATCCTAGAGAGCGGCTGACTAGTTCTTTCCGAGCACTGTTATGTGTTAGATGGTAGCGGGTCATACATGGGACTGCAATTTCTAGAGTTCAAGGTGAGGAAGTTTCCAGGCAAGTCCCCTGCCTGCACTTTTATCTGTCTCTGAATAATGCTTCAGGAAGGCTAGTGGGGCAACCAGGTGCAGAAACTGTGCACTTAATTGTGTGCATGTTTGGAACTTAGCTCCATTGCTACCTGCTGTAAGGACCATCACTTTGGACAAAGGCTGTGTCTGGAGAGCAGCCCGAAAATGACATTTGAATGAGAACCAAACCAGTTCTGACGCCCTAGGTATTAGATCCACAACCTCCGGAAAAGGTGTATAAAATTGGGACCCAAATCACCCCACTGTTTTCCAGTCCCATGTTCTCCTTCACAAGGAAGGAACTGCTCCACAGAGGACTCAAAGAACTGCTGTGTTACTAGAACTCATGTCTCCCAGAAGTGAGGGGACATCATCTGAATTCTGTACTTTATGCTGGAGGAGCTGCGTGTCTGCCAGAAGTGCTTAGTGGCCTACCTACCTGCCTGCTCAGAGAGGAGATTTTAGAAAACAGAGTGCTGGCCCTACACAGGAATTTTACACTGCTCCTTAATTGGAGTAACAAATCGTTCTTATTTCTAGATTTGTTCGGTATCATTTATTTATACCCTTTTACTTTTTGATTAGAAATTAATTTGTACGAGAAAGACATTACATATAGATTTTACATACACTTATTCAAACAACATAACATATAAAAAACAGAACATTAATCTAAACATTTCATATATACATTGCACAGTTGTTTATGCAGCAACAAAGATATTCAATATTTACACTATCTTTCATTAAGAAATAAAGTCACATTCAGATGGAGAGAAACAAATCTAATGGAAAGTACAAATATGACTGGGAGGCTTAATCAATGTTCCAGTCATCCAGGGAACAATTTGTTCCTAGCTGTTGTCAATTACTTGTCTCCATGACGCGTTTCGAACTCGCTATTCTAATTTGCGTGTTCTCATCAGGGCTTTGTCACTTTTTATCTTACATATGAGTCGTCACAGTTCGATTGGGTTCGCGCTTTTTTTCTTTATACAGCGGTCCCTGCCACAGTGTCTTATTGGGGTAGTCACTTCTGTCTCCGAATCACTTCAGGTTCGGTAAGCATCCGCCACTATCACGTTGTTCACAGGTGCCCATGTGGGTCCCGTTTGCCTGTCTGCACACCCAGACTTGGCACGCTCGTTCTCGCTGCTCCTAGCGGAGACTGTTGGATTTTATTTCGAGGGGTCCGTATCCCAAATTCTTCTGTTCAGAGCTGCTGTCTTCAGTAACCGTGGCTTTTCATCAGATGCTTACCAATCAAAAAGTAAAAGGGTATAAATAAATGATACCGAACAAATCTAGAAATAAGAACGATTTGTTACTCCAATTAAGGAGCAGTGTAAAATTCTTTTGTAGGGCCAGCACTCTGTTTTCTAAAATATTAATATATGGTCCAGCTGCCCCTACGTCCCAGGACCTATCTCCCAGTTGTTACAATGCTCAGAGAGGAGGGCAGTGTGTCTGCGCCTGCAGGAGGAGAGGCTGCCCAGTCAGAGAAACCCATTGTGTTCCTGGCAGGAGGAGCATCCACAGAAAGTTTTTCCAGAGCACAAAGCCAAGAGCGACCTGCGTTGTGAAGGGGTCCCTCCGGTCACTCTGCACAATTTTTGCGTGAGCTGCATTCACAGTGTACCTGAACAATTGCCCCCATGTTGCCCCACAATCTGTCGAGGACTAAGAGACTGGTGCTGCTGATGCTGTAAGAGAAGGTTGTGGCGCTGCCAGAGCAAAAACCCTGGACCAGCCTGGAGGCTACAACTACCAGATGACAACATTGCTAGGGATTCAGCCTGAAGGCTGTAACTGCTACACCAGGAAGTCTGTCTGCAGCTGGCCAGGAGAGTTGCCATAGCAGATGACAGGCATGGCCGCAAACACCTACCTCATCAATCGCCCCCAAAAACATCGAAGGGCCAGAGAGGAGAGGAGTCTCTGCTGTGAAAGTGGGAGAGCAGTTCACTTCCATTGCCAAGTCCAAAGTACTTCAAGGGTCAGCAGGTAAACTGTGAGGCTTAACAAACAAGATGATGGACGGAATGTTGCACAATGGCAAACATTCACCCCCAGTCACAGATCTGGGTTTAATTCATTGTTATTTTGCTCACCACGCCCGCCCAGTTCAGACATGGCCATATGCAAATCAGCCTTGACCCCGTGCCTCATGGGAACAGGCCAGACCGAACTGCCAAGCCATGTCTTCCCTGGACCGTAATCAAGCATCCAAGGACCAGTTTCTGGCTATCAGCCGTCTTCAGCCAGGATAGCTTGACTCCAGTGGCGTAGTGAGCACGGGACTCACATCTGGGCATACCCTTCCCACATGGGGTGAACAGCAAAACAAACAAGATGATGGACGGAATGTTGCACAATGGCAAAACATTCACCCCAGTCACAGATCTGGGTTTAATCCATCGTTATTTTGCTCACCAAGCCACCCCAGTTCAGACATGGCCATATGCAAATCAGCCTTGACCCTCTGCCTCATGGGAACAGTGCGGCCCGAACTGCCAAGCCATGTCTTCCCTGGACCGGAATCAAGCATCCTAAGACCAGTTTCTGGCTATCAGCCGTCTTCAGCCAGGACAGCTTGACTCCAGTGGCATAGTGAGCACGGGGCCCACGTCTGGGCATACCCTTCCCACATAGGGTGAACAGCAAAACACACAAGATTATGGACGGAATGTTGCACAATGGCAAACACTAACCCCCAGTCACAGATCTGGCTTTAATCCATTGTTATTTTGCTCACCAAGCCACCCCAGTTCAGACATGGCCATATGCAAATCACCCTTGACCCTGTGAGGCTTAGCCAGCACCAGGGACCAAAGACTAAAATGCTCACAGATGGGTGTGCCGCACCCGTTCAGACTGTTTGATGAAATGGTTGAAAGGGACAATGAACTGAAGTTTCCCAATGGACCTGTGTGAGTAATTAAGCCATCTGAACCAGGGCCTAATCCAAGCCTAAGCCTGTAGTGTGTTGGGCGAAATCACAATGTAACCATGGCAAAAACCCATATCAGGTCCATTCAGGTTTGTTTTAAAACCTTTGCTCAGCCCTGGGTTGCTGTGGTACAGAACAGTGAGGCTTTATCAAAGGAGCACGTGTAAAGCATTAAAAAGTACCAAAACAGCACAATAAAAAGAAAACATGACACAGAATAATTTACATCAAATTACAAAAATAGGTTATATTTTTATCTTTTTGTAGATACTTCAATGATAAAAGTCCACTAAGGTTTCCGGAAATATGAATTTTTAAATATAAATTGCTGCTTTTTACCTTAGGCAATAATTTGTTGTGATCTACTGCGATAGTGGTTTAAGGTTAGCCATGACAGGCAAGTTCTAACAAGAGCCGGTCACAGGGGCCAAACAGTTAAAGGAGGACAATTACCTGCCATTCTTAGCATCCTCCAATCCAGTTTCAAGTCCTTTGACCAAACCGTCATTACCGTCAATGGAGTGGTCTTGAAGTAAGGGATAAAGGATGCAGAAGATGCGGGGTGATACCGGGCTGGTGCCGTGGACCTTTCTGTGGCCACCCCTTGGTCCTCGAGCTTGCGGGGCAACTCTGGTCTCAGAGTCTGATCTCAGACGAGTTCCAGTTGAAGCCCAGCACAGGGCCAGTTGCCACTGGTCTACTGGTCTCCAGCTACAGCAAAAACAACCGTTTCCTTTTGCGGACAATAAATTCCTTGCTTAGTGACCAGTTAGCACTCTGATGACTATCCCGGACCCAGTTGACTCGGGTGTAACGTTTGGGTGCTAGGAGGCCCAGGCTGCATCTCGGCGTTCAGCAGCAGTCAGACGTTCTTGGCTTCTGAGTTCTCCCAAAACAGACTGCTCAGCTTTTATGGCCCTGTAGCTGGAACATAATTCCTTATGTGATGGGCAACTTTTCCACTGATCAGTCACCACAGGCACATTTCTCTCTCTGTTAGCCCACTGGTGCAACAGGTGCAATCCAATCCTTGGCGCAGCCTCTTTTTGCTGTGGCCACAGAAAACAGGGTCCATAAACACGGTGGTTATCTGAAGTCTGAGTGCCAGGGGTACCACTTTTATGCCTGCTACGAGTTCAGGCCTTCATGGCTTCTAACTAGCCAATGGGCTCCCGACTGATGATGACTTCCTGTAAACTGTGGCATCTAGTATACCAGAATCCCCTAGTCTGCCCACTCTCAATTTGGCAGAACTGTTCTCTTGGTGTGTGAAGCTCCCCAGCACAACCTGGAGGTGTGGCTACCTGGGGGCTACATTCCCTATAAAAAACAGTCTTGGCAACACTTTTTCCTCTCTGATGGAGATGCCAGCCCATCTACTAAAACAGAAGAGCAGCCTCTGCATAGTGTGACTACTATTTGCCCTTCAAAGGTGGCTCCCTTTGAAGCTCACATTTTGGGCTCACACCCACTCTGGCCAACCTACCCTGAAGGGGTTCACACCTCTTTCTTTGGCAGATCCTTTGTTCCTCTTCCTGACAGTCATTGTCACCTCTCCCCAGGAGGCAGCACGCTGTCTTGAGGACACCATCTGTGTGCAACTGTGAACGGCGACTGGACATCTTGGGCAACAAAGTGGCAACTTTCTAAAGTTAATTTAGCAATGTTGCCAACGTGCATTCAGATTGCAACAAGTAGAACTTGGTATATCAATTTCATCTGTGTGCGTCCCTGTTAGTGCGCCTCGTCCAAAGGCGCCAAATGAACGATGAAAACAGGTGTGCTGGGAGGGAAGAAGCCCTACCAAGCTGACGGGAGCACTTATCTGGAAAACAACTATGTTTTCTAAATTCAATTTAACAGTTTAACAAAATTAAAACACTTTGGGGCATATTAGCAAGAACCCGCGATATTTATTGCAAAACGCGCTTAGCATGTTAAGTTTTATCGCTGCCTATCGCTGGATATTTTAGCGGAGAAAACTTGCTATTAGCAACGTTTATCTCCACTCTGATAAAATATCCAGTGATAGCGGCGAAATGCCTGAATATCGCTGGGAATCCAGTGATATTCATGCATTAACGCCATGGTGGACTTAGCCTGAAAATCCACCTCCCATTGAGGATACAGGTAAGTCAGGTTTTCAGCAGGTGTTAAATACTAGCGATAATCAAGCTTGGCGTGACTTTTTTTATCACTTTGCCTGCGTTGCTAATAGGAGGTAGTTGTGTTGGCGACTGTTTTAAGTCGCTTCTAGTTGGGAACGCCTACCTTGCATGTCATTAGCGAGAATCATCACTGGCATGTAAGGAGATAGGAAAACCGCCCGCTATCGCCAGAAAGCTGTCCCTAACGCCTGTTAGCGACAGCTTGCTGATAGGGCGATAAAAAAATCGCCGCTTTAGCTGCAAAAAGTACCGCTAAAGCGGCGATAAAGCCCTTGCAAATATGCCCCCCTATCCGTTGCTGAAGCTTCTTCCTAGATTGTAATCAGTAAAATGGTATCATTCTACCAATGGTTCCTTGGTAGCAAATAATTTTCAACCCGAATATTTATTCAACCCAATTAATTTCAGGTCAATCATGGCCCTTCATCAGGGGTCTCATCACCATGGGCTAGATGTAGGTAATTCCCATTTACAGACTCTTAAATACCGAATTTTACCGATTTGGTATTTAAGGGTCTGTAAATGGGAAGGGGGCAGATTTAGGTAATTCCGAATTCAGGAATACCGAATCTGTAAGATTCGGTATTTACCGATTCGGTAAATACCGAATCGGTATTGCCCATTGATTCCTATGGGCCTTGAAGCCCATAGGAATCAATGGGCATACCGAATCGGTAAATACCGAATCCTGCAAGGGTGCAGGGGGTGTCACTTTGACACCCTCTAGCACCCCAAGTACAGGCTTGTGTGACATGTGGCACACATACATGCCCTAAGAGCATGTCTGTGTGTCACATTGCACAGGTGTGCATGCACAGATGTGCATGCACACCTGAATTCGGTATTTTACCACACAATAGGATTGTGTGGTAAAATACCGATTTTTAAGGGCCTGTGGCACTCTCAGGAGTGTCAGCTACATATGGATTTACCGATTCGGTAAATAAACCGATTCGGTATTTTACAGATTCAGTATATTTACCGAATCGGTAAAATTACCGATTCTTAAATTTACATGCCCCTACATCTGAAAACCCAAATACCGGTCGGTAACGGGCGGAATCGGCCGTTACCGACCGGTATTTGGGCTCCTACATCTGGCCCCATGTTCTGTACATACGAAATGAAACAGGAAACTATTCAAAACAGTCCAAAATATTGACACAAACTTGTCATTAATCAGAAAACTACCTACAAATATGAAGATCATGCAGGCATGTCAAAATGCCATACTCATATGTGAACAATTGTAGAATAAACAGAAAACGAACACTGGTAAAAGTTGCCCGTGCTGGTGACATGCCGAGGGTCACGTGATCAGTTAGTCAAATTGTCAATACCTTGTAGTGCTCGAAAGAAAACGTCAAGATATGATAGCCCCGTGCTTCAAAATAAAAACAACAGTGCAACAATGGTTAAACGTGACTTAAAACCATGCGTAGCAACTCGGTGCATTTAAGACACAGCGGGAAATTAGGCCGACTTTTCACTGCGAAATGGAGCCGCGACGTGCTGGTACTACGAAGACGCTTGTGTTCAAATAAACCTAATATTGACGTGAAATAAAACATGCATAGTGACCCGGTGTGAAGAGATATAACGGGAACATGCCAGTACTACAATACCACTTACATTTCTCGTGTGAATAAGAAGCGTACAAATGAAAGAAAAGGAGCAATGGAGTTCTTTCCTGACCAAAGTTGTTCTACCTCCTGCTCTGGTGTACAAGCATAAAAAAGTCTGAATCCTGGAGTAACAGCTGGTCTGACACCTGGGCTGAGCTCAATCACTGTTACTGGGCATACAGACTCAGGGGCATATTTACAAAGGCTTTATCTCCGCTTTTTTGGCTTAAGAAGCCAAAAAAGCTGAGATAATACTATCGCCCTATTTACAAGAGGGTGCTAACATGCATAATCGCATGTTAGCACCCTTTTTCTAAACGCCTTCCTCCTTTGCATCTCTAACGAGATGCAAAGTCGGCGTCACTGGGCGTACCCCGGATGGACTACCTTGCAAACATCGCTAATGTTCACATCGCAATATTTACAAGGCTGCCCCAGCATTTTAGCACATGTTAGCACATGTTAGTTTTTGAAGAAAACCGCTGTTTTCTCCAAAATCTAACGTCTGCTATAATGCAGACTTACCTATCCCTAACATTGGGGTGGATGGTGCTGTTACGATCCTGTGGGTCGTATCAGCAAGGTTATCGCCGTTGTGCAGGGAACATCGCTGGAAAACCAGCGATGTTCCCTGCAAAACGGCGATAACCTCGCTATCTCTGGCATTTTTATCGCTCTGGAGAAACGCGCTACTAGGGTGATAAATTCCAGAGATAGCCTGCGATAACAAAATTATCGCTAAGGACGGCCAGCAATAATTATCGCTGCCCGTTGATAATATGCCCCTTAGTCACCTGCACTGTTATTCCTAGAGCTCTACAGACATCACAGGTTCAATTCCAACCCATCAGGGAGCAGCCTCATTGCAGAAATGCCTGGCCGGCTAGGGTCTCAGACAGCAGATGTAGGACTCAGGTTAGAGAGAATGCACACAGTCAGAAATAGTTCTTGCTACAAGAGATCTCAAAGGTTCACACAGCCGTGATATCAGGTAAGAGAGAGATCATGCATTCGGAATAGAGAGGGAAGGCATCCTTCAGGCTACAGAGATCGCATGAGAGACAGAAGAGCCCTCCCTCAGGTGAGACATCACTTAGGTTCAGACCAGAGATGAAAGGTGTCCTACAGGTTACATAGATCTCACAGATTCAGGTAGCAGAGGTATCTCTCAATTTAGACAGGTCTCACAAGTTACAACTTAGAGAGGGAATGTTACAGAGATCCCTTGGATTCAGACAGCAAAGCTTTCACTCAGGTTAGATAGGTCTTATAGGTTCAGACCAGAGAGGAATGGTGGCCGTCAGGTTACAGAGAAGGAATATGTTGTTAAGGTTGCAGAGATCCCACAGGAGCAACAGCACAGCTATCAGTCAAGCAAAGCAGATCTCATAGGTAGCGACTAGAGACGAAAGTATCCTTTGAGTTGCAAGAGATCTCACGGTTTCAGACATTAGAGCTATGTCTCAGGTTTTGCAGCTCTGATTTGAGACATGAATGTCCTCTTTCAAGTGACAGATCTGAGAGGTTCAAATAACAGAGCTGTCTCTCTGGTAAGAGAGGTCTCATAGGTTGAGACTAGAGAGTGAAGGTGCCTTGAGGTTACAGCGATCCCACAGAATCATAAAACGCAGCTAAGGCACAGGTTAGACCAATCTCATAGGTTCAGACCAGGGCTGAAAGGTTCCAGATATCTCAGAGGCTCAGACAGCAGAACTGTGGCTCAAGTTAGACAGATCTCCTTTGAGACATTGATGATGTCCTTCAGGTTACGTGGCTCTCACACACTACATCAGCAGAGCTATCACACAGGTTAGACAGCTCTCATCTGAGACATGGATGAAGTCCCTTGGGGTGCAGAGATCTCACAGGGTCAGACAGCAGAGCTATCACTCAGGTTAGACAGATCTCATCAGAGACAAGTCACCCCTATAGCAGGCCTTACCAGTCCTGAAGACAGGATGCTTGGTTCTAAGTGAGAAGGTGTCCTAGCACGAGCTGGACACCCCTGCAGCCTACTGAGTCCATTCTCCCAGGTTGTCAGTGATACAGAAATATACGACAGCTTACTGACTAACTCTAAAGTGGCTGAATCAAACCCTATCGTGTTTGGTATCAAAGATGTTGGAATCATACCCCCACATTTATAACCGGTGTGGGAGGTATGATTCCACCCCTCAGAAGCGAGCTTTGTGGTGTCCCTGGTGTTCCCGATAACAGCCTTCTAGTCCCGGACAGCACAAAATGGTTGCTGACGACCAGAGACACATTTCTGCCCTCCTGCTGCTGAGCCAAGCTCGAGCAGGGGAAGGCAGAACAATAGGTATCCTGACCACCCCCCAGATAGGATTTAGTGTATTAGGCCCGGATGGGTGCGCTTGCCAGCGACGGGAAGTCTACATGAGGGGCATATTTGGTGTCCTTGTGCATAGTCCAGTTCCAACCAGTCCTGGGAGCCATTGGCTCCCGCTCTGGCACAAAACTGGACAAAAGACATGGAAGTCACCTCCCCACTGTCCAGACCCTCCCCTGGGAGGATGCCCTGGATCTGTCCAACACTCTCCCGTGGGTACAAAAGGGCTTACCTGGCTGTAGGACCCTAGATTTGACATGGACAAGATTCTGAACCAGAAACAACTGACCTTCGACCATCTGGACACTCTGGACTTCGCTGGACTTTGTTTTAGCCCGGCTCCTTCTCCCTCTTAGTCCAAAGCATCGTCTGTGCCAGTACACCATACAGGCTCCATGCAGGACCTGTGGGGCATCAAGGACAACCAAAGATATCTCCCTTCAGGTGAAGGAATCACTCCCCTGCATCTGCAGGCACCACATCATGACTGACCAGTCTGCTGGTCCTGAGCTCCTATGGACTTCAAAGGCTCCAGCAGCACAGGAGCTGGGTCCTTATGTCCCTCGGGGTCTGAGCTGCCCTGTTACCACGTTTGAGGCCAGAATCCCTAGCGGGGGCTGCAAAACCTGTACCCCTGGGCACCTAATTCATTTTCAAGTGCATATGCTTGTTGGCATTTCCAGAGCAAGTGCACTGGGCTCCGAGTAGCCCCAACCTCTGGCACCATTTCCTAACGAGGACTACAGCCTCCTCGCACTCCGTGGGCTGCTGTTTGGTGACATCGTTCGAGGTCCTCTCTTTACTCCTGTGCCTCCGGCCTGTGAATCCACTTGAGGGTCAACTTTGCTTTTCTTGGGCTCCACTGTTTGCTCCAGGCATGCACTGACTCCCCTTGCTTTGGTGAGTCTCTTGGACCTCGCTGAGCAAACCGTAACCTTCTTTGACCTTCTGCTTGGGTTGCCGTTACCAACGCTTGTTGATGCTCCCACCGGATACCAACCCCTCAGCACTCGCCATCCTTCATGGGACAGCCCGTATCCAGCTCCTGGTTGTCCTCGACGTCTCCTAGTCCCCGAGGTTGCTGAGTCAAGAACCCCCTCAATGCACCTGAAGCACTCGACATCTGTGGGCATTCGTCTACCAAGCCCCTGGTGACTCCTGAGTGACCCAGACTCTGCCCCCTCGGCTTTCAGGTACTCTTTGACCAGAATCTACCTTTGGATTCCAACAGCCACTTTTCTTCCTTCCATCGGCGGCTCTTTTTCGAAGTCCTCTATTAAGATCGACTGCAGTTTCTGCCGCCACTTCAGACCTATGCACCCGACTCCCCTGGGATAGGTAACACGTGTACTATGATATCCATGGATGGGGTGGCTCTCCAACCTCCTAACTTCCACGGGGTTTCTTCGAAGTCTACTGGGAAGGGTCCTTATACTTTAAAACTTCAACTGCGACTTCCCCATAGAATTGTATGGAGCACGCGGTCGTGTTCCCACACTGCACCCGTCCTCCATGGGGTCCCTGCTTACTCACCTTGGGTGGTTCCTTGGCATCCCAGTGATTTTACGTCCTCCAGACATCATCTTGAGTCCAGTCGTGGTTCTTATACCACTATTTTAGTATATGGTTTGGGTCCCCCTTGGAGCTTTCTGTGTATTAGTGCTATTTCCTGTCATTTCTGTGCTTAAGTATTGTGTGCTTTGTGATTATCTCTGTGTAGGAGATACTGTGTTGTACTAGAGAATGTTATATTAATAAATACATATTTTTATAACTACTGTGTGGTTCTCCTTTCATTTAACCAATACTATAAGGTTGCATTCTGGTAAAACAAGCTGCTTAACATTCCTTCAAGACTAAGCCTGAAGGCTGCTCTCCACAGCTACCACTTATAGCTTTCTAAGGTTATCTTTGACCTCTTAAATCACCATTAGGGTTGTTTGGACTGGTGCAAGGTTCCCACTTTAATTAGTGGACAGCATATACCAGGCCAACTTCTCAGAGTGGCATACATCAACATTGCATTTATTTGTATTGCCACTGTTGTGCATGCATATTTCGTGGTGTACACTGATATTGCATTCACAAATATTAACAGAGCTATCACTCAGGTTTGAAAGATCTCACCTGATACATGGATGACCTCGGAGTGCAGAGATCTCACGGACTCACACAGCAGAGCTATCGCTCAGGTTAGACAGATCTAATGTGAGACATATATGAAGTCCCTCAGGGTGCAGGCCTCTCACTGGGTTAAGACAGCAGAGCTATCACTCAGGTTGGACAGCTCTCATCTGACATGGATGAAGTCCCTCGGGTGCAGAGATATCAAAGGGTCAGAGAGCAAGGCTCTTCCAATCTTCATCTATTTTCTTTTGCCTTCCTGTTAGCCAACCCGAACACACAGCCGGATCCCTTCGCCGTGCTGGATGACAACCAGGCATTCTTCACAGTGCTGAATGCGACTCTGAACAGCCACTCCCTACTCTTCTCAGCTGAGGTGGATGGTCACGATCTCTCCTACCACAACCAGAGTGCCCCATCATGCTACGTGGAGCTGAAGACTAGCCACTTTCGAGGGGAAACCAGGAACGTGCCGAGGTAAGGTGCCCGATCAAAAGTCAAAGACCTGGAAATTTCTAATATCAAACAAATGACTTTGTCACTCATCACATTGAAGCATAGGAGGTCAGTGACCTGGTCCCCCCTCACACTGCAGCCCAGGAGTGCTCAGACCTGGTCACTCCTCCCACTGTAGCCTAGGAGGCCAGACACCTGTACACTCATCACTCTAAAGCCTAGGCCATCAGACACCTGTTCACTCATCACTCTAAAGCCTAGGCCATCAGAGACCTATTCACTCATCATATTAAGACCTAGGAGTTCAGAGACCTGTTCACTTACCTCACTGAAACCCAGACCATCAGAGCTGGTCACTCATCCCACTGAAGCCAAGGAGGTCAGAGACCTGTTCACACATCACACTAAAGCCTAGGAGAGCGTAGACATGGTCACTCATAACATTGAAGTCTAGGAGGTTGTAGACATGGTCACTCCTCGCACTGCAGCCCAAAAGGTCTCTGACCTGGTCACTCATCTCATTGAAGCCTAGGCCATCAGAGACCTGGTCACTCATCCCACTGAAGCCCAGGAGGTCAGATACCTGGTCACTCATCCCACCGAAGCCTAGGAAGCTAGAAACCTGGTCAGTCACTCATCCCACTGAAGCCCAGGAGGTCAGTCACGTGGGCAATACTCAGATTCTTCATGTACTAAAGCCGAAGAGGTAGGCAACCAGGTATCTGCGTGGTCATTAATCTGATCCTTCCTCTTACTACAAAGCCTATGGCGACAGCGACAAGCTCCCGCCTCTGCTAAAGTCTACGAGGTAAGGGACAGGTCAGTGATACATGTTGTTTCTGGGTTAATTGCATCAGGGTACAAGTATCACGAAAAAGAAATCAGCGATAAGAGATATGGTAGAAAGTAAACTTGTAGCTAAAAGAAAAAGTTTACATACATAGGAAAAGAGAAATTGTTAGGTAAAAGGAGGAGGTACAGGGGCTGTTCCCCTGACGTTTATAACATGTTTAGAAGTGAGAATTAACGGGAGGGTTGCAGGTAAGTAAAGAAGTATGTGAATTCTAATTTATTAGGCTTACCAACACCATAAGGGGTTTCTTGGTGCTAAAGCAATTACCAAGAGAAATAACTCAATTACGCCAGATTTTGTGCTAATAGGCAGTATGTATGGGCTTCCCTGAAGCCCAGATGGTTGCAGAGTGATGGCACCTGGACTGAAAATGCCCGGCCCCCAGGGGTGCTCAGCCGGATGTGGGCAAGAAAAGACAAGTAGTAAGAGATTCGTAGAGAGAAGTGATCGAGTAGGACTGTGTGTGATCAGTATAATCATGCGCTTTGGCACTTGGTCATGGACAGTGTTGTACTTGGTATAGGAAGACTCTGGTAGCCAGGTTGTAAGTTCTTAAAGTCTACTTTATTAGTTCCATGTCAATTGGTATCCAACAAGGATCAGCCGTGTAACAGCTCTTAACCCAGCTCCCATATCTCCTACGCCAGCCCCACCAGGAGCAGCCTGCCTAGCTGCTCAGCCCATCTCCAGCTGTCACCACTCATCCACTCAGGCACCCAGGCATTCCATTCATCACAGTCACACCAACATTCCGTCACCATCTCTCACCCTGGCTGAGCAGCTAGGAGGACCTAGGCTGATTCACATATACATGTAAACCTTAGGATGCAACATTATCCCTTTCCTTACAATTTTAAAAGAAAAGAACTGTACACAAAAAGGTGATAATGCTCATAACTAAGGGATGAGAATGAATTCAAAACATCACCAAAGATAGAACAAAGCAAACAAGAAAAGATGGGCATAATACGACATATTAAAAACATGCATCAAAATCCCCCATCCTCCCTCATGAAAATTGTTAAGAATAATTAGATATAAACCATCAAACAATGTCAAATTGGGAAGGAAAACAGCAATATTACATTTGAAACTACCAATAACCCCATCCTTTCCCAATAACACAAAAGAAAGAGATGTAGTGAAGGATGCACACACACCACAACAAACACCCGAGGCCAGAAACAGACAGCAAGGATGAACCAACACTACAAATACACGTGTACCACAATATGGACCACATAGAGGGTACACACAGTGAGGCGCAGGGTGACTTACACATGACAACATCTGAAGCACGGGCGACTTACACAGGACAACATGTGACACTGAAGTACTGGGTTTTTCAGAACCCAGCGGTGCCAGGGACACACCCTAGGACTTCGGGTTCTTCCTGTTTCAGACTACAGAAACTCAGAGTCTTCTAGGTGAAGTCAAAGATCGAGTTTATTGGCTGCAACCAAGTAACAGGCGTCCTAGAAGTACAACACGGTGTATATTCTCAGGAGACTGCTCAATCTTACAAAGCCAGCCTTCTCTTTTTATGCAAAATATTATGCTTCAGGCAAACATTCCTTATTTTACAGTTGACCATTCACATATTTTCAATACAAAGAAAAAGCAGAGTCACGATGACAAGCCCATATTTCAGTTTGTTCAGCCCACAATCAATTACCCGGCAAGGCCCAGTATTTTCATCAGATATTGACAAAACCCCAATAAAAACGGGCGCCTCCTCCTCGTAAAGCAAGTCATAAAGAAAGAAACAGAGGCAGGTGTGTGTAAGATTAGGAAGGGTTTGTGTGCAATAAAGGGTTTATGGCATGTTGTGCTTTGATACTATCTCGATCGGCCACTGGGAGAGGAACTGACCGAACAGGTTTTGCCTTGGGCAGTGGAGTCAGCTTGCCCAGGTCGTGCAGGAGTCAGCGAAGGTGTACGTGTCCTTCAGACTCGGTTTTGGCCTTAGTCACCGGCCTATGTAAGGGCAACCACAAAATGGATGCCGTATACAAAATGGAACCCGAGGGTTTAGGACGGAGTCCCTGATTTAATGGTGACTTCGCCGCCCAAATATGACGAAAATTGGAGTATGTAGTGTACTCGTCATTCTCGGTCTGCTGATACCAAAATCGTCATGATACGACGATGTTGTTGACACAGGTCCAAAATTTTCAGTACTACAGACCCTCCTTTTGCCCTTACATAGGCAATAACCTATACTCATGCTAATCTGAGTCCAGGTCTGCATTCCTAAAATCATTGAGATGTTGCTGTAGCATCATCCTATTACTTAGCTCGTCCCTCGATACAGGTTTCCTTACACACGATGTAGCACAGAGGCCACATATAGCAGGAGCACACTGTATGCATAGACAGAACAGGAAAAGAATGGCTAAGATCATCCCAATGACCATCAGAATGTTCCATCCCCAGGCGGATATCAGTTCCCAGACCCATCCCATCAACGACCAATCTCCTTTATCCACATGAATAGATTCAGAGATCTTATGTAGTTTGGAGATGGCCTGGTACACTGTTGGAGCGTTATCTGGAATGAAAACACAGCAACTCGATTGGATCACTTTACATACCCCACCTCGGTCTGCAAGTATGACGTCTAACGCGACCCTGTTCTGAAGGGTCATAAGGCGATCCGACTGGAGCTCAGCAGTCAAGTTACTAAGGGCACCGGCAGTTTCATCTACGGTGGATTCAACCACCCTCGTCAATTGCCTTATGTTCCTGCTGTTAACCATTGGTCCCCAGAACGGCAGAAAACCCTTCATGAAGTCTCCAAATTCTTGTCCTGCAGTGTCTTCTTTACTGAAGACACCTCCAACTATCCTTGTCTTGTGGTAATCTGCCGCAGCTGTGTAGGTGGGAGGCAACAGGAACGAAACAAAACATGTGCCCGAAAAGTCAGGGGGCAACCATGTATAGGCTCTATCATGGCAGATGAAATAGGTACCCTTAGCTGCTAAGAACGAAGGGGAAGTCTGAGACGCAAAAACATATGTCTCAGTGCAGATGCTCCTCCCTAACTGAGCTCTGGGATTCTTGCCATTACCTTGCAGACATAGGTGACCCTGATGGGGTACAATCCAAATCGGGGAGGATCTCTTAGCTAGCTGTTTCTCACCCAGAGTAACTCCATATCCGGTCACGTTCCATCCAATGTATGCTAGTGTCTCATCTCTCGGGATAGTCTCATAGGAAGTATCTTCCCTAATCATATCTACTATACCCTTAACTAGAGCACTATTCTTTGGATTGTCTTTTTCAGAACGTAGGGGGTAGACTTCATGTGCGTAGATGAACATTGTTCTGTATGCCCACACAGAACCATTATGGCTGAAAGGCAGGACCAGATAAGGGATACCTTTATCCGTTGTGTGAGGCATAAGACCACACACCCAACAGTTAGTCATGTTCATTACTAGTTGGTGTTGGTGCAAAAGCTGAACGAAGGAGTTATTAATAAACTCTAATCTCCTAACGGACTCATGCTCAGGAAAAGGGTGGAAAGAATGCGAGGAAACAGTAGGAGGAGGCATGGGCAGTGTAGTGGGTGCAAATGTTATTCGAAAAGAGAATAAAACATATCCTATTAAAAACATCATTACACTGAACAACATGAAAATGCATAATATCAAAAAACGTTTCTTGGTCATCATTCTACAGATTTTAGCTTTAAAGTTTATCTCTATGGCAGGTCTCTATATCTCGAAAAACTCAATCCTCTCTAAATGCTGCTCGCTATGGTAGGGTGTTCTATGCTAAGGAATGCTTCTGTCAGTCCAGGGCAACTCCCTTAGACCAACCAATACTGTCGACCTAACGTCTTCAGCTGCACTCCAAAGACGTGGGCAACTGCGACCCTACAGCTGAACCCGGATGGTGGTTCGAAAAACAAAAATAAAAAAGTTTCTCAGATGAGAGAGCTGCACTTTCAAAAATAGCCAAGGAAAGAAAAATGTATTATGCAGAGCACTAGAACAGGGGTATCGGGCCAAAAGAGCTGCACTTTATCCTATGTATTGTGGTCCAGTAGATCAATTGCGGGTGCTGTTGACCTGAAGTCAAATACCCCTAGACTTCCGACAATTTCACAACAACATAATGGTACAGCACCCCACACAATATAACTTTCACAATAACATTAAATACAGTGTTATAAAGAAATGCTGCAGTAGGACTTGAGGTTCTTTTCTTGCTTTTATTAACAATCTTCCAGTTTAAAAAAGAGAAGAAACGTAGCCAACGCGTTTCGTCCGTAGGACTTCTTCAGGGCGAAAGGTCTTCCTACGTGTTTTTTCAGAGTTTTCATTCAGAACCTTTTTTAGTAAACGTTTTCAGATACAACTGTGAGTATCATTGGTGGCCTTATTATTTGTGGCTGTTGCATAGAATCACTTTTTATTACAATTTTTTAGTTTTCTGAGCATCAACAAAAAGTGCAGGGCATGAGTTGCCTTGTTGTGAAGGATAGCAGTCAAATCCTTCAGTGTGTCATGATTATAGGGCCAATGAGGACATATATATTCGCTGTCCACACCCCATCAGTTTTCGAACACAAGCCGCGTCTATCGTCTCCCTCGATCACAGTGGTGCGACTTGTGTTCGAAAACTGATGGGGTGTGGACAGCGAATATATATGTCCTCATTGGCCCTATAATCATGACACACTGAAGGATTTGACTGCTATCCTTCACAACAAGGCAACTCATGCCCTGCACTTTTTGTTGATGCTCAGAAAACAAAAAAATTGTAATAAAAAGTGATTCTATGCAACAGCCACAAATAATAAGGCCACCAATAAGACTCACAGTTGTATCTGAAAACGTTTAATAAAAAAGGTTCTGAATGAAAACTCTGAAAAAACACGTGGGAAGACCTTTCGCCCTGAAGAAGTCCTACGGACGAAACGCGTTGGCTACATTTCTTCTCTTTTTTAAACTGGAAGATTGTTAATAAAAGCAAGAAAAGAACCTCAAGTCCTACTGCAGCATTTCTTTATAACACTGTATTTAATGTTATTGTGAAAGTTATATTGTGTGGGGTGCTGTACCATTATGTTGTTAAGAAAAATGTATTAGTTCATAGCTCTCGGCCTCAGGTTATAGCGTCTTTTTCCAGGTAATGTCTGGTCTTGAAACAGCAGTTCAGGCTCTGCAGTGTCCAATTGAATTGACGGTGGCACAGCTCCTTGCAAAAGATTGTCACTTTCCTGTTCAGAAACTGTTCCTTTTATGCGTGCATCACTGAAAGGTAGAAAACGAGGCACAGTCTCAGTCTCAGAGTCAGCAACACCCTCCTGGACCCACCGGTCGTACGGCAGAGGCAAAGGGACCCTCTTGCAGTGTACGCCGTGCATCCAGTTCTTTTTGCCTTCCACTCGCACGGCGGATCTCGTTGACAGCAGGACTAGGTGGGGGCCGGTCCAACGGGGCTGGTCATTCTTTGTTCGCTGGAAATTCTTGACCAGCACCCAGGATCCAGGATCGATATGATGTCCTGGAGCTTCAGAGACCTGAGGCAGAGTATCGTGAACCTGTTGGTGTAAAACACGCAATTTAGCTGTCAATTCGTACAAATAGTCAAGCAGTACAGGGTGTTCGATCTCACTGAATTTTGTCGGCCTTGGCACTCCCCATATGTTGGCCGGACGGCCGAACACAATCTCATAGGGACTAAGTCCCACTGGCGAATGCACAGTCATTCTGGTTGATAGGAGTGCCAAAGGCAGAGCGTCAGGCCATTTAAGGCCAGAGCTCGCTTGGATTTTGGCCAATTTTAGTTTTAACGTGCCATTAATGCACTCTACTAGTCCAGCTGGTTGGGGGTGATTTGCAGCGTGGAATTTTTGCTGGATACCTAGCCCTTTACATACTTTCTTCATCACTTGACCCACAAATTCGCTCCCATTGTCACTCCAGACCATTCTCGGCATTCCAAACCTAGGGAAGAACTCTTTAACAAGGGCTTTAGCTGTGGACAAGGCAGTGTTGTCCTTCAGGGGATATGCCTCTACCCATCTTGAAAAGGCACAAACAACAACGAGTACGTATTTTAAGTTGTTGCACCTCTCCATGTGGATGAAATCTAGCTGCAAAACCTCGAACGGGTACGTTGGAGGCGCAAAATGACCAGCTGGAGTTGGGGTTCCTTTACCAGGATTGTATTTCAAGCACACCATGCAATTCTTGACTACATTCTCTGCGCATTTTGGGATTCTAGCATTTTGCCATACTGGAGCCAACAATTTACAAATCCCTTTCACACTGATGTGAGCCATTACATGGGCCATTGTAACCACTGCAAGCACATACGCATCGGGTAACAACCATCGCTGATGCTCTGACAATTCAACCCAACAACCATTTGCATCTAATTTACCCGTACTTTCTCTCCACACACTCAACTCTTTCTCTGTAGCTTCAGCTTGAATAGACTTCACACTCTCTATCGTATCTTCACACATTCCAATGTTACCAACCCATCTTGCAGGGCCTGCAACATACATTCGGCTCATCACATCCCTTGCTGTTTCTTTTGCGACTTCATCAGCAAATGCATTTCCACGACCAACATCATCAGTCACCTTCTTGTGTGCACTGCATTTCACAATCGCAACTCGCAGGGGCAACGTAAGTGACTCGAGAAGCTCATTTACCAACTGACCATGCTGTATCTTAGCTCCATGCGAAGTCAGAAATCCACGTTCTTTCCAAAATCGTCCAAAACTATGGGCCACACCGAATGCATACTGGCTGTCAGTATATATGGTCACTTTCATTCCTTTTGATAACACACACGCTCTTGTAAGTGCAATCAACTCTGCTGCTTGAGCTGAATTATGTGGGACACGTGCAGCTTCAACAATCGTATGCAAAGTCGTAACAGCATATGCTGCAGTCGTATCACCATTCGGAAGCTTGAAGCATGAACCATCTACCCATAAGGTACCATCACACTTCACAAGAGGAGTGTCCTGAAGGTCTACTCTCCCTTTCGTTTCTTCTTCTGTTCTGAGAAAACAATTATGCTGTTCAGAAGCATCTGTCTCTGCTACAATTGGCAACAACGTAGCTGGATTCAACGTGTTGCATCTCTTTATGTGTACATGACTCGCTAGAAGTGTCAGCTCATAACCTGACAATCGAGCACTAGTTAAGTGCTGTGTCTTGGTCCTATTTAACAACGTGTCCACTGCATGTGGAACCATCACAACCAATGTATTATTCATCACTAAACCCGCAGACTGCCGAATAGAAACAGCTGCTGCCGCTGTGGCTCTTAAGCAACTTGGCAATGCTTTAGCTACCGGGTCCAAAGTCGATGAAAAATACGCGCATGGACGCTGCTTGTTTCCGAACAACTGTGTCAACACCGACAATGCACAACCTTCTTTCTCATGGACATACAATGTAAAGGGCTTACTGTAGTCGGGGGTACCCAACACAGGAGCTGAACATAATGCATCGCGTAATTCGGAAAAACTTTTCTGACAATCTTCGGACCATGGGAGGGGTTTCGGTGTATCTTTACAAGTTAATGCCATCAAAGGTTTGGCCAACAAAGAAAAATTTGGTATCCATTGTCTGCAATACGATGTAATGCCCCAGAAAGCACGCACTTCTCTCTGTGTCCTAGGCACACTCAATTTCGCTATTGCCTGAATTCTTTCTGGGGTCAGTTTCCTTCCCTCCTTCGATAAGAGATGACCTAAGTAGGTCACTTCTTGTCGACAATATTGCAATTTGGAAAGAGACACCTTGTGATGTAAATCAGACAAATGACGCAACAATGACAACGTGGCTTCTTTACAGATTTTCTCAGTGTCTGCAGCAACAAGCAAATCATCAACATACTGAATAAGTGTAGCGCCATCAGGTAAAACAATCGTATCAAGCTGTGTTTTTAAAGCTTGACTATATATTGATGGACTTTCACAGTAGCCCTGGGGAGCGCATTTGAAGCGGAAGCTTCGGCCTCCTAAACTGAAGCCGAAAATATCCCTACTCTCCTCGGCAATCGGGATGCTGAAGAACGCATTCTTCAAGTCGATCACCGAGAACCAAGTCGCAGAAGCTGGAAACATAGTCAATAGGGCAGTGATATCAGGAACTACTGAATATTGTGGCACAAGGATTTTGTTCACTTCTCTAAGATCAATCACAAATCTGTAAACGGGTGGCTGAGAAGGGTCAGTACGCTTCAAAACAGGTAGAACAGGACTATTGCAAACGTTGCCTCATGTCTATTCAATTTCGTCTTTTTCAATCAAATCATAAATGATCGCTAGCAACGCTTTTTCACTTTCACTAGAGATTTTATATTGGGGAATTCGTGGCATTTTAACATGGGCTTTCAATGTCACAACATATGGCGGTATTTCCAAAAGACCCACATCATTAGGACCAGTAGCCCAAAGAATATCAGGAAGAAGCGACAATTCTGTCGGAAGTTTATCCTTTGACAAATACATTGGGGAGACCACTTTCCTACCTAGTGTAAGTTGTACTCCCGAAGGAGAACAATACAATGTCGCATACAATCTTTTCAACAGATCCAATCCTAACAAATTTTCACCACAACCTGTTGTCAGAATAAGGGGTGCTTCTAACTCACAAGGTCCAACAGAAAGGGACATAGGACTAGAAATCGGGTTCCTAACCGGGGCGCCAGAAAAACCTACTGAAACATTCATATCGCCAGACAAAGGTGCGCCAGGGAGTTTAGAGTGTATAATAGAACTCTTTGTAGCACCAGTATCCAACAGAAAAGGCTCTGACACACCTGATGTAATCACCTCAACATAAGGTCCACTCTGATCTACTGGAACTGAAACAACTCCCTCTCTTTGTCTATGGCTGTCCTAGCAATCATTACCTTTCATATTCTCATCTTCTGCATAGTAGTCATCAGCATAGTACTGAGGCGTCCTACCAGACGCGTTATTCTGCTGATCAAAACTATTCATTGAATTCTGAGGTGGAAATGGGCGCGCGTTCTGGGGGAAAATTCCACGTCCTCTACCTCTAGGCGCTTGTGGTGTACTTCGACCTCTTGTGCTAGAAACACCATTCATACGCTGTAGCAGAACAGGGCAACTACTTTTAAAATGGCCCTCCTCTTTACGATATGCACACTGATTAGGGCCTACAGGAAAGCGTTGTTGAGGATATTCGGTCCTTTGCATGTTTCTCTGAAATTGCTGAGGCTGCTGATAGTTACTCTGACCACCACGAGGCGGGTACGCCTGCTGTAAAAGAACCTTTGTTTTCAGCTTCTTTAGTTTTCTTGTCTGCTCTATCTTTTTCATCCTTATCTCTATTTTTCGTAATACTGGGCAGTAGCCAATATCTGTGCTGAAGAGGAAACGGCCCACAAACTTTCTGAATCTTTTAATTTCTTACACAACTCGGGAAGCAAATTATGCACGAACTTGTCAACAAAAAACCGTTGACCACCTTCTGTACTCATATCTTGACCACTGTGGTCGATAAACGTTTCTTCAAACCTGGTGAAGAAATCAGACACAGTCTCATCTTTCTTCTGCTTACACGCAGACAATTTGTCCCAATTCACCCGCATCGCAGGCATCAAAGTCTTCATGTAAGTAATTATCCTACCAGGGAGATCCGCCACTAAAGGTTCGGGTTTAGCACCACCAACTTGTCTGCCATCAGCAGCAGCAATATTAACCCATATATCACCTAACTCCTGATCATGATCAGCATGACGAATCTTTCCCCATAAAGGCTATGGAACAACATTTCCAAACAACATGTCTATATCCACTAAATTCATAATGCAAGAGCCTGCAGTTTGTGACAATTCCTTGTAATACCCTGCAGGATTTTTACGGGGGTCAGGCAAAGTCTGCTTAAGGGCCAAAACTTCAGCTCGTTTCCAAGGCACATGTACCCAAACACGCTGAAAGTGTGCCGGTATAGCTGGGGGAACATTATTCAGACCAGCCGCTACTTCTTCCTTCCATACTGGAGGAACCTCTCTCATGGGGTACTGTTTCCCTTTTCTTTTAACAGAAAGATCAGGCTCAAACAACTGTTGGGAAATAGTTTCGCTCCTAAACGATAACAATGTCGCAACTGCTTTTTTAACATCTGAACCCACAATCGTGCCTTTTGCAAACTCGAACCGTATATGACATAACTCAGGCGGATTGGGCTCCAAATCATTTTCCTCCAAATCTTCACAAAGGAAAGTACACATTTTCTCAAAAACGTACCTCTGCTTTGGTGCTTCCCACTGATGGAAGACATCCATAACAGAATCTAGATCATATCTTATGGGGTCTGTAACCCATTTGTGTGCCAAATAATTCAATGTTTCCCGCTCTCTAGAGTCGGGCAGTTGACTACGCAACTGTTTGCTCGTTGAAACAGGGGTCATACTTGTTGCCCCAAAAAGAGGATACAGAAGACTAGCAACAGTGTTAGTCATTCTCTGTCGAACAGAAGGAGAAGTTGACGAAAGAACAGGAGAAAAAGCAGAGTGAGGCAAGGTAGATGCAGATGCAGACGCAGATGCAGTAACAGTAGGAATATCAGAAGAGGCAGTCGATGCAGTAGGCAAAGTCGTAAGAAGTACAGGGGGAGCAGGTAGCAAAGTCAGCGGCCCTTGAGGATGTTGAGCCGTAGCAGTAGGAGCCAGCTGAAGAGAAGCTGGCGGTTGTGGAAGAACCTGGGGCACAACAACCGGAGGTTGCACAACTAAAGGTTGCGGAGGTGCAGTAGCACTCTGCGCATAGGGGGGTGGCGAACTTAATAAGTGAGACATTAAAGGATCTTTCTCAAGTTCTTTTGCTGCATCTTGCTGAAGAGGTGGCAAAACTGGATAGCATTTATCGATCGGCATTTTACGTTGCCTGTGCAACTGTTCACTCGCTTGTTCTTCCTCATCATCTTTATATTGCATAGCAGCTTGCATTATTGAGATACCCTTTTCTCTTTTATTCTTTTTAGCTAATTTAATTTCTTTCTGTTTGGCTTCCTTTCGCCATAGGCGGAAAGAGTCAAACATCGGCGGCCGGGCTTTCTTCTTAAAAAGTATAACCTCTAGATTATCTAATATCTCTGTGTCAAAACTACCATATTGGGGCCATTTTAAAACACCATCCTTTCTGGTGTATTGGATCCATACTTCATTATACGTGATGGGACCTACGCCATGTTTCACATAGAGTTCTTAGGTTGGAGTTCCAATCGGAGGAACCGGACACGAGTCCTCCAATCGGGAATCCCTATTACAACCAAGACAAAACAAGTTTCCAAGTCTGCTAAGACCAGGCATCTTCGCTCTCTAGTCTAGCTTCAAACTTCAAAGGATTTATCGATTACGATAGTCTCGTGAATACACGAGTCCCTCGGCTTTGGTACTTGCAAGTTCCAAATCAAAGATCCCAAGAGGATACCCACACTAAGAACCAAACTAAGGACTGGGAGACGCTCCACTTATACTTAACTGAGGTATCGATGACGTCACCAGAAGACTCGTCTATCGTTTCGCTCTACCAATCATCAAGGGTCCAAAACAGGGCGATAGTCAGGGCAGCAGTCCTTCGTAGCCGTCGGGAAGCGGGGAACCTCGCAGCAAAGACTTTCGGACCACGTCGACATGCAGGGGTCGATGAAGTGGCGGCCTTCCTCCAGAATTTTCACACAAAGCTCCTCACGAACCTCTGGCTTGGACCGGTACCGCTGATATCGCCCCACGTTGGGCGCCAACTGAAGTACTGGGTTTTTCAGAACCCAGCGGTGCCAGGGACACACCCTAGGACTTCGGGTTCTTCCTGTTTCAGACTACAGAAACTCAGAGTCTTTTAGGTGAAGTCAAAGATCGAGTTTATTGGCTGCAACCAAGTAACAGGCGTCCTAGAAGTACAACACGGTGTATATTCTCAGGAAACTGCTCAATCTTACAAAGCCAGCCTTCTCTTTTTATGCAAAATATTATGCTTCAGGCAAACATTCCTTATTTTACAGTTGACCATTCACATATTTTCAATACAAAGAAAAAGCAGAGTCACGATGACAAGCCCATATTTCAGTTTGTTCAGCCCACAATCAATTACCCGGCAAGGCCCAGTATTTTCATCAGATATTGACAAAACCCCAATAAAAACGGGCGCCTCCTCCTCGTAAAGCAAGTCATAAAGAAAGAAACAGAGGCAGGTGTGTGTAAGATTAGGAAGGGTTTGTGTGCAATGAAGGGTTTATGGCATGTTGTGCTTTGATACTATCTCGATCGGCCACTGGGAGAGGAACTGACCGAACAGGTTTTGCCTTGGGCAGTGGAGCCAGCTTGCCCAGGTCGTGCAGGAGTCAGCGAAGGTGTACGTGTCCTTCAGACTCGGTTTTGGCCTTAGTCACCGGCCTATGTAAGGGCAACCACAAAATGGATGCTGTATACAAAATGGAACCCGAGGGTTCAGGACGGAGTCCCTGATTTAATGGTGACTTCGCCGCCCACATATGACGAAAATTGGAGTATGTAGTGTACTCGTCATTCTCGGTCTGCTGATACCAAAATCGTCATGATACGACGATGTTGTTGACACAGGTCCAAAATTTTCAATACCACAACGCACAGGTCGACTTACACACGACAACATCTGAAGCGGAGGGCGACTAACACAGGACAACATGTGAGGCGCACGGCGACTTACACACATACAAACATATAAGAAGTGCAGCGCAAGGCGACTTACCAACACAACACAATAAGATGGGAACCACCCACCAAGACCAGAACCACCCTCAAGTGGGAATAACAGACAGATTCCAGGACAAGGCACAGGACCTTATGCATAATGCAGGCTGGGAGCGGAACCAGTGTAAAGCTTTTACCCTGGTTTGGTGGAACTGATTCTAGGAGCTCTGGGTCTGGGCAGTTGGAAGTGGACCAGTCAATGCAGGATAAAAAGCAGGAAAGGGGAATGGTTGGCATCAAGCACAAACACTGGCAAAGCCAATAAGTTTAACGTTTCTATGGTGAATGCAATCCAAAGGGTACAATTCATGAAGGGTAGAGCAGCTTCATCACAGTCAACTCACAGGGTCAGACAGCAGAGCTATCACTCAGGTTAGACAAATCTCATTTGACACATGGTTGTAGTCCCTCAGGGAGTAGATAGCTACCAGGCTGATGCAAAAGCCATAAGGCTTAAGTGAACTATTTCTGACATTTTAAACATTCTCAGCCATTTTAGGGATTTGAGACGTTAGTGTAGGGAAATGAGAAGAACAGGTCATGGGGCTCACCTCCCTGTAACAGGCAAATGAGTTTTCAATCTGTAAACTTCCCAGGATGTAGTGTACCTGAGTAGTGCGGTAACTAGGGGTGGGCGGAACTCGCGGAGTTTCACTCCATAGAATTCTGCAGAGTTACATAAAAATTTGGCAAGATTCCATGGAATTCCACGAGTAGGAGGAAATTGCTACATTGCGCTGCTCGTGCTGATTTTTAGCGCCGGGAGTGTGTTCCACGCTGCAATATCAGTGCACACGGTGCAACATAGTGCAACATAGTGCACTAGAAGGCCAGCTTCTTTGATGCCGCTCAAGTAGATTTTGTACTCCAGCGGCAGCTTTCTCAACGTGAACGGTCGTGACTGCCCGCATTGAGAAAATCTCACCGGGTGGCATTCTAGCACATTCTGGCTAACGTTGGTGAGCCGCGAGGGAGAAAAAACTCTGCAACACGCCGGTTGCCAGAGCTTTGCTGGAACTGCTTGTTACAAGAGTAACGCAGAGTGGACAAAACTATGCGAACTCTGCCGGCAGAGCAGAATTTATCACCCAACCCTAGTGGTAACTCTTCCTGTGACTAAGCTTGCATAGACTGACAGAACACTGCCTGTCAAGTGCAAGAGCTCAGAATCTACCATTGAGAACCATTTGTTGAGTTGACTCACTAGCAGTTAGGGAGCAGCCATGTTTACACAGTCCTGCAGGATCCATGTTTACCCATTCCTGCAGGATCCAAGTTTACCCAGTCCTGCAGCATCTCTAGAGCATGTTGTTTAAAATGTACCTTTAGCCTTTTCAGGTTTACACAGTAGCCTGGTAAACATATCAGCAATTTTAAAAGGGAGTGAGTGATGCTTTTTGATGCTTTGTGCAGGACAGAGCGATTCTAGCAGGCTCGGACCAAATTAGGAAACTATTTACTTTTTATATTAGCGGTCCAGCATGAGACGAGGCAAAACACGATTCCCTCACAGAACAACTGTAGCATGGAAGGACCATTGCAAGCATTCCTCACACACACACACACACACATGCACACACGAACAAACACACACTCACACACACACACACACACACTGAAGATATGCAGCAGACAGAAACAGAGGAAACCTAACTCGTTCACAGCAGACGGATAGCACAGCCAACTGCAGTGCAAGCTGCGGTCACACACACTGAATAGATGCTGGTCATCCACCACTGATGCAAGCTGGAGACACTCACAATCCCTCACCTCTGGTGTTCAATAACATTCAGAATTCTCCACAGCACAGTGTGGGCTGCCATCAGAGAGAGAGAGCAGGAAAGAAGAGCATGGGCCGAGAGCGCCCTGGACAGCTGGACAAGGACACTGCAAATTAGCAAGGATGATTTCAAACCAATCGATTGTACCTTTATTCCAATATATTACACATACCAACCAGTACATTATGAGAATGGAGCGATATATTATGCATTTGAACCAAAAATATGTATGTCAACGAGCATGCTAGCAAATCAATGTGGGCTTGATGCAAACCAGGAGGATATGCCTATGGAGCGTCGCATCAGACGTATAGACCAGCATGCAATGCTTTCAGACCAATAGGTTGTACAATACGATATTACACATGTAAACCAGTACATTACAAGAGTGAACCAATACATTATGTGAACCAAGCAATTCTGCATGTCAACCAGTACAATATGAAAAGAGAAAACCCAAAAGGAAGGTGCCCAACATTAAAGTCCAGACAAAATAATATTTTTCGGGATTTTTCTTTTATTAACCAAAACATAACGACTTCAAACCAATATTTACACATTTAGTACGTACACAAACCAGTTCATTACAAGAGGGAGCCAATACAGTATGTATATGAACCAGTGCATTAAACTAATGCACAAATAACTTTTGAAAATCAATATAATATCTATTTGAATCAGTGGGCTTTGCATACAACCAGTAAGTACATTAGGAGGGTAAGCTGAGCTACTATGCATCACAATGTATCTCAACCAATATATTACACATCTGGACCAGCGTGCTATGTATGCAAAGCAGTAATGTATGCTTGCGAACCACAACATTATGCATAAAGACCCTTTATTATGAAGGTTAACCAAAGGAGTATGCTCACAAACCAATGTGCTGTAGAAGAACACCATAATGTTAGACACACACACCTGTTAGACGCAAACTAATATTTACTGGGCATACATCAGTGCACCGCATAGACACAGCACTGTTCTGTTGATATAAACCAGTGATATGCTTTTCTGCTATCTCATCAACCCAGTTTTAGAGCCACTACACTCTCAGCTAAAGCACACTCCCAAAGTCAAACTACCAACTAGAGACAGGAAACCTGATGGACTTTAACAAGCGAACCTCCTGCACATTGCACAAAGGTGGTCATTCTGGACAACGATCAGTCCTGTGAGACTTACAGGATTATTTGTTTCCTAGTGAGCTCTGAAACTACTTTTATCATGGCTGGACACATACGAGAACCCAGACTTTATATAGTAGGACTTTATTAAAATCAATGTCTTAAGCTAATGCAGATATTGTGTTTAGATGTAACTGTATAAAACAAACAATATAATGCAATAAAAAATAATAATATTCAAAATATTAAAAAGAATTGCAATATTGTGCCAGTGTTTTATAAAGTCATTGCATTGAATGGTGGAACCAGTATGTTCGAGGCATGTGGGCAGCTGAAATTCATTTCTGTGCGTAGATCGCCGCCTAGTGTTGGGTCCGGATGATTGTACTTTGTTGTCTTGGAAGAGTCTTCGAAGTATCATGAGATAGGTGACTTCTCCCCTGGACTACAGTGCGCATGGGCCTCTTCTCCATGCTCAGATTGTATTTTTCCGCCATTGGGTTTGGATGTTACTCCTATACTCCAACTTCGGAATCGAAACAAAACTTTTCTAAAGGCCAAAAGGCCTTCGACTTTGACGGTATTGTTCTCGTTCGGTACCTCTCTACTCGATCAAGCTTTCCATCTCGACTCGGTCGTTGACGCGGGCCGTTGGGCCTTTTCGACGCCACGTGAGCCTACCGGCGATGGAAAGAAGCCCGTTCAAAAGGTGCCCACAATGCCACTCCAAGTTCCCACATACTGACAAACACTCAGTATGCAACAAGTGCCTTTCCCCAGACCATAGGGAAGAAACCTGCCTGGCCTGTGCCCAGTTTCGGTCGAAAAAAAACATACGGATCCGACGGGCCGCTAGGCAAGAGATGCAGCGACAGGCACCGGAACCGGACAACATCTTCGATGATGCCCAAGAACTACCGGAAGCTCCAGATTCGGACCTATAGATCGTCACCGTCGAGGACTACTCGGACTCCGATGACGAGATCCCGCCGGGGCAAATCGTGAGTACACAGCCCCCGACACCAATTACCCCGCAACCAAAGGCTCCGGTCGAGGCATCGCCAAAAGGCCTTAGCCAAGATCCGAAAAAAGTTTTGTAGCCCCGCCGTCCGGCTCGGCTCCGAAATCAAAACCGAAACCTTCAGAGGCCCCAGGGCCGAGTACCATCATCCCTAAGAAGGTTCCAGAGCCAAAGAAGGTCGTCGACCCGAAGGGCATCGAACCGAAAAAGGCCGTACAGCCCAAAAGCGTTGAGCCAAAGAAGACTGTCGACCATAAAAAGGCCGCTCTGCCAAAAAGCGTCGACCCCAAAAGGGGAGTCGTACCAAACAAGGACACACAGCTAAAGGCCGCCGAACCAAAAAAGGTCGCCGAGCCGAAAAAGCCCGCTGTACCGAAAATCGTCGACCCGGCAAAGGTCGCCGACAAGAAGGGTGCCGTACCGAAGCCCGTACCACGGACGGACAAGGCTATCAACCCGAAAATAAGTGCTCCGAAAACACCAGTCGATCCAAAAAAGACCATCGACTCGGAAAAGGACAAGCAACCAAAAAAGCCCGTCGAGCACAAAAAACAGATCGAGCCGAAAGATCCGGTCGACCCGAAAAAAGGGCACGAGCTGAAAAAAAGCAATAAAACACCAAAATTCGTCGAAAAAGAAGGTGTTACCGACCCAAAAAAGTCTAACACTCAACCAAGGACTCTAGAGGAAGAACTCTTCCATCCAGATCCATCAGACGACCAAGCAAAAATATATATTAACCCAGACACTGGGAAAGTCACAATCCTGCACAGGAAGAAGAGACCATTGGATACTGGCTCTCATTCCCCTATTCCATTAAAGAAGAAAGACTTTGGGACTTCTCCCTCTAGGCCCTTCATCCCTTTCTATCCTATCATGCCTACTACACCTTTTGCCCCTTACTCTCCTTCTCACCACGGGGACAATGAGGGGAACACAGGAGAAAATCCACAGCCAGAATATGATTTTCCACAAGATCCTCAACCACAAGAGGAACCATGGGAGGAGCCAACAGATCCTTACAACACCCATCCCATCCCTGATGTACCCTCTTATCCAACTAGGCCGTCACCTACTGATGACAACGTTGTCTTCAACCAACTCATAGACAGAGCAGCGCAGTACCACAACGTAGACATGCATAATGACCCTGTTGAAGAAGACTTCTTCTTTGACACCTTCCCCACCTCAGAAAAGAGTGTCAGAACACTTCCTATGTTAAAGGGAGTGCTAGAACACGCACCTGACATATTTAAGGATACAGCCAGGGCACGAGTAATCAATCCCAGGATAGAAAAGAAGTATAGAGCAGCCCCTACATATCCCTACCTACATCAGAGGGCAGTTACCATTAGACTCACTGGTAGTGCCTAATGCACGTAAAAGGGCCAACTCCCAAACAACGGGGGAAGCACCTCCCCCCGATAAGGAATCAAAGATACTAGAGGCGTCAGGTAAAAGGGTAGCAGCACAAGCCTCCAACTCATGGAGGATTGCTAACACACAAGCACTACTGGCTTGTTACGACAGGGCACATTATGACCAGCTCGAAAGCCTAATGCAACACCTACCTGAGCCTTTTAAAGCACAAGCTGATGACTTCATACAGGAGGGAAAATTTATTACAAATGCCTCCATTAAATGTGCGCCTGACGCAGCAGACACAGCAGCCAGGTCAATTAACACTAGCGTCCTACTACGCAGACATGCGTGGCTGCGCATCTCAGGCTTTAAGAACGAGATACAGTCCACCATTCTTAACCAGCCAGTCAATCAGGACTTTCTATTTGGGCCTGCTGTCAACATCATTTTAGACAAAATGAAAAAAGACACATAAACCGCAAAATCAATGGGGGCATTGCAGTTTCAGCAACCTAGAGGCTTCTTTCGACGCTCCTCATACAGAGCAACTACACAAGGAAATACCTCGCAGACGTCATCCTCATACAAAAGCAACACACAGGGTTCCTTTACCAAAAACTCAAACAGAGAAGGTTATAGGGGCAACAATAATAAGGGAAGAGGACGTGGAGGCAATAACACCAGAGCCTCCACTGCCACCAAACAGTGACTTTATCACGCTACCTCCAGACCACCTAACACCAGTCGGAGGCAGACTCCAACAGTTTCTACCTGTCTGGTACGCAATTACCACGGACAGGTGGGTGAGAGAAATTATCCAGTATGGTTATTGCCTAGAACTGACTTCTACACCACCAAACATACCACCCAGACACCGTCCAATGTCCACGGAACACATCACCCTGCTCCAACAAGAGGTGAAGTGCATGCTGGAAAAGGGGGCCATAGAGCCAGTCCCTTTCCACCAGCAAGGGACAGGAGTATACTCCCTATACTTCCTTATTCCCAAGAAGGACGGTTCCCTCAGACCAATACAGGACCACAGAACCCTAAATCAATACATACTGTTGGAGCACTTCCATATGATCAAACTACAGCAAGTGCTCCAGTTGCTACAACAAGGAGACTTCCTAGCAACACTGGACCTCAACGATGGACCTCAACGATGCGTATTTTCACATACCTATCCATCCAGCCCACAGAAAATATCTCAGGTTCACAATAGAGGGGCAACACTACCAATTCAAGGTTTTGCCCTTCGGGGTTACCACAGCTCCAAGAGTGTTTACAAAATGCTTAGCGACAGTGGCAGCACATCTCAGAAGGCAACACATCCACGTGTTCCCTTATCCTGACGATTGGCTAATACAAGCAAAATCGTACCAGCAGTGTGCAACACACACATCTCAAACACTTCAGTTGCTACACAGCCTAGGGTTTTCGATAAACTACCCAAAATCGCATCTGCAACCATCCCACACACAGCAATATCTGGGAGCCACTGTAGACACCTCCGTGCCAAAGGCATACCCAAACTCAGTGAGGATAGCCAGCATGCAGAAACTTATTCGCAAATTTCTGCCACAACACTCTCTGCCAGCTTGAGTCGTTATGCAGCTCATAGGCATGATGGCCTCCTGCATATTCATTGTCCCCCATGCCAGACTTCAAATGCGTTCCCTATAAGAATGCCTAGCACGGCAATGGAACCAGGCTCGAGGACAACTAAAAGACCTAATGTTGGTAGACAGTCATGCTCACAACTCTCTGCAGTGGTGGAACCCACAAAACCTTTCCAAGGGGCGACTGTTCCAAGAGCCGGCTCCACAGCTAGTACTAATAGCGGACGCATCACTGACAGGCTGGGGAGCCCATCTCCTTCAATACACAGTACAAGGGCTCTGGACAACCAAACAAAAGAAACTGCATATCATCCAACTAGAGTTGCTAGCGATATTCCTAGCCCTGAAAGCATTCCAGAAATACTTGTACAGCAAGACTGTGTTGATCCGGACGGACAATAGGACCACAATGTACTATATCCAGAAACAGGGAGGAACGCACTCTCCACAGCTGTCCCACCTGGCACAAAGCATATGGAAGTGGGCGATTCCAAAAAACGTTTTTCTACTCGCAGAACATCTTCCAGGGAAGGACAATCAGACAAGCGGACCTGCTCAGCAGGCACAGCCAACAACTACATGAATGGGAGATTCACCCCCAAGTTCTCCAACCATTCTTCGAACAGTGGGGTCACCCAGAAATAGACCTGTATGCCACAAAAGAAAACTCCAAATGCCAGTACTTTGGCGCCAGGTTCCCACATCCGTTTTCACAGGGCAATGCGATATGGATGAACTGGTCAGGCAGATTTGCGTACGCTTTTCCCCCAGCACCGCTAATCCAGCTGGTGGCGCGCAAACTGCGACAACACTCACTCACACTAATCCTAGTTGCTACCACATGGGCGAGACAACCGTGGTACACAACGTTCCTGGAACTTTCAGTAGTTCCACATCAAACACTGTGCCTCGCACCCCATCTTCTAACTCAAAACCATGGAGAAATCAGGCACCCAGATCCCAATCACATGAACCTAGCGATCTGGCTCCTGAGGTCTTAGAGTTTGGATACCTTAACTTGCCTCCAGACTGCATGAACATCATTAAGGAGGCGAGACAACCAACTACACGAGCGTGCTATGCAGCTAAATGGAAGAGATTGTGTGGAGAAGTGTGGCTCACTGGTTAGAGGAGGCAGACCCTGAAGCAGAGGTCAGACCCGGGACCAGGGTTCAATTCCCGACGCGGCAGGGTCTTGAGCCCAAATGTCCACGGACTCGATAATTCTCGCTTCGGCGCCTACTCGAATCACGGGTTCACACTCTGCAACTCTGGGCAATAGCTTGCTTAATCTCCACTACGGCCCCCCCGCGGCAGGATGCCTGGCTTTCACCTTGGGGATGCCCAGTACGGGTTATCTCATAGGGAAAAAGCCAGGACGGGTTCCCAAAGCAAGCGCCTTGAGACCTTGCGGTGATAAGGCGCTATATAAGAACCTTTGACATGACATGACATTTACTGCAACAATAACCAAATCAACCCATTAGATGCTTCCATACAAAACATCATATGTTACCTGCTACATCTACAAAGATGCAACTTAGCATACTCTTCCATACGACTACACCTCGCTGCCATAACAGCATACCTTCAAAACAGGCAACACCTTTCACTGTTTAGAGTACCAGCAATCAAAGCCTTCATGGAGGGTATAAAAAGGGTGATCCCTCCAAGGCACCCCCTTCCCCTGTCTGGAGCCTAAATATAGTGCTTACCAGACTTATGGGACCTCCTTTCGAACCGCTACACTCATGCGAACTACAATTCTTAACGTGCAAGGTAGCATTCTTGGTTGCTATTACCTCACTCAGAAGAGTAAGCGAATTACAAGCACTAACAATCCAAGAACCTTTCATGTAAGTACATGCCAACAGGGTGGTTCTTACAACAAACCCTAAGTTCATGCCAAAGGTCGTATCCAATTTCCATATTAATCAATCAATAGAACTGACAGTATTCTTTCAAAATCCACAGTCAGTAGCTGAGAGAGCCCTACACACATTAGATGTAAAAAGAGCTCTACTTTATTATGTGGACAGAACTAAATCATTTAACTATCCATCTGGCTATAAATCATTTAGGAAAACAAACTATTTGTTGCTTTTGCACCACAACACAAGGGAAATCCTATATCAAAGTCAGGAATAGCCAGATGGATAGTTAAATGCATTCAAATATGCTATCAAAAGGCTAAACGCACTTTAACCGTCCCCCCAAGAGCACACTCTACAAGAAAAATGGGGGGGATCCATGGCTTTCCTAGGGAATATTCCCCTTGAAGACATATGTAAGGCAGCCACATGGACCACCATACACACTTTCACAAAACACTACTGTGTAGACGTGCAAGCTAAACAGCAAGCTGCTGTAGGCCAGGCTGTCCTCAAAACTCTTTTCCAAACTGCTGCAGCTGGCACAGGTAACCACCGCTAGAGGAGATACTGCTATACAGTCTATGCACAGATATGAATTCAGCAGCCCACATGCCTCGAACGGAATATGCTACTTACCAGTATGCATCTGTTCTTGGCATGTAGGGCTGCTGACATTCATATCGCCCGCCCTCCTCCCCAGTGCCTGTCACAGCTGCAGCATTATCTCTGGCATAGCCATCTCTTACTTTACTATCTCCATCTCTGCCACAATGGCGAAAAACAATCTGAGGATGGAGAAGATGCCCATGCGCACTGTAGTCCAGGGGAGGAGTCACCTATCTCGTGATACTTCGAAGACTCTTCCAAGACAACAAAGTGCAATCATCCGGACCCAACACTAGGCGGCGATCTATGCACAGATATGAATGTCAGCAGCCCTACATGCCAAGAACAGATGCATACTGATAAGTAGCATATTCCTTTTTTAAGCCACCTTCTAGGCCCTAGCCAAGCTGGCTTAGCACCAAAAGGGCCCATTTGAGCGTCTTGCGGTGGCTTCTAGCTGCGTACCTTGGGGAGCAACAAACTTGTTGTTCTGTTCGTCGAGAAGGTCACTCTCAGTCTTAGCTGTTGAGTTACCAAGCAAGGTGATAAAGCTAGACTGGACCTGAAAAGCCAGGTGTCCTTCATGGAGGAGGTTTGAAGCTCAGATACCATGAACCAATCACCCAGGAAGTTGAACATTTCTATTTGGCTAATACATAACTAAATTAGGCTTATATACACTTTTCTGATTATTTTAAAAACAGCAAATCTGGTTATAAATGGCATAAAATGCATTTTATTAATCTTATTGCACCTTCATTAAGTTGAATCACACAGATGTGACTACATCTGTCATGTGTATTTGTAAAGCGCATTACCACCCATAAGGGTACCCTGGAACTGAGTAGGTGTGTGTACCTAGCACTTCCTATGGTAGGTTGGTTAATTGAAAAGCCAAGTCTTGCAGAATTCAAGAAGAGAGGAGGCTTTGATGTCAACTGCTGGGGTGTTCCACGCTTTTTGAGCTATGTGAGAGGACACCCATCTTCCTGATCTAGTTCTGTGTATGCGTGGGATGTATGCAAGTAGAAGTCCTGCGGAGCTGAGGTGTCTGGGTGGTTGGTGGGTAGATAGGGGGTGCTAAAGTTGTATAGTGCCTTGAATGTGTGTCTAGGAGTTTGAAATGAGAGTGTTTGAATATTGAGAGGCAGTGGAGCTCCCTGAGATGTGGTGTGATGTATGTTCTTGAGGATGAGTCTGGTTGCTGAGTTCTGGATGGTTTTTAGACTTATAGTGAGTTGCTTGGTGATCTGGGCATATAGGGTGTTCCCCTAGTCTAATTTGCTAGTGACTAGGGTGTGAGTGACAGTTTTTGCTATTGGTGCTTAGGACCATGAAAGTAATGGGGTGACCCAAAAAGGTACTGGACCTGGGTTACATACGGCATAGAAAAGTGGTCCAAGACCTCTATATTTGATGCCTGAATTAATCAGTGATTTTTTGTTTCAACAAAATTGAAAGCTTGTCACAAGGGATCAGCTATGTTCAATTAATGTATCTCATTATATACCATATTAAGATTTTAACGCCAGCAACAGCAAAACAATATACAAACCTAGAGTAATGTTTAATACCTCAAGGTCAACAACTTAATCATTTTCCAAGCTTTATAGAATAAATAAATAACGACGGTTGCCCCAATTAGAGCGTGCAGCTAGAAAAAGTATAGTGATAAAGTGTGTGGGATTAAGAAGGAAAGGAATTCACAGAGAATATTTGTGACATAAAATATTCAAAACAATTTTACATCTATAACAGACAAAGAATCAATTCATCGTACTGTTCAACCTGGCCAACCAAAAATTTGAAACAGACTTTTTTAACTATTCATAATTGATCAGTGTCCAAAATTTGTGCACATTAATATGTAAGAACAAATTGGTCCAGGTTATTTCTAAAAGTGTCGATGTTTCGACTCGTCTTTATGGCCTGTCGGTCGTTTAAGCCTGGGCCAAGCGAGTCTTCATCAGGACAGAAAATAGGGAGGCAACCAAGGGTAATAGATGACCCTATAACAAAAAACAATAGATCTATAAGCTGTTGCCAATAATTCTATTCAAAAAGGAACCTGATGTATTTAGGTATCTTACCCTATCAGGGGGTGGTGCTTGATTCCACGTCCCAAAAGGTGTTCTTCTAACCTACAACAACAGGCATTTGTAAGGAGATACTACACTCTCCAGCTAAAAAGTCTATTAGTCCTGATTAGACTCCAAAATAAATATTTACCTAAAAATTCAGGAGAGGTGTATTACTCCGTGAAGAGGTAGGCGCAGTCCTATTCACGCGAATTGCACTATAAAGAATAAATGACAGCAAAATCCATCAACCCCTTCGACAACCCACAAGGGTTACATTCATAAAAAGGGTTTTTTAAAGAAAGGACACTATACCTTGTGGTGATCCATATATCTTCACAAGTAAGTCTAAGGTATATACTTTTCATTAGAAGATCGACCTGATCTGGCTCCAAATTAGTGGTTTATGCGTCAGCTATAACGTTACAGCGACCTGTCAAAATAGTGGAGCCAACATTACACACTCACTCTGGGCCAATGTTAAGCTAACCAAAAGAAAAGAAAACGCAACGTTACTTCACTGTACCTGCGTGCCAAATTTCGGGAAGTTTAATTCTCCACCTTGTACTTAATTCGTAAACCAAAATCAAGACAATACATTCCTACTGACAGCATCTATGAAAGAACGGTCGACATTTTAGCAAAGGAACCACTAAAATTGGGTGTTTTCTAAAGCCATCTTGATTCCTAAGTGTCTTGATTATGCTTACCGGATATTTACCGGATAAATGTACTGTTCAGTATAGCGGGTTAGTCATAAAACGTGGTCGAGGGACACGAGGTCGGGGCACCGTGTTCCCCCACACTGCATCTGCAAATAACCAGAAGCCATTAAGGACCCATTTCTTCCAAGATATAATGCCAAAGTCGGCCATAAATTCTTCGCACAGGCTTACCGATTCTCAAAACTAGCTCACATCCGTTCAGGCGATGTCTCCCATTAACCGGATTCGGAAACTGATTGCCCGGACCTTCCTGCTCATAACTGCCGTGTGGTTAATAATAGAGACAGACGACAGACTTCAGTCTTGGCTTCGCTGGCAGACACCTAATTACCATCAATATTTATCGGAAAATGAATCATTCTTAAACTACCGCAATACCGAGACGACAGACTTCAGTCTTGGCTTCGCTGGCAGACACCTAATTACCATCAATATTTATCGGAAAATGAATCATTCTTAAACTACCGCGATACCGTTTGCCATTTCCATTCCAATCTTTTAAAAAAAAAAAAAGAAAACATTTTAGACAGACAGGGTGATAAAAATTATATATCCGCCATCTTGGATTGGGATCGCGTTTCTTTACATACCAGTACAATTGAGACTGGACATAGGAAGGTAGCCCCAATCGATTAATGACTGTGTGTTCTAATAATGAGCACATTTCCACATCATAATCGCCAAGAACTAGTGAAAAATTGTCGATTCTAATAGCAAGCGCCCACCAATTATGGGGTCTCATTGATAGAAAATTTAAATTAGCATTTCCATGTTGCGCCCACCACAAAGTTCACAAATTAACTTTACAACAATTATATACAAATTACAACACATTAACAATAAAAATATCACATTAATAACATATATGATACATAAGTTGCCCTTATCTTGATAAAACTGTACTAACTGTAGAGTAGGAACTGTCATATTCAGAGCATACCCCAGATATGTTTACGCCTGAAGGTATGGTCATATTCTCAAAAGAGCCACCTGTCTATATATCTCCTCAGATTCATTCAATCCTTTATTTACCGTGTCCAGTTGATGTATCCATTTACATTCCCTTCGACTGAGCACACAACTCAGGTCACCCCCTCTTGGGTTGGCTTTTACCTTCTCAATAATCCACCACCTTAAGCTGTTAGCTTCATGTTCAAAGGTGGTAAAATGTTCAACCAAAGGGGCTCCCGGTGTTTTACAACGTATGCGGCTCATGTGTTGTAGGATACGGCATTTTGCCCTCTGTATAGTCTGGCCTACATACATGAACCCGCAAGGGCACAGGACGGCATAGATGACCCCTGCGGAGTTACAATTACTGTGTGTTTTCAACACGCGTGTCTGCCCATTGTGGATGAATGTAGTGCATTCTGTGTCAAAGGGCACGCCTTACACGTACCACATTTCATATGTCCCATCACTGGGGGTAAACCCCATAAAGTGGTTTGCTTCTCAGTTTGACCCATTGGTAAAAGGGACTTTACTAAATGATCTCTGATGTTTCTGCCCTTGCGGAAGGCATGGAGTGGGGTCCAAGTCCACCCATTTCATCCTTCACTAGGTGCCAATGCCGATTTATTGCCTTTTTAATTGCATTGCTCTTTGTATTAAATGTGGTGACACACACCAATCTTTCTTCACCAGTTCCCTTTTGTTGTACATTAAGTAGATGTTCCCGGTGGTTGTACCAAGCCCGTTTCCGGGCTTTTTTAAGTAAACGAATAGGGTACCCTCGTTCACTCAACCGTGCAATGAGTAGTGACGATTCGTCAAAGAAATCTTCTTTCTTAGTACAATTTCTCCGTAACCTCAGAATTTGCCACAAAGGGCAAGTTATCTCTGAGGTTACGGGGATGATGGCTTGTGCATCTAAGAAGTGTGTTTCGTTCACTACTTTTTCTGTATAATCTCGTATAAAGGTGACCTGCGTCTGCTTTTATTTGAATGTCCAAGAAATTAATTGATGCATTGTCAAACTCCAGTGTGAACTGGATGTCATCCAAGCGTGTGTTCAACCAACCGTGAAACTGGACTAAATCTTCCTTGTTTCCATCCCAAATCATAAGCACATCGTCGATGTACCTGACCCATACCGAAATATGATTTCGGTATGGGTTGATGTGAGTTAACACATGGTACTGTTCATATTCACTCATGATTAGAATTGCCAGATTAGGGGCAAAGCTTGCCCCCATTGCCACGCCTTTGGTCTGTACATAAAACTTGTCTTGAAACATAAAATAATTCTGTGTCATGGCTAAAGTCAAGAGTTGAATAATAAATTCCGTTGGGACCCTGTGTGGAGCCGGCCTCCGGTCCAAGATTGTTTGTATACAAACTAAGGCAGCCTGCTGGGGGATGTTTGTATATAGGGACGTGATGTCCATGGTCACAAGAAAACCTGCCTGCTGATTATACATTAGTCCTTCTACCAACTGAATGGTCTGGGTAGTATCACGTAAGTATGTGTGAGTCAATGTCGCTAAAGGTTTTTAAAAAATGTCTATATATTTACAAAGAGGTTCAAGTAAAGACCCGCAACCCGATATGATAGGTCTTCCCGGGGGGTCTTCCATTCGTTTATGAACCTTTGGGAGCGTGTAAATTGTAGGCATCCGAGGATGTTTGTTATTCAAAAACTCAAATTCATGTTTATTGATAATGCCATCCTCCATCGCTCTGCTCGTAATTTTGTTAATCTGTAAACTAATCCCTTTAGTTGGATCTGATCTCAATAAGGCATAATTACCTACCACTTCCAACTGAGAGAAAATCTCATTCTTGTACTTACTGGTGTCCTGAACCACTACTCTAGGTTTGTATATTGTTTTGCTGCTGCTTGCTTTAAAATCTTAATATGGTATATAATGAGATACATTAATTGAACATAGCTGATCCCTTGTGACAAGCTTACAATTTTGTTGAAACAAAAAATCACTGATTAATTCAGGCATCAAATATATTGGTGCTTGGGAGCCATTTGAAGATCTTCCTCAGCATCTTCAGCTTGTGGAAGCAGGATGCAGTGATAACATTGACTTGAGCGGTCATGTCCAGTTTGCTGTCTATAATTATTTTGAGGTTACTGGGTTGGGTGTTTGGTGTGAAGCCGAGTTTGGCTTGTTACCAGTTGGAGTCCCATGGTGAGGTGCTCTTGCACAAATATGGTGACAATCACATAGAGATGCTGCAACATGCACCTCCAGATAACAAATGGCATCAGATTTCACGCGAAACATACAGACCAGGTCAGCCTTGGCGTGGAACAGCCACAACCATCACACTTCTTTCTTGTCTGTGTTGAGCTTGAGACTGTTACCTTTGATGCAGTCAGTGGTTTCAATCATTCATACGGTGAACTTTCTTGTGTTGGGGTCTTATCCGAGAGGGAGAGGAGGAGTTGTGAGGCGTAGGAGAAGCTGATGATGGCATTCATGCGGACGATGGCCAGAGGGATCATGTATGCATTGAAGAGGGTGGGACTAAACGATAGACCTTGAGGCAATCTGCTCACCTCAAATGTCTGTTTTTGTAGTAGACTATTTAAGCATTCTCCAAAGGGTGAAACGTGTCAGGAGCTGCTTTTACTTATTGCAGGTTGGCTTGAATGGTATTTTGTCAGTATATATAAACAGAAATAAGCAGGGCAAATTGTCTTGTCCAAAAGGGATTAAAATGCAAAAAGGACGGCTTAAGACACTTATGCAGACTAACAGCAGCAGGGTCTGATTGGCTTTCTCCTGTTTTACTGAATTTATTTCATTCTGACAACAAAGGGACCTTTTTTTATCTGCAACACTGGCCCATAGATAGGAGACCATGATATTCAATAAGTCTCACTTGCATCAGTAAGATCAGATGTTGGAATGAAGTGCAGTGATACTGGTACTCGCCAACTGTAGATGATGATGACGATCACAATGCCAGGATGCGATTAAAGGTGTTCAAATCACAGGTAAGTAAGGCATGAATATGCAGCTGCATTATAGCGCTCTGTAAAATAATACTGAATGTATCGGAGAATGGTGAGATTGCTAGTCCCACGCTTGTTGGCACATGTGTCAGCAAAGGTGGAGATTCAAACAAAGTAATTTTAATGATATCGGTCAAGTTAATTCCTAGCAATCAACACCAGGCACAACTTGTTTTTCTTACGGAATATTTAAAACAACAGTTTGAAAACAATTTAAGCACCGAAACACAGGTTACACCCACAGAGGTTGAAGTTTACGACAACACAGAGTCCAGTGTGCACTTAGTTTAAGGAGCAATTCTATTCCGAGATATAATGCAATAGCATTACGCCATTTACCTTCAGTTGTAGGGGGTGCATTTTGTTTATGTTGATCTTATTTCTTCAGCAAGAAAAAAAATAAAAATGATGCACCATCCCATGAAATGATTTTTAGTAGCCCACCAAACAGACTATAAACCAGAGGATCAAATAAGCATTGGCAAAGCCAATCAGTGTGGCATCGTTTGCCAGCATTTGTGCAATTCATGTTTCATTATCGCTTTTGCAAAACTTTGTTGTTTTGGAAGCTGCTGGGCAATCGTCAATCCAAAAAACAACATTGATCAAAGGCAAACACGTTTTTGGTCTAAAAAAAGCAGCCATTACCACAGTATTCCCTGGCACTGAAAGGAACTACTTTGTGTGTGGAGTAGTTTCTTGTGAAAGGGCAGCATGCCGTAACCCGTAGCAAAGTCAGCCAATGGCTGAAGTGGGCTGACATGTTGCCTCTTGAAGCATGCCAAAGAGAGCAGCAGAAAAATGTGAATGACAACCACATACAAATGGATGAAGTGTGGCTGAAAATACCTGCAAATAATTATGTCATACACATAATATTAGTAAAATCAAAAGGTCTTGGCTACCACAGACTTAAAACAGCAAATTGGTATGCCATTGGCTGCCTGCTGAAAGAAAGAAAGGCAGACAGAAGGCACAAAAGAAGTCAAGAAAGAATGAAAGAAGTAAAGAAAGAAGAGATTAAGGAAGAATAGAAGAAAGGAGAGAAAAAGGAAAACATGAAAGAAAAAAAAAAGGATAGACAGACAGAAACCAAGAAAGCAGGAAAAAAGGAGTGGAAGAAATATAGAAAAGAATGAATAAAAGCAAGAAAAGGAAAAAGTAATGAAATCAAGAAAGAAAAGAAATTAAAAAAGGAAAGAAGGAATGAAATAAAGATAGGAAAGCAGGAATTAAATAAGGAAATAGAAAAGAAAGAAATAGAAAGCAAGAAAGAATGAAAGAAAAAGACAGGAAAGAAGGGAAGAAGGAAAAGAAAACAAGAAAGAAGAAATGAAGGACTAAAGACAAGAAAGATTAAAAGCAAGAAAAAAGAGGGAAGTAAGGAAAGCAAGATAGAAGGAAAGAGGGAAAGAAAGAAGGCAAGAGAGAAAGCAAAAACAAAGGAAATGATGAATGGAAGAAAAAGAAAGCAATAAAGAAGGATAGAAGGAATGAAAGAAAAAAGAAAATGAAGACATTAAAGAAATAAGAAAAGAAAGGGGTAATGAGAGAATAACAAAAGAAAAGAAAGAAGGAATGAAAGAAAGAAAGAAGGAAGCACAAACAAGGAAAGAAAATTGAAAGAATAAAAAAGGGAACAATGACGAATGAAAGAAAAAGGAAAACAAGAAAGAAGGAAAAAAGAAAAAAGGAAAGAAAGAAAGAAAGAAAGAAAGAAAGAACGAAAGAAGGAATGAAAGATTTAAAGGAAATAGAAAGGAATGAAAGAAAGTAAAGCAAAACTGAATGAAAGAAAAAAGGAAGGAACCAGTATTGAGAGAATGAAAGAAAGAAATATGAAAGGAAAGACAAAAGGAATAGTCAGTGCTGCAAATTCATCAAGATAAAGGCTAGTTTTCTTCTGGGGCAAAGTTTATTAAAGAACTATTTGTGAAATTGAGTCCAGAATAAACATGTCCTGAAGAACTGTCCACTTATGAAGTCACATGTATTATATTGAAGCTTTTGCTAAAAAAAAATTTATTGAATAATTTTTATATTTTCCGATCAACTGATTAATTCATCTCATTAATTCGTCACCTTTCCATGAACTGAGAGTCCAGCTTTCCTACTAGTAACCATACCAGGTTTCCCAACTGAAAATCCACAATATATTACAATAAAAGTGCATTTGTCAGTCCTAAAGTGCTGGAAAAGAAAAAGTGCTGTGATACAGTGCTCTCAGTAAAAGTGCTTTTCATATAATGGATAAAACATTGTCAAACTTGTCCCTTCCCACCCTTTTAGCACACAAATAGTCTTTGTTATAAACCATAAAAGCTTATTCAACCATATTTGAAATTCGGTCAGGCCCCTTAATTTCGATTGATTAGTTATTACTGCCCGTGCTATTAAGATTGCTATATACCACCAAGCTCGCATGTTCCTCGTCTTTATGCCCATATGACGAGTGTGTCCTAATAATATAGCTTTAGAATCTGGTACAAGTGCAACTCCTAGGACCATATGAACAAATTGCAAACAGTCTTGGACAAATCCAGATCATATGTTCTGTTTAAGTTATCGAAAGCTTCTGAAGCTTTAGATAACTTAATACAGAACACTTTCAAATGGACGCAATCTGTTATGCTGTGTGCTTTATCTGAGTAATTCAGAAAAACAAGGGACTTTCCCAAAAAGAGTTTACAACAGCTTTGGCAGGAGAATGTGTCAAATCAGGTTCTGAACACAAACGCAACATCAATGTAATAAAAGCGGAAATGGCATAGCATGTTGATGTGCTCCTTGTGAAAGAGCAAAATGTCTTGTGAAAGAGCAAAATGCAGTCACTCAAAGTGAAGCTAATCAGTAGCTGAAGGGGGTGCTGACGCCCTGCCTCATGCTGTGTGCTGTTGTGGGCAGGAAACAACCTTTACAACGCAGACATTACATCGCACTACCTTTACATAGCAGTCATTACAACGAGTCATTACATAGCAGGTCATTACAACGAGTCATTACATAGCATGTCACTACAACGCATGTCATTATAACGCATGTCACTACAACGCAGGCATTACATCGCAAGTCATTACAATGCATACCACTATAACGTATATTACCTTTACACTATCCAACACTTACCCTACTGTTGCACTCACTGGAGTTAGATTAGTAATTTTTACCCCTACACTATCCAACACTTACCCTACTGTTGCACACTGCAGCGTTAAAGGCCCGAGCCGAAGGCGAGGGACTTTAACAAGGCAGTGGGACTTTAATAGCCGGTATAGCCCTGCTACGAAGGGCTATAAGGCTAATAGAACATTCTACCACTAGAGGAAAGAATGCTCTAACAAATTAAACAAAGGCTTTAGGGAGCGCGAGGCGATTGAAATTCCATCAGGCTCCTTGAAGCCTTTGTTCACAGCAAGAGCTGTGAACAAAGAAGCATTGGAATGTTGGAGCTCCGAGCTTATACCAGCCATTATAAGCCCGGAGCTACTCCATTGTTTTCAATGAGGCTTCCAACATTCCATTGTTCTAATAGTAATTATTACCCCTATAATATCCAACACTTACCTTAAGTGCGATGTAATGGTATGCATTGTAATGGTATGCGTTGTAAAGGTATAATGCGATGTAATGGAATGCGCTTTAAAGGTAGTTTCTGAAAATAGTAATGGCATACAATGTAAAAGAATGCGTTGTAAAGGATCCTGCGATGTAAAAACTGCGTTGTAAAGGCATGCATTGTAAATGTATGAGTTGTAACGTCATACATTCGTAGTGGGCAGAGGCAAAATGTGAATAAATACCAACAGAACAATTGATGAAGAAAGCTGGCTGAAAGCCCTTAAATACGTTTATTGTACATATTTTTTATCATGTTTTTCTAAAAATCAAAAAGTCTTGGCTAACGCCAGATCTAAACAGGAAAGGAAGAATGCAAAAATAGGCTTAAGCTTGTCAATAAGCCAGATCCAAAAGTTTAAAAAACACGTGAAATGCAAATTTTGTATGAGACATGGAACACACTGTGAAGTAGATCATTAAAATATCTCATAAACCGAATATGAGGGACTCAATAGCAGAAATTGTATAGCTCTGTTTGGAAAGAGACATTGTCTCCCTATCAGCTTCCCTATTTCTCTGTGCAGCTTTTCTCTCAGAGTATGCCCTTTTTGTGTTTTATAGCAGCATGAATCTTGGTAACTATAAACCTTTTATTCTTTACATGATGTGATCCAAAAAAATTTAAATCACTCAAATCCATATCTTCTCTTTCATTACATAAAACTTTATTCGGTTTTACAGTGTGAAAACCATAAAAGTCTCAGTAAATATACACATCGCATAAAAGAAATACAATAAAAGGTTTACAGTTCATGGCCATAAAACAAGAGAAGTTGCGGATAAAATATGGCGGAAACAATAAATATATTTCTGAGCTAAAAATAGAAAACACACACAAGAGACATACCTATGGGTACCTCCTACCCCTAAAATAGCTACTATTCCAGACAGGTCCTGGTTCTCACCACAGATTTCAGATAGCCTATGATAAAGATTATGCAGTCTGGTTTCAACAGCTGCAAGTACAAAAGTGCTGGGCGAACCTGGTTAAAATTGAGCCTCTTTAAAAGGGGGAGTAAAAAATGTCTCTGCTGTACTTCATAGAATTTGCAGAGGAACATAAAGTGTAGCAGGTACTGAGGAGACTTGTCACAGCCACAGGGTGCTAACACCTGTCCTCTGCCACACCCTTGCGGAACGGCAATTAAAAGTTGGAAAAAGTCGAGGGGAAACCTGGACAGTAAAAACCGCTCGTAGGTGGTCAGTGTTCCCATAAGGTATGGCTCAGTCAGTGGATGGGTTTTTAGGGTCAGAAATTTACGGACGCTTGGTTTACATAATTACTGTTCATCTCTTTCTAACTTCCTGGTACAGGTGAATGCTTTTTTGACCAGTTCCACATCCTTTTTTGTTATAGTTAAAGGTTTTAGAAAGAGTTCCGGGCAATCCAACTCTGTGAAGCGATCTCTGACATACTTCAGCCATGGAATTCTGGACATATGTTCCAGAGTCATACAATCGCTAGAATCTGCTGGGTAAGCTTTAGCTCCTTGTTTGGCCAGCACTTGCGCCAAAACACTAGGGATGCAAGGCAAGAGTATCACATAAAAAAGGGGTCCCCAGTTCTTCATAGCCTATCAGGTTCGATAAGCCAGTTGGCATTCCCAGCAGGCACTTTAAAAAGTTGTTCTCTGCCACCCGCATCGCTGCTGTGGTATACCCCTAGACCTTGCTACCAAAGCTTGCGGTTGACACACCCTTTGCCTGATAAACTTTCAGCATGGCTGCAATTGGGCACATGCCCATGTTTGCAGCAAAGCTGAAAATAGCAGCAGTTATTCGATTAAGCTCCCCGTTTTTCTTTTGAATGAGCGGCCCCTACTTTAGGCAGTCATCCAACAGGACCCCCAGGTACGAGAAAACTGACGTTATGGGGACCTTTGCAGGACCTATAGAGAAAGAATACTTTTTTTGTGGGATGAGTCCCTACCCGCAGGACATAAGATTTTGCATTATTGATCGTTAGATTGCGGGATCCCATTAAATTCAGGAATGCATCTAATAGAGATTGGAGTCCTCTAGCGGTTCTCACTATCAGAACGGCGCGATCCGCATATAGGAGGACGGGAAGACCCTGGCGGCCCACATGCGGAAATTTGAGAGCCCCTACAGGTAAGTATATTATACAGATCATTTTAGTAAATTAGTAAGGTATTTATTGGCTGACATCAAAACTAAAAATATAGTGAAGCACTGCATAATGTTGATGACTTAAGGTAAAAGGATTGCGTTCACAGGTTTACCTCACCAGCCTAAAAACAGGGGATTCAATATACACAAAGTAAAGGGATATTTTCTTTGCATTCTAAATTCTTTCTATTTTTTTCATTACTTTTGGTTTAAAGTATGTCTTCAAGTTTCAGTAATTCAAAACGATTTCCTAAGTGCACAAGCCTGCTGTCAACTCTTGGTGGTAAAACTATTCAATATGTTAAGTCTTTCGGTAGAATGTAGATATAACAGACACATAACAGCATTTGCTTTTTGCGAGGTCCTACAGCAGAGGAATAGTAAAGCAAAGCATACATGCCAACACCAGAACAGGAGATTTAGGGATATAAATTCTCATCAGCCAGGCTAGCTTGAATACAGTGGCAAAGTGAGCAAGGGACCCACGTCTGGGCATACTCTGCCAACTTAGGGCGAACAAAGCAAACACGAGGAGATGATGGATAGGGCACTGAACCTTTTCAGACACTTACCCCCAGTCACAGATCTGGGTTGAATCCATCATCATTCTTTAGCTCATTTCGCCACCCCAATGTAGACTCAGCCATATGCAAATCAGTCTTGACCCAGTTCCTCATGGGAACAGTCCAGCCTGAACTGCCAAGCCAGGTCTTCCCTGGACCGGAAACAAGCATCCTGGGATCGGTTTCAGGTAACACCCCTCATCAGCCAGGCTAGCTTGAATCCAGTGGCAAGGTGAGCAAGGGACCAACGTCTGGGTATACCCGTTCCACTTGGAGTGACAAATTCAAAAAGAACAATTAATGGACAGACTGCTGCACAATGTCAAACATTCAGCCCAGTATAGAGATCTGAGCTTAAATCCATTGTTTTTTTTTGCTCTCCATGCCATTCCAGTTCAGACGCAGCAATATGCAAATCAGTCTTGACCCTGATCCCATGGGAACAGTCCAGCCTGAACTGCCAGGCCAGGTTTACTTTCAGTGCTCTTGTATGTCCTGCTTATATGGACATCTAACTATTATTTTACACATTTTAAATTATTCCAGTGTATCGTCTATCTATCTATCTATCTGTCCATCTACCTTTGCAACTGTATTTACCTCTCTGCCCATCTACTTTTGCAACTCTGTCTTTCTGCCTTTGCAACCCTATCTCTCTATGCATCTACCTTTGCAACTACTCTATCTTTGCAATTCCCCTTCTGTCTGTCTGTGCAAGCCTCTGTCTGTCTGTGCAAGCCTCTGTAGGTCTGTGCAAGCCTCTGTAGGTCTGTGCAGGCCCCTGCCTGTCTATGCAATCCTCTTTGTCTGTCCGCCCAAGCCTCGGCCTGTCTCTGCAAGCCTCGGTCTGTGTGTGCAAGCCACTTCGGGTCTGTCTGTGCAAGCCTCTCCGTCTGTTTGTGAAGGCCTCTGTATATCAGTTTGTGCAAGCTTGTCTGTCTGTCTGTTCAAGCCTCTGTCTGTCTGTCTGTGCAAGCCTCTGTAGGTCTGTGCAAGCCTCTGTCTGTGTATGCAGGCACTGCCTGTCTGTTCAATCCTCGATCTGGCTCCGCAAGCCTCTGTATGAGTGTGCAATCAACAGTCTGTGTGTGCAAGCCACTGTTCATCTGCCTGTGCAAGCCTCTCCGTCTGTTTGTGTCTGTCTGTGTAAACCTTTCTGTTTTGTCTGTCCATGCCTCTGTCTGCCTGTGCAAGCATCTATGTGTGTGCAAGCCTCACTGTCTTTTGGTGCTATCCTCTCTCTCTGTGTGAAAGCCTGTCTGTCTCTGCATGCTACTCTGTCTGTCTGTGCCAGCCTCTCTCTCTCTGTGAAAGCCAGTATGTCTCTGCATGCTACTCTGTCTGTCTGTGCCAGCCTCTCTCTCTCTGTGAAAGCCAGTATGTCTCTGCATGCTACTCTGTCTGTCTGTGCGGCCTCTCGGTCTATGAAAGCCTGTCTGTCTCTGCATTCTACTCTGTCTGTCTGTGCCAGCCTCTCGGTCTATGAAAGCCTGTCTGTCTCTGCATTCTACTCTGTCTGTGTCAGTCTCTGTGTCTGTCTGCTAAGTCTCTCTGTCTGTCTGCGCAACCTTTTCTTTCTGTATGTCTGTACAAGCCTCTCTGTCAGTCTAATCCTCCCTGTCTATCGGTTCAAGCCACTCTGTCTGTAAGGACGTTTTACAAAGTACTGCACAAAAAGCATTAGGAAAGGCAAGAGGCTGGCAGCCAACAGCAGGCCAATTGGCATTTTTAGGTCTGGTGTTAGCCAAGAGCTTTTGATTTTATTAGAGTTATGCGTATAACATAGATACTTATAGGAGTCTTCGCCCAGACTTCATCCATTAGTCTGTTGCTGTGTCATTCACATTTTGTTTTCAGCCACTGCAGAATGCATCATGGGACAGAGGTGAGCTCACTTCAGCAACTGGCTGATTTCAATTGAGTTCAGTTCAGAAAAACTTTATATCGGGCGATAAGACCATAAATGTATATATATAATAAAATACATTTCATTAAAAAAGAAAGATAATAAAAAAGAGTCCATCCATCTTAAACAGAGGCATGTGCAACATCTTAATATTTCATAAAGCAGTGTATAGTAACCCATAACCGAAACTGTTGGCCTCAATAAAGTGCATATGCAGAATATGTGCAATTACAAACGAGAGTTACCAAGAAAGGCAAGCATGAAGTTCAACGTCTCGTTTGTGGCTGTAAAAATACAGTTGATGTTAGACAACATTAAGGTGCTTTGCTTAAGTCATAAAATGGTGAATCCAGGGAAATCGTCTCCCAAGCCATCTTGTGGTTTCGATAATACGTGTACAAAACATGGTAAAGACTTGGTGCATATAAAATGTGGAGTTTAAAACATAAAAAGAAAAAAAAAGAAAAAATTTGAATTAAACCATAAGCAGATGTGGACATTATTACATTTTAAAAGGCTTTAAAATTTAGATTAAACGTTATCAGATAAAAACATTATATGCACTTGCAGCTTTGATAACACTTTAAAAGTGTCCAACGTCTACGCCACACTAAGATTAAAAATCGGGATACAGCGAATACAATGGTAGTGCGGGTGTCAGTTTTCAGGACTGTGAATGCCTCACCACAATGCACAAACCCAAAATTCACAACTGGATGAGCCAACGCTGCCTAATTAACGTATAGCCAGGGCAGAAAACCTTTGCAGGCAGGGCACCCACACAAGGCTGTTTTTGACCATTTGCATGAAAAAACGCGAAGCTGCAGGGTACCATGTCTGATCTGGAGATATAATTTCCTTGCCAGGGGAGGTTGAATATCATCCAGACAGGGCTCTATTATATATTCCTCTTTCATTAACAGAAATTCGGCAGTCAGATATCCTAAAGTTGAGCTCCTTTCGATAGCTGCAAGTTTGGACATCTGACAGATTTTTACTACTTCGGAGCATGAGATTGCAAAACATGCTTCCGCTGAGTTACACCAAAGACTAGGCTTTCCCAGCCTACAACATTCTTCTTTGATATATGTGAACCAAGTGATTTTATCTACGCCCGGGAGACATAATAGCTCTTTTAATTTCGATTGATAGGCTGCTAATTCTGGTGTCACCCACAGTCTACGCCAAAGGATTAGGGGTCTGAGGCCAATCTCATCCCCTATTGGCCTAATTCCTAGATCCAATCGTAGAAAAATTAGAGGGGTGCTTAAGGGGACAGTTGGGATCTGCCTCATAAAACTATTCTCTACTTTACTCACGTTGGTACAAGAGCAGTGGCCCCGTAATTCCGCCCCATACATTATTGCACCCCTAGCTTGCACCTTGTAAATCTTTAATATAGGCCCAGCAAGTTTAGTGGAGGAGTTTCTGAGTAATTTTGTAATACCCCCAGTAGTCTGGGCTAACTTAAGTTTGGCTTTGCCTATTTGTGGCCCCCACTCCCTATTTTCAGTCAGGGTGACACCCAAATATTCAAATACCGACACCCTCTCCATCACAGTGCCATCCAGGCAAGGGTTGGAGTCTGATGTCTTGGCTGGGTTGAAGACCATGCACTTGGTCTTCTGGGTGTTGATCTCGATTCCCCTGTTGTTACAAAAGGTGACAAAACTATCCAAAACCGTTGGGATGCCCATAAGCGATCTTGGCATTAAGAGGGTGTCATTCGCAAACATCATTTCTTGTACCTTAGTGCCTGCTAGTTTAGGGGCATCATTGTCTTTTACCTCAGTGAGTTGGGCAACCAATGCGTTGATGAAGAGGCTAAACAGGATAGGTGCAAGCACACACCCCTGCCTTACTCCTCTGTCAACAGGAAAACGGGCAGTCAGTTCACCTCCTTTCCCACATCTTACTTGGGCAAAATTCCTTTTGTGCAATATAATGAGCATGCTCAGAAGATGGCAGGGGCTCCCCATGTTTCCAATTACCCCCCATAGCTTAACTCTGGGCACCAAATCAAAAGCCGTCTTCAGATCCACAAAAATCAAATGGAGGCTGCCACTCTCCATTCTCACCGTTTTCCAAAATATGAGTTGAAGTCTATATATTTGGTCGACGGTGGAAGTGTTCTTTCTGAATCCGGCTTGATATGGGCTGAGTAGTTCGTGTTCTTCCAGCCACTCCTGGATGAGATCCAGAAGTATCTGTGCAAACAGTATTTGCATGACATCGATCAAACTGATCAGTCTGTAGTTTGCAGGCAAGAGTGGTGAACCCTTTTTAAAGACTGGGACCATTTCAGCCCCTGCCCAGGTTTCGGGGATTGGCATGCCTTTCATGATAGCATTGAATAGAGCCCACAGGTAGGGTCCCCACATTTTTGGTTCTTCCCTGAAAAGGTCCCCCGGAAGTTTATCTAGTCCCAGAGCTTTCCCAGAGGGGAACTTGTTGATTGCATTTAGAACTTCAAGCAGGGTGATCACAGCAACTTCTTCATAGTTGGCTCTTGATGGAGTCATTGGGGCATCATCACAAAGGGCAGATACTTCCTTCGTGGTATATAGAGCCTGGAAGTGTGCTTCCCAAGATTCTGCTGCTATATTTGGTTCTATTGCCAAATTGCCTTTGCTACTGCCCGTGCTTACTATGGACCAGAATTCCCTCATATCTTTATTAGATAGGGCGGTTTTTAATGCATCCCATCTATCCAATTCCCAGGTCTGTTTTGCTAATCTGGTGGATTCTTTGTACATCCTCCGCATGTGTTTAGTTAGTGGTTTGTCTTTGGCTTTAATGGCCTGTAACAGAGCCCGTTTCGACTTCTGACATTTGTTGTTAAACCAGGATCAAATGAGCCGTGTTTTTGGTTTACATTGAGTCTTTGGGAAGAATATGTCAGCCAATTGAGAAACCAATCCTGCATGCAAATTTGCAACTTTATTGAGGGATACTGGGTTGCCCCTCTCTGCGGTCACTTCACCCATATCGAGTAGAACTGGAACGATTGCTGAGTATAATTCGATCAGCTTTTCGGGTGAATGTTGAATTGCCCCCCATTTTATTCTTCTCCTACTATTGGTGAGTATTAAATTATTGTCAGGGGGGTACTGCTGACCAAGGCAGTTCCAAGGTCCGGAATCTTCAATTCCATGGACAAGGCGTTATGATCGCTAATATGCTGCTGACAAACAGCAAAATCCCTGTGCCACATCCTAGTCTCTCCGCTCTCAGTAAATGGTTCAATGTAATCGCATTGATCTGGAGTGCCAGCGGGGACCAGGCCTTGCTAGGTGGGATTTGTGGATCGGGATTTGTCACAGCCCATCCGCCTCACTAGAAATTGTATCAGTGATATTGGGAAGGGGCTCAAATTGACAATTAAAATCTTCCCCCATGATCAACAGCATGGTCGGGGGGAGAGTAGAAATAAAAAAGATCCAGTAGATCAAAAGTCTGGGATTCCTTGTTCAGGCCTGTACGTCGGGAGTAGATGTTAATGAGAGCCTGATTCAGCTTGGTGGGAAAACTAAGTGCTACGCATAGGATATTGTCAGACGAAGAATTCAGCTGGTTAGCTTTGCAACCCAGGTGTAAATGAACCCAGATACATAGACCCCCGGATGGTCTGGCCCTGCCCCTGCGCCTCGAGATAGCTGGAATACTGAATGACACAAACCCCACCCTTGCATGGACTTCAAGTGCCCATGTTTCCTGAAACATGCAGATGTCAAATTGGTCCACAAAAAGCACTCAATCTGAGCAGGACAATTTGCTTTTGAGGCCAGCAACGTTCCAGGATAGGAGCCTCAGCTTGCTCCTTATATTATGTTTGTTAAAGAGAACATCTGGAGTGTGAATGCCAAGGGTTTGGGTACCCCCTATTAATGCCGGGGGGATACCTAGTGTACTAATGTGTTGTTCTACCTTCATGTCAGTGGTATTTAGGGGGTCAAGAACTTTGGAGGCTGCTGGTCCTGGGAGCTCTTCTCGTAGTCCCACTACACTGCTCATTACCTGTTGTGATAATATGTCCAGATCCATTATGTTTGCCCCAACCCCAGGGTTGTTGGATTGGCTTGGTTGTCACAAACAAGCTCCTCTAGTGCTCCACGGTACCACGAGGTTGTCGTTCCCCGATCTATTCCCGTGGTCACTGTTAGTCAGTCCACTTCTTCTAGACCTCAAATCTGTTTGTTACAGGTATGTTATAAGGCGAACGCCTGGGAAAGGGTTACCTAAAGTCAGTATTCTGGTGTTCCAGTGACCACCTGCCAGGATCTGGGGTGATGAAGGTCCTGTCTGGAGAGTAGGGGCAAAGGTTTTCCAGTGGGAGGGCTCTGCGGGGCTGCGTCTCTGGCTCAACAGCCTACACATGATCTGTGGATTTTTAAAATTAATGACCACCCACTCCCCTTGTGTTTTTTTTTTTGTTTTTTTCCCACCCAACTAACTTTACGGACCATTAAGATTTCCCCTGCCCTGTCGTGGGGAAACTGCCTGTGCCTTGCTAACCAAAAAAGTCGGAAGGAAAAGGTTAGGGTCTTGTGTCTGTACTGGCTTGGACCACTCAAATATACTGAACAAAAAATTGCCAGACAGATTTTATTTTTTCATTTTTTGTTCCCACTCAGTCAAAATGTACTGGAGGGTAGTCTATTTTATTTTAGATTTTGAATTTTTTAGAAAAGCATTCATTACTTTAAAACATGTCATCAGAAATAGTCAGCAAACAGTGAAAAAATACATACAAACAACAGATGTGCAATACTGTGCGATAATAAACTGTACAAGTGCTCAAAGAAAATATGTGTCAGTTGATACAGCCAACACAAAACAATACACAATCATGTACCTAACGATACATTCTCATTAGGAACCAGTCCTTTCTATTGGGTACAGAAGACAAGCGGGCCTCGAGTTGCAGGGAAATGCCTGCCTGTCTTACTAGAGCCAAGGATCAAAACACTAATTAGGGGGTTGCACAACTAGGGAACACACAGTGTGGATTTGACCAGACCTAGTGGCACCCTTATTATTTTTCCAAGGCCCTGAGCCTTGGAAAAATAATAAGGGTGCCACTAGGGCTGCTCAACACACACAGTGTGGATTTGAGCAGCCTTAGTGGCACCCTTATTATTTTTCCAAGGCCTTGAGCCGTGGGAAAATAATAAGGGTGCCACTAGGGCTGCTCAAATCCACACTGTGTGTTCCCTAGTTGTGCAACCCCCTAATTAGTTTTTTGATCCTTGGCTCTAGTAAGACAGGCAGGCATTTCCCTGCAACTCGAGGCCCGCTTGTCTTCTGTACCCAATAGAAAGGACTGGTTCCTAATGAGAATGTATCGTTAGGTACATGATTGTGTATTGTTTTGTGTTGCCTGTATCAACTGACACATATTTTCAATGAGCACTTTGTAATATCCTGTATATTAAGTGTATACAAGTCTCCCACTGCTCCACATATGGAACACTCAGGTATGATGTCATTTGGAGTGTTAATCTAGGAAACTGGCAGTTGGAATAGGGCTGAGTGCCTAGCTGGACACTCCTGGTGGGGCTATCTACTAATGTATCACTAATCTCCATTAATATCTAATAAATCTACCTAAATATCACCTACCTGCATGGAGTAAGTTACTACATTTATTTGGCGACGATTTGGACTAAAGAACCTACATCTGCTACCTCTGAAGACCACTGAGGACATCCTGTTCCTACTCTCAACCTCAAGTAACTTCAAGAAACCTACAATTTGCTCCAACTCTTCATCTGGCATACATCAGCCCCACCAGTGACCACCCACCGGTCGCCCTCAACGCTCAAGTGCCAGTTCAAGTTCCAGTTTCTTCAGTGAGGGTAAGCCTGCCTGTTTGCGTCCTGCGTGATCTGTTTACCTATTAAGCTTTCACCAGTGTTCATCTGACCTGGCAGCCCTGCTGTGCTGTGTTTATGTGACTTTGAGCAAGCTAAAGCGTGCTGTATTCTACACCAGACAACTGCCACTGCTCATCTATAACGCGATTACCAGGCTGCCTGACATCTGAAATTTCCCAGTCCCTTAAGGATCACTTCTTAATCGTGAGTAAGGGAAGGAAATTAATAATCAGATCGGAAAATTAAAGAAATAGAAAAAACCAGTAACGGAGCCCATGGTCAGCGTTTTTGTTTAAACCCTTGAAAATGGTCTTAATCAGATACAAACTTTACATAACAGTGAGCTGTTTAAGTGCCTCGTGAACCAAGCTGAAAAGCATTTTATTTATGGAAGCAGTGGTGTAATTTATTTGATTTCCTGAAAGAGGGAATGGATATATGCTGCCACCTAATGGTGCAATTTCACATTTGTTCTTGGTCAGCTGATTTTCAATTTCACGAAGTACATCTGTATCTCCTTATGTGTACCTTCGTTTATATTTAATTACGAACTATATACTACCATGAGATTCATCTATTTAACCTCTGTATTACGAAGGGAAATCACCTTTACTCCAGAAGAACAGTTTTACCGTTTTGGAGACAGTCTGTCAAAAGAGCACAAAAATCGACACAAATGTGGAAGCTTTATTTATCTCATTTCACTCGATTTTTGAAAGAAGCTTATAAATGTATTCTGCTACAAACAACTGTTAGACTGTGTTTTAAATTCAAAACTGAGCTCGCGCTCCTTACCTGCCTCGTACTTTCGTGAGAAGAAGCTGCACGAGTGGAACTCTTAATGACGTTTTTTTTCATGTTGCTCACAATGCTGTCTATGGTTGTTTAGCTGCAGGGGCGTGCCGAGAGCCAGCCGGTACGACGTGATGTACGTGCCGCCATTTTAAGGCTACCAATTCTACTCTTCAATTTCAAGAGCGCTGTCGTGGGAGCAACTTTCACACACGTCCTTAGCCTGCTTGTCATAAATCTGCAGCATGAAGATATCGGCAAGACAAATTTCAAGGTTTTTAGTAGCACAGCACATTTTTGAAATAACAACAGTGACTTATGTTTTTTTTGGTGGTGGCACATATATCAACGTTTCGCTAAGGTTATTATTTCACGTGAATTTGTTGTATGTGAAGTAATATTTTCACTGTACTTAGTGATATTTAATTAACTGTACAGTTATCTAGATTTCACATCTCAGCACATATGTTGAAATTCGTTTATGTTTGCTAATTCATTCATTCTCTTACACGAGGGGTGTTCACTATTCCTGTACTCATTTGTATCACAAATTTTTTACCTCCACAGAGGGGTGGGTTTTTAGCTTAACTTTTCGCACCCTTACAGGAGGGTTGACTATAGGGTTTTATTTGCCCTTATCATTTGTTACAAGCGTTATCCCTGCGTGCGTATAACACCTTGTGTCGCATGATAAATTGTTGTAGGGTTATATTCGCTATGTATTTAGTAGTGTCATTACAGTATATTGTTGTTACCCTATATGGGGTGTTACACATGTAATTTTGATCCTGTTATTTCTATGCACAATTTTAACCTCTTCAAGAGGTGTGTTCAGTTGTTTGGTTAAGTGCACGCCAACATTGATAAGTTTACTGGTTGCGTGGTTCCTACCTCGCAATTTTTTTTACACAATTTCTGACCTCTCTAGAGGTATGTTTATTGGGTCCGCCAATCATCCTGTGCATAACTTGACCTCATGTCGAGGTACGTTTTTAACACATACATGTTTTTTTTACTCATGACATTACATGTATATCTTCACTTCAGTGCACATTTTTACCTTAAGAAAGTGTAAGTTAATGTTTTTTTTGTCTACTATACACAACTACTCATGGAATTCCATGAGTTTACCTTCATTTTAGTGCACGTTTTAAATCTTTCTTAAGGGGTCAAATGAAGATTAATAGTTTTACGTGAATTGTGCACAAGTTTTAAGTATCTCATTTTTCCTCTGCACGTTCATATTTTACCCTGTTGGGTGTATGGTTTAGCTTTACTACAGAAGCCTGCTTAAGACTGGGCATTTCTATATTGTGTTTTTCAAACTTATTTCGCTGTAGCCCAGTACTTTTCTATTGTATTATTTATTCTAATGTTTTTTTATTGTATAGAGAGGAAGGAATTCTAGTTTGATTTTCACTTCTTCTCTATCATCTTAATTTCTCCTGATGTGGTTTACTCTTTTGTGTACCTTCCTGGCCAGTTCGTGCACAGAGGGTTCTCATTGATGGTTTCTGTTTCTTCTCTTTATTTCTTTTCGCATTCATCAGAAAGGAGGATGGGAAACGGATCTTGTATTTCTGTTTCTTATTATCCAGCATTATTTTACTTCTCTTTTCAATTCTCTCAGCTTTAGTTTTTCTTGTTATCCAGCTTTACTTTGTTTATCTAGTTCTCTTCTCAATCCTCTCAGATGTAGTTTTGTTTATACATGTCTTCTCTCTTTATTTCTGTCTACAGCTTTGTTTCTACACTTCTCTTCTCTTTAATTCTATATACTTAACTATACACCTGAATATCTTCTTTTACTTTCATTAGAAAGGAGGATATGTAATATCCTGTATATTAAGTGTATACAAGTCTCCCACTGCTCCACATATGGAACACTCAGGTATGATGTCATTTGGAGTGTTAATCTAGGAAACTGGCAGTTGGAATAGGGCTGAGTGCCTAGCTGGACACTCCTGGTGGGGCTATCTACTAATGTATTACTAATCTCCATTAATATCTAATAAATCTACCTAAATATCACCTACCTGCATGGAGTAAGTTACTACACACTTGTACAGTTTATTATCGCACAGTATTGCACATCTGTTGTTTGTATGTATTTTTTCACTGTTTGATGACTATTTCTGATGACATGTTTTAAAGTAATGAATGCTTTTCTAAAAAATTCAAAATCTAAAATAAAATAGACTACCCTCCAGTACATTTTGACTGAGTGGGAACAGAAAATGAAAAAATAAAATCTGTCTGGCAATTTTTTGCTAACCAAAAAGGCTTTTGTTCCAGAGGTCCTGTTGAGTCTCCCTCTGGCCGTTCTTGAGTTCTGGTACCCCTGTCAAAATGATCACATAGGGGGATGAGGCTGGGGGTAAGTTTATGGTGTATTGAATCAACGTTTCTATCCTATCCACTGAACTATCTCCCTCCCCACCCTTCTCTACTCACTCTTTGCACTATTAAGCTAGTGTTGCGGTTATTTGTACTCAGCGTAGGCCGTGATGTATTGTCATTCCCTTCCACACAATTAACATTCATTAGTGCTGTGAGGGTAGAATGAACTTGTGCCTGCTGTACCACTAATCTATGCATAGGCATCCGGTGAGTTACATCTCCTGAGTTATTATGGTCATTGGGCCACCTCGGGCGCTCTGAACTAATGAGATCTTGATTTCCAAGCGTCCCTGGCTTGTTTACGGGTATCAAGCTAGGAACATCTACCTGGCAGCTAAAATCGGTCCCCCTTGGTAAAGTTTGTGTAATATTAATAGATGTATGTGCTTGCCTAGTGACCCCCAATGTTGCCAAGTTGTGTAATGTAATGTAATGTAAAGGTGTTTTTATATAGCGCAGCTATCACTCCAAGGAGCATCTTGGCGCTGAGCAAATACCAGACTGATGGAAAAGCTGGTCAACTGATCATGTCAGTGAGGCCAGACATTCAGATTAAGGCTTTACACCGTATGTCAGGAAGGCTATAGATCCAAATCTTTAGTAATTTCCTAAAGACTGATTCAGAGGTGGTTTGACGAAGAGGAGGGGGGAGTTGATTCCAAGCCTTAGAACCTATGACTGCCAGAGATTTCCCCCCCTTGTGATCAGTCTGAAAGTGGGAATGGTCAGCAGGTTTGCGTTGGAGGATCTCAGGTTGCGGGATGGAAAGTACCGCATGAAGCTCTTTTGAAGATATTCGGGCCCTCGTGAGTGAAAGGCCCTAAATGTGATAACTAGGACCTTAAAAAACACACGCTTATGAATAGGTAGCCAGTGGAGGGCGTCCAACGCCGCTGAGGCCGAAGATTTCCTGGGCCATCTTAGCACCAGTCGGGCGGCTGCATGCTGGACCATCTGCAGCTTATGCATAACTGCTTTGTTCGTTCCTGCATATAAACTATTGCAGTAGTCCAGCCGAGATGTTATAAGGGCAACCGCCACCATTTGTCTGGCTGAGAGTGGTAATAGGTCAAAGAATTTCCTCAGACCTTTAATGATGTTGAAACAGGTACCAGCCACGGCTAAGGCCTGTTGCTTGAACGACAGAGTGGTACAAAAGGGGGTGGTGATGGACGGAGCATCTGAACCAATCAAACACTCACACCCAGTCAACAGATCTGGGTTTAATCCATCACCGTTCTTTAGCCCACTCTGCCATCCCAGTTCAGACATGGCCATATGCAAATCAGTCTGACCCTGTGCCTCATGGGAACAGTCCAGCCCGAACTGCCAAGCCATGCCTTCCCTGGACTGGAAACAAGCGTCCGAGGACCAGTTTCTGGCATTTCAGCCGTCTTCCGCCCGGCTTGCTTGAATCCAGTGGCAAAGTGAGCAAGGGACTCACATCTGAGCATACCCTGCCAACTTATGGCGACCAAAGTGGTACAAAAGGGGGTGGTGATGGACTCACTACACCACTGGAGTCAAGCTATCCTGGCTGAAGACGGCTGATAGCCAGAAACCGTTCCTAGGATGCTTGATTCCTGTCCAGGGCAGACATGGCTTGGCAGTTTGGGCTGGACTGTTCCCATGAGGCACAGGGTCAAGACTGATTTGCATATGGCCATGTCTGAACTGGGGTGGATTGGTGAGTAAAATAACGATGGATTAAAACCCAGATCTGTGACGGGGGGGTGAATGTTTTGCCATTGTGCAACATTCCGTCCATCATCTTGTGTGTTTTGCTGAACAACAGAGTGGCATCAAACTTGATTCCTAAATTCCTAACTGCATTGATTGTGCTAGGGGGCGCAATGGCGTCTTCAGGCCATCACTGCTTTGGACTGAACTGATTTTGTTGCCCGAAAGGCAAGATTTCTGTTTTTCGTGAGTTACACCTCAGGTGGTTGTTACTCATCCATTCAAAGGTGGCTGAGAGGCAGTTTTTTAGATTTTCTTCTGACTCTGTCGTGTCATTGTCCACCACCAGGATGAGCTGCGTATCATCCGCATAAGAAATGGTGTTGATCTTAAAGGAAGATATTAGTTCAATCAGGGTGGCCATACATACGTCAAAGAGCGTCGGGCTCAGGCTGGATCCCTGAGGGACCCCTGATGTGAGCTGTTTTTCCTCTGAGCTGAACTGTCCTAACGTGATCACTTGCTGCCTGTTCTTCAGAAAGTTCTTAATCCAGTCCAATACGTTTCCTGCTTTGCCAGATGTAGCTAGACTGTCTATAAGGATGGCATGAGAGACCGTATCAAAGGCCGCGGACAGGTCTAATAGTACCAAAACAGCCTTCTTGCCTTGGTCCATAGCAGCACGTAAGGTTTCAGCGGTAAAGAGGAGAGCTGACTCTGTGGACTCTGTGGAGTGCTGGGCTCTAAAACCCGATAGGTTGGGGTGCCAAACATTGTTTTCCTCCACAAAGGTTGTGAGTTGCCTATTCACAAATTTCTCGGTTAGCTTGCACAGGACAGGTAAAAGCGAGATGGGCCGTAAGTTTGAAAGGGTTGTGTGATCCGCCAGTTGCTTCTTCTGGAGAGGCTTTACCGCTGCAAGTTTCCATTCTGTAGGAATTAGTGCCAGATCGAGTGAGGAATTTATTATATTATTGATAGTGGGGTTGACATGTCCACAAGGGCTTCAAGTACCATGGGGGGGCAGGGGTCAAAGGGGGAGCCCGACTTAATAGACAATATGGCCTAGCGAGTTTCCTCCAGGTTGATGGGCAGAAAAGTGTTCATGCTGGCAGCGTCGGTGTCTACTTGGATTCCCTCATCTGGGTTCGATGGAGTCGGGGGAGGAAAGTCTTTAATCAGGGTCTGCACTTTTTCTTCAAAGAAGTCAGCTATGGTGTTACAGAGGCTTTGAGAGGGGGGATTTCTTGCAACAAAATGTTAGGGTTCCTGAAAGTGTTTACTATCTTAAAGATCTCTTTCTGTTTGTTATCATTGTTTTTTATGGCTTCTGTGTAGAAGTCTATTTTGGCAGTCTTGATCAGGACATGATATTGTCTCTGTGCAGATTTGTAAAGGTTGAGATCCTTACTCTCATAGTTTCGACGCCACCTTCGTTCTAATGCCCTAACTTCTCCTTGCTTTCCTTTTAAAAGCAGTGAAAACCACGGTGCAGACATTTTTTTATTACGTGCCTCATTCCTAGGAGCTGTTGGGCCTGACTCCTTACTAAGTTCAGTCATCCAGTCCCCGAACAGCTGATTGTCCATAATCGGGTTTCCCGTCAAAGTGGGTCTCTTTTCCAGGGCTTTCCTTGAGAAATCAGGGCATCCTAACATCGTTTTCCAGCAAGGTTTAACCTGTTGAGACGTTATCGCTTTCGCTTTACTTTTGCCAGCTGGGCTATCCTTAACTAAAAGTTCAAATGGAATAAGTTTATGATCCGTCCATGTTTGCGTGAGTGGGGGCAGTCAAGGATATGGCCTGCCCTGTGTGTAATATTCAGTTTGAGTTGTGATAGGACGAGAACATTCATTATATCCTTGAAACAGGTTGCAGCCGGATCTGTAGGGGAGTCAAGGTGAAGATTTATATCGTCTAATAGCGTAAAATTAGAAAAACCTGAGAGCTTGGTTACTAAACACTTCTCCAATGCTCTCTAGGAACCCATTTTGCTGTCCTGGAGGTCGGTAGACTAATGCTCCTGCAAAGGTAAACGATCAACTAGAGGGACAACTTCTTCCTTAACAATAACTCTGATTTGGGTCAGTAGATCTCCTATCAGGTTCTGCACCCAGGCTGGATAGCCCACATCTGTTCGAGTGGTGCCAATACAATCTCCGCATACTTTGGGAATATCCACAGACTCTACAATTGGCACCGGCCCCCCTTTGGTTTTCTTACTTTTGGGTGCCCCTGCTCACTTGCTTACGCTTTCTATTTCTGCATATACTAGGAGCAGCACCTCCCTTCCGGGCTACAGTTTTTGTAGCAGTTTGTAGTTGTGGTGATGAAGATGGCTCAAGAGGTCCAATTGTATGGTAAGGGGTGGGGGCTTTAGGAGAGGATGGTTATAGCAACGGGAGACAGAGATCTGGGGTTAATGAAAGACGCCTTTCAGTAAGTTATATGGCCCTCTGAAGCATTCTATCAATTGAAGTAGGGGGCAATAGGGAGGAAGAGGTTGGTTGGGGACGGGGCTGTTGGACAGTGCAGGTGCGTATCCCCATTATAGATCCTTAACAAACCCGCAGTGTAACCACCCAACAAAAACCTCAGAGCAGGCACTTGGAATTAATATAATTAACAAGTCATGGAGCATACAGAGAGTTTATGTATTGAATGGAGTAGAAGGAGTACTGCAGCCTAAATCCATACAAGTCGGGCTAGCCACTCTTCCCTGCCCCTCAGATTCCTTCCACAGGAATGTAAATTGAGTACCAAACTTGTCATACAACATTCAGGGTGAAGTTATCAAAACAGGGCTAAGGAGCGGCCCAGTCCACAAGAATCGGGAAATGGTAAACAGTACTCTATCCAGTAGGTAGGAGGCACTCCAATAGGACCAGGTGGGTTTGAATAGTTGCACAAAGTTCAATAAAAAGCGGATAGTGTAGCTGGTGAATAGACTGACAAAGTCTTACCCGCAGAGTTCAGTGGACAATCAAGATCAAAGGGGGTGGCCCTGCCCTAACTCTTCCTGGCGATGACAGGTAGGACGGGCCCGCCCTTGGCCCAGGCTTCACCAGGGCGTGGCCCGTGCGCGACCCGCGCTGTGGGGGTTGAGGCAACGCTTTATGCGCGGTTGGTGACGCCTACCCTCACTAGTGGGTAGATGAAGCATTGCACCCTGGGGCTTGAAGTCCTCCCCATGGTGTTGTAGCAGTGAGGGTGGGAAGGTGGAGAAAAAACAGCCAACAGCGATAATTTTTCCTGCTCTGGGACAGCGATCCCACCAGAGCATTTGGACAACAGGAAGGCACCCCGCACGCACAGCAGCAAAAAAAAAGTGTCCCGTGCCGCAGGAGTTGCGGCAGCGCTTTATGCGCGGTTGGTGATACCTCCCCCTCACTAGCGGCCGTGGGTGGATGAAGCGTTGCACCCTGGGGCTTGAAGTCCTCCCCAGGGTGTTGTAGCAGTGAGGGTGGGAGGGTGGAGAAAAACCCTCCAACAGCAATAATTCTTCCTGCTCTGGAACAGCAGTCCCACCAGAGCGTTTGGGCAACAAGAAGGTACCCCCCACGCACAGCAGCAAAAAAACTGTGTCTCTCTTTGAGGTACAGCAAGCTGCCCTTTTACAAGGAAGTACAAAAGGGGGTGGTGATGGACGGAGCATCTGAACCAATCAAACACTCACACCCTGTCAACAGATCTGGGTTTAATCCATCACCGTTCTTTAGCCCACTCTGCCACCCCAGTTCAGACATGGCCATATGCAAATCAGTCTGACCCTGTGCCTCATGGGAACAGTCCAGCCCGAACTGCCAAGCCATGCCTTCCCTGGACCGGAAACAAGCTACCGAGGACCGGTTTCTGGCATTTCAGCCGTCTTCAGCCCGGCTTCCTTGAATCCAGTGGCAAAGTGAACAAGGGACTCACGTCTGAGCATACCCTGCCAACTTATGGCGGCCACAGTGGTACAAAAGGGGGTGGTGATGGACGGAGAATCTGAACCAATCAAACACTCACACCCAGTCAACAGATCTGGGTTTAATCCATCACCGTTCTTTAGCCCACTCTGCCACCCCAGTTCAGACATGGCCATATGCAAATCAGTCTGACCCTGTGCCTCATGGGAACAGTCCAGCCCGAACTGCCAAGCCATGCCTTCCCTGGACCGGAAACAAGCTTCCGAGGACCGGTTTCTGGCATTTCAGCCGTCTTCAGCCCGGCTTGCTTGAATCCAGTGGCAAAGTGAGCAAGGGACTCACGTCTGAGCATACCCTGCCAACTTATGGCGGCCAAAGTGGTACAAAAGGGGGTGGTGATGGACGGAGCATCTGAACCAATCAAACACTCACACCCAGTCAACAGATCTGGGTTTAATCCATCACCGTTCTTTAGCCCACTCTGCCACCCCAGTTCAGACATGGCCATATGCAGTTCGGGCCATATGTCCAGGGAAGACATGGCTTGGCAGTTCGGGCTGGACTGTTCCCATGAGTCACAGGGTCAAGGGTGATTTGCATATGGCCATGTCTGAACTGGGGTGGCTTGGTGAGCAAAATAACGATGGATTAAACCCAGATCTGTGACTGGGGGTGAATGTTTGCCATTGTGCAACATTCCGTCCATCATCTTGTTTGTTTTGCTGTTCACCCTATGTGGGAAGGGTATGCCCAGACATGGGTCCCGTGCTCACTACACCACTGGAGTCAAGCTTTCCTGGCTGAAGACGGCTGATAGCCAGAAACCGGTCCTAGGATGCTTGATTCCGGTCCAGGAAAGACATGGCTTGGCAGTTCGGGCTGGACTGTTCCCATGAGGCACAGGGTCAAGGCTGATTTGCATATGGCCATGTCTGAACTGGGGTGGTGTGGAGTGCAAAAAAACGATGGATTTAGGCCCAGATCTCTGTACTGGGGTGAATGTATGACATTGTTCTGCATTCTGTCCATCAACTGTTGTTTTGCATTTGTCACCCCGAGTGGGATGGGTATGCTCAGACGTGAGCCCCATGCTCTCCACACCACTGGAGTCAAGCTATCCTGGCTGAAGACGGCTGATAGCCAGAAACCGGTCCTAGGATGCTTGATTCTGGTCCAGAAAAGACATGGCTTGGCAGTTCGGGCTGGACTGTTCCCATGAGGCACAGGGTCAAGGCTGATTTGCATTTGGCCATGTCTGAACTGGGGTGGTGTGGAGTGCAAAAGGATTTAGGCCCAGATCTCTGTACTGGGGTGAATGTATGACATTGTTCTGCATACTGTCCATCAACTGTTGTTTTGCTTTTACAAGGAAGCCTACAACAAAGTGATGGATGGAATGCTTGAAATAATCTTTAATTTAATTACATCACATTTCTTAGTTTAAAGCAGCTATACAGAACATCCTTTGTGTCAACATTTAGCTGTAGATGCATAATAAACCTACATCAAATAGCGTGTGGTGATGTTTCAATTGTATATGCTGTGTCTCGTAGAACTCCAAACAAAAACCAAACTTCAAGGCAGTCCCCCGGTCCCCAAACCCTCCCATCCCCTACCCTGGTATTCTCAATTCCAACTCTCATGTGTGCTTTTTTTTTTTTTAATCAAAAAATATTTAGCAATAACCAATAATTTTTTTAGATTGATGGCCTGGCAGCTTCCCCAACAATAAGGTTTTTCACAAACTATGACAGAACAAGGCAAGAATTGGTAAAGCCAAAAAACTGGCGACCAACATCAAACCTGGCGGCTTTGCCAATGCTTGGTGTTTTTTTAGTTATGGTTTTGTGACTTTAAAAGCTACAGTATCTTGATCTATAGGTTATATACTTCCAAAATATTTTCAGGAAACTCATGTTCACGATCTTGAACAGGAACAAGGACCAAGCCCCATCACAGTGCCAGAACCGCCACTTCCTTTTGAAAGTTACCAAAAACCATCGAAGAGACTGTTTCAAAATAACCTATCAATTTCATACCTAAATTAAGGGCAACAGTAGATTCATACTTGTTTTATGTTTTCTTTAATATCCCTGGTAGCACTGCCAAGGACGATGTGCCAGGAGTAGTAGTGAAAATACTAGCAAAACATGTTTCCCATGCAGTACACTCCACTTCACTTGGTACAATACCAAGGGGAACACACATTGGGGCCGATTATGAAAGCGGTTTTTCCGCATCCTCCGGGCCGGCGGAAGTATCCGCCGGCCCGGAGGATGCGGAAAAAACGCTGCGGAGACTTCAAAGACCCCCGCCAGATTAGGATGGCTGGGGGGTCAGGAAGACCGTCCGCCACTTTTCCGCCACGGTCGCCTTCCGACCGCGGCGGAAAAGCTCTAACATGTCTGGCGGTGTCTATCAGACACCGCCAGGCATATTAGGATGTCTGCTGTTCCATGCCTTTCCACGGCGGCATTTCCGCAGTGGAAAGGCATACGGACTTTTGTTTGGGGGCCCGTTGCGGGCCCCCAGGGGTGAAGGGGGGGTGGGGGGTGCACATGCCCCTGTCTTTGCGTGCACGAAGCGGCAGGCACCGCGCGGTGCCTGCCACTTTATGCATGTAAATGCACTGTTGTCATTTTTTACATTGCGGCGGGTGCTGCTTCAAGCAGCACCCGACGCAATGTAAAAAATACAGGATGAGACCGCCAGGGTGGCGGTCACATCCTAATTGCCATGGAGGGACCGCCGCTGCCCATGCGGACGGTCCCTCTTACTCAGGGGTGGCGGACGGACGCTAGTCCGTCCGCCATCATAATCGACCCCATAGTTGGCATTCTATGATTGACTTAGAGTGTAGTGTGAGCATACACTATTTCTAACTTATTTGTTTTGTGAGCAATACAAAATGGAATCCTGTCTCGCTTTGTGGGTGCTTTGCCCACAATCAAGTTAATATTCTGTAGACTAATTGTCTGCACTTGAGCATACGATTGTGCAGCAGCAGGAACCAAAGTACCAGTCCCTACAGCCTATAGATCATATTGTTTAAGTTACTTATATATTAGTACTAACTTTGTTAGTAAATGTCTTAATTCCAGAGCAGTCAGATTGCTTGTATTTGGTTGGGGCGCATAACCAGCCAAAATGTGCGAGGTAGCGCGCGGATTCCCTGAGGTGCCCATTCTGACAATTGCCACTGGATGTGGTAAACGCCACAAAACCAAATTTGTAATTCCTAATATCCTATTGGGATTTAGAGATTTTAATGTGGTTCATACGTAGCAGAAACACCGCTTAGTGTTTGGATCTACAGAATCAAATTCCACCCATACATGAGTAAAATATTTCAAAAGGTTATGCTCCGTGTACCTTTCTGGCTAACATGACTTCACCCTACGCCTCAGGAAACCCCTTCTCATGAGCTGTTGTATTAATGATGACCTGTAGTTTACTCTTATCACAACAAGTTGTAACACTTTTGTAAGACAAAGTAACTACGTGTATCACCGATGATAAAGCATGCCACCAAGGGTCCTTTTGGTGGGTGAGGGGTATTTAAACAAAGCTGTGTGCTTTCCACCATTGTAGGAGACACACGTAGTCTGGAGGAACACTTCTAAACTTTCCCATAAGGGTGGATCCCTTTGTTTTTTGACTGTTGTAAGACAGACTCAGAATGAGATATAAATATTGACCTGAACGGGGAAAACCTTGTACTAGTCATGTACCTGACAAACCCTTTAGCTGAGAGCGAGGTCCTCTCTGAACTTAGAATGGAAACCAGAATTACAACGATGTCCCCACTATTTTTAATTATTGTTAACATCTTGTGAGCATTACCCAGGGGTACTCAAAGCCCAGCCCCACAGCTGGGTGCCATTGTATATTTTTTTTAATCTTCTGAAAAATACGTCCCTGTTTTACCCCCTTAGATCCTCTGCCTAAAGCACAGGCTCAAGACTAACTTACCAATTCGAGGCTTGGGAACCTGATGGTCTGTATCGCATGAACCACTTGTGCATTACATGAGGATGGTGTGTTCTGGGCAACAATCAGTCCTGTGAGACATAACGGCTGACTTTTTTGTAAGTGAGTTCCCAGACAGCTTTCTTAACCCCTTCGGTGCTCATGACGGCTCCCGGCCGCCATGAGTCTGTGGAAAAGTCAGCCCATAACGCACCTGATGCCCAGGCTGCTGGCGCAGGACGCCTCTTAGTTCCCATCTTTGACAATTACCAAACAAAGAGATGGGCGCTGGAGGCAGGAAAGCAAGAACAGAGTTTTATTTCTCATGAGGAGAGCCTGTCATTTCGGACACTCGCATAGTGTCTTCAGGAGGTGCTCTAACAAGTTTCTCTGAGGCTTGGTCTTTTATACACATGTTTATGATGCACAAACATTCCTTATTGCAATAAAGACGCTTTGAAGTAGGTTAAAGCATGCTTGGAATCCCAGCTTCAGGCCTATTCCCATACCAGTCGCTCAGATGTCATCCTCCCCTCCTGAATGTAACAAGAGATTGTGATCTCTCAGCCGGACACGAGGGCAGGAGGGGATGATCAGATCAAAGGTTGGGCAGGCGATAAGATCGGGCACTTCGGTTGGTGCATCACGGTTTTGTTATGCTGGGCAGAAAAAAAGGGGGGGGTGTACATCCACGAGGCTTGGTCTTAGGACTTGGGACCGGGTCGAAAGGCCAAGTGCAGCTGGGGGGGTAAGGGGGGGGGGGGGGGGCTCGTCAGCTGAGGGGAAGGGTGTTCTTGGGAGGAAATGGGGGGTGTGGGTCGAACAGGAGGGTTACCTCTAGAGCAGAGTCACGCAGAGGGAGAGGGTTTTTATGGCCGATGCATGAGCAGTGCGCGCGGGGAGGGGTGCCGGGGGTTTAACAAACGGGCAGAGAGGCCATGGTGCCTAAAATGGCTGTCGTGTACGTGTGTGCATGGGTCTATGCTGGCGGGATAACACAGTCAGTGTTTCGCGATATCCGTTCTGCTTACAACAAGGGGTACAGTGAACACAATGAACGCCGCTTATGTGCATATACATTGTCATTTTCAACAGTCGCCGCTTTTTTACATAAGTAAGTTCATTTCGGTGTTTAACTCAACTGACGGAGTGTACATATAGCCATGTGTGGCCAATGAAATACCGTTTGTCAATACTAGCAGATTGCGTGTAACCATATACAGTCGATACGATTGGCGGAATGCGGTACATATGAATTTACATTTGTTGGGTGATTCATACAAGTCTAGAGATCGGCATAATACTTAGTCGGGGTCAATCAAGAAAAAGGTTCCGACACATTATAGAATCAGGTTCTGACTTTCTCTCCGGTGACATCAACATACAGTAAAAAGTGCTCTGATACCTTCGGGTCTTGTCAGTGCTTATAAGAGACTTTTGGAAAACTAAATACATGAGTGACCGATGAAACATTTTTAAAAGTAATACAAAAATGGTTGAGGGAGGAATTCAGTTCGATACAAGCAATTAGTCGTGGGGTGGGTAGAAAGTTCAGGAAGGTGGGTCTTCGTCACAATGTCTTTTTAACAGCGAGCCATCACTGGTAGGCTCTGGTAGTCCGTCTTCTTTCGTTGACGCTGTTGAGCACCGGCGGTGGAGCTATAGGTCCAGCTCGGATTCATCCTTACGCGTTGCAGGGTGCGATCAGTCCTCTGCTGTTAGATCACAGTCCTGTTTCCTAACTGATCTTTTTAGGGGTGCCTCATGCTGGGCACCTGCGTGTCTTTCTTCTTCCGTGGCAAAACCTTATTCTATCTAAATGCTGCTCTTCTTTTCTGAGTCAAAAGTTATGCGAAAAGGGTGATGTTGTTGAATAATCGAGGGAAGAGAGGGCGGAGTGGGATCAGATCTTTGAACACACCAAGGGAGCAAAGGACGACAAGCAGGTAGGCCCATCAGTCGGGCTCAAAAGGGACGGGGACTTCAGGCACAAGTGGGTCAGCAAATCGAGGGCTTCAAGGCAGCCCTTCATTCCTTCTTCTGCCGAGTTTGAGAGTGGTGCCTCGTCCCGCGTCTCGTTGCTCTGCGACTCCACCTTTGGTTGAGGTCACACGTGCTTCATGATCTGTGGCCAGGCTGTGCGTCACGTCCAGCTCCTCTCCTCCGGTGATTGTATCTTTGAATGGGTAAAAAACAAGTTTTAGAAAAACTGGCAGGAGAAGACATTTGTACATCTCAATTCCGTCCCCAATCCTAAGTAGGTGGGGGATAGGTTCATCGGTCACAGTCAGAAGTCATCACTTATGGAGTATGTAGGAGGGCATTTACACTGAATTCGTAAGCCTATTTGGCGTTCATTCGTGACGTACGTGAAGAGAAATCGGACTCCCATCGACAGTGTATTCTATCAAACTCGAAATCGAGTCCTTAGGTAGAGACTCGCCCTTTTTTTTTTTTTAACCCAAGTACTGACAATCTTACATTTCCCTTCGGGGTCGGCTAACTCTTGCAAGCAGGGGGGTTATCATCATGAGAGGGGGGGGGGCAGAGGTTAAACATGTTTTTCTTGGGGAGCGACGGTTAATCAAGGTCATCAATTACGCTTCGGGGATAGCTGATATGGAGCTGGGGTCAATCGAGAGAAGCGAGGACGCTTTGGACAGGGAGCTGGGGTCAATCGAGAGAAGCGAGGATGCTTTGGACAGGGAGCTGGGGTCAATCGGGCGAGCAGGAGGACGCTTTGCACATCCGCACCTAAGTGCAGAGGGGTGAGGCAATCTGGGCATTGGGGATTGCATTTCTAACGAACTGAAAAACAGAAGACCATTGACGTTATAGTCCCCCTATAAAAGGCCAGATTAGGGGACATCAGTCGTCTTACCTGTCCTTTCTTTCATTACCAACTCGGGTTCTATCGTTTTGCAGAAAGGAGAGGTAGTAATATGGCAAGTTACAATCGTTTTAGTTCCTGTCAATTTTGCCGAGCACCTTTGTGTTCGAAGAGACCCAATTAGGTTTGTGCCGGTGGGGCACAACGTTACCACACAAGGGAGGAGGGAACAGGGGGGACCCTCAGAGAGAGAGAGAGTCGTCCGCACTCTAAACGAACCATTCGGTACACGTATGACATGGAGAGAGAGAGAGAGAGAGAGAGGGAGAGAGAGAGAGAGAGAGAGAGAGAGAGAGAGACGTGTACAATAATAGGCAATTTAGTGCGCACACAACACAGAACAGCAGGGGTCAAGTAATACGGAAACACAGGCAGAGGGACGACGTAGATCCATACATTACGTACACACAAACTCAGGCGGGGGAGACAGTACATGTATTATATACAAAAATCCAAGACAAAACATAGAACAGTTATTGGTATTATATACAAAAATCCAAGACAAAACATAGAACAGTTATTGGCCAAAATTATCTCTTCCTGTATGCTGCGCATCCTTAGCATCCTAAGCTCTTTTTACCTTTTTCTTCTCTTTTATCGTCGGCTGCCTTCACTGGTGGCTTTGGTTGCACACACTTACGCCTTTGGCAATTGGTCAAGAACTAACCTGGTCGGGCTAATGCTCACGGTGGGCTGAGGCAACAGTGGGTGTCAGTTGGGAGAACAATGGGGCAGCTTTGAGTTTCATGTCTATGAGGGTGCGAAAAGGAGGTAGTTGCTTTTAAACACTGGCAACATTCCTAGTCCTCCAAGCGGAGGGTACTTGGGTAAACCTCACCTCGGAATATTCCTTAAACTTTCCCTATTTAGTTAAACGTAGGAATTTATTCATTAGTGCACGTCATTCTTGGTTGCATTATTCGGGGTGCCGAGCGAAGTCATATTTTGTAGTTTCCGCTTCAGGCTGTCCTCCCAAGCGCTAAGTTCAGGGAGAGAAATTGTTTGCTCGTCGTGTGTAGGCACCATAATCGAGCCCCTTTTTCCCATCTCTTCGTCCGCTAGATCACAATTTTTTTCGTACTTTAATCGACGTTCCGATGTGACCTGCAGAAAGAGGGAAAAAGAAGGGGGGGGCGGGGGCAGCATTTAAAAACACATTAGCGCGCATAAACCCAAAAAGGCTTTTACTTACTACATACTCGGCCTATCTCCACGGGATGCAGTCCCTGCCAACTTGGCGTTTAAGCCCAGGTGAACCATTTAGTGTGGGAGAGATGATTATCGGAAGCCTGTGGATAGCATAGGTCGCCCAAGTGTGGTATTACGGATCGTGTAAGGGGGGGGTCAGAACAAAGGGCAGTCGGTGCAAAGTGGGGGGCGAGCTCGTGCTCTCCTTTGAGGAAAAGGGATAACCTACAGTGGTACGGGGTCGTTGTCGCCTGCAGGAAATATTTAGTTGGATGTCAGCTAATCAACTTAAATTAAATGGGAGAAAACAGAGGTCCTCCTCTTAGGGAATAGTAAAGATCTCTGGAGTGATCCCCATTGGCCATCGTCATTAGGTAATCTTCCACCCCCAGCCTCTCAGGTTAGAAACCTTGGGGTCATCATAGATGACAATCTATCTATGACTCAGCAAGCCAATAAAGTGGCAGGCATTTGTTTTACCATTCTTAAATGGCTTCGCAAAATTGTCTGGATGCTACCACCTACTACCCAGAAGACCGTGGTCAATGCCTTAGTGACATCTCGGCTTGATTACAGTAACATCTTGTACCTGGGCTCAAACAAAGTAGTAATAAGACGTCTGCAACTGGTGCAAAACGCTGCTGCCAGACTGCTTTGCAGAATCCCTAGATCCGCTAGGATCACCAAACATCTTAGGGACCTCCATAGGCTCAGGGTTGAAAACTGGATTCGTTTCAAAACCCTGACCTACCTATTTAAAATCAAAGCTGGCACTGCCCCAAAATACCTTCAAGACCTTGCTAAACCTTACCTCCCAAATCGCAGTCTTCGTTCATGCAATGCTGCGAACTTTGCGGTACCGAGGTTCAAACGGGCTAGAATAGGCGGGAGATCTTTTTCCTATTTGGGCCCAACCTTGTGGAACACATTACCCATTCATATACGCAAGGAGGAAAGCTATATGAATTTCAGAAAAAGTGTAAAAACCTGGCTGTTCGACAAATAAGTGCATTTAATATTCTCTATCCAGATGTGTGTTGTGTTTTGCTGATCCGGCGCCGGGAAACCCTTTGTGGGTAGCTGTGCGCCTTACAAGTGTTATAAAATAAAATAAAATAATACTAGGGGGGTCAGGTGGCACTCCTTCGGGGCGACTTAGGGGCATTTTAAAACAACTTTCCTGATACAGGTAGCATATAAAGTATAGGCTAAATACCAGGATCTTTAGCGGTTGCTTTAGGCTGTACGAAAATGAAAAGCACATACAACAAAAACCTGGACCGTTCATATTTGCAATATTTCTGCGTACTATACTTTTTAACCCTTAACTAATCGAGCTGAGCCATTTCACCTGTATTTTAGTTATATCGGAAATAGTGGTCATTTATTCGAAACTTACCAATCTACGCGTGACAACTACGTTTGCTTTTTCCAAAAATCTTTAATAAGAATGTCGGTGCACAAATACGGGCCTACAACCCCGTGGGCCGGCCACGGAGCAGGCTGGAACTGTACATGTGGGGATACTTATTAGTGGAAAAACTAATGGAGTCGGTGGTCGTTGATTTCATAATAAAAAGTGCGACAAGTGCAATAAAATCATATCGAAACTTCAGTGTGAACGAGTATCATAAGTGTTGAAATTCGAACTTTCAATAATCATGATGCGCCAAAACTTAACAACAATTCATTGACCGAATGTTCAATCAGTACCCATCTCATGTCAATTCATTGTCCGAACACATAATCAGTACCCATCCCATATCAATTCATTGTGTTTAAAAAAACTGCATACATATCTCATGACACCAAGGCTGCGCAATCGGGGTACAACAAGGAGTTGAAAGTTTCATTTGTACCGGCGCCATTTTGGGTGCAGCCAGGCAGATCCAGGCATAGTCAAATTCTCCACCAACTCGTGGTTGGCCCAGAGCCTCTTTCGGTAGTCCAAAAGTTCCGTTAAAGGGCAACAGAAAGGATCGGCGGTATGAACCATCAGTCAAAGGGGGAGGGAGGCAACAATTTTTTCTACCGGGTCATACTGGGTTTTCACCGGAACTGATCCGAACTGTAGTCTGCAGGATTTTAGTCATTCAAACTGAGGCTGGCGCCAGCATGGGAGCGCCGACGTCTCGCGGCTACATTTTCATCGTTCCGCGGGCAATCATGGCAGTCATTCCCCATCGGGGGTGCCTGCGGGGGTCGGGGGCCCCCGTGGCTTTTATAGAATCTTCAAAGTCGAGGAGAACACTTCTGATTGTGGGACTCATTTCTTAATTAACAAGCAACCGGGCCATCCCTTCACGCCGGGCCCGCTCCCGCAGGGTCGACCGCCATTTTACGAGTTCCAGCAGTCACTGCATCACAAGAGTGGACGAAACCTTGTCGGGTGAGTGGAGCGTTGGGGGTGCCACTGGGGGCCTCCACCTGGGGAGGTGGGAGAGGCTTGTTCGCGCCGCCTCTCCCTCCCAGCGCACCCCACGCCGTTTTCCTCGGCGTTAACATTCATGATGGCCGGACCAGGCGATGAGAGGGGGGGGGGGGTCGGAGGCATAGGCAAGACATCCCCCCGCCCCCGGTGGCTTGCAAGGCGCCGCTTCAGGGCCGAACGGGGAGCTCATACCAAGCCGGGGCTGGACCAGGAGATACGAGGGGGGGGGGTCGATGGCACGAGCAAGACATCCCCCCCGTGTTGTCGCAGGCATTATTGAAGAAAGAAGAGGAGGGGACGCCCGGATCCCGTCGGCCTCGGCTCCTCTTCTGGCCCACCTTATGCGACGACCTCTCCGGCCGACGGCTGGCAGCAGGACCCGCCCTACACGTGCCGAAGATCTCGTCTTCCGGATGGGCGTAGCCGCGGACCTGTTGCACTTCGGGAGTTTCCAGAATGGGGGTAGGTATCTGCTGACTTGTATCTTTCTCATGTTACCGTTATTGGGGCGTGGCAGGCGGTGGGACAGACATGTTTGGAGCAGTGAGGGGTGGCGAAGCCTAGTTGCCTCGTGGCCGTCGCGATGTCAAGCTTGGCTTCTCTCACCATTTTCATGTTTCTTATTACGGGCTTATTTCTAACGTTTCTTATTTCTAGCGAAATCATGTGTTTTATCGTGAGCTATTTCTAACGTTTTCCTATTTGTAGCGAAATCAAAAACTCATCAGTGGCCTACTGATTTTGCTTTCTTATTTCTTTCTTTTCTTTTTTTTTTCTTTCCTTTCTAGCGTGTTTCATGCTAAAGTTTCTGTTAACAGGATACGGTGATTACTTCGTTATTGTTGCATATGTCCTTTTTATTAGGGGTGCCCTCCGGTCGAGCCAGATGACCTACCTCTAATAAATGGTCCGGGTGGAACTAGTTTATCAATCAGTGGGGAGTGGATAGGCATGACAGATTACAACGGGGGACAAAGGTCCACATTACCTACCCTTCACTACTTGCAAAGATTAGACAGAATATTTATTTTCTACGTTATTTGCAAACAGGGAATGCCTCGAACGAACTATTCCTTGAACAATAAAATGTCCAAGTAATCAATCAATCAGTGGGGAGAAAAAAAATAGGCATGACGGATTACAATAGGGGACAAAAATCTGCATTACCTATCCTTCACTATCTGCAAAGGGGGGCAGAATATTTCTATTTTTCCCTGTTTGTAGACAGGGAATATCTCAAAGAGCAATAATCGATAAAAATCGATAACAAACAATCAGTGGGGAGAAAGATAGGCATGACGGATTACAATGGGGGACAAACGTCTGCATTACCTATCCTTCACTATTTGCAAAGAGAGAGGAACGTTCCTATTCATCGCTGTTTGCAAATAGAGAATGTCTCAAAGAGAACGAATACTTCAAGTACAATCAATCAATCAATCAGATGGATAAAGCCATCCTACCAATCGGACGTAAAGACGTCCTACTTAACCTTACCCGGACCGGACCGTGTGGGCAATTCTTCGCCTTCCCTTTTTCCAGCTCCCAATCGTTCTCTTTCTCCATGTTTTTACCGCAGCATTCCTGTGGGATTCCAGTCAGGACAGTAGGTCACTTGAGAGAGGTCCGTTCGGAATCGGTGAAGTTCATTCAATCGGCAGCCGGACAAGGGCCCTCTCAAGGCAGGTATACTCCAATCGTTTAGATGTTCACCCCATCATCTGGACCTCTCTTACCGGACCTTATGTCGCTGATGGACCCCGCGTTGGGACGCCAATTGTGGAAAAGTCAGCCGATAAAGCACCTGATGCCCAGGCTGCTGGCGCAGTACGCCTCTTAGTTCCCATCTTTGACAATTACCAAACAAAGAGACGGGCGCTGGAAGCAGGAAAGCAAGAACAGAGTTTTATTTCTCATGAGGAGAGCCTGTCATTTTGGACACTCGCATAGTGTCTTCAGGAGGTGCTCTAACAAGTTTCTCTGAGGCTTCATCTTTTATACACATGTTTATGATGCACAAACATTCCTTATTGCAATAAAGACGCTTTGAAGTAGGAAAAAGCATGCTTGGAATCCCAGCTTCAGGCCTATTCCCATACCAGTCGCTCAGATTTCATCCTCCCCTCCTGAATGTAACAAGAGATTGTGATCTCTCAGCCGGACATTCCTACAGGACACGAGGGCAGGAGGGGATGATCAGATCAAAGGTTGGGCAGGCGATAAGATCGGGCACTTCGGTTGGTGCATCACGGTTTTGTTATGCTGGGCAGAAAAAAAGGGGGGGTGTACATCCACGAGGCTTGGTCTTAGGACTTGGGACCGGGTCGAAAGGCCAAGTGCAGCTGGGGGGGTTAGGGGGGGGGGCTCGTCAGCTGAGGGGAAGGGTGTTCTTGGGAGGAAATGGGGGGGTGTGGGTCGAACAGGAGGGTTACCTCTAGAGCAGAGTCACGCAGAGGGAGAGGGTTTTTATGGCCGATGCATGAGCAGTGCGCGCGGGGAGGGGTGCCGGGGGTTTAACAAACGGGCAGAGAGGCCATGGTGCCTAAAATGGCTGTCGTGTACGTGTGTGCATGGGTCTATGCTGGTGGGATAACACAGTCAGTGTTTCGCGATATCCGTTCTGCTTACAACAAGGGGTACAGTGAACACAAATGAACGCCGCTTATGTGCATATACATTGTCATTTTCAACAAGTCACGGTGGGAGTGTGCTCATGACGGCCGGGAGCCGTCATGACCACGCCCGCAATCGGAATGTTCAGCCCCGGCGCGGAATTCCAGCCACAACCAAGTTGTTAATGGCTACTCACACAAGAATCCACACCCTAATCTAGTGCAAGTAACATGTGTAGCTGTAACTATAAAAACAAACAGCATAGTGGCAATGAAAATAATTAATATACAAACTATTAAAAAGAATTGCAGCACTGTGACGGTGTTTCAGAAATTAAATGAATTGCATTGAATGATGGACCCAATCTTTGTTAACCAACCCCTCCTTTCTAGCCCCTATTCTAGCCCACATACCTTAGCTTAACAACACACCTCTTGTTCTAATCTTCAATAAGGTCACTCTCTGTCTTAGTTGTGCCATTCCCAAGTAAGTTGGAAAGGTCAAACTGGCTCAGATGAGAAGATGCTCTTTGAGGATGTTAGCAGCTTTGCTCACACAAACCGATTTCCCAGCAAGTTAAAGATTCCTCTCTACATTATACATGACTATACCAGGCTTAAATCCACTTTTCTCATTACTTTGAAAAGGGAAGGCCTCATAATGAATGATGTAAAATGCAAGAATTAGCATATTAATCTTGTTGCGCCTTCACTAAGTCCTATCACACATTGTAAATCATATGAATACACATATATGAATATTTGATATTCTTCCATGCCATAATAAAGAAAATATTATAGAATGTACATGTGCAACCAACACTGAATACAACACACATTTCTAATGAAAAATGTGCACTCAGATGAATGAATATACAAATATATGAAATGTGATGGAGGTACATAAGCAGAAAAACACAAACATAATGGCACTGGAACATATGTTGTGCTTTAAGACACACACCTTAACTCGTATGCTTTCTCTCACAATTAGTGGCAGGGCTTAGAGGGAAGCTCCATGCAACCATATGTGCTGATAACAGAATGGAGGCAGGGGTATTAAAGAAAATTGAGAACAGAATTGGTAGGCTGGAGCAGGATAGGATTAATGCGCATAGTAGGGATCAGGAAAGACTTCTCCAGATCGAACAGGATCTAGATCTGGCAAAACAATCATATAGAGGGCATTTAGATGCAAAGTGTAAAGCCCAGTGGGACTTAAGTAGGATGCATAATTTTGAATACGGAGAAAAGGCAGGAGCGTTATTAGCGTGGAAATCTAGAACCGATCGGGCTAGGAATGACATTAAGGAGCTAATAATTAACAATAATGGGGATACATCAAGGAAAATAGAGGACATGCAAAGCTGCCTCCTCTCTCTATTTTCAGATCTGTATAGAGAGGATGTAAATCTGTCCACTGAAGCCTTACGCACATGGTTGGACAATAAAAATCTGCCACAACTATCCGATGAGGGAAGAAACAGTCTGGACGCTCCTATAACTATAGAAGAGATAGCAGCACAGATAAAGAAATTAAAAAACAAAAAAGCTGCTGGCACAGATGCACTTCCCAGCGAGGTGTATAAATACCTAATGGATGATCTATGTCCTATTTTAGAAATCATCTTTAACTCTATTTACTCATCTACGGGAAGGGTCCCAAACTCATGGAAGGAAGCTATTATTGTTCTGATTTTGAAGCCCGGGAAGGACCCCCAAAGAGCGGACTCATATAGACCAATCTCCCTGCTAAATGCAGATTATAAAATCTTTGTGGGCATTCTGGCAGGGAGATTGGCTAAATTAACACCTAAATTGATACATGAAGATCAGAACGGTTTTGTGGCTGGTAGGCATATTGAAGACCAAATACACCTTCTGCTGGGGAATATTGACCTAGTAGTGGGAAAATCAGAACCCTTGGCCATGGTAGCCTTGGACGCGGCCAAGGCATTTGATAAAGTCTGCTGGAAATATCTGTGGGAAGTCCTGGAAATAATGGGGTTTGGGCCAGTATTTATTTATACTCTAAAGAACTGTTATAAGGGTGCCTCTGCTAGGATCCTTTTAAATGGCATATTAACATTAGCATTTAATATTCAGCAGGGAACCAGACAGGGGTGTCCCATCTCCCCGCTACTGTTCAATTTATATATTGAACCCTTGGCTCAGGCAATCAGGCTCGATACTATTATAACTCCTTTCCAGTCAGGACAGTATAGCTCTAAGTTGGCCCTATATGCAGATGATCTGATCCTATATACAAGAGACCCAGGTACAGCCATTCCCCGGATTGAGGAATTGACAGCAGAGTTCAGTGCATTAACAGGATACAAGGTGAATAGATCCAAGACCGAGGTCATGTATTGGAACATAGATCATTGGTTAGGTACGGAGAGTCTGGAGTTTAGATACCTGGGGATATATATTGTGCGGGAACTGGACCGGATTCCTAAGATAAATCTGGATAGAACAATTAGGGAAATAGATCGTCTGTTTAGCAGATGGAAGAACCTCCCATTATCTATATATGGGAAAGTGAATCTAGTAAAAATAGTTATTCTCCCCAAGCTTTCATATTTATTTTCAACCATACCACTAATATTCCCTCAGAAAGAAAGAAAAAAGATACAGAGCAAAATTGGGAGTTTTGTGTGGGGGGACAAAGGGGTACGCCTGACCTGTAAGAAACTTAGAAGAAGATTATTAAAAGGTGGGTTAGCTCTCCCCAATATTAGCCTCTATGTAGTGGCATTTCAGTTTAAGAGCCTACGTATGCTACTCACTAGACCTGATGATTCACCCTGGGGCAAATTGTTGCAAGAAATGGTGAGAGTAGAAGGGGGAAACAATGAATTTATGTATACATTTGGATCTCCAAGATTCTTCAATAGGGTTCGTTTGAAGATATTAAAAACTGCCCTAGAGATATGGTACACGGTAAAGGTAAGTAGTGGGGTTGGGTACTATTCAGACTCATCTCCAGTCTGGGATTCACCTGGTACCCCAGACTGCTTGAAAGATGCCCTGGCAATACCTATTAAAAGAGCTGGGATCTCGAAATGGAAGGAGTTAATGGATGAGGAAGGGATACTCCCATGGGAGAATTTGAGGGCGAAGGTAGGGACAGATTTATCAAGGTTTAAATATCTTCAATTGGTGTCCTGGCACATAGCGGAACGGGGGGAGATGCGAAGCAACGAGGAATTCGAAAGGCTTAGCCAATCCTCCACACCCATACTAAAAGAAATCTCGGTATGGTACCAACATTTATTAAAGGGAGAAGATATGGGGATAACCCCGGCAGAGGGGGTATGGAACAACTCTCCACTGGCACTGCAGGCAGAGGGCATGCTTGAACCATCTTTGAAGACCCTATACAAACATATAAAGCCTGCCTGTCTGAAAAAGAATCATTTCTTCGTGGTTAATAGGCTTTACTATACCCCTTATAAAATTGGGAAATTTGCCCCTGTACCGCCACCAAAATGCCCGAGATGTCAGGGATTGATGGCAGATGATATTCATATGTTTTTCGAATGTAAAGAGCTGGATCAATACTGGAAAGAGATAGGACAGGCACTGTCGGGACTTTTCAGTACCATGATCAAAGTAAACTCCTCTCTGGTTATATTTGGTGACGATGGTTTGTTCTATCAGATAGCCACAAGAGGGCTCCTACTCTATTTGATCCTACTGGCAGGGAGGCAAATATGTAGGAGATGGAAGGATCACCTCCCCCCGAGAAGAGAGGACTGGTTAAAAGCAACATTTATCATGGCTCAGCTGGAATATGAGAGGGCAGAGGAGAAGCCGTTTAACATCTGGCATCCTCTAATGAGGTGGGGAAGAAACTTAAGAATGATCCAGACGCTCCAATGATTACACCATGTCCCCGGTACTAAAGGGGAGGAGGTCTGGCGACCCAAGTAAAGCGTGGTCAGCCAGGTGGCCCACAGAGAGAGAGTACGGCTGTAAATGTTCCACAAAGACTTGACACGGTGAGATGAGGAGCAAAAAAAAAAAAAAAACAAACAGGGCTTTCAGTGGGCCGGGTCTCACCGGGTCTGAGTATCAGCAGTTTTTTTAAGGGGGCCTCGAAATGGGTCTCCATCGGGCTCTGTTTTGTGCCCTGGCACAGGTGGTCCGTTTTTTTCCAGACTGCAGTGGCAGTAGGAACATCATGTGCGCGTCCTTACACTGCTCACTTCTCACTACACTTCTCACTAGTTGAGAAGTTACGGCATGACGTCATGCCAGGTGAGCGTTGTAGGGGAAGGGAAATGCTTGAAAGAGAGCCATTTCCTCTCTGGATTGCCTCTCTCTTTTTGAAACTCAGGAGCAGCAACATTGTCGTGGTGTCACCAGGGCTTTAAGTGGAAGCTTTTACAATATTATTTAAAAGCCATATTTACTGCTTATTTATCTTATGCAACTAGCAACCATCAGTGCTTTAAATGGGCCCGTACTGTCCGGTACGGAGTACCGGCACTTTTTTATTTTGAGAGGGAGAGTACCAGCACTTCTCAAGAGGGACGTCATTTTTTTAATTGGAGAGTACCGGCACTTCTCAGAAACAAGCAGGTTCTCCGTTACAGAGTACCTGCACTTCTATTTTTCCATTTCAAGCACTGGAAACCATTGACAAAGCCAATAGTCCCGACTTGTTGTAGGTATGATATTACTTGCTGTATCATATATCTGGATGCATTGACAGAAGCAGCAAAATACAAGTTGGGCGGCACACTATGATAAGCACAGAGTTTTAGTTTATGTTTTTAAGCCACGCCCTTAATTGCATTGGCCACGCCCCTTTGAGAGGCCCTGCAGTTTTTTCATCCCACTTAAATCCCTGCTCACAAACCAATGTTCTTTATCGATGTTTCTACAGTTTACCTTTACATTAACCAACATATTGATTCCTCAAACCAGTGCTACATTAGATCAACCAGTATTGTGCACTCAAAAATGAAATGAATTTGTACTTGTAAAGCGCACTGCTGCCCCAGCAAGGGGGCGTCCTGGCGCTGTACTCATACCGCTGTGGAACCCATCCCAGCGCTGTTGGGGCCGTTGTGGAGATTAAGCAAGCTATTGCCCAGAGAAATTGAGCCCAAGACCCACCGAGGCGGAAATTGAACCCTGGTCCCGGGCCAAACCTCTGAATCAGGGTCTGCCACTCTAGCCATTGAGCCACACTTCTCCACAATACAAAATATTGTGAATCAAAGACAAACGCACAGAGAAACATCCTGTAGGTGTGATATCTAAACGAATGTAGTTATGTGAACCTCTAGGATTGAGATCAAGCAATATGTGTCATATATACGTTAATTGAATGTTGGCAGGTTTGGCACAGACTCAAAGTACACAGGCTCCCAGGCAGCCTGGTGTGAGCTGTGTGGTTCCCCTCCTGCCTCAGTGCAGCCGAGACTGGTTGAATCTCAAGAGAGTGCTTCTCTCTTTGCTGCTCCGTTTGCTGCAGGACCCGCGAAACAGGCAACATAGAAGAGGGACTCTCACTGGGCAAGACGTGTCCCCTCTCCTAGTCCAAAAGGGAAATGTATCCCTTCACATTTCTCAGAAGCGCAAATTGTTTGTTGATAATGACTTGTAAATGTCGTTTTTAATGTATATTTACCTCTGACCTCTATGAAGATTGCATGGATTGTGTTTATATTAAAAGTGTGTTGTCATGGTAATAGAAAAAGGACAAGCAGCAACTTCCAGCCTTTATAGCTGGTGCACGCAACGCTGTTTAGCTTCCCTTGAAAAGATGTTTGTGAGGAGTTTCACCCTCACAAACAAGGCAAGCAAACCAAATGCCAGTTAGTGATATGATGGAACTGTGCTTTGTCACAGTGATAATACCTGCATGTTGCATATGTGTGCATACATATGTCAGCTGTCATATTAAAAAATGTGTCACACATTCCTGCATCAGATTCCCTCACACCCTGGCAACATTTGGACTTCAGGGAAGCCACAACAAGTTGAAGACATCCTGATGCCAAAACTTAAAGGCAGCCATCTAATGGTTATCAAAGCCCCTTCCGGGGCCACAGAGACTGCGGCACCACAACTGTGGTAGTTGGGGTCGTTTGCCTCCGGTGTCCTGTGGCCCATCCTAAAATGGTAGGGCAAACGGGGCCAAGTACACCTAGATCTTTACTACCGAGATAGCAATGGCTTTTAAGGGGGTTGAGTGAAGGGTTGGTACTCAGTGCTCAAGAGTCAATCAGCAGACATGATACCATAATGCCAGCTTGCGACAAAAAAAAAAAAAGTACTTTATTATCACAGCAAAACAAAATACTACACACACTAATAGGGTTCATGGGCCACATGGCTCTACAATGCTGTGGCCAATAACCAACACTAACAGACCCCACACCCACCACAGTGTCTTAGCTCAAAGATGGCAGCAGTTCCCATCCTCCTCAATGACAAAGATGATGGCCCTCACAGCAGGTAGTACTGAGGCTGGCTCCAGGCAGGCGGGTCCCAAAACACGGTCACAATAAATGTGAAAACTGCCCCTGGCTGTCATCAGCCGCCTTCCTGAAGTAGCAATCAGGGAAAGACAAAAAGGTGTGTCCTGCCTAGAAACCTCCCATCTTGAATCTGCTGATGTGCCTCTCTCGCCCTCCATCCACCAAAAGGCAGTGCTCAGGAAGGTTAGTCAACAGCCTCTTGCTAAAATGTTCCTCATAGAATTTCTAAGGGTAGTCCTGTATCCACCCTCTCACACTCCAATGGCTGAGCCCCTCCCATCAGTTCCGGAACTGGAAGCTATGCTTGTCTGCAATCTGAAGAAACTGCAACCATTCTTCCAACTTATGCAATAGCAAACCTATCAAAAATGGGTCCCACTGATCTAAGCAACATCATGCCCTGCCACCTCCCACATTTTACATCCCTGCAGTAGACACATGCACACACAGGCATGCACATATGTGCACACACACACAAACACACAATGTCATGAGAAGGGTCTGGATGTTACAATTATGCAGAACTTTACCTGAGTGGGGCCAGTAGGCAGCATACCTTCTGGAAATGGAAAAAAGTTTCGCTCAGTTCTGCCAATTCACGAAAATGTTGGTAAGATTCCACTATTGCTCCATCCCAATAACGCATGACGCGGGCAGTAGTCATCCCATGTGAAACAATAGGGTGCACCTTGGATGGACTACCTATGGATGGGAATTGGCCTCAGCCCACATGCCTGGTTAGTGCACTGGATGGGCCAACAATAACCAGGATAAAAGTTTCACATGCAGTTGGCAGGAAATTGTCTGGTCCCAACGCTCATCCTAAAGCTCTGGTCACAAAGACAGGTGGAAACGAAGACACTGGATGAGGGTGAGGGGGTTGGAAGAGCAGGAGTCAAGAAGAGAATAGGAGAGACGGAAGGGGGGCCAGGGAGAGAAGGAGGGAGACAAAATAATCCCTCAGGTACTGTAATGTGAGGTCTGATACATCAACACATCAAACAAAAACTGTGATATCGAAATGCTCCTGAGTGGGACAATACAAGAAGAGGGAGGAAAGTCACTGAATGAGGAGCAGAGAAGTCAGACAGACAGCCAAGCTGTCCAATAATGAGCCGGAGCAGACCCAAAGCACTCTATATGTATATGTAATGTATTGGAAACAACAGGTCAAGCCACCAACCAGTAAAAGCCGCCTAACGCTGGGACGTTAAAGAGAATTGGGGTTGAAGTGCTCTCGCTGGAATGAATAATATATATACAAATATTTTTTTTAATGTAAGGAATTCCCCAAAATAATAAACCACAGTGTAAAGAAAATCAAGGTAAACTATAGGAGCTTGAGATTAATCACTGTGAGATTAATCATCTGTAATTAATCTCAAAGTGGTTAATACATCTGAACGCACAGCAGCCAAGAGGCCATTTTTTGTACGAGACCCTATGGAGTCAATAACTTGCCGCTCCTCATGATGAACCCTATGTGGTCAGTGGCATGGACATTACTTCTCTCCTAGGCTTTGATATACATGCAATCAAGGCACTTCTAAGTTATCGAATCCCATTAATTCAATGACCTAGTTCATCCTCATAGCGAATCTAATGAGTTGAGTAACCAGGTCAGTTCTTGTATATCAAACCCGGGAGCTATGCTCCCAGGTTTTTACTAGCCTATCGAAGCCTGAGGGTCACTAACTTGGTCCTTCCTCATCTATCAAAGCCTAGAAAGTAGCCTGGTCATTCTTCATGTTGAGGGCTAGTATGTTTGTGACCATGTGACAGAGCACTGACCATGGATGAGCACTTGGGCGAGTCTATGGTCTGCACACTTCAGGTTACCTCCTTAGTCCCAGGCACGAGTGGTGCTGCAGGTGCGACTGGTTGCATGAAGGGGTGCTGTGGATGAGACTGGTTGCATGCAGTGGTGCTGCGGATGAGACTGGTTGCATGCAGTGGTGCTGCGGATGACACTGGTTGCATGCAGTGGTGCTGCGGATGACACTGGTTGCATGCAGTGGTGCAGCAGATGAGACTGGTTGCATGCAGTGGTGCCGCAGATGAGACTGGTTGCATGCAGTGGTGCTGCGGATGAGACTGGTTGCAAGCAGTGGTGCCGCGGATGAGACTGGTTGCATTCAGTGGTGCAGCGGATGAGACTGGTTGCATGCAGTGGTGCTGTGGATGAGACTGGTTGCATGCAGTGCTGCTGTGGATGAGACTGGTTGCAAGCAGTGGTGCTGCGGATGAGACTAGTTGCATGCAGTGGTGCTGCAGATGACACTCGTTGCATGCAGTGGTGCCGCAGATGAGACTGGTTGCATGCAGTGGTGCTGCGGATGAGACTGGTTGCAAGCAGTGGTGCCGCGAATGAGACTGGTTGCAAGCAGTGGTGCCGCGGGTGAGACTGGTTGCATGCAGTGGTGTCGCGGGTGAGACTGGTTGCAAGCAGTCGTGCTGCGGATGACACTGGTTGAATGCAGTGGTGCCGCGGATGAGACTGGTTGCATGCAGTGGTGCCGCGGATGAGACTGGTAGCATGCAGTGGTGCTGCAGATGAGACTGTTTGCAAGCAGTGGTGCTGCGGATGAGACTGGTTGCAAGCAGTGGTGCTGTGGATGAGACTGGTTGCATGCAGTGGTGCTGTGGATGAGGCTGGTTGCATGCAGTGGTGCTGTGGATGAGACTGGTTGCAAGCAGTGGTGCTGCGGATGAGACTGGTTGCATGCAGTGGTGCTGCGGATGACACTGGTTGCATGCAGTGGTGCCGCAGATGAGACTGGTTGCATGCAGTGGTGCTGCGGATGAGACTGGTTGCAAACAGTGGTGCAGCGGATGAGACTGGTTGCAAACAGTGGTGCAGCGGATGAGACTGGTTGCATGCAGCGGTGCCGCGGGTGAGACTGGTTGCAAGCAGTGGTGCTGCGAATGACACTGGTTGCATGCAGTGGTGCCGTCGATGAGACTGGTTGCATGCAGCGGTGCCGCCGGTGAGACTGGTTGCAAACTTTATAAATAAATAAATGCAGTGGTGCCGCGGATGAGACTGGTTGCAAACTTTATAAATAAATAAATGCAGTGGTGCCGCGGATGAGACTGGTTGCATGCAGTGGTGCCGCGGGTGAGACTGGTTGCATGCAGTGGTGCTGCGGGTGAGACTGCTTTGACGTGTCTTCACTCTCTTACTTGAATGTGTATCATTAATCATGGAGGTGCCTGAATCAACTGAAGCAACATACAACATGGCAATCAAGGCAGACTATGTCATTTCCTGCATGAAAGGATGTGAAATACAAGGGTGGAAACGAAAGTCGTCCGTCCTACCCAGAGGGTAACGAGTCACAGGGGAATCGCATCAGCATGGTCGTGGAGTGGGAGGACCTACCAGGCCATCCACAGACCTCATAAAGGACTGCCATGTAAAAGGAGCAGAAGATTGTCTGTATCTTCTTATTCTTAATTATATGAAAGTTATCAGGCGACCAGATATCTGAGACATGATTGGCCTAAAGTCAATACAAATAAAGATAGAAGGGAAAAAATAGTTTCTAAAATCTGAAAAACCATCTAAGTAGCTAAATGCTTCTGGGAATTCGGAGTTCAGATTACTCCTGCTGGGTCCTAGATTGGAGCTATTTTCCATATTTTCCTTCCTCGGTTCGAAGAGGATATTAAAAGATAACTGATGTGTGTTCCCTCCACACTCCCATGTATATTTGTAAATCTACACAAGTTGCCTTCTTCCCTAGAAACTCCTAGCCTCTTCCTCACACACTGTCCCACTTCTTTCCTTTCTTCATGGCAGCGCTATGAAGCTCAAGTGGTGGGCGCAATCCTTCCTGGCTGGAATACCCAGACTGATCGTGGGCTTCAAGCGGGATAAATACAACGTAAACAAGTGCGTCATGTTCAACGTCACAGGCGCCGGCTTGCAACAGGTGAGTATATTTATGGTCTGTGCACACTCACCTACAATACACACTACACCCAGCGTGTCCTCGGTATACCAGCTAATAAATACCACATTTCACCAGCCGACTCACTAAGCATCCTTCCCACCACCCATGAGCTGAGCCCTGTGGCAGGTTAAAAGGAAGGACAGCGTGGGAAAAAGCAACACCTGCCATATGCAGAGTTGACTTGAGACTGGGACGTGGAGCCTAAGATCTAAGGAAGTTCAAAAAGAAATCCAAACAATCTGGTGAACACATTCATCCTGCATCCATGCATGTCAAGCAAGATCAGATATCAAAATATGTGGGTTCAGGTTCATTCATAATTTATGAAATGTTTGACATGAATTGTTCTAATGTTAATGTTAACCCCTTCCGTGCGGGGCTGTTTCCCCCGCTGTGCTGGTGGGCGGGGGGCGCGTACAGCGCCCCGGTGCTCATGACGAGGTCATGGCCACACCTGTTCCAATGGAACGCTCAGCACTGCAGGGGAATCAGCCCAGCATGCGAGCGTTCCACGGAACGGGCGCGGTCATGACGAGCTCGTCATGCGCACCGGAGCGCCGTAGCTCATGATGAGCTGACCTCGTCATGAGCGCTCAAGGGGTTAATGAGATTTATTGAGCGTGCAAATACCCAGAGGAGTCTTGGCGCTATGAATTCAGCAAGCCCAGCCCGGTGTCTAATTCTGGAATAGCCAGGATTTTAGGTCTCTCCTGAAGATGGTAAGGGAGCTTGCACTTCTGAGCTCAATAGGCAGCGTATTGCACAGTTTTGCGGTGCCATAGGAAAAACTACGACCGCCCCAGCCTGCAGATCGAATTCTCGGTACTTTCATGAGTCTAGCACTTGCAGAGCCTAGGTGTCTGGCCTGTTCGTACCAGGTAAAAACATTTCTAAGGAAAGAAGGTCCTGTGTGGCTCAGTGCCTTATAAGCTAAAAATAGTGCCTTAAATTTAATTTGTTGTGCTACCGGGAGCCAGTGAAGTCTGTGAATTTCTTTAGTGACTGATTTGTACTTAGGGATGTTTACCAACAACCGAGCAGCTGTGTTTTGACAGTCTGATGCTTTTTTAGACATTGCTTTTGTATGCTCAGGTTCTACACAGTCCATCCCCACTGCCTATTTTTAATGTATGTGAACAACCTTCCTTAGCATGTTTTTTTAAATTCTTTTAATCAACGCTTCCCAGTCATTTTTTTTTTTGTCCTCATACGCCAAAGATATATCCAGAGTCCACTTCGTCCGTGCAACCCTCTACCCAACAGGTGTATACCTCCACCTATCATGGACTCTGAAGATCTTAATGGATGCACTTTCCGCAAATACCCTGACATGGTCAGTTCAGTTCTTCTAACTTGCCAGTCATGGGACTGAGCCGACGGCTATATTAATCTGCAAAAAGGCATAATCATTGGACAAAGTTTGGTCATTTCTGTCACAGCTTATCTAGCCAGGTGATATCAGCCAAAAATGCTTTTTTCTTTTCCAGTTTGCCCTATCTCGATTCATTGTATATTTAATTGCATTTATCCAATCTAAGTAGGTTGATGCAGAATCTTTTAGCCAGGTTTTGCTAATGTCTCCTCGAGCAAGTATAATCAAATATAGCAACAGTTTATTAACATCTCGAGAGAGTAACTCATAGTTTGGAAAAATACCAAAAAAGATTAAAATTAACCTCACCTGAAGTTCAAAATTTAACATGACTTCCATACCTTGACAGACCGCACCCCAGAAGTTATGTAAGACAGGGCACCTTAAAAACATATGGAGGTCATCCGCTTTTTCCTGCTGACACTTTGGACAGCAGGGAGTAGCACCTTTCGAGAATTTTGAAAGCTTAGCTGAGGACCAATACACTCTGTGAAGAGAAAACAGATGGTTTCTTTTTAAATTGGCGGGAGCTACTGTGGTATGTAACAAATCATAAGATACTTGCCATAATTCTTCTGTGTCCTTGTCCGGCAAGTGATCTCCCCAGAGCTGAGCAGGCAAGATGAAATTTCCATCCTCGGCTTCCAAGATAGTCTAGTACAAAGTTGCTGTCTTTACCTTGTGACCCTTTCCCTGGAGCACTTTCTCCAGATCATTTGTTGCTCCCACCACTGACCCCACACCCTAGCTCCAACTGTTAATTTGGAGATATTTGAACTTAGATAGATTCCTCTCTGTCACAATGGTGATATCGTCCCATCGTATCAACGAGTACTCAGGCATTAGCTGGGACCAGTGCTTTATATCTGCATCCAAGGTAAATACCAAGGTTTGGGTCCTGTGTCTGAACTGGCTTGGACCACTGAACTATGCAAAACGAGAAAAGGAGCCAGACAGATTTATTTTGCTACTTATGATTCCAAACAGCACATTACTTCTGGATGGTCATCTATTTTATTTTAGCTTTTCGTATTTTTAGAAAACATTTGAATACTTGAAATATGTCATCAAATAGACAGTCATCAGACAGTGAAACTGTACATACAAACAATGAAAAATGTGCCAGAATATATACAAGTGCTATACAAATGATCAAAGATGGATACTATACAATGACACATGTAACACCAAACAATATTGAATCAAAGACCTAACGAAACTTAGAACATTGGAAACCGGTCCTTTCTATTAGGTACAAAGAGACAAGCGGACCTCTGATCACAGAGAACTGCCTGCCTGTCTGACTGAGCCAAGGATAGGGATAAGCAAATTTACAGGGTTGCACAGCAAGGAATAACACTGTATAAATCTCAATCTTCCTTGCGGCACCCAAATTCTTTCTCCGAGGCTCAGAGTCAACGCGTTTCGAACCTCAACGCTAGTAAGGGTTCTCCTCAGGACACGGACTGGGTGAGGCCGGAACTGTAAGTGACCGTTACGTGTCACTTGTAGTTCGAAATAGTGTGTTCGGGCCGGGATTTCAGTCAGGAGGATGTTGAAGACTAATTGGAACACCCCTCAGCTATCGTGGTTCTGTTTCGGAGGATTTGAACTGCACTATTTGTCAGGACTGCGATTATGCTTGACAGAACTGGTAGTTTTTGGAGGAGGCGGGTCACCACTGGCGCTACTTGTTTCAGGAGACGCCCTGCGTCATGGCGCCGCCTTCACTCTGATGTACTTTTTTTGTCGAAGTCGGTGATTTTGTAGTACGGGCTGCCAAGATGGTCGAAAGCCGAACGCCGCCCGTGCATGCAGGAAACTGACCATCTTGGCAGCCCGTACTACAAAATCACCGACTTCGATAAAAAAAGTACATCAGAGTGAAGGCGGCGCCATGACACAGGGCGTCTCCTGAAACAAGTAGCGCCAGTGGTGACCCGCCTCCTCCAAAAACTACCAGTTCTGTCAAGCATAATCGCAGTCCTGACAAATAGTGCAGTTCAAATCCTCCGAAACAGAACCACGATAGCTGAGGGGTGTTCCAATTAGTCTTCAACATCCTCCTGACTGAAATCCCGGCCCGCCCACACTATTTCGAACTACAAGTGACACGTAACGGTCACTTACAGTTCCGGCCTCACCCAGTCCGTGTCCTGAGGAGAACCCTTACTAGCGTTGAGGTTCGAAACGCGTTGACTCTGAGCCTCGGAGAAAGAATTTGGGTGCCGCAAGGAAGATTGTGATTTATACAGTGTTATTCCTTGCTGTGCAACCCTGTAAATTTGCTTTTCCCTATCCTTGGCTCAGTCAGACAGGCAGGCAGTTCTCTGTGATCAGAGGTCCGCTTGTCTCTTTGTACCTAATAGAAAGGACTGGTTTCCAATGTTCTAAGTTTCGTTAGGTCTTTGATTCAATATTGTTTGGTGTTACATGTGTCATTGTATAGTATCCACCTTTGATCATTTGTATAGCACTTGTATATATTCTTGCACATTTTTCATTGTTTGTATGTACAGTTTCACTGTCTGATGACTGTTTATTTGATGACATATTACAAGTATTCAAATGTTTTCTAAAAATACGAAAAGCTAAAATAAAATAGATGACCATCCAGAAGTAATGTGCTGTTTGGAATCATAAGTAGCAAAATACATCTGTCTGGCTCCTTTTCTCGCCTTATATCTGCATCCAGCAATGGTTTTGAGAGGACATCCTTAGTCCACTCTGGAGACCCCTGTGAGTACCAGATAGGAGCCAGAGCACTATAGTATCCGATATTCAGGGCTTTGTTTATTCTTGCCCAGGTGGAAGCCATATCTTTCAGCAGCTTTAAACGAACCTTTTTGAAAAAACGCGGGTCTCCAAACTTGTACAGAAAGCCTTGGTTTCCTCCTTTGATCTCCTGTAACATTTCCTTGAACATTACGCCCACCTCTGATCCATCAGGCTGGTCGAAAAACATTTTCCCTGCCTTTAGTAACAGTGTCCAGGCATACAGCTTCAAATCTGGGGCACATAGGCCCCCTTTGCTTTTTTTTTCTTCACAGCTTCCTCCACAAGATCCTTATACCCTTTGAGGCCCATACAAAGGAGTTGAGTTTAGCTTGGATTTTTCTTAGCTTCTCTTACTTGAATGCTAAAGGAATATTCTGAAATAGAAATATTAATTTAGGCAGGAGCATCATTTTCACGATGTTCACTCTTCCTATTAACGTGAGGGGAAGGAGAGACCAGCCCTTTAAGGAATCTGCAATTTCTTTATCTCTCTTAGCCAGATTTCTGTCCGTCATCTGTTTGAGGTCCTGGGTGATTTGGATTCCCAAATATCTTATCTCTCGTTTCAAGATGGGAAAATGAGCATTTATGTTCCAGACCATGCACTCTGAATTCGGCTGATTGATCTCGTAGCCAGAGATCTGCCCAAACTGTGAGGCTGCGCTATAAATTAGTGGTATTGCTCGTACTGGGTCAGAGGTATAAATCATCATGTCGTCGGCATGGAGCGATACTTTTTTTTCCCAATTTCTACATTTAAAGGGCGCAATACTCATATCTTGCCTTATTTTCTCCTTCAACGGCTCGATGTATAAATTGAAAAGTAGAGGTGAGAGGGGACATCCCTGCCTAGTCCCTCTTTTAATGGTTAATGGTGCAGAGAGGTTGCCATTTACCAATACTCTGGCTATGGGGTGGTGGTAGAAAGATGAAATAGCTCTACAGAAGTTCTCACCCAAATTGCATCTTTCCAACACTTGCGCTAAATAGGCCCAATTTACGCGATCGAACGCCTTAGTGGCGTCGAGTGTGATGATGGCCATTGGCAATTTATACAGAGTTGTAGATCTATAGCACCCACTAATGTATGAGTCAGGTCTTGTATGCTCCGTCCTTTCACGAACCCCTTGTGATCAAAATTTTAATAAATTACCTACTACCCCATTTAATCTCTCTGCTAAACTCTTGGCAAGGATCTTATAGTCAAGATTAATTAGAGAGATTGGCCTATAGGAGTCACATTGCCCTGATGGTTTAGATGGTTTAAGGATAAGGACCACAGTTGCCTCATTCCATGACGAGGGTATTTTCCCTCCCCCCTCAAAGATGAAAGAAAATAGCCTATGGAGCACGGGGACAATAACTGGCGCTAAAACCTTGTATAATTAGGCTGGCAACCCATCTGGGCCCGGCGCTTTGCCTCTCTTGCCCGACTCTATTGCAGTGGCCACCTCATTTAAGCTGATATTTCCATTTAAATTGTTGGATGCCTCACCCTCAATTCTCAACAGAGCATATTGCTCAAGCCATTCTTGTATCAAGCTATCCTGTGGGGATAAATCTTCCTTGTATACCTGCTCAAAATGTTTAAAGAAGGCTTCCTCAATATCGCTAGTCTTCTCTGAGATCTCACCCAAAGTTCCAGACAGAACTCCTTTGATCCTATTCCTACTTTGCCACTTTTTAGTCTTCCAGGCTAGGAGCTTCCTGCTAGATTCCCCATATTCAAAATGTGCGAGAGTGCTTGCCTGCCACCGTTTCCTAACTCTATCATCCAATACCTCTGCTAGTTGTAATTTACAAGCTGAGAGCTCCACCTGAATGTCTGCTTGGACAACTGATTCTGAGCTATAAGGTCACGTTCTAGCGCACAAATGTTTGCCTCAATTTCGGATATCGTGGCCCTAAACTTTTTTTGTCTCATGGATTGTATAGCAGTGATTATCCCCCTCAGGTAGGCTTTATAAGAGTCCCAGACAATTTCAATAGAAGAGGTTCCTAGATTTATCTCAAAGAACCTCTCCGACTCGTCTAATAGCTTCTTTACCACTTCCTCGTCGAGCAAAATAGTTCGGTCCAGGGTCCATCTTTTAGTGCCCTGTTCCTTAGACAGCTTTAAAACTAAAGAAACAGCCGAATGATCTGACAGATGTTCCCATAGATGCTTAACATCCACCACACCACCCACTAGTTCTTCAGCAATCAAGAAGAAATCTAATCTGGATTTATGGCCCAGGTTCTTATTGTGAAAAGTGTATCGCTTTTTAGATCCCCATTTTTTCCTCCATACATCCGACCAACTCATTTGGTGAATTGCATTTAGTAAGAGAGATCTCATTTTACAATTATGTGGGGATTTGTCCTTATATGTTTTATCGATTAAGGGATCCAAAACCAGATTAAAGTCTCCTGACAAAATTAACGGATCTTTAAAGACTAGCAGTTCTTCCAGCAGCTCACTTAGCGGGGCTGGATCGTCCAGGTTTGGACCATAATATCGTGCAACCGTAAAGTTATATGTATGGTATCTAATCTTCGCTATGGCCCACCTGCCCTTCTTATCCACCTTAGAATCTTCCACTACTAGAGCTGTATTGGTTTAATCAAAATAGCAACCCCCCTTATGGTTACTTGCTGAGTGGTGCATATTACATCCTCTATCCACTTTTTCCTCTTACAAAGCTTCCTCAACTCTTTTTCTGTAAGATGGGTCTCTTGTAGAATAAAAATTTGCTCCAGCGCATCTTTAAGATATTGTAGTATTCTCTCCTTCTATGTTTTACCCTCAAACCGTTTAGATTCCACGTTAAAACCTTCAAATATATATCCTGAACTAGCTTGTGACATTGTTCTCTAAATAAAAAGTATGTTGCTTTAAGTGACCTAATTTGCCGAATTAGACATATTTTTTTTCCCATACGCTCCCCACCCAGTGACCACCTCCCCAACAACCCACCCTCCATTGACTCTCCGTAGTGCTCCCCTGGAGAAACCCCCTTCTTTTTCCTATGGCCCTACTCTGACCTTGAGGCTCCCCTCCCGGTATCCGGACGGTGTATATTGCACTCTATATATATATGATTTCTTTTTTCTTCCTTTGAGTACACTACATGATGTGACAGACAGAATAGGTGAATAAAAAATAAAGATTAGGATGGCAAGAAAAATAAATAAATAAATAAATTAAAAAAAAAAAAATTACCCCACTTCTACCTCCCGACCTGATTCAGAAATCAGTTGTAAGTAGGCTTCTGCCTCCTCCACTCTCTTGAAGACCCTCATTTTATTATTGTACATTACTTTTAAGGATGCAGGGAATTTCAGTTGTGCCGTTGCGCCCACCTGTCTAAAGGGGTCTAAAGGTTTCCCTAGCTCCCACTGTCTAGATGCCGTTATTGAGGAGACGTCTGACCTGATCTGAAACGTGATCCCCTCCGCAGTAAAGGAGCTGCTTTTTAGAGCCCTATTAAGAATATCATCCTTTAAGGTGTAAGTTAAAAAATTTATCAAAATCTTCTTTGGTCAGGTTTTGTTCGGCTTTAGTCTAAACGGGTCCCTATGAACTCTTTGTATGTTCCTGATGAGATCTTGCTCCGAGGCCTCTATTGCAGTCGCTTGTTTGATGAGTTTAGCTACAAATTCTTTAATATTGCTCCCTTCGGTCCCTTCCGGAATTTTCAAGAGACGAAGATTATTTCTCCTCTGAGAATTTTCAATAGATTCTTTTTTTTCCTGAAACCCCTGCTCACGTTCTCTTAGATTATCTATTTTCTTTGTGTGTTGTAAAGCCAAGGTTTTCAGATCTGTAACAGGTGACCCTTCTCCCCCGGTGCACCTGTGAAGTCGAGGGAACTTGCTGGGACGTCACTAACCTCTGTGGAGTCTCTGTGGACTGCTCGCCGCTCCCGCTGCGCGGGAGCCGCTTCGCCCGTGGGAGGACCCACCAACGCGGATCTAGCCTTGCCTGGTTGCTGGCTGCCGAGGGAGACCGCCAACAGAGGAGGCTACAGGGGTAAGCGCAGCAGGGACTCGTTATCCCAGGAGTCCCTGCATGACCACGAGTCATCGGTCAGCGCCCCCCTGTGTGCCCCGCCCCCATCGCCACTCCATAAGACCAGAGGAGAGCCCGTCTTGCGGGACGCCGGGCGAAGCCCGGGCAAAGGGCGGGCCGTCTGTGGCCGTCCGGGGCAGGAGGAGGCAGGGCTGGGCCACCCCTCTTACATCTACTGCAACAGGTCCTAGTTCGTGGTGCTTCACTGTGGGTCCGGAATCCAGCATGTCAACCCGTTCCGGTAAGGCCTTGAGGGGTGGCGGTGAAAGTGCCCCAGGGGGCGCCATGTTCGGTTCTATGGACAAATTCCTCACCAGGGTGGCGGCTGTTATTGACAATGAGCTCGCCATATCAGAACGGCGCCTTTCTTTTGACTTCCCCCCTTCCAAAAGTCCATCTTCGGCATTAGTGATGTCCTCATCAATCTCCATTTCCCCTGCACCCTTGCTTGGGGACTTACCTGGGGATTCTCATATTGCACCACTAGAGGTTGGAACAGATGGGGTAGAAAGTTTGCTGATTGATCCTCAGCTCGTCAGCCCTTGTACCGTGGTTGTAGAGTCCCGCCCCGACCTTCCCACAGCCGGTTCTCCTGGCATTCAGTCCCAATACTGCTCTGACGCTCCCACACCCGATCCACAACTTCCGCCCAAGACTCGATCTATCCAGGGGCCTATGAAAAGGAAGGGGAAAAGGGCGACCATCATCCGAAAGGGCTGTCACTCCACGCTTATTAAGCACGCCAGGTATCAGCCCCAGAGGGGCCCCACACTCCCAGGTGCCGGAGGATCTGCACCACCTGGGAATCCTAATGCCCCTCCAATCGTAGCTGACACAGTGCTACCCCCCCTGCTGGTCCCACCAGTAGCTGACCTAGCCAACGAGGGTCTCTCTCTGGAGCCGATCGAGAAACTGGTCAGGTCTCTTTTGGTACCACTTATCGACCAAGTCAAAAGTTTGGGGGACAGGCTTGACCGTTTTGAACAGGTTACCAGGGACAATTTCTTTTCCCTGAAAACCCTGTTCAAATTACAGCCGAAGTCCAGCGAGGATAGGACAGATAGGAACACTGGGAAAGAGGTTTTAGTGAGTCATCCTTCAGGAGAACAGTTGACACAGCCGCCCAAGCGACCAACTTCTGGGAACGCTTCCTCGGTTGCCTCCCAGGATGGCCCGAGGCAGACAAGGCCGAATGTCTCCACTCATGCTGCCCAAGTGCATGCTATTCCTCCCCCAGTTGTAACAACCCCTGTGCCTAACCTAGGCCAAAGGAAACACCAGAAGGGAGGGACGGGTCCAACTTCACAACCTGGGGCCGCTTTACACGCCAAAACTGGTGGCACAGCGACAACCCTTAAGGCTACACCCACCACCCTTCCGCCCAAAAACCCTTCTCCATTGGCTTTTTCGCAGAAACCTACACGAAAGTGTCCCCCAATTAACCTCCCCCCTGAGTGCCACCGGTTTGTTGTCGTCCTCACCAAAGTCCCCCCTATTAGGAGTACCCAGCAGGAAAACCACCAGGCGCTTAAGAATAAGGTCATCCATTGGCTGAAAATCAACAGGCCCCTCCCTCCGGGAGTGGATGGCATAATTCTTGGCGTACGCAGGGTGGGATGGATTGGACACGGGAAAAAATCTCTTGAAGGGGATTGTGTGGTGGTTAATTTCCAAGATGCAAGAGTCGCCCATTTGATATGCTCCCAAGGGCGATCCACGGCTGGAACGGGTGTCGATGCAGTCGACTTAACATTCTTCTACCCACGGACTATCATGACCACTCCTACCATCCACCTTGGACAACCCCCCTATAATAGCAGTCCTGGGGGCCAATTTCTCGTAGAAAACATCGTCCACGGCCACTCTTCCCCGGGAGTCTTTTCACAGCAGTTATATCCAGCTCCAGTGATACAGAATTGGGGTTCCTGGGGTTGCTGACTCTGTGACGCTCCCGGGGAGGCCCTTGTGGTTTTGAGTCCTGCTGCCGAGCCTACACCCCTCCTTAAAACCCGTAGCCCCTCGATTACATCACAAAGCCAGGCTACTGCCGAGTTTGTAAAAGAGCAAGGGGAGATCGGGGCATCTTCTGACCTTCTGGTTAGCCTCCCTGGTGCGGGTGCTGGGGACACGCCGCACCCTGTCGAGGACTGTAGCATTACGGCTGTGACGGACCCCCCGATTAGGGTTTTCAGCTGGAATGTGGCGGGCCTCGAGAGGAAGCTAGCGCTGCCGGACTGGAACGCGCTAGTGGAGCAATACTCCATATGCCTGTTCCAGGAAACCTGGAGTGGGGTGCCCTTGCACAAGGCAGGATATTCCACCCACTTTTTGCCAGCAGTTCATAGTGCAACTGGTAGAGGCCGCCCTTCGGGTGGCCTATTAATTTGGGTGGCTTCAGAACTCAACTGCAGGGTGGTGGAGCGGGATACCAAATGCCCGGATCTCCTCAATATATTGCTGAAAAATCCCCAGGGCCGAGTCATCCTAAATATTTTTAACATCTACGCCCGAGGCACAAAGGGGGGTAGAGAATCCCCAGTAATAGCCTGTCTAGAAGCCCAGCTTCGCTCGTCTCCTCATAGGTCTTGTACCTTGTTGGCGGGTGATTTCAATTGTACCTTTGAGCCCCTGGACCTTGAAATTCTAACTGATCAAGAGGAACATGACATCAGGTGGGGGATTCCGTCCCTTGAACTCAGTCCCATCAAAAAGTGGACAGAAGTGGCCCTCCAGATCAACTCATTAGCTATGGAGTTTGGTCTGAGGGCTGCCAATGGCAGGACTAGGTCCGACAAAGTAGGGGCCCATACCTACAATAGGCCAGGGCATACGTCACGGATTGATTACTTTCTCCTTGACATACACCTGTGGAGCATGGTGGAGGACATGGTGATTATACCATCTGTTGAGAGTGATCACAACCTCCTCTCTCTCACCTTGTCTCACAGGCGGCTAACTAGCACTGTGAGCAGAACTTCTCGTAACCCCGCCCCGGACCTGTCAGTAGTCGCCAACTGTGGACGGCGGCTAAAGTGGGCGAAGTTGGCACTTTCAGAGGAGAAAACTTCTGCCATCAGGCAGCTTCTTGCCTCAGCCCTAGTCAATCTTGACCCCCAAGAGGATGGGTTGATGGAGGTGGCCCCAAGGTTTTGTACCATAACCCAGGCTATTAGTGACCTCTTTGTAGTTCCAGCTAATACGAACAGAAGGAAACCAAGCTCACGAGCTAGACAGGGCTGGTACAATCAGAAGTGCAGGGAGGCGAAGTCACTTCTCATTGAAGCAGTCAAGTCCAAACTACCGTCCAAGACTAGGGAGGCCAGGAGACACTATGCACTCTGCCAAAAAAACGCTAAGATGGAGTGGGAGGATAATTTCTGGCAGGACCTCCTGGCTGCCAGTCGTGGGAAAGACGCCAAAGGTTTTTGGGACTTGGTGGGCAATAGGAACCGTCCCGATGACACCCTGAGGACCTGTACCATCAATGCCCAGACATGGTTCTCCCACTTCCAAAAACTTTATTCTGCCGCTGAAGGCCCACTAAACGACCCTTTTAACCTCCCGCCCTTTACCCTAGTTCAAGACCTGGAACTTTTTTCTGTTTTGGATGTTACAAAGCAGATTAAAACCTTGGTACCATTAAAAGCAGCTGGTCCGGATGGCCTTCCAGGCGATATCCTCCGAGCTTATCCGGAAGAATGGGGGGTACTAATCTCTGCACTCCTCAATGCAATCGTTGTGGGAGGCCCCGTGCCAGATTCCTGGAGAGGTGCGGAGGTGGTCCCCATCTACAAAAAGGGCAGCCGGGATCTACCTGGGAATTACAGGCTCATAAGCCTAATAGACTCGAGCCAGAAACTGGCGGGGAAAGCCATTTTGGGGAGGATCTCACAATGGGTGGACGATAACCACATCCTGTCCGATATGCAAGCTGGGTTCCGTTCAGGTACAGGAACTATCGAACCGGTCTTTAGGCTCCTGCTACTATACTGGAAGGTGGTGGAACTGGGCAAAGGCAGTCTTTACTTGGCCTTTATTGACCTAAAGACTGCCTTTGACCTGGTACCTAGGGAGGAACTTTGGAGGGTGCTTCACGGACTAGGGATGCCCCCGTATATACTAAACCTCCTTATCAAACTGCACACCAACACCTATGCCCAGGTCAGATGGGGGTTGAACGGGGAAAAGACCGATAAGATCAGGGTCGAGAGGGGAGTAAGGCAGGGTTGTGTCCTGGCCCCCACCCTATTCTCCCTCTATATCAATGGAGTGGTAGATCATCTACTCGGCGAACCAGCAGACGCTCCCACTCTGGGAGGCGTAAAAATTCCAACTTTGCTGTTCGCCGACGACACCCTCCTCATCTCTAAAACCCCCCAAGGTCTCCAGACACTTCTGAACCGCTTTCAGGACTTTTGCACCACCAAGGGACTTGTCATCAACGTGGAAAAAACCAAGTACCTAGTTATGCACCCACCACGCAAACTTGGCCGCCCTCCCATTCTGAACTCCATACCCCTTGAAAGAGTGGCAGAATTCGATTACTTGGGAATTCGACTTAACGACGCGATGAGCTGGACCGCCCACATCAATAAAATGACAATGGCCCACAAAAGGGTGGGGGGGGCCCTCCTCAAGGAGTTCAACAACTCAACAAAACACTGTGTTGCCCCTCTACTAGACATATACAAAGCACGTGCGGTCCCTGCGTCACTCTATGGAGCCGAACTGTGGGGCCTGGGCAAAGTGGACTTACTGAGCAAGGCCGAAAACAAATTCATTAAAGATCTCCTTGCTATCCCATCGAGTAGTCCGACTATCCCAGTGCTCATGGATACTGGCTGCAAAGCTATAAGGGATCAGGCCCGTCTTCGACCCCTCTTGCTCTGGGCTCGTCTGTGGAGGGTTCCTGAGCTAAAATCTTATGCCAATGGTCTAGCTGAGGTGATGCACTCCGACGGTTGGCATAGCATTAAATGGCTGAAGGACATTAAACATCTTTTAGGGGACTTAGGCCTGGATTCCTGCTGGCATAGCCACTCCGCTCCCCCGAAGGATATCTTAAAAAAACTTTTTGGGGAGTGGGTTTGTGTGAAGCGCATCAGTAGCCAGCAGCACTGCAAAACCACCGCAGCTTTTCTGTTGTTAAAAGATGTCGTCACCTACGAGCCGTACATGGACATAATAACAATTGCCATGGATCGGTCCTTGTATATCAAATTCCGGTTAGGAACCCTACCCTTGGCCGACTTCTGCTCCAGGTGGAATAAACCCCAGTCCCCATCACGCTTTTGTGCTCTTTGTCCCGATAAACCAGAGACGGTGCCACACTTTCTTTTCGAATGCCCGGACTATGGTCGCCCCAGATCACGTTGGCTTGGTCCTATCTGCAGAGAATTGGGTACCCGCCAGCACTCTGTTGCCCTTCGGATTCTTTTAACCAATACAGCCCCTCCCATTGTTTGTGCTGTTGCCAAGTTTTTAAAATGGGCTTGGTTGATTAGACATAGAAGACTGTCCATATCAATTTAATCCTCTTTTTTAATTAATTTATGCTGATCTAATGTGTTTTATTCTTTCACCGAATGTACAGTCATACTTTTTTTCGACATGCTGTTTTTATCTTTTGTACTGCTTTTATGATATATGCATATCGAAATAAAGCAATCAATCAATCAATGTAACAGTTGTTTCTAGGGCCGTGGTCCTAACAGCTAGTGAGTCAAATTTTTCTTCTAATTTTTCACAAAATGTCTTGATCTCCTGCTGATTCTTCTCCGAGACCCAGAATCCATTTCTCATCTCTTGACTTAGGGACTGGAGGATTAACATGACAGACTGATCACTAGGTAACCCCTCTTCATCTTTATCCTTATTCTTAATGCCCTGGCTGCTACTGGTTGAAGGAGTGTTCACCCGCCCCTTGACATCTTCCTGATCTACTGAGTGCTCTTTTCCACCCTTGGGCAGAATATCCCCATTACAGGGCGGGGTGGATCCACCATCTATGGTAGCTTCTGCATCCCCCATTTTGGAGCTTTCCATTGCCTCCAAATCCGGCCGATCTTCCAGTACCTTGTATCCATTGGGGCTCAATATTCCCTCTGGGAAGTAAGACAGTTCAGTTGTGCAGACCCTTGGGGGTTCAGAACAGCCAGACAAGGGTTTTAGTTCAAGAGTAGGAGGTATAACCCTAAATACTCCTTGAGCGAGGGGGCAGGCGTGGTCCTACGTAAGACTTCTTAAGTGGTAGCCTTAACATGAATCAAATGAGTGTTTTTAATGCCGCCCTTCCTCTTCGGTTTAGACTTAGATTTTGTTGAAATAGGGAGTTTGGTTGGCGTTGTTAATATTTTTTTGCATGAATCCCTGAATGATCCTTTTTTGTTTTATTTGAGGGATTTAATATGTCAGCTAATATTGGGTCTTGGTTGCTACCTTTACTCCTAAGAGTGTATCTGGAAACTAGCGGCCTTTCAGTGTGTAAAAGAATGTCTCCAGCTGAGTCTTCTGGGTCCTGCCAGCCAGTGTGCAACTTTCCCTCACTTCCACTGATGGATTCTCGGGGAGAGAGTCGGGTACAGTTTCTGCTTCCCCAACCTCTGCCTGATCGGGAGACCCTAGCCGCTGCACTAGGGCCCTTTCTTACCTCCAAGGCTGCCCAAGCCCACTGCGCCAAACACCCTTCAGTCCCATTAATTTGTGGCCCCCTCACCTCCGTGCTTGCTGCCGGGAGCTTTGTTTCTTTAATGGCGGCTCCCGCCGTGTCTGATTTGACAGCGCCAGGTCTCCGTCCCGAGTCGTCCGTCCACGGTGGAGAGCCTCCCGCCACAGCAGCCCGAACAATCCGGCCGTTCAAGCCAGGTGCCTCGCCTGCACCGCCTGCAATATCGTGTTGCCCCAGTCCTCTGACGGGCGCGATGGAGAAAGCCAGCCGCCATAGGCACTTGCCCATAAGTGGTCCAACCAGTCAAAATCCCTAGCTTCAAAGACAATGTCAGAGCAAGATCAGTGTGTCAGCACCAGTATTTTCAATGGCCACTACCTGCTCGGGTCACCTATGTCAGCTAACTAAAATGATGCCCTTCCTTACGGAGGTGGCAAACAAATAGCCGTGAATAAAACTCGAGTATTCTGACTGCAGAATGTTCAGAAGAACAGAGTGAGACTGGTGGCTAAGATCACAGCTTTCGCCATGTTACTCCACTGAATAAAAACCTGCACTGGCTTCCAATCCAGTTGAGAATTATCTTCAAGGCCTTATTCACTAACCATAAATACTGTGGCAACGCACCTCTCTTTTTAAATCGAATCTACATTGAACCTAATCTTTGGAACTTCATGGTCCCTCTTTAATATACCTGGCCAAATTTATTAAAATCTTAAAAACCAGACTGCTCACCTTTGCTTGTGTCTAGCAAGGCTCTTTGGTGTTCTGTCTTTCCCACCTCTCTAGCTCCAAGTACCCCTTATTGTTAAATGTGTGCACTACAAATATCTATTGGTGGTTATATTATAAATGGCCAATCCGAAAACAACATTCTGAGTTTTAAAACCAAGCCATCCATGCCATCCCCGCCCGTCCTTCACGGACGCTATCGTAGACCTCATCACACCCCAGGCTCTCGCATCCACTGAACACATCTCACTCGGAGACCTCAACTTCCACCTGGACAACCTAAGTGACCATACCACTGCCTGTTTACTAGAGAACCTCGCCAACATCGGCTCAAGGAGCTAGTGACCACACCAACCAGCACAGCCAGGCACATGCTCGACCCCGTTTTCTCCGGCAGCGGAAACATCACCTACAGCCACACCACCAAACTCCTCTGGACTGACCACCACTGCGTGCACCTTGCTTTCACTTTGCCCACCGCAACCACTGACCTCATCATCCCCCCCTAAGTGTAGCTGGAACAAGGCCATCGAGAACGTCTCATCGACCTACTCAGCACGAGCACTCCGCCTGAACCAACAAATGCCAGCACTGCAGCTCGCAACCTGCACCAATGGATCTTCAACTGTGCCGACAGTCTGGCCTCCTTCAAGAAGACACCGGGCAAGCAACACTCCAAGAAAGCCAGCTGGACTCCCACCCTCCATGAGTACAGATGCTCCTGCTGAAGAATCAAGAAGAGATGAAGGAAAAACAAACCTCCAGCAACACATGCAAACTTCATATCTGCAGTCAATGCACACCACCTCCTCCTCAAAACCCCAAAGAAAACAGCCCTCAAGGAAAGAATAAACACCAACGCACACAACAGCAAAGAGCTCTTCGCCATCATCAAGGAGTTCATAAGGCCCAACAGCGAGACCAAAGATGTCCCACCCTCCCAAGACCACTTCCGCTCAATCAACTGCTCCATCGAAACTGCCACTTTCCACATCAACTGTAAACACACCGAGATCAATCCCATGCGGATGAAACCGTCCGACAGACTTTAAGAACTTCAGACCCATCTCCCTCCTCCCCCTTCCCAGCCAAGATCATCAAGAAGGGCATCAAAGCCCTACTCTCTGAGTTCATCGAAGAGAACCACATCCTGGACACCTCCCAATCCAGCTTCTGAATCAACCACAGCACCAAGACCGCACTTGTAACTGCCACCGATGACTACTGCTCCCTCCTCAACCGGGTGTGTGTGAAACCACAGCCCTCATTCTACTGGACGTCTCGGCCGCCTTTGACACCGTCTCCCACCGCACCTTAATCACATGCCGGCATCGGTGACAAGGCACTGGACTGTATCCTCTCCTTTCTCACTGGCTGAAATCAGCGAGTCAGGCTACCCCCGTTCCTCTCAGAACCTACAGAGATCAGCTGCGGAGTGCCCCAGGGCTCCACCCTGAGCCCCACCCTCTTCAACATCTACATGGCTCCCCTCACAGCCATCTTCAGAAGCCAAGGACTCAACATCGTCTCCTACGCCCACGACACCCAGCTGATCATCTCCTTCACCAACAAACCCACAGCTGCCAGTACCAACATTCTCAATGGAATGAGGACAGTTGCCCCTTGGATGCAAGACAGCTTCCTCAAGCTCAACTTGGACAAGACCAAAATATTCATCTTGTTACCCACCCCCTCAGCCTGGGACAACTCCTGGTGGCATGGTGCACTAGGAACTCCTCCTACCCCTAGGGACCATGAACGCAACCTTGGCATCAAATTGGACTCCTTGCTCTCTGTGAACTGCCAAATCAATGCAGTACCTCATCCTGTTTCCACAAGCTCTGTCTGCTTTGAAAGACTTTCAGATGGCTCCACACAGAATCCAGAAATACGATCACCCACGCCCTCATCACCAGTAGACTTGACTATGGCTAAGCACTCTACACCGACATCACCCAGAAACGGCCCAGGAAACTACAGAATATCCAAAACGCCGCAGCCAGACTGGTCCTTGACATCTCCCACAGCAGCCACATGACACAGTCCCTCAGACAACTCCACTGGGTTCCTATCAACAAGAGAATCACCTTTGAGATCCTAAAAGGCCCTCCATGACGCAGGATCAGAATATCTGAACAACTGCATCACTTTCCACACACTCCCCAGACAACCCCGCTCTGCCCAACTCGCTCTGGCCTCCGTCCCACGAATCCACAAGACCAGGACAGGAGGAAGATCTTTCGCCTGCCTCGTGGCCAAGACCTGGAACATTCTACCCCTCCACCTCAGGCAATCCGCGGACCTCAGGAGTGAGTAGCCACGCTTTACAAACCCCTGATTGATTGATGAAGAAATTGCAGCTGGGGATGGACTCGACAACAGAAGCACAATCGTGAAAAACCTCACAATTAAGAATCTGTATGATTCAGAATTGGTAGGTAACTTTAAAGGACCTCCTAATATTCCAAAAGTGGGATTTCGAAATGGGTTTGTTGATGGGCATTTCCCAGACTGATAGGATCGTTTGGAATTCAGGTGGGTCAGGTGAGCTTCTGAATCCCCATTGACTCACACTGCCTCTTGCACTGCACAAAAGTTCACGACCATTTCAAGCCTCATTTGGCAACTGCATTTTGAAGTGACCTCTTAGTACTCACTTTCACAGCCTAAACCCAGCAGGCATGCAGGCCTGCTCTCCATAGACCATCCCCCTTTATCTTCTGAGCGCATTGAAGTCCCATGTACTTGCACGCGCTGCGACCCAGTGCGCACAATTTTTGTGTGCGTATATGCTGGCTTTCTTTCTGCTTTCCTGGAAAATACAGTAAAGACTTTTGGATCCCCACATTACCTCTGATATCAAGGAATTGGCAGTATTTCCTACCCATTATAATTTTCCTTATAGAAATTTGAAATCTATACTCCAGAGGGACAGACATCACAGTTACAATGTTGTTACCTGTTCCTTTGACCGACCAGGATTCAGGGACGACTGCCTTTCTTCACCATAGAAGCTTTCAATCATCCCTCCTCCTCATTTTCCGTGTTCAGCTCCTCTTTATCTTAGGAGACCTGATGATGCCATCCCCCCCCCCCATCTACGTGAGGGAAACAAAAGTTCATTGACTACCTCTAAGGACCCTACTGAGGGCGGATCCATAAAACCACCATTGGGGCCTCTCTGTGGAACCACCACTGAGGGCTGATCCATGGAACCACCACTGAGGGCTGATCCATGGAACACCACTTAAGGGCTGGTCATGGAGCCACCACTGAGGGCCACTCCATGGACCCACCACTGAGGGCTGATCCATGGAGCCACCACTGAGGGCCACTCCATGGACCCACCACTGAGGGCTGATCCATGGAGCCACCACTGAGGGCCACTCCATGGACCCACCACTGAGGGCTGGTCATGGAGCCACCACTGAGGGCCACTCCATGGACCCACCACTGAGGGCTGCACCATGGAACTACCACTGAGGGCTGATCCATAAAACCCCCACTGGGGCCTCTCTGTGAAACCATCACTGAGGGCTGTTTCATGGAACCACCACTTTGGGTTGGTCCATGGACCCACCACTGAGGGTCACTCCATGGAGCCATCACTGTGGCCTCTCCAAGGATTTCCTTGGGTGGGAACCCTCCAAGTATTAAGTCCATGGATTCCCTGTTGGTGGACTGCCACTTCATGCTTCTACTGAGCACACTCACTCCAGCCTCACTCTGTCATCCCTCTGCCAATAACTTCCTGTACACTAAAAAGATACCTTTTTGGACAGTTGTATTTCTGAAGAGCAAGAACGCCACAGCAAAATCCATCCCCTTTCTGGTCTGCTCAAAAGGCGACCATACACATATTCTTCCGTATCACAGCTCGATAGCCCTCAAATTTATCATTTCTCCATTTAAGAAACACACTGAGTGGACTCTCGGCACAATCTAGCTAGAATCATTCTCAAATAAAGAGAAAACATGGGAGGGGAGAGGAACCTCTAATGATATTCCCAAACACCAATCCCATTTTCATTCCTTTTACCAAAGTGCTTTTGGAATTCTACCTCCTACGCCTAATCTTCACTCAGAATGCAATGAACACTTCATAGATGGTTGTTAAAGGCATCAAGCATACCAGAAACCACGGAAGACCAGTGAGGTGAGGACGCAACACTGCACAGTAAAGACCTTTTGAGTGTTGTGGTGGAAAAGGCATGTTTTACTTAAATCCTATCCCTACTTTGCTAATGTAGACAGCTGCAATCAGAACAATTAAAATACAGAACATGTAAGATCTGCCCATCAGGTTACTTCTTACCCTGAAACATGAAACACCTCCCCTAAAGCGCGCAAGTTAGTGGGAGCATATGCTATCAGAGCAGATTCCAAACACCCCTTTGGTATGTATATTGGGAATACGCAAACTCAAGTTAGCTAGACGAAGGAAATTCCTGGCAGTTGCACTTTTACTCGCCAAACGGCGCAGGGCAACGCGCTGGGGGAGCAAGAGACCCCCAAGGCTTAAAGACTGGATCGCTGACATGACCTATTGCAGAGAGACACTAGAGGCGTACGCAGAAGACCTATCACAGGCCTCGAGACCTAGAGACTTCTGGGACCCACTAGTGCAATACCTGCAATCAGCGCAGGAGATAATGTTACACCATAAGGGCATTCTTTCAGCTATGTCACATCTAAAGCTGTTTAGGAAAGGCAAAGACGTTCGAATGAGGTGGTACGGACACCATGTATAGTATTACACCTTGGCAAAGCAAATGTACGAGGCATGTCCATGGAGGTCATTTATTTAATTATGCATAGCTGTAATGTAAAAAAGTGCTGTATGGCTTAAATGTGAACAATGTTATGTAACCTCTTGGGTCACGCATGTGTAAAATACCCCTTGCGCCACTATTGCTTCAATTTTCCCACGTTAAAAATGTAGCGGCTTGTAAATCTGCCCCTTTATGTTTTTGTGATGACCTGCTGCTGGATGGACAAAAATAAAATAATTTAAAAAAAATGTTTTTAAGTTAGTGGGAGCATATATGCTTATGATCCAATTGACTAGCGTCAGAGTAGATGGACTGACTCCCTGAGATAGCAGCTCCTAACCCAAAGACTGATCATCGAAGACCATAACTATGTACCGTTGGCTCTGAATCTTATAAACACTAATTTTCATTCTGCTATGAGTGCTCCCTTTTGTACTGGCATGTTCAAGGGTGATGGGTCTTGGAAGATGAAGTCCACACACACACAACACCACGTGGACCAAACGATGATACCGATTTCTGCAAAACTCTAATCTTCTGCTAACAAATCACAATCTCTTTTTAATTTCAGACTCCAACGCGAGCAATGGTAAGTGAATTTTCATATTGATCTTTGAAGAAAATGTTATTTTCATAACATGACTTATTATTTATATATTTTATTTATGAATTTTATAGAGTGCGACCTTGACCCGTTAGGGTATCAGAGCGCTTTACAGGAAAATATAGCAATAAACAGAACAGGATTAACATCAACCAGTTACGGATCGAGTAGTAGGGGACAAGGTGCAGGATACACGAGGGAGATAAGGGCATGTATTTACAGGTTACATATCCAAATACTCGTGACACAATAACACATTACAGATTACATTTACAAATGTTCAAGACTAGGCTCCAAGTTTCTGATGGGGTAACTAGATAATCCAAAGGAAGGCAATAGACTTCCATGCCCTCGTTAAGAACACCGAGACACAGCTAACTTAATATGGTATGGAGATCCTGTTGCAGCAGAGTGTTGCCTGATCGTCTTTTTAGGGGAATTAAAAGTCAACTGCCTGTGATTACACTACACAGTGTTGGTATCTTCCATAGATTCACACGTTCGATATATTCTCTATAGTCAGATTGGGAATCCTATCTGCTAATGGTAAGTAACAGTTAATCAGTTATCATAGTCGAGAGAGTAGCCTATCTACCTCATTATGTGATCCAAAGTCAATTTAAGGAAGTGGAAAGGTTTTTAGCTCAACTCCCCACAAAGGCTGCCACAGTTTAAAATTTAAAGGGCAAAGTTAAAAAAGAAACAAATAGGAAGAACCTCATAAAAGGAAACTAGGGAGAATTGCATGTTAATCTATGAAAAAAGCCAAAACTGAAGAAGTATTTCTGCAGCTGAGTAGATTCCTCACGCTGAATCCTTCACAGATTCACATGCTTGTATGACGAGAACGTAGTGGTTAAAAAATACCCAGACAATAGGAATGAGGCCTAGCTAAGCTCAAAGGTTGCTCAGCAGTGCTTGCCCTACTGCTGTCTCGGTTTTTGTCTGCACATCACAGCAGCAGTGGCTTGAAAAGGTGGCTGTTGTGGCTCAAATTGCTCCTCAAAAATGTCTATCAAGAGGAAACCTGCAAAGAAATCAATCGCCATCACTGTCCTCCCTCTTTTCTTACAGCAGATATTATCTAGCATCTTGATAGCAATATACTGCCTTCCGCCCGGACGGGCTCTAGGGCGGTGCGATCGGTGCCATCGCACCTGGCGCTGACTTGGGGTGGGGGCGCCATGTTTATTGTTCAAAAACTACCTTACGCCGTTTCCTAGTCCCAGCAATAAAAACATCAAGATAACTCAATTGATTAATGTTCTTCCTGGAGAGAAACTGGAGTTTGTCTAAGAAATGTTGACTCGTAGTGCAGAGGGTTATTGTGCCTACTGCAAAGCACGTGTCCCGTTCAGATCATCCGCGCCCTCATCACCGGTAGACTTGACTATGGCTAAGCACTCTACACCGGCGTCACTCAGAAACGGCTCGGGATACTACAGAACATCCAAAACGCCGCAGCCAGACTGGTCCGTGACATTTCCTGCTGCAGCCACATGACACAACCCCTCAGACAACTCCACTGACTTCCTATAAACAAGAGAATCCCCTTCGAGCTCCTCACACATGCCTAAAAGGCCCTCCACGACACTGGACCAGAATATCTGAACAACCGCATCGCTTTCCGCACACCTGCCAGACAACCCCGCTCTGGCCAACTTGCTCTAGCCTCCGTCCCACGGATCCACAAGACCAGGACAGGAGGAAGATCCTTCACCTACCTCACCGCCAAGACCTGGAACATTCTACCCCTCCACCTCAGGCAATCCGCGTTGTAGACCTCAGGGGTGAGTAGCCACGCTTTACAAACCCCTGATTGATTGATGAAGAAATTGCAGCTGGGGATGGACTCAACAACAGTAGCACAATCGTGAATAAACCTCACAATTAAGAATCTGTATGATTCCGAATTGTTAGGTAACTTTAAATGACCATCTAATATTCCAAGAGTGGGATACTGAAATGGGTTTGTTGATGAGCATTTCCCAGACAGATAGAATTGTTTGGAATTCAGGTGGGTCAGGTGAGCTTCTGAATCCCCATTGGCTCACATTGCCCCTTGCACTGCACACAAGTTCACAACCATTTCAACCCTTATTTGGAAACTGCATATTGAAGTGACCTCTTAGTACTCAGTTTCAATGCCTAAACCCAGCAGGCATGCAGACCTGCTCTCCATAGACCATCCCCCTTTATCTTCTGAGCGCATTGAAGTCCCATGTGCTTGCACGCGCTGTGACCCAGTGCGCACAATTTCTGTGTGCGTATATGCTGGCTTTCTTTCTGCTTTCCTTTTGGAACCCCACATTACCTCTGATATCAAGGAAATGGCAGTATTTCCTACCCATTATAATTTTCTTTATGAAAATTCTGAAAGTTATACTCCAGTGGGACAGACAACACAGTTACAATACTGATACCTCTTCCTTTGACCGACCAGGATTCAGGGACGACTGCCTTTCTTCCCCATAGAAGCTTTCAATCATCCCTTGCCCTCATTTTCCTTGTTTCGGGCTTCTCTTTATCTTAGGAGACCTAATGATGGCCCCCCCCCCCCCCCAATCTACTTGAGGAAATAAAACTTCATCGACTACCACTAAGGACCCTAGACAGATTATATTATATATAAATGTGCCGTGTTGGTTTTGTTTTTAAGATACACAACTTTGATCAGTGGATTTGTTCATGTGTTTATCACTTTGATAAGAGGACAGAGCACATCCCTCACTACACACCCACTGCGCTGTCTTAAAGTAAAAGTTTGTGGCCACCGTGGGGCCAGTCTGTGTATCCAGCAGGGGGGAGATTCTCCTAGCAGCCACCACTGAGGGCCACTCCATGGAACCACTACTGATGGCTGCTCCATGTTGCCGCCACTGAGGGCTGGTCCAGGGACCCACCACTGAGGGCTGCTCCATGGAACCACCACTGAGGGCCACTCCATGGAACCAGTACTGATGGCTGCTCCATGTTGCCGCCAGTGAGGGCTGGTCCATGGACCCACCACTGAGGGCTGCTCCATGGAACCACCATTGAGGGCCACTCCATGGAGCCACCACTGAGGGCTGCTCCATGGAGCTACCTCTGAGGGCTGCTCCATGGAGCCACCACTGAGGGCTGATCCATAAAACCACTACTGGGGCCTCTCTGTGGAACCACCACTGAGGGCTGCTCCATGGAACCACCACAGGGCCTCTCCATGGAGCCACCACTGAGGGCTGCTTCATGGAACCACCAGTGAGGGCTGCTCCATGGAACCACTACTGATGGCTGCTTCATGGAACCACCACTGAGGGCCACTCCATGGAACCACCACTGAGGGCTGCTCCATGGAACCACTACTGGGCCTCTCCATAGAGCCACCACTGAGGGCTGCTTCATCGAACCACCACTGAGGGCCACTACATGGAACCACTACTGATGGCTGCTCCATGGAGCCACCACTGAGGGCAGATCCATAAAACCACCATTGGGGCCTCTCTTTGGAACCACCACTGAGGGCTGCTCCATGGAACCACCACTGAGGGCTGCTCCATGGAACCACTACTGGGCCTCTCCATAGAGCCACCACTGAGGGCTGCTTCATGGAACCACCACTGAGGGCCACTACATGGAACCACTACTGATGGCTGCTCCATGGAGCCACCACTGAGGGCTGATCCATAAAACCACTACTGGGGCCTCTCTATGGAACCACCACTGAGGGCTGTTTCATGGAACCACCACTGGTCCTCTACATGGAGCCGCCACTGAGGGCTGCTCCATGGAAGCACCACTGAGGGCTGCTCCATGGAGCCACCACTGAGGGCTGCTCTATGGAAGCACCACTGAGGGCTACACCATGGAACCGCCACTGAGGGCTGGTCCATGGAACCACCACTGGGCCTATCCATGGACCCACCACTGAGGGCTGGTCCATGGAATCACCACTGGGGCCTCTCCATGGAACCACCCCTGAGGGCTGCTCCATGGAACCACCACCGAGGGCAGAAACAATGGAGCCACCACTGAGGGCTGATGCATAAAACCACCACTGAGGGCTGATCCATAAAACCATCACTGAGGGCTGATACATAAAACCACCACTGGGGCCTGTCCATGGAACCACCACTGAGAGCTGCTCCATGGAGCCCCCACTGAGGGCTGCTCCATGGAACCACCACTGGTCCTCTCCATGGAGCCACCACTGGGGTCTGCTCCATGGAAGCACCACTGAGGGCTGCTCCATGGAAGCACCACTGAGGGCCACTACATGGAACCACTACTGATGGCTGCTCCATGGAGCCACCACTGAGGGCTGATCCATAAAACCACTACTGGGGCCTCTCTGTGGAACCACCACTGAGGGCTGCTCCATGGAACCACCACTGGTCCTCTACATGGAGCCGCCACTGAGGGCTGCTCCATGGAAGCACCACTGAGGGCTGCTCCATGGAACCACCACTGAGGGCTACACCATGGAACCGCCACTGAGGGCTGGTCCATGGAACCACCACTGGGCCTATCCATGGACCCACCACTGAGGGCTGGTCCATGGAACCACCACTGGGGCCTCTCCATGGAACCACCCCTGAGGGCTGCTCCATGGAACCACCACCGAGGGCAGAAACAATGGAGCCACCACTGAGGGCTGATGCATAAAACCACCACTGAGGGCTGATCCATAAAACCATCACTGAGGGCTGATACATAAAACCACCACTGGGGCCTCTCCATGGAACCACCACTGAGAGCTGCTCCATGGAGCCCCCACTGAGGGCTGCTCCATGGAACCACCACTGGTCCTCTCCATGGAGCCACCACTGGGGTCTGCTCCATGGAAGCACCACTGAGGGCTGCTCCATGGAAGCACCACTGAGGGCCACTCCATGGAGCCACCACTGAGGGCCACTCCATGGAACCACCACTGGGCCTATCCATGGACCCACCCCTGAGGGCTGCTCCATGGAACCACCACCGAGGGCAGAAACAATGGAGCCCCACTGAGGGCTGATCCTTAAAACCATCACTGAGGGCTGCTCCATGGAACCACCACTGAGAGCTGCTCCATGGACCCACCACTAAGGGCTGCTCCATGGAGCCACCACTGAGGGCTGCTCCATGGAACCACCACTGAGGGCTGGTCCATGGAACCACTACCGATGGCTGATCCATGGAAACATCACTAAAGGCTGGTCCATGGAACCACTCCTGATGGCTGATCCATGAAAACACCACTGGGCCTCTCAATGGAACCACCACTGAGGGCTGGTCCATGGACCCACCACTGAGGGCTGATCCATGGAACCACCACTGAGGGCCACTCCATGAAGCCACCACTGGGACCTCTCCATGGATTTACTTGGGTGGGAACTCTCCAAAAATTAAGTCCAAGGATTCCCTGTTGGTGGACTGCCACTTCATGCTTCTACTGAGCACACTCACTCCAGCCTCACTCTCTCTTCCCTTTGCCAATAACTTCCTATACACTAAAAAGATACCCTTTTGGACACCTGTATTTCTGAAGAGCAAGAACGCCACAGCAAAATTCATCCCCTTTCTGGTCTGCTCAAAAGGCGACCATACACATATTCTTCCGTATCACCGCTTGAGAGCCCTCAACTTTACAATTTCTCCATTTAATAGTAACACTGAGTGGACTCTCGGCGCAATCTAGCTAGAATCATTCTCAAATAAAGAGAAAACATGGGAGGGGAGAGGAGCCTCCAATGATATTCCCAAACACCAATCCCATTTTCATTCCTTTTACCAAAGTGCTTTTGGAATTCTACCTCCTACGCCTAATCTTCACTCAGAATGCAATGAACACTTCATAAATGGTTGTTAAAGGCATCAAGCACACCAGAAACTACTAAAAACCAGTGAGGGTGTGATTTGCACAGTAAAGACCTTTTGAGTGCTGTGGTGGAAAATACATGTTTTACTTAAATCCTATCCCTACTTTGCTAATGTAGCCAGCTGCAATCAAAGCAATTATTACAGAACATGTAAGATCTGCCCATCAGCCTGCTTCTTACCCTGAAACATGAAACACTTCCCCTAAGGCCCGCAAGTAAGTGGGAGCATATATGTTTAAGGTCCAATTTAGCGCCTTGATGCCCTTGGGCAAAGTTTGTGCTTTAGAAATCTAATATTCATTCATTCATTAAATTGACCAGCGTCAGAGTAGATGGACTGACTCCCTGAGATAGCAGCTCCTAACCCAAAGACTGATCATCGAGGACCATAACTAGGTACTGTTGGCTCTGAATTTTATGGACACTAATTTCCCGTCTGCCATGGGTGCTCCCTTTTATACTGCCATGTTCAAGGGTGATGAGTCTTTTATAAAGATGAGGTCCACACACACACACAAACGACACTACGTGGACCAAACGATGATACAGATTTCTGCAAAACTCTAGTCTTCTGCTAACGAATCACATTTTCTCTTTCATTTCAGACTGCAACACGAGCAATGGTAAGTGCATTTTCATACTAATCTTTGAAGAAAATGTTCTCATAAAATGACTTCCTTGCCCTTGTTAAGAACCCCGATATACAGCTAACTTAATATAGTATGGAGATCCTTTTGCAGCAGAGTGTTGCATGATCGTCTTTTTAGGAGAATTAAAAGTCAACTGCCTGTGATTACACTACACAGAGTTGGTATCTTCCAAAGATTCACATGTTCGATATATTCCCTATAGTCAGATTGGGAATCCTGTCTGCTAATGGTAAGTAACAGTTAACAATCAATTATCATAGTCGAGAGAGTAGCCTATCTACCTCATTATGTGATCCAAACTCAAGTTAAGGAAGTGGAAAGGTTTTGAGCTCAACTCCCCACAAAGGCTGCCACATTTCAAGATGTTAAGGGCAAAAGTGAAAAAAGAAACAAATAGGAAGAACCTCATAAAAGGAAACTAGGGATAATTGCATGTTGATCTAAGAAAAATGCCAAAACTGAAGAAGTATTTCTGCAGCCGAGTTGATCCCTCGCCCTGAATCCTTCATAGATTCGCATGCTTGTTGACGAGAACGTAGTGCTTAAAAAAATACCTAGACAATAGGAATGAGGCCTAGCTAAGCTCAAAGGTTGCTCAGCAGTGCTTGCCCTACTGCTGTCTCGGTTTTTGTCTGCACATCACAGCAGCAGTGGCTTGAAAAGGTGGCTGTTATGGCTCAAATTGCTCCTCAAAAATGTCTATCAAGAGGAAACCTGCAAAGAAATCAGTCGCCATCACTGTCCTCCCTCTCTTCCTATAGATATTATTTAGCATCTTGATGGCAATATACTGTCCGGACAGTCACTTCTTACTTCGATATTCTCCTGTAGATGCGTCAGCAATAGGCACTACTAGGCGATCTGATCTACAAAAGTCTTTGGATCTATATGAGAGACATTTTGAAGTCTCGGGTTGTACTTGGAGACTACTATGTAATGTGACATTTTTATGTGATATGAACTGAGGGCCCCATTTGCCACAGTAGAAAGGAAGTAAACAACTTGTTGACAGAGCTGGAAAGGAGTCTGCACTTTCAGAATGTGAGGGTCCACAGAACAGCTGTGCCCTTATAGAATCTTAGGTCTGGCTCTTGAATAGTAAATGCCTTCAACTCTCTAACTCTTAACTTTGAGGTTATTATGAGTAGTAGAGCTCCCTCTGAAGAGAGATATTGAAGGAATGCATCGAGAACTGGTGCAAAAGGGCTTTTCACCAGAGCCCAAGCACTGGGTTCTGTTTCCATGCTGCACCCAGTTTAGCCTCTGGCAGCAGCAGCCCTTCGTAATCCTCACATCTGTGTGGAAAGAATGATTGCACATTAGGCCTAGTGGAGATCGCCACTAGTTGGATTCAAATTGAGAAATTTGTAAGTCCCAACTTGACTAGATGTACAGACTATGACAGGAGTTGGAGGGGACTGACAGATATAGGCTCTAGACCTCGTCCAGATAGAAAATCTCGTCGATGTTTACCTGTGGGTCGCGGATTGTGTCTGGACTCCTCTTACTATTGTCAAGCAAGAGTCTGGAAGAGTGCCTAACTCTACCTCTTCTGTTCTTCATTCTGTCCATCAATAGTTCTTTTTGCTTTTGTCACCCCAAGTGGGACGGGTATGCTCAGGCGTGAGTCCCGTGCTCTCCATGCCACTGGAGTCAAGCTCTCCTGGCTGATGAGGGTTGAAAGCCTGAAACCGGTCCTAGGATGCTTGTTTCCAGTCCAGGGAGGACCTGGCCTGGTAGTTCGGGCTGGACTGTTCCCATTGGGCGCAGGGTCAAGACTGATTTGCATAAGGCTGGGTCCAAACTGGAATGGCATCGTGAGCAAAACAACAATGGATTTTGGACCAGATCTCTGTACTGGGGTGAATGTGTGACATTGTTCTGTGTTCTGTCCATCAAGTGTTCTTTTCGCAACTCTACCTCTTCAGCAGGCAGGCTGTCAGCTGCAACGATGCTAGGTTGTGGTGGAGGATCTGTCTGTGTTCCTCGGTTAGAAGTTGCAAGTCTGGTTTCACAGCTTTTGAAGTACCTACGGATAGGTCGGATGCATTTGGGTAGCTATGCACTCTATAAGTGTTTGTAACATTAATGAAAGGTTCTGAGATCCATGAACCAGAGTTACCAGGTGCAACAGGACAATCGCGTAGGATACTTGTTTCTTTTTTATGATGCAAGAAATCAGGGGGAGTGACAAAACAGCATCCACAAATATTTCATACCAAGCAACTGTAAAGTTTCCCTTTTACTGCCTGGGTGCCTCCACCTACAGGACAATACTTGACAGGAGATTAGAAAAGTTGCAACTAGGGTACATAGTTGAATGCATCGATGCTCGAACACCAGATTCAGCGGGCTGTTCTCCAACTCGCGAAATTACATTTTCTCCCTGAACGCGACAGCCACAGAGTTTTGTATTTCAGAAACGGGTTGACAACACTTTGTGTCTGACTCAATTCCACAGTTGTTGGGCCTCTTGTAAAGTAGAGGTAACCTGGTACCTTTTCTTTGATGATATAAAACATGCAAATAATGTTGTCTCTTCTAACCCTACCATCTGTCTTTCAGGCCCATGGGAAACAAGCATTTGCAATGCAATAGGTCTCGCATTTGCAAGAGTTTGAGGTATTGGCATTGTAAATGACAATGTCTTTTATTTATGTTTGGAAAACGTGCAAGTGGTGCATAAAAAGGTACTTTGTACTTATAGTTGTTGCTTACGAGAAGCAAGGCTGGCTGTAACTGCGCTTCTTTCACTGCAAGCCTTGTTTCTCGTAAGCAAGGACTAGAAGTGCAAAGTGCGCGTTTATGCACCCTTTGCAGGTTTTTAAAACACATGAATAAAAGGCATTGTCATTTACAATGTCAATAGCTCAAACTCTCGCAAATGCAAGACCTATTGCTTTGCGAATGCTTGTTATTTACTCTTGACAAGACTAGACAACTAGTGGATATACCAATCAAGATTTGCTGTTTGGGTTTAATAAGAATTAGACCACCAATAAAGATATTTTGCCCTACCCCATCAAAGAAAACACTGTCTCTAAATGTTGAATGTGTTGGGCACAGTTGTAGTAGAATTTTATTTGTTGATTGATTTACATCATTACAAACGAGAAAAACCAAAAAACAAACAAACGAATATACACAAAGCTATTAACATCCTTGTAATGATCCACCAATTATGAGTTGATAAATGACATTTTGACAAAATATTAAAAACATTACATAAAAATAATAAAAATGCTTTATACTTACTAAGGTGCCTTATGCTAGCAGCAAATAGTATTTTAGCAGCATCTAACTAAAGTGACATGTGTTAGCAGCAGGTATTATGATTACAAATGTTTAGCTATTATCCATTCACAAGCAATAATAAAGTGCAATTTGCATCACTACCAAGGTTAATTTATAGATATTACACATACAACCACAGAGCTAAACTAGCTTCTGCTTGCGATGGTAATAAAGCTTCATAAATTAGCTATTAACAGATCACAAACCAAAGTAAAGTGCAAAATGCATTCAATGCCCAGATTTAGCTGCCAATTCAAACTATTTAGTAAAAAAACGAAAATAAAAAAAACATTCCTCAGCCAAAAGAAATATAAGGAACATTGTAAATAAACATCATAATAAAATGCCTTTTGTTAACAGCAATTATTGAGATACAACCTTTAAACTGAAAAGGTGTATAATAGCAACACCTTCCATTATTTCAGTAGTTAGCCATTAACAATTCTCCCCAACGAGACAAAATGCAATTTCTTCAATACTTATCAACAGTCTCCTTAGATTAGATTGTGCTACTGGTCACCTAAGCTCGTATAACATTGTTCTTCAAACTGCTCTTAGCCATTGAACTTAGAACAAATTGCATTCTGCAGTCTAAAATAAAATCCTTACAATAGAATTTGAGTACCATGAATATTACTTAAAACTAAAACAAGAGAATTAAAATGACACAGGCAATGTTTTAAAATAGCATCCACTGTTATAGGGCAATATTCAATACTGTATTATAGAGTAACTAAAGCAGTCTCCCTTTTTAAAAAAAGATTAAAACATTTTAAGAGCCTTATTGCCAAACCAGTTTCATCCTAAAATGTGTTACCACTGAATTCATTTACTTATACCCTCTACTTTTTTAAATTTCTTTTCCGCAATAATGATGACTTTAACAAAAAGATGAATACGTTTAATATCAACCCCACTCAAACAGGTAATAATTGCATTCCTACATGTTCTAACTCCCAATTCGTTAAAAATCGGTTTAAGGATAGACTTCCGAGCGTCTGTCAAGGCTGGGCATTGAGTTACAATATGCATTCGGGTTTCCTCACTTAGCCCACAAGCCTGCAGAAACTCGATGACCATTTATTCTACCATTTTGGAGTTCCATCTTTTGTCGGATATCTTCCCAACCTTAAGTGCATACATTTATTCTTAATCAAAGGTCTCAGCCTACCAAAAGAGTTAGCTATTGACCAAAAATGAGTTTTTTTCCTTAAGTCCTCCTTATCCGCTATAGTCGTTAGTAATGCAGCCGTTTGATTCATTTCTTTCTTTAAAACTATTTTACTACTCAATTCATCTTCTAATTTTGAACATTCAAAATTACATAGGCATTCATTTAATTACAGCTGTCAATTCTTCGAATATTCACCTTCTGAAATTTCGAGCCAACACAGCTTTGCTAAAGAACCTTCCTCTGATCGGACTAATGATAATAAGGACTTTAGAAATTAAGATTGACGCGCCTGTAATTGGTTCTCCAACCCAAATTCTAATTTATATTGGCACGACTGATATATTTAGGGATCTTAAAAACGGTTTTATATGTCCTAATTTCTATATCGTCGAACAGTTTCGCGTCTTTGCCCCTAAAGATGATGGAGCAATAGTCCAAAGATGGAATTAACTTTGCTCTCATCACCCTCATTAGATGTTCATAGTTAGGGCATGATAATTTGTCTCTCAATTTTCTAAAGGCAAATGCGAGAGAGGAACCCCTGGCTTCAAGATTGTTAAAATGCTGCCTAAATATCAGTCCGTCATCAAAAGTAATTCCTAGATATTTATATGATTTACCATTTTCAATTACTAGGCCGTTGATACTCCATTCTTTTATTCTCGGTTTCCCTTTTCCCATAGTCATTATTTTTGTCTTTTTTATATTAATTGTTAGTCCATTTTGTATGACATAAGAGTTAAAAGAATCGATTAACCTTTTTAACCCTATAACTGTTTGGCTCATTAAAATGGTATTGTCTGCATATTGCAGATATTTAATCTCTTTACCATAGATCGAAGGCGAATGCGAATTAATATTTTTAAAATGAGCTGGGAGATCGGCCATAAAAAGATTAAAAAGGCAAGGAGCCAAAACACAGCCTTGTTTCAATCCGACATTATTAGCCAAACGACAAGTCATATGTTTACCGTTGCCAATTTTGATCTGCACCCAGGTGTCGGAGTATAAAAGTATAATCATTTTTAATAGAGTTTCTGATATGCCCCAATTCCTTAACTTCCACCAAAGAATATTTGGCGGCACAGAATCAAAAGTGGCTTTTAAATCAATAAAACACATGTATAATCTTTGTTTCCTAGTTTTGGCTCTCTCACCTAATAATGTCAATAAAATCAAATTAGTATGAGTTGATTCACCCTTTCTAAAGCAAGTTTGAAAGTTAGGGATCAGCTCCTCTTTTGTGGCCCAAACCTCTAACTCATCCAACAGGCAACTGGCAAAAATGTTTACATCAACGTCTGTAAGTGTGATTAAGCGATAATTAACTGGATTATCCTGGGGGCCACATTTGTATATTGGTTGTATGATACTTCCATGCCATGATAACAGGATAAGGCCTGATTTAAGTACATCATTAAACAAGAGCGTTATAACTCCGGCCAATTCCTTAATTTAGCTTTAAATATGGCATTCGGAATACCGTTTGGACCTGGCGCTCCATTGGATCTAATCTTATTTATCGCTTTTTTACTTTATTGAGCGACCAAGGCTCAATATCCACACTACAATGAAGGTGATGAGTACAGTCCTGCCTCCCTCCATTTGTTATTTTATACATGCAGGTAGGACCATTACTATTACCCTTGTCATACACTGGGCCTTGGGTATCAATTTTTAAATTAAAAAAGTTCACCCAACTTGCTTCATCTACATTAGCACTGTTGCTTCTATTATTACCATTATCAATGTTATTAATTATGCTCCAAAATAACCGCAGATCTTTGTATTTACAAGCATAATGTATCTTAGCCCATGTTGATTCATAATGAGCTTGCTTTGCTCTCCAAATTTCCCTCTTATATCCCTGTTTTAACTCTCTAATTTTAAGACATATGATAAAAAAACGATAGCCTGGTTTTATTCCTGTACAGTAATCTTATTGCTTTATTGAGCCTTCTTTTTAGATATAGTAGGTGAGAAGAATACCACCCTGGTTTCTTAGGGTTCAATGTTATACCCCTAGAGGGCTTATCCCTAGCAAATTTAGCCAACAATTCGTCACACAAATGTGACCATAAATCAACCATGGATTTCCCTTCACCATGAGCAGACTGCACATCCTGTATTAAACAGGAAAGGACTCCCAAAATACGTTCCTCCGTTTTTTCATTCCATATTAGCCTTTTAAGGTTAAAAGCTGTTGGAGCTGTTTTCAAAATTCTAGTTTCAGGCAGGTAGTCAAAAGCTAGATCAAAGAGAACCACTTGAGGATTGTGATCACTTTCAATCCTCTGGACTATCTGGTAGCTTCTTACTAAATTATATAATTTTTCAGACATTATAGTATAACCTATTACAGAAGGACTATCTACTTTATTAAAAGTCGGGATATTATCCGGGTCATGCATAATCTTTAGATTGTATTTTTTAAACTCACAATCTGTCCATTGGGCTAAACGTTTTAAATCAAATGTCTGCTTTTTAGAAGCAACAAAATGCATGTTAAAATCACCTGAGATAATAAATACTGGGCACAGTCATTCTTTGTAGAGATATACTTGAACTGTAATTAAAAGCAGAAGATAGCTAGATGGCTGAGCGAAGCCAAAGCCACAAGTGAAGACTTAAAAGAAATGTAAATGGTTTTCTTCCAAACTGCTGCAAAGATGCTGCCACAAGATTGCAAAATTAAATTTTGTGCTTAAAAATACTACATACACATGCAGCTCCGAGCCTACCTACAAGTCTGATTGTGTGTGGAGGTTCTGCATGTAAATTATATGTGCTGCATATCAAAGGATTCTTTAAACAAAATATATATATATAGTTGTGCTCAAATAATTAAAGGAAAACTAAACTTTGCTTTTAAGCACAAGGATTATAAATATTGCTAGTACAAAGGTGATTTAAAACTACAATCACACCAAGGGATGGGATTGCCCATTCTTCGGCTCCCAAGCGTAGGACGTACTCCCCAGCAGCTAATGCAAGCTATACAGTAAGGACCAATTAAAAGGTCGTCGTTATGGGAGGTTACAAATGCAGGCAAGGCGGTACCAAGGAGGGACTTCAAAGCCTATTTACAAATTAAAAAGCAACGATTTCACAGGGACAGTAACAGGAGTCAATTGAAAAGATGGGCGGGAAATGGGCAGAGCTTCTATGCCAGACCTCAATACAGCATCTCTCGCAGAGCAGAGCATATACTGCCCAGGCTCAACCTAAAAACGTCTTTAGGGATTATACCACAGACCATTTCCCAATCATGGCCAGTTCCTAAAGTTTAGCCCCCAGCGCTTTAAGAAAGGTATCTGGCATCAAGTAAAACTGACTCGTTGATGGAATGGATTGCCTTTGAAAAGACTCTACTTGGTTTTCCACTACTGAGACACTTGCGTTAGTCAGTGAATTACCTTGCACACATGTTCTTTTACTGCCCCACACTTCAAACATACTGGAAGAACATTTTTGATTTAATTAAAAATAGTCTGGACATTACCCCTTACCTGAATTTTCTTATGTGAGACTCGGACAACTTGAATCACAACTATCTAATGAAATAGATGAGAATCTCCTAAACTGGCCTGTAAATTGATTCTCTCCAAATGGAAGAATTCTAGTGTAGTGTCCTTCAACGTGGCACGACTGGCTCTCGTTCCTTAGAGGGACAAATAATATCTCCTTACAACTCACACCTTGGCACTCCCCCAACAGACCTATGTGGGACTTGCTCAACAAAACTATTCCCTTAACTAAACTACCCTAGAATGGTATCTCTCCCACTTCAGCTTGACACAACAATATTTTGCGATGCTCACTCATCCTATCTTTTAACTCACAGAATGATGCAACGCAAAGGGGACAGATAATTAGCTTACTTGCCTTCTTTTATATGAGAAGTTACCTTCTCAATGTTATTTTCAACTGTGGGCTGTAAAGATGAAGCATATATGATGTGCCTGTAGCACAGTCTATTTCTGCTACTCGCTTTAGCTCCTATGTTCTTTTCCTCCAGTTTTCTCTTCTTTCCTTTACTCCTGCTCTATTTGTGCTCAATCAACTCTATTACAATATTGAATCAATATTAATGCACAACCTGTTCCTTTGTTTATCACAGTTTCTCATATGTTTGATTATGCAAATAACTAATAAAAGTATTTGAACCCAAAATAAATCGGCACAATAGATTACAATTCTTAATCCAATTTAAACAGAGTCTATAGTGGGTGAGACTCCATTAGGAGGCTTACCCTGCGGTCATAAAGTATAAAACTGAGAGTTTCACAGGTTAGAACCCCTTTTTCTAACAGTCGCACAACACAGCACGGTCTGCAGGATCCATAGCGTTTCCTTTGCTCAGATTAGACTGATTAGCCGATTGTCGAGGTAGGGATGTGCCAATGGGGTTGCTGGCACCACAAATTTCTAACAGATTTGTGGTGAAGATTTGAGACATTACTGCATACAGGGTGGGATAAAAAATATTAGAGTGAACATCACCGAGTAAGGTCAAAGAAAAATAGAGGAAGTAGTTTATCGCTGCAAAGGTCTGTGCAGGGCATGTGTCACTGGTCAAGCCTTTCAAAAAGCACACAGAATCCTCCTACATATCCCACTGGAGATCAAGCACTTTCTCAATTTTGAGGTACTATTAATTAGTATTTAAACAGCATATACCTCCACTTTGATGCTATTGTTGCACACTCAATCGAAGACCTTGTATGTTCAAAATCGAAAATCCACCCCCAGGATTTGTTCTCTTTGGATGCACATGTGAGGCACAGCAAGAGGATAACAATGGTGCCAACTGTCTGTGGCACCCTCCACACCATCTGACATGAGAGTGATCGAACGACAAAACAATGACAACAACTGTTAGACATGACAGCTTTGGATGGTCTTCCCCCCACTGTTTTGCTTTTGTCCTCCACTTTTCTGGCCTTATTTTTCTCGGGTATTAACTCTTCACACTATGCCACTGCTAACCAGTGCTAAAGTGCTTGTATCCTCTCCATTAAAAACATGATCATATTGGTTCATCCCCAATTGGCCTTTTTAATTTACTGATAAGAACCTAGTAAAGTGGAACTCTATGGACCCACGGTCTGTTAATTAAATGCTACTAGTGGGCCTGCAGCACTGATTGTGCCGCCCACTTTAAGTAGCCCTGTAACCATGTCTCAAGTCTGCCATTGCAGAGCTATCCTAGATGTGCAGTTTACACTTCTATGTTGACCTGGCAAAATAAACCTTTTGCCAGCCCCAAATCTTCCCTTTTTACACATATCAGTCACCCTTAAGGTATATGCTGGAGAACCCAGAGGGCAGGGTGCAATGTACTTAAAAGGCAGGGCATGTACTTGTAAGTTTTACATGTCTCAGTAATGAAAAACTCTTAATTTGTTTTTCATTACTGTAAGGCCTATATCTCCCGTAGGTGACATTGGGATTGATTATTACATTTTATAAGAGTAATTTCCAAATGGGAAGATATAACAGATTCAAGTTTGGTGTCTCTGGAATCCTAATTTAAATTCTAACTTATGGTGAAGTCAGATTTTAAATTACAATTCTGAAAATGCCACATTTAGAAAGTTGTACAACATTTAGAAAGTTAGCAGTATCTTGTTTTAGCCATTTGGTGCATGTAACCTGTCTCTGATCACATGACTTGGTGCAGCTGGGCATTGTGTATTTCTCCTAGACAGCCACACACAATGGGAGCTTAAGTGGGACTTTATCGGCCATCCTGTCAGGATGGGAGGGAGGAGCTGGGCACATGCACACCCCTGCGCAATGTTTTACCCAGCGCAAGCTCCTGCATCCCTCGTGGACGGAAGCCTTGACGCCGAAACGTTGCATTGCAGCTTCGCTCATCGGAACTGACACATCGCCTCGGCTGCACCTTGCATCCTCGACACCAGACTTCACATCGCAAGCCCTGTTGAAAGGATCCTCAACCATGACACATCAGGACCCCAAGCCACAGCCTCATCGTATCTTGGAACCGACACATTGCCTTTGCTGCACAACACATCTTCAATGTGGATCCATGGTACTCTCTGCAACCACGATTGAAGATACTTTGTTCAGTGGGCCTAACGGGGTCCCTGTAGCCGGCCCATGCTCCATCGTGGTCAGCCTGAACTTGTGACTTTGTCCCAGTCCAGCAAGACCAAATATCACCCAATACAGGATAGGTGTGATGCAATGGCCAGAGGGTCTAACTCCGGAGCACAGGGATCATGGTTCGATCCCCGGTGGCAGCTCAACTCAGCATCATGTGACTCTGGGCAATAGCAAGGACTGTTCCCATATTCAAGGTGTATTGGGCATCGGCAGTATGGGCAACTTGCATGCCCAAGTAGCGGAAATGGTCGCACTCGCGAATGTCGAGGCTGGGAGTTCCGTAATGTCCCTCCCAGCTAGCCCCACCAGGGGGAAAATAACTGATTTCTGGTGATTGATAGTTAGTCCCGACACTGCCCCAAACTCGGCCAACAATGTCACAAGGGTCTGTATGGCCTCCACAGGGCGAGGCTTGTAGAGCAGCATGTCATCGACATATAGAGATATGACATGAGTACGTCCTCCCACAACTATGCCCCATCTGGCCACGTCTCGCCTACTTTGAACTTCTTAAAAGTACAAAGCACTGGAAAAGAAGGTCTGCCTAAAGCAATTAGAATCTGACTCGCGCCACCAGAGCCCTGATCTAGTTATGACTTCTACTCACTTATCATACTTTTATGAGAGATACTAAGCCAGTCCAACAGCGGAGACTGCTGCATAGCCTGAGCCCAGGTTGTTTCTCACAAGCACAGTCCTTAAAAAATGAGAAGCTCTGAAAGCACGAGGCCTGCATATCTCACCCCTTGGCACAACCTTTGATAACACTTCACATGGTTTGAGTCCCTGCACACAGAGCAGTTATGTCCCTGAACAAAAGCCATTACAGGATGAGGTTGGCAAGTGTCACCATGTTACTGCACCTTGAGGTCATGGCTCTTCCCCTCATGCACCCTAAGCACGAGTTCAAACCTAATGGACAATGCAGAAGGGAGGAGTCACCCTTGACCCTGTTGCTGCAACTTGGTTTGGGTCAGCCATAGCATACTGTACTATCCCCACAGGAGCCAACCAGAACTGCTGACTGTGATCTAGTGATCGTAAATACCACACGGGCCCACAGTTCTTGAGATCATCCCAGATCCTGAAAGTACAGCTGGGAAACATAGCATGTAACCCCATAAGGAGAGCAATGGATCCTGACCACTGCCAGCAAGAGAGTAGCTTAGACCAGCACCAAGAGACCTCCTTAAGGAAGTGCGTGACATAGAAATGCTAAAATCAATCAACATTGTGGGATCGCTCCAATGGGGCTCCTGAACTGTGAGACAATAACCACAGTCCCTATCTCTTCCCATCAGAGGCCGTATTACACAAGTGCCCCGGGGGCGCAACGAACGTTTGCACTCGCTTTCTGCTCACTTTGGTATTACAGAAGGAGCCATAAATGCTTGTGCGGCCCCTTCTGTAATACGTATATTGATGGCGCACATATAGCACCAGCGCTATCATTAGAGGACGTTCCCTCATTTGCATGGGGGCGTGAACATATGAATCAGGTTGGGTCACTGGCTACTGGGCAAACAGTCAGGTTCATAGGTGCCCCTAATTACTCTAAATGAGAGGTCACTCACTGAAAGGTAGACAAGTCAGAACATACTTTCCCTCACTCTGAACTAGAGCAACTGGTAGCGCCCCTGAACATGACCCTTTGCACAGTAGCCAGTGACCCATCCTGATTCATTCATTCATGGGCTCTTCTATAGTTGATTTTACAGAGAATAGGCGTTACCCTTGGATTCTACTACGTGATCAGATCTCCAACCCGCACGTAAGCCTAGATAAGGTGCCTATTGGCCCATCCATGCAATCAGATTGTGCGTGACTCTTCCATACCACTGAAGGTTGCTCATGGTCCTCCTTCTTTTACGTCCTGATGATGACCCGCCAGTTAGGTCTTTATTTGGCACACTCATTATCAGGGTTGAAACATCGACAACATAACTATACGAGCCTGGATTGTTTTCTTATCATCCCAAAGACAGATGTGCTTCGATTGATCAGTCTCTTTCTCTTATATGGATATACTTTGTAAATATGTGAGACTTTTTCTTACAGGCTTACCGCAATGACATGGTTCTTTGCCACTTCTGTTATTGTTGTCTGTAACTTGCGGGTTCATCTTTTCCTCTTCTTTTACGTCACTTGGCACACTGTCAATGTGCCCCCGGATAGCAGCTCTCTGAAGGGGGAAAAAGGGGTCCTATGGACCCTCCAGACATACCCTTGCAGGTGTGTGCAGTCACTCACTTCACCCGCCTGCACGTCGATCTCTAATCCCCCTTAAAACATTCACAGTCAGATATTTGTGAAACACATCCTTGTTCACAAACTGACACAACCCTTGGTGATAAGGCCTATCAGACTGTAACTGTGTCCCAGATTTCTTGTGTACATACCCACCCCCATCTACTGGGCATAGTAGAAATAAAGTAACTAGCTGTGTTATGCAAAACTATTGCAAACGACATAAAATGTTGTAGTTACTAAGCACTTCTATATCGTAATAAGAGTAATGCTTTTCTATAAAAATATAAGACAGCTTAGACATTTTATTTATTGTATGTGACGTGCTGCCTGAACAACATGCCATGTGCCACAAAACCCTCTCAGAGTAAGCCATGACACTTCAACTGCCCCACCCTTTGAAAGTCAAGGCCTACAGATGAGGTACTTATTTCCAACACAGTTCACAAGGACTGTCAAACTGCCCTTGACTTACAGAGGCTCCAGAGCAGAGACACAGGTTTCACTTCCTTGGGTACATGAATGTCGCGTCCTTGCTGCATGCACCGTGTAGGACAATCACACGCAGGACACAGGTGGGTGCAGTTACAACTCTTTATTGTTCTTATTCATGCTGCTGGTTACACACGTCCGTCCCCCTGCTCGTCCTAGTCTGGCCTGTGTTCTTCCCGTCCCCTGACCGGATGTGGTGTCCGGTGACCTGGTCACCTCCCTCATGACCCACAGGGTCCTAGTGTCCTCGGTCCCTATTCGTCAGGTCACTACATCGCCCCCTTTGTTGCAAACAAATGTTCATGGTGCTATTCTCCTGCTCATTGTCGTGGTGAGAAACGAAAAAGAGAGATAGTGAGAGAGAGAGAGAGAGAGAGACAGTCTCGTCGACCCTTCTCCCCAGTCTCTGTTTCCTACTTTTTCCTACGTATTCTCTTTGTCCCCTTGCACCCCTTCCTTGGTCGTCGTTTCCTGCCATCATCCTTTCTTCTGCCTTTCAGTTGTCCTCCGTCTCCTCTCTTTCTGTCAGCCTCTCTTCGTGTTGATCGTTGTTCTCCGCCCTCCACTTTGCTTCTTGCTCCTCTCTTTCTACGGCCGCCCTTTGTTGTGTTTTTTTTTCCGCTCATTCTTTTTTCTTCTCTTCCTCCTTTTTTGGTCCCTACCTCTTCTCTTCGCTTGCTATCGGCATGTCCTTTCTCTTTTTCATATGTCATCATTATAAGGCCCATCGTTTTAGCGGTGCTGTTGCTCATCAGGCATGGTCCAGGGGCATCGCCTTTTAGAACATGAATGTCCTCTTTCTTTACTTTGCCCTCGTACCTCAGTTCCTCTGTGAATTTTCCCAAATTCGTTACCTCTTTCTTTGCCCCCCAGGTGAACACTTTTACCTTGGACGCTCTCAGTGTCGGCTTTACTTCCATTTTCTCGTACTCTGATACACACATGACGTTGCATGTTGCACCACTGTCCAATATAAAGTCTGCTTCATGCGCTCCTACTCTTATCTTTGCATTGTCTGTCTTCCCTCGGCTGCTTTTGTCTGCTGGCTGTGTGTGCACTTCCGACATGTGGTATAATCTTTCCACTTTCTCTTCTACCTCTTCTTCGCTTGACCCTCGTGACATACTTCTCCTTCCGTTGTCGACATACCTGACGTGTCTTGTTGTCGACTCCTGTTGTCTTCCTGTTCTTTCCTTGTCGCCTCTGACTTGTGCACTATGGCACATACTGGCGTAATGATTTCTTCCACCACATCTTCTGCACGTCTGGCCAAACGCTGGGCATGCGCCTCTGTGAGGAAATCCCATTCCGCACTGGAAACAGGTTCCTTCGCGTGGTCTCCTTTCCTGTTGTTCCCTCCAGTCATTCTTCCATCAGCCTGGGCGATCTCTGTTTGTCGTGAAGTGTGCGTTTTCTATTTCAACGCTCTTCCCTCTTTCCATTTCCTTGGCATGCTCCGTTGCTCTCGCCTCTGCTCTTGCTAGTGACAGGATGTTCTCCAATGACGTCGGTTCCTTGAGTATTCTTGCCCTGAATCCTGTGTCGCGACAGCCTTCTATGAGCCTCAGCCTTATTGCTTGCTCGTTATCGAATTTGTCGAACTCACAATGTGTCACCAATTTTCTCAACCTTGTCGCGAAGTCATCTAATGTTTCGTCTGCTCGTTGACACGCAACAGTAAATGTATATCGTTCGAAGTCAATGTTTCGTTGTGGGTCGAATTTGGCTGTTAGGCATTTCTTTAGTTGTTCATATGTTTTTGTTTCTTCGGTAGGCAGTGTCACCAAAAGTTCTTCGACGTCATCCCCTGCTAAGTTCAGCAGTAGCCCTCGTTTCTTTCCGTCTGCTACATCTGTATCTTCTACGTATCTTTCAAACCGTCTGATCCACTTCTCCCACCTTATTCCTGCCTGTGGCTCCGATAAGTTGAACGGTAGTGGGCTCCTGTATTGTGCGCTGGGCTTTGGATCTGCCATTCTTGCCTTTTCTTCCTCCGTTATTCTCCTTTTCTTTTAGCCTTTTCTAGGCTTTCCTTGTCCTTTTCTCTTGTGTCCCTTTTGTGTACTCTTTTTCTTCTTCTTCTTCTGTTATTCTCCTTTTTTTTCCAGCTTTTTCTAGGCTTTCCTTGTCCTTTTCTCTTGTGTCCCTTTTGTGTCCTTTTTTCTTCTTCTTCTTTTGTTATTCTCCTTTTCTTTTAGCCTTTTCTAGGCTTTCCTTGTCCTTTTCTTGTCTCTCTTAGCCTTTTCTAGGCTTTCCTTGTCCTTTTCTTGTCTTTTCTGCTTCTTTTTCTTCTTCGCCTGACTCTGAAATGGCCGCTCTGTTTATTCCTATGGCCTTTCTTTTTGTTGTCCTGTTTTTCAAAATGGCCGCTCTCTTCTCGCAAGATTTCGCCATTGAAATCTCGCTCGCCTGACCCTGAAATGGCCGCTTTGTTGCTTCTATGTTCTTATTGGCTCTCCCCGCCTGACTGTCCAATGGCCGCCGAGATGTGCTCTTTTCTCGCGAGACCTCGCGCTCCTATTTCGAGCGCGAGGACCTCGCGCTTTGATTTCTGGCACTCGCGCTGTGTCTCGAACGCCTCTTACCGCGTTCTGCTGTGTCTCCGTTGGACGCTCTCGGGGTTGGCTCCCGTGTAGCTCCGTGCGTCTTTCCTTTCCCACCGACCTCGATCACGCTGGTCGATTTCTTGCACACGTGGCAATCATCCCATCTTCGTCGCCAGATGTCGCGTCCTTGCTGCATGCACCGTGTAGGACAATCACACGCAGGACACAGGTGGGTGCAGTTACAACTCTTTATTGTTCTTATTCATGCTGCTGGTTACACACGTCCGTCCCCCTGTTCGTCCTAGTCTGGTCTGTGTTCTTCCTGTCCCCTGACCGGATGTGGTGTCCGGTGACCTGGTCACCTCCCTCATGACCCACAGGGTCCTAGTGTCCTCGTCCCTATTCGTCAGGTCACTACAATGAACAACAGTCAAAGCATTCTTAACACATGGCTTCATCACTCACTGCCTGGAATTGTAAAGCTTAACCTTATCAGTGCTCATGACGAGCTCAGCTCGTCATGAGCCATGGTGGGCGAGTGCTCATGACGACCTGAGCTCGTCATAATGGCTCCAACGAACGCACGCGGGGATAATTTTCCCGCTGTGCTGAGCGTTCGATGAAAACGGGTGTGGCCGTGACAAGCTCAGCTCGTCATGAGCACCGGGGGCGTGGTGCGCGCCCACCACCCCCCAGCACAGCGGGGGAATTACCCCTGCGGCGAACGGGTTAATTGTAAATCTGTGAAGATGTGTTAAGCTAACAATCCTACTCATCACCACAGGGTGTTTAATGTGGTCTCCACTAGGCCACTTCCCTAACCCACATAACCTCATGCAGCACTGCTGAGTCTTGTTGAGCAGGCAGTAAATAACAAAAGTCCATTGTGTGCACACAGGAGAACCCAGACGTCTGGAAGCCGTCAGTATGCATGAACTTCCTGGACGCCTTCCTATCGTTTGTGAAGGAGGTGGTGATCGAAGACAACCCAGAGTAAGTATAGGGGTGGATCTGGAGCAGACAGACTACTGTGCAGTTTCAATGGGGTGTAAACGATGTAACCAAGTAAAAATATGTGAACTTGACAATTTTATGTCAGACTCTTAAATTGCTCAGCTTTTTAAAACGTCACCCGCACATGAATAGTTGTGAAAAAAAATATCTGCCAAAGGTAGGGATGTGTTTTTTTGTGCAAAACCAACCCTTGCTGGCAGTACTTTTTTAATCACTCAACATTCTTTAAATTGAAACTTCAAAGTTTGCGGAAGTAAATCTGCACAGTGTCACATACATTAGTTTCTACAGACTACATTCTGTGGGTGATAATGAACTAGAGCAATTACCCCTCCAGACTAAAACAGCATCTTACATTGGGTAGACCAGGCACCAAGAGGTAATCTTTCATCAGACCGTGGTCAGAGTTTAACAGTATTAGTTAGTGAGATCCCTTATGGTAAAATATGTAAGTAAATTTGCATTAATCGATGCTGCATCACACAAATACTTTGCTGCTGTCCTCTAGTCTGTTGTTTGGCCCTAAAATTAAAATGAGTTACGCCATCGTTCATCCAGTTCCCCAGTGATATCTTTTGTAAAGTGCCTGTATTATTCCCCATGGTCAGGCCAGGAATCCAGAGTAAGTTAAAAACTGGAATAAACAAACATGAGCCCAAAACAGTCTTAGTTTAGTAGCCCATCCACATCATTTGAAACAACCAACTCTTCAGCCAATGAGATGGGTGCACTGAGCTCTGTACTCCCCCTAGCTGTTACTGTGGCTCAGATTTAATAGCACTACAATGAAGCATACATTGTACAGGTGGTGAGCTTATACAATATATAGGAAGGAACGAGGATCGCGTGCAAATTTATCAAGGACACCAACACTGGGCACCTGAGCAGACAGTAAGAAGAGTCATTAATAAGCAGGATTGAGGCTGAAAACCACTACTTGGCCAACTGTAGACTTTGTTGCTGTGTCCAAGTCCAATAGTGCTGGGTGATGTGGGCCTGTATTCCAAGCCTCTGTTCAGCATATGTCTGGAAGCAGGACTCTCTCCACGTGTGCAGCTGTCCCTAATATGCTTTGGTGGGATGTTGTTATATTCCATTGAGATGCTGGCTGGAATGGCACATCTCTATGATGCTGTGGAGATGCTGGTGTGATGTCATCCTTGTGGCATCATTGGCAGTTGGTCCAGCTGTGTCTGGCAAGAAGCTGTTTGGGATCTTTCTCCAATCAATAAATCTACATGAAGATATAAGTTCCTGTCTCTATGTCTTTCACCTTCAGGGGGTAGCGTACCCTTCTTTGACAGTATGTTATGAAGGCTGAGAGCCAGTAAGCAATACCCTGTTTAAACAGGATTCAGCCTCTGCCCTGGCACTCAAACGAGATAAGGAGGTGGTCAGGGAATTATTGATGTAAAATTGTATGCACTCACTAACATCCAGCAAGTGTACTGCACTCCAAAATGATGTTAAGAGAAATGAGAAGAAATAGCGTTCCTTCCTCCCAAATTCTGAAACGAGTCTAGCTGAACCAGTTAGCCTTTTCAGAGTTTTATATAGCGGGAACTTGACCCGAATCGGGTACCAGAGCACTTTACATGGCACCAGTTGCATTACATGAGGACACATTCATTTTTGTTAGGCACAGGGAGATTAAGTGATTTGGCCAGAATAACAGGATCGTAAGACAAATAAGAGGTGGCCCAACTGTCCTAGGGGACCGAGCACTAAGTTACAGTGAAAAAACCACACTCCCCTAGGGTTTTTTTTGTACACAAATGTTATAGCCCTCACATCCGTCCAATAAGCAATTCACATTCACTCTCATACCCAAATATTGGAGTAGTAATACCACGAAAGGATGGCCTACTCAATTTAAAAAGTAGTCAGAAAAAAATCCCCTGGATTCAGATATGGCGCGTGAAAAACTATAGGTTTATTAAAAATGTCAAATTTCAGTTTAAAAAAACCAGAGGAACGCTCGTCCCACTCCTCGAGTCAAGGTTCATTCAGTTCCTGGTTACACAATGATTAAAACCATAGGTGTTCAATGTGCAAGTAAATACCATAAAAATACATCAACAAAACAAAATACATCCAATTCACTATACATGAGGATACCCTATTGACACAGAGAGAAATTCTGTTGTCTCTAAAGGTCCAACAATGTTACTCAGGGTTGCAAACCAGGTAAGAGCCCTGCTCCTACCCTTATGTTTACTCCTTGTTGGATTCCTTATTTAATAAAGCGTCAACGCGTTTCGGTGGTACACAAAGATCATATACGACCACCTTTTCAGGACTCTACAAATAACGGGGTTTTACTCCTCCATTGGGTGGTCAGAATGACCAGCAAACAGCTTTCCGTTTTTACTCTCACACAACTTCATTAAAAACCCATAGGGTTGTTCTAAAGACAGTACTGCGCTGTTCTCGTAGGCCACGTCCTTAAATAATCGTGCCTCAAATGTTAAAAATGTCCACCTTCCTATTTCTTCAAGCTGTAGGGTAGGTGTACCTCCACTCCCTTCTCACAAGACCAGCGTCTAATTCTGATTCTCTCTAGAAATGTGACAACCACCTGCGATTACTGTTTGATGACTGCTTGATAAAAAGTTGATGGAGCAAAACCAAAGGGCAGTGCATCAGTGGTACTTCAGCAACAGGGTCTTTTGGCTCCTTGGAGCCCAAAGACACACCAGAGGGAGTCGACAAGGATTCAAAGAGTCAGAGTATGGCCTCATGAATTTCTTTGATCTGTTTGGGAGATGGCCCCAGAAACTCAGAACCAGTTGCAGGATCGGCTTGAAAGGCAAAAAACTTAGGGCGCGAGATTGACAAGGTGCAGCCCCAAAGTATTTCAGGTGACTGCGAAAAGGGGCAGAGTCCCGCCTAGATTTCTTATTCTTTTTCGTAGACTTACTTTTCGGATTTCAACAAAGATCGGCCTTTGGACCAGCTTTCTCACCTCTTAGAGCACAAGCGGGACCATACTTTTTACTTGGATCAGGACTTAAACCAGTTATGTTACTGGTTAGATTGTAGAATTGATGGGTGTTACCAGGGATCACACACAAAAGGTCGTGACCCAAATAGAATGTGGCACAAACCAAAACGGTGGTGTCATTCTGATACCACCCGAAATAAAGTAATACACTGTGTGATTGGATTTGTGTTCTTCTGTATAAGAATTGCAGGGGTAGTTGAATCCCCAAATGTAGTTCTTCAGCGTCACATATACTGAGAAAATAAGTACATGTCTTGGTATTCTTTTCTTGTTTTTGAAGTCAAGTTTAGGGACAGAAGGACAGCCGATGCGTGTTTCGCCCGAGGCTGATAAGCCAAGGCTTTCTCAAGGCAGAAGGATCATGTCCGGTAAGTGTAGCAAATAGTAATCTAGGCAATCTTCAGGAGCAAAGTGCAAACGTGGAATCCCGGCTCACAATGCGGTATGACGTCGAAGAACTGAATTTGGGGATTGAACTACCCCTGCAATTCTTATACAGAAGAGCACAAAACCAATCACACCGTGCAGTCATGTTACTGAGTCTTCTTGAAGTTCAGTGATTTACAGTTCGCCTCGCAGTCCCAGTTGGCCAACACACGGTCACTGCAGGCCTTAGAGTGTAGACTCTACCCCAGGCAATACAGACACCTGAAGAGGATCATCAGATATTTGTTTTCAGTCCCTACAGGACTTAAAACTGGTCGTTTTGGTGGAGACGTCCCTAGCACACTTGAATTAATTTTTTAGGGAAATGTCTCAAGCGAGATGGGGAGAGCTAAGGATCTGCACCTGGTGGCGCAGAAAGAAAGGAACTGAGATCCGTGCGTGCACAGCGCCTATACAGACTTTGCATGCCTTTCCGAAAGCAAGGCAACGCCGCCTACAGGCACGCAGAAGTATTGCTGAATGGGTCCAGGATCCTGTCTGATGCCTGGAGAATATTCAAAAGGTGAGGAATCTATGGCTAGAAGTCTCTATCAGAAACACCATTCAGCTTGTAGTCCACAGGGCTTTAAGAATCCGCACTCCAAATCTCTGCCGATGAAATGGAATTGCTAGCTGGCAGTAGTTAACACATTTATAAGTTCTAATCCCAACAACTTAGAATCGGGAGTTTGCAAAAATTAGTAGGAATGAGCCCCTTCACAGGTCAGTGTATGTGATGAGAAGTTGCAATGCAGTATAAGAGCGCCTATTCAATTTAATGCTATTGGAAATGGGGCACCCCTGCCACTACTAAGACTTAATAGTGACTTGTGCCACTCTTAGCCACAAACTCAGAGTTTGGAAATCTCAAGTCTCACCAAGTAAGCATTTTAATGGTGTAGTTTTTTTTTTTACCCCAGGGAGTTTCCTGGTTCATGTAGCAGGAGGTATCAGTGATTCCTGTAATGGTGTAAAATACGTCATCTTGCTTTGGACTCAATAAGGTTTTGCAACAGGATAAGATCCTCTCATGTGGGCAATGGAGTAAATGTAACGAAGGAAGCCCCCAGTGCAATAAGACTCTATGAATGATATGCATGTGATAATTTAATGCAGATAATGAAACACACACGAAGAATGATCTCACACTAATGATAGTTCATTTTGTAAATGATGCTGTTGTCCTCTGATAAAAGTGTATTGTTATTTCTCACAACTGATACATTATCAATTCATTTGTTTCCTCAGGGTGGTGTACACCTTCAGATGGAAACCTCACGAGGATGTGCACTATTCAGTCAAGAGAGGCCCGGAGCACTGCTTTCTGTTACCAGAGTACCTGCAGTCTGCGATGTCGCGAGGACGCTGAGTGATGGAGTCCTCTCATCTTGATCGCCACAGACAAAGCCACTCTCATGAAAGCCAATATTGCTATTTTTACTGATTTTACTAGTCTTAAAATGTGTGCCGTAATCTAGATGTATATGACTCCACAGTGCAAAGCTTAATTACTGGAAGGATACACTTAGATACTGCATACAACATGAAGCTATACCTTCTTCAAAGAATCAGTACCACTATACCGTCTTCAAAGAATCAGTACAGTGATATCATCAATGAGGCAACATAGCCTGGACCTATGGTGTTTTACCAAAACAAAGGTGGTAAAGGAGCTCCTTCTCCCGGGTTCTAGCCCCTCTTTTTGGGGAACCCAGTTCTGGCCCACTGAACTGGGCCTTCCACCGACCCCCGCGAATTCTGTAAAGAGCCTCGGCGTGACCATCGACGCCGAACTCTCCCTTCGATCCCAAGTCAGCTCTGTAATATCATCCTGCTCCGTCCAACTCCGGAAGATTCAGGAAGTCAGCCACCTACTTCCCCCAACTGCTCTGATCATGTAATCATTTCTCTTGTGCTCTCTCGCTTGGACTTTTCCAACTCTCTCTATCACAGACTTCCTAAATCACTTCTCCACCGCCTTCAGGTAGTCCAGAACCAGGCAGCTCGCCTCATTTTCAAATCTCCCAAATGGCAATCGGCCAAACCCCTGCTGTACAAACTGCACTGGCTGCCTATAGAGCAGAGAGTGGCCTTCAAGCTGGGTTGCCTCACGTTCAAGGCTCTCCACTGCCCCAGCCCCGCCTTCCTGACCTCACTCATTAATCTCTACCGTCCAAATCGCAACTTACGCTCTGCCTATCTTCATTCGCTTGTCGTACCCAAAACCAGAACTATTAAATTCGGTGGGCGAAGGTTTGCCCTTTTGGCCCCGAAGTTTTGGAATTCCCTTCCCCTGATCATCAAATCAAGCAGCTCCCTCCTCCATTTCAGGAAGCAGCTCAAAACCTTCCTTTTTCCCCCACCCTGCTAACCCCCCAGTCTGTGTCTCACCTCTGCTCTACAGCGCCAGGAAACCCATGGTGTCAGCGCGCTTTACAAATTTCATTTATTAATAATAATAATAATAATAGGCGTCCAGTCCACAGCTGGCCGGTCTTGTTTTTAGCATCTGACACTTTACGAAAAAAGTATTGTCTCTTCCTCTGCTCAACAGGCACTCGACTTTTTCAGATTAACCCTGATCCCTATCCTGACAGCGGAGTCCGAGCAACTTGGCTGATGCCTGGTGGAGCTGCCTAGACAGCTATAGAGGAGATGCGCCCAGGTTCACCCCCTCGGCTGTCACCTACCCAGCCGGACGTTAGGTACAATTTCTCCCCGTCTCCCTGTGATGTCTCCTTCCTCCCCCTCCCACCGACTAATTACTATAAAATTGCATATGTTTTCCCCTATGTTCAACTATGCTCTTGTAACAGATGTAACTTGTAACTCACTGATCCTCATGTAAAGCGCTCTGATACCTCCGGGTCTAGCCAGCGCTATATAAAACTCTTCAAATAAAATAAACAAATAAATCTAGTGACAGTGACTTGTTGAATAATGCACAGCAAAGGCTTTGTATTGTGTACTGTTCAAACGCTGTCCATGTTTAGGGTATGCAGCTAGAATGTAGCGCCATACCCCCCCGCATGGCGCTCACAAGCTTGGTCCTGTTTCTTTCATTTACATCAATTGCACTGGCAGCCCACTGCTTTCATGCTTCAAAGGGCTTGCTACGGATCACCTTTCAATCAACTTCAATCAAACCTTTCAATTTACTTCTTTAAAATAACACAAAACAAACCTGTACTCCACTCATCCAGGCATCTTTGTGGATCAAGTCGTAGGTTAATACAGAGGCAGAGCCCCTCGCTCACTTTCATTACCAAAAGCGACAAGAAAGCTTTTGGCTAAATATGCACTTCATGTGTGCATTTTCTAGGGATCTATGTGCAACCTGCCTTATAAAGTTCAGACTCAGAAAGACTGACCTATGTATGCCCACCATGGCTGGTTTGGATCATGGCCCTCCTTCACTGATGTCTCATTGAACATCACTTTATTGGGATTCTAGAGAGAACCTCGCCCCTTAATGAGCACAACAGCCCAGGAAACATGCTCCTCCAATAAGCATTTTCTTTTACACAATTCCGGCCCCCTGGTTTCCCACTATAAAACATTTGGCACAAGAAGTGGAAAGCAAAAAAGCACAAAACTAGAAGTCAAGTGTTCAGACAGTTTCGGGTCATTAGGACAGCACTTCATGTGTGTGGGTCCACTTACATAGTGTGAACCTAGCTGGGACTCAATAGAACATTGAACAGAAGGGCAAGAACCCAAGGGACCTTTAATAATGATCGACAGTGAGATAGAGATGGAGGAATGGTCTCCAAGGTTAATGTTCTCTCTGAAATGCACTAGGTTATGAGCGGTTATGTTGGGGTTGAATCTGAGAACCTTGTAGGTGGAGCAGATGGTCTTTAAGATGAAGGCATGGGATTGTGTGCACCTTCAGGCTTACTGGAAGCAGGTGTTGGATGCAGTGGATGCGCATTTTGAGACCGAAATCCCGCGATTCCCCTCATATGTTCTTCTGGGACTCCCAAATCCTTTAACATATCCTCTACACTCTCGTAGAGGCCGGCTAATTGCTATAGCACTGGGTTCGGCCATGCAAAACATCCTCGCACACTGGCACACCACCAATATTCCTGCATTTAATGGCTGGCTTCACCGACTGTGGCATGTACTTGGGATGGAAAAGCTTTCTTTAACCTTGGCCGGGGAGGGATCCAAAAATGCAGAGTTATGGCAGCCTTTCTTGTCCCTACTGGACTCGGAATTCCATGAGGTCATGTGTCCTCGGTACCTCAGACTACTTCGCCTCTCTGACACTGAGCATCCGAAAGCAGACTGAGAACTGCAAGGGTATGAATGGTATGAGTGGTGATGAAATTAAATGATTACGCACTTGTATAGCGCACGACTACCCGTAAGCATCTCGGCGCTTGTACGAATACCGCCGAGGAACCCTTCCTGGCCTTTCCCTGTGAGGAGCCCACTCCTGGGCACCCCCAAGGTGAATTCAGGCATCCTCAGCGTTGTTGGGGCCGTTGTAGAGATTAAGCAAGCTATTGCCCAGAGGTGCAGAGTGGGACTCATGATTAGAATAGGCACCAAGGCGAGAATTATCAGGTCCGAGGAAATTGAGCCCGAGACCCGCCGAGGCGGGAATTGAACCCGGGTCCCGGCCAGACTACTGCATCAGGGTCTGCTGCTCTAACCATTGAACCACACTTCTCTACTGGTGGACTTGGAACACAGGTGGGGGGGTGGGGAGGAGTTGGGGGGGCTATTGTTGGTTTTCTTCTACCTCTTATTTTCTGTTAAAATTTAATGTCGGCTCGGCCTCCTTTGATGCAGATCAGACCGCATTAGCACAGTTAACCTGCTCGACTCCATCTGACACCCTTTTCTTGTCATATTAGAGGCAATGTGATGACCGCGATGGATGATATTGTTTTTCTATGTGCTGCAATTCTTCAATAAAAAGATTTAATACTAAGATGAAGGCAGCTTGAACTGATACAGAGAGAGGAGTACCGCAGACTCTATAAAAGGTCCATCGCTTCAACATGGGATGCCTTTGTAGTTTCATTCAATGACCCAGACCGCAGACAACTAGAGACCCACTTATGCGATCTATAGTCCTCCGCGGTTGTAAACTCAGAGTCCCTCCTCAGCATTCCAAATAACAAATCTTCAACGACCATGGCCGCTTACACACTCCAGTTAGAGACACACCTGCTGATGGTCGTAACCATAATTTGCGCTCCATACCCAGACTACTCCTCCCGAAACATTCCAGGCTCATTGCTTCCTGCTCAATTACACATGACAAAGAGATGGGGTTAGGGTGGGCATCGGGGACGTTTATGCTTGCTAATTTTATAACAATTTCTTTTGGGTACAAAATTACATTTACTTTGATATATTATTCTAGACGTTTTGTCAACTACAACTATACACAAAATATACCAACTGATTGGGATGTACTCTCTTTAGCTTATACACTTTGATGTGTGCACAACATATGTGGAATGACATCGATTGGATGATCCATGTCCTTGTTATTTGTATGCCGTAAGAAACAAAATCTAATAAAGTTTGGCTTTTAAAAAAAAGTAAGCTTGAGTTCAATAATGAAGGGGTATTTGGCACTACTGGAGAACAGAAAGTGAAAGTTTAAGATAGGTGTTTGGTATCCAGGTCCCAATTACCCTAAGGTAAGCTGTACGTAACATCGTCATTCAATGTAGGTCTGTCAGTAGAAACGCCACGATTTCTCTATTAAGGTTGAAGATGAGAGGGTGGAGAATGACAGTGCAGCCCCCAGTGTGACCAACCGATGTATCTACAGAATGAATGCTGTACAGAATGAATTTATTAACTGTTCATTTAATTAAAATCATTACAGTAAGAAAGAATAAAACTGGTGAGTAAAAAAATTATCACATTAAAACTATAAAGACTGCTAGTTAAAAAGGTTTTTTTCCAAGTATAAATCCCCGCTTCGATGCACCCGCCAGCACCGGGTCTTTATCATAAGTCCATGCACCAAGTTTCTTAGACCGCTGCGTAGGCCTTGGCGGTTTTCTCCTACAGCAGTCTGTGGATCGTTCTCCTTTTATCTAGTACAAGAAGATCTCTTCTCTCTGGCAGCCACAGTAGTCTTCATCTACAGCAAGCAGAGGTGGGTCTTTAGGGACATGGGGAGCCTTAAAATTCCTTTAAAGCAACATTTAAAGCCCCGCATAAGCATTAGAAACATTTTAAAACTCTTCCTTTACTAGTAGGATGCTGGATTCTCCTTTTCTTCTTTTATTTTGTTTTTCAAGATGCAGTTTCTTTTAGCACTACAAAACGTTTGTAGTATACAAGCACTTACATAAATCAATCAAATAGGAGTATTTTTATTTATTTATATATTTTATTAGTTTTCCAGCGTTTAAGTCCATTACACACTTAGTTATTTAACAGGAGGAAATGATAGACATAATCTGCACATCATCATAACGACTACGCAATACATTGGTAATACATGGTAAGTTATTGAACACACATCGCCTTGTTTTGACAGGATCAGTGGAGAATATAGAAAGAGATGGTGACTTTCTGTACCCACAAACGTGACGTCCTATGGCGTCTTGTGCATTGTGGTATGAGACATGGGGATGAGATGTGATGTGGGGCGGCGTGTTCTCTCGTTTGTGCGCTTTCCCCTGATCTCATCCATTAGCCAGTTTGTGGTGTCTCCCCCAGCATGAAGGTGCAGTGTGAAATGATCCCGATTAGACAGTTATTTATAACTAATATTATATTCACAGTTTCATAACGAACGTGTCAAAGGGGGAACTATTTTGACACCCGAACTTAACCAAAAGAGAGGGAACAAGGAAAGGAAGATGGCTTGAAAAGGAGAGGGTGAGGATAATGGGTTGGTGTGTCAGGAAGAGTGTCAATGTGCGTCCGCAGAGGTAAATTTCCAGTTCCCGGGCAAGGGTGCGCGGCGGTCAAGGTCACTGGTGGGGTAGGTCCCCTCCATGATGGCGGCGGGGGTGGGGGGGGAAGCGGTCCAGCAGAGTCCGATGGACACCGGGGGGTCGGTGTCATGGCGGTGGGGGTCCTGAGCAGTTGTCATGTCAGGTCTCTGCAACATCGTCTCGTCATGCAGGTGCGAGTTGTGCCTTTCACCAGGTCGGGCCAGTGGGGCGTCAGTGGGGGTATGATGTATTCTGTCTCTGCCATTGCACAGGTCTGGCTTAGAGGTGGGTGCCACTCAAGTGATCCCCTGGTCTAGGCTCGCCTGCTGGAAGGATTTCACAGTTTCATCCCAAAGCTGTGCGATGGGGATACCCTCCGCTCTCGCCCAGTTATCAAAGGAAGCGTACCAATGCTTGGCGTGTGGGGGTTCATTCTTTTTCCCCCGCTTGGTGAGCAAGCGCTTGGCTGTGACTAGTCCCAGGTCCCGGAACCTAGCCGGCACCCTGTTTAGTTTGGTCCTCTTGTACAGTCCCAGAATGCAAGCCTCCCATGTGTGCGGCAGGTCATCGCCGGTGCTCCGCTTCAGCAGGGTGGTCACTGTGTTCCAATATGTTGATATGATGGGGCAGGCCCAGAGCATGTGTAGGAGGTCTGCATCGACCAGGGAGCATCTGGGGCACGCGGTATTAGTAGCCGAGAAGTATGTGTTAATCTTGTCTGGTGACAGATAAGCACGGTGTAGTATGTAAAATTGTATTGTCTTGAATCGGGAGTTGCGTGGGATGTTAATTGGGCTAGCCAGTACCACTGCCCATTCTTTGCCCGTCCATGCCCTCCCTCTATCCACCGTCCACTTATCCCGTAATTGTTGGGTGGGGTGTTGTGTGTGTATCAGGAGAGCTTGCGTCAGCCAGTGGACTATGTGTGTGCCGTTGCCCATAACATGGAGATATTGTATGAAGTGATGTATCGGCGGTTCTTCAGTCATGTCTCCCCAAGGGCGCGCAAGTGTACGTGTTATGGACGCATGTAGGAGGAATTGTCCGGCTGGTAGGCCTGTTTCTCTCGCCAGCGCCTCAAAAGGGAGTAATGCGCCGTCCGCATACAAGTCGCCCAGTGTCTCCACCCCAGCCTGCACCCATCTGTCCAGCATTGCCTCTGTCACCTCTCCGCCATCTCTGGGAGTGCCCAATAGCGGGAGTGCTGGGGCATAGGGCTTCACTTTGCGTGTTAATTTTAAGGTGCGCAGGAAGCATCTGCGGGCTACAGCCACATGTAGCTGTGTCGGGCAGGGGGCTCTGGTCAGGGGGTGAAACAGCATGCACGCCTGTGCATGGGTCCAAATCGTGGCGTCCGTAGCGGCATCGTCTAGGTTCCTGCCACTTAGCCATCCCGTCACCCACTGCATCTGGGCGCCAGGTAATACAGTTCCAGGTTGGGGACCACAAGGCCCCCGGCCTCCGTGGGGGCATAGAGTTTTGTCAAGGCTACACGGGGTCTGCCGGTGTTCCAGATGAGGTTCCGGAGTAGTGTCTCTAGTTCCCGGAATAACCGAGCTGGAACATATGTTGGGATATTGGCATAATAATATAATAGTCTTGGCAAGACTATCATTTTTGTGAGCGCAATGCGGCTAGGCACGTTGAGAGGGAGGGTCTTCCAAAACGTTATTTGCACCTGTATGGAGGAGTTAGCCCTGACCAGGTTCCCCTCCAGTATGTCCAGCGAGTCTCTGTAAATGCGTATTCCAAGGTACCTGAATGTTGTAGGGTACAAGGTGAGTCTCCCGCCATTGATGTTGATGTCGCATTCCCGTGTTTCTGGGCTGAAGGAGTACGCCCCTGATTTGGCCCAGTTGACTTTGAGTCCCGACATGGACTCAAAGGTCCAAAAGGTATCCGACAGGGATTGCGGTATAAGGGTCAGGTCTCTGATGTATAGGAGTAAATCGTCCGCATAGAGTGAGACCATGTGTAGGCCCCACTCCCCGCCCTGCGCCCTTAACAACGCTGCAAGGGGTTCCATGGCCAGCGAGAATAGCAACGGGGACAGGGGGCAACCCTGCCTGGTCCCTCTCCGTACCCGGATTGCGTCCGACAATAACGATTCAGAAAAGGGGGTGGTGATGAACAGAGTGTCTGAATTAAGCAGACCACTCTTACCCAGTCCAAAGATCAGGGCTTGATCCATCACCGTTATTTAGCTCACTGCCCCATCCCAGCTCAGAACCTGGCTATATGCAAATTAGTCTGTCCCTGGCCCAATGCATCATGGGAACAGGGCAGACCAAACTACCAAGCCAATTCTTCACCAGAAAGGAGACAAGCTACCGGGGACCGGTTTCTGGCATTTCAGCCTCGTCGGCCCGGCTTACTTGAATCCTGATGGAGCAGTGATCAAGGGACTTATGTCCGAGTATACCCTGCCACACCTATAGTGGCCAAAAACGATTCAGAAAAGGGGGTGGTGATGAACAGAGTGTCTGAATTAAGCAGACCACTTTTACCCAGTCCAAAGATCAGGGCTTGATCCATCACCGTTATTTAGCTCACTGCCCCATCCCAGCTCAGAACCTGGCTATATGCAAATTAGTCTGTCCCTGGCCCAGTGCATCATGGGAACAGGGCAGACCAAACTACCAAGCCAATTCTTCACCAGAAAGGAGACAAGCTACCGGGGACCGGTTTCTGGCATTTCAGCCTCGTCGGCCCGGCTTGCTTGAATCCTGATGGAGCAGTGAGCAAGGGACTCATGTCTGAGTATACCCTGCCACACCTATAGTGGCCAAAAACGATTCAGAAAAGGGGGGGAAAACGGTGATGGATCAAGCCCTGATCTTTGGACTGGGTAAGAGTGGTCTGCTTAATTCAGGCACTCTGTTCATCACCACCCCCTTTTCTGAATCATTGCGTCCGACAATAGCCTGCCCGTGCGCACACGCACAGTCGGTCTTTGATAAAGCAGTCTCACCATGTCGATGTACTCGTCCCCGAGGTCGTATTTCTCCAGCGTTGCCCTGATGTAGGGCCACTCGACAGAATCAACGGCCTTCTCGAGGTCCAAAACAAGGCATCCCGATCGAGGCCATTGGTGAGTGGCATAGGTTTGTACTCTAAACAGTCTGCGTATGTTGCGGGATGTACTACGCGTGGGTACAAAACCGTTCTGGTCGTGGTGCACAAGAGTTGGGGCCAGGCGCTGGGCTAAGGTAGAGGCGAGTATTTTGTAATCGGTATTCAACAGGGGCAGCGGCCGGTAAGAGCCCATTTGTGTGCCATCCCTGCCGGGCTTTAGGAGGGAGATGAGGGTGGCCTCACTCAGCGTGGGGGGGGAGAGCGGAGTCCTCAGCGGCAGCTGCATACATTTTTAACATTTCAGGAATTAGGACATCTGAATAGGCCTTGTAGTATTCAGCCGGTAACCCGTCGGGGCCTGGGGATTTACCATTTGACAAGGCAAAGATAGCGGTGCGGAGTTCCTCGGGCGTGAGTGGCACCCCTAGATCATCCCGCTGCGCAGCAGTCAGCCCTGGTAGTTGTATGGCCGAGAGATAATCCGCGATATCCGCGGCGGAGGCCCGCAGCTGGGAGCGATATAAAGTCCGATAGTGGCCCGTGAAGGCCATGTATATTTGAGCTTGCGTATAATACCACCTCACCCCCATCAGTACATATCGCAGATATGGGCGCTGAGCGGTCTTCCTGCTTGATAAGCCACGCCAACAATTTTCCGGGCTTATCACTGAGATGGTGTGTGCGCGCCGAGTGGGCCGTGTAATTGACATGGCATAGCCGTTCCAATAGCTGTGCATGTTCTGTGCGTGCTGTGAGTAGTGGTCCATCTGCGCACCCTATTGCCTCCTGTTCCCGCCGGAGTAGGTCAGTCTCAATGAGCGCTAGGTCCCTCTCTAGCTGCTTCTGTATATGCCCCTGCGTGCCCAGGCAGTGTCCCCTGATTACAGCCTTAAAGGCGTCCCATTCTATCTGGGGGGAGGACGCCATTATTTTCAGCAAAGTATTGCATTGTTTGTACGGAAAGGGGCGTCTAAGAGTAAAGCCTGCTGCAGTTTCCAGGTGGGGATGGGCGGGTGGGGGCGATCCCTGCTATTTTCAGGGTGTGCGGGTTTTGATCGGAGTGGGTGCGGCCCATGTAGTACGTGTCTGCGACAAGAGGAAGAAGGTCCGTGGACATTATGTATCGGTCTAACCGTACGTGCAAGGTGTGTGCTCCCGAGAAGTAGGAGTATACCCTGGAGGTGGGGTTGCGAGTGCGCCAAACATCGTGAAGTCCCTATCGTGTCGCCCAGGTAGTGAGAGCCTTCATGGCTCCATGCGCCGATGTGCCAGGGTGGGGTGGGGAGGAACGGTCCAGTGCAGCATCTAGTATGCAATTATAGTCGCCTCCCAGTATCCAGGGGATGCCATGCCAGGGCGCCAATTTCATGGATAGCTGTGCAAAGAAATCACCCTGGTCAGTATTGGGGGAATATAGGGAAGCCAGAACCACCTGTCGCCCATCCAACCTGCCCTGAATTATCACATACCTGCCCCCGGGGTCTACGTGTGAGTGTATGATCGTGAAGGGGGTCCCGGGTCTCACCCATAGTAGCGCTCAGCGGGCATAGGAAGAGTATTCCGTGGCATGTAGTTGCCCGATCAAATAGGAGTATTAAGGCTGACTCTTGGTACCGTAAACTCAAAAGACCCCAGCAGGGTTTTCCTGTAAGCCTTACAGGGTTGAGATGTGTCTCACTGACCAATTCCATGGTTTCTCAAACTAGGCTCAGAACGAGGATTTTAAAGGATAGTATTTAGTGTACCTTGGAAAAGGAATGGGTGTTCTAGAGGGAAACAACTGAAACTACAACTAGTTAGTCACAAACAAGCCACCCCTGCAGCTCAGGGCAATGTAACTCAATCATGCCACAGTTTGGTGCATAGGTTAGAATGTGACATAATAGTGCCAAGTTTGGCTCTGGTACCAAAGAGGAATCCAAAGTAGTGGATCATGGCACTAGTGTCACCTGCTCACCTGAAAAAAAACATGCACCCAAGCTCCTACCAACTAAGGTTAATGGCCATCATAGTTCCCTTTAAGTTCGCTCATGAGCAGACGTGGATTTTCCACAATAGGATTTTCCTCTACGCTTTGGGGTATGGTAAGGACGGGGGTGTTGGTTTAATGGCAGCATTGTGATTGGCTGGGACGCCAACCGCACAGGTGTCTATGGGGAGGCCGTATTCTCCATGAGAAAATAAAAAGACACACAATTGATGGACGGAATACAGAACAAATCAAAACATTCACCCCTGTCAAGAGATCTAGGTTAAATCAATCATTCTTTTGCTCACCATGCCATGGACCTGGTTTGACAGTTCTCATGAGGCACAGGGTCAAGACAGATTTGCATATGGCCAGGTCTAAGCTGGGGTGGCATGGTGAGCAAAAGAATCATGGATTTATCCCAGATCTCCTGACAGTGGGGAATGTTTTGATTTGTTCTGCATTCTGTCCATCAATTGTGAGTGTTTTACATGGAAAAATGGCAGTGGGCGCATGACTGGTTTAGTCAGCCCAAGAGGGCTGACCAAACAGTCAGGGCCTGCAACATTGGGATAGCCACTCCTCCCCTGCCCTTTTGTAGGACCACCCATCCACCCACCCCCAAACAAAACCTTCTGCTTTTACGCAGTGCGAGAAGCAGTAACATAAAATGGTATACCATTTTATGGTACTGTTTCTCGCACCGCAAGAAAGCAAGTGGGGCGACGCTCCTCCGCCCACATGGAGGAGCCGCCCGGTTTATTAGGCACAGGCGAAATAAGCGATTTGAAGACAAATCGCAGGATGTTGAGCTGACGCCGAGACTGCAAGTCAGCACAGCTTTGGCCAAAACACTACATCTTCTCCCCTGCCTGGGGACTGAGCTAATATATATCTATCCCACCCACTAGGCAGCAATTTGTGTGTGTTTGGAGATTAGGCCTGCAGGTGTCTGCTGCCCAGTCACTGCAAGCAAACAAGCATCTGCAATGTAATAGGTTGTGCACTTGCGAGAGTTTAAGCGATTGGCATTGTAAATGAGAATGCCTTTTATTTATGTTTTGGTTTTAATACGTAAATAAAAGGCATTGTCATTTACAATGCCAATGGCTTAAACTCTCGCAAATGCAAGACCTATTGCATTCCAAATGCTTGAAGGTATTGCTGAGTTGCCCCTTCTGTCTCCCATGGCCACTGAAGAGCTCCCCGTTTGCTACGACTTAAACAGACAAGCCAGTAGTCACAACTGGGCACGAGAGACCCTCATGCAGTAAGAGAAACTCATTAAAGAAAATAGTGCTTACAGACAAAAGTAGACGTACTTTGTAACAACCGAAGTAAAAGGACCAGTCCTCATGGGAGTTTACAAATGAAGATAAGGCTGTACTAAGGAGGGACTAACTAGCCAAATTACAAATCAGGAGCCAGCATTTACGAAGGACAATGACACAAGCCAATGACAAATATGGGTGGAGACTGGGACGGGCTTTAAGTACACACTCCAATACAGCAGTCTCGCTGAGCAGCACATGCACTGCCCAGGCTCGACCTAAAAAGGTTTCTGAGAGTAAGGTGCACCTATGCCCTGGGTACCTATGGTACACTATACAGGGGCTCACAAGGGTGAGCCAGTAACCAATCTGGTATGTACCTAGAGTCCATTTTATAGAGAAAGCAGATAGACTGGGGCCTTTAATAGCAGGGTCCCAGGCCATCTAAGTCGAAAATCAGCAAAACACCAGGAAAAAAGTGGGGGTAACCATATAGTCAGATTCCACCTTCCTACAAAACCTACGGAGGAGAAATATTCTGTAATAGAGCGCAAAGCACTAGCATGTGTGTGGGGACGGGAGCATTTCCAACAGTTTGTGCAGGGTAAGAAAGTGTTGCTATGTAGTGATCATAAACCACTCACAAGATTGTTAAACACAAAAGGATTGTACACTGTGTCCCCAGGTTAGCTCGCATGACAGTGAGACTGTTAGATTTTGACTATGTAGTGCAGTACTTTCCAAGTGTTAAGAATGGTGTGGCTGACTTCCTTAGTCGGTTTATTCTTCCTATGAGTGATATTGTTGAGAACATGGGGAGGAGTTTTGCGTTGCTAATATCATTGAGGAATTACCCAGCATTAAAGGAGGAGCGGAAAAGGGGACTTGAACAGGACAAAAGTCTGCAAGAGGTGAACAAGATGATACAGGGAGGTTGGCCTGGAAAGAAGGACATACGCAAGGAACTAAGAATTGTCCTTAGAAGGTAGTCTAGTGTTTAGACAGGGGAAAGTGCTACCCCTGGAAGTATTGAGAGTAAAATCTTGGAGATTTGTCATGAGGGACATTTACATATCAATAAAACCTAGGCCAGAGTTCAGTATTTTATTGGTGGCCTGGTTGCGATTAGCCATTGAAAAGAAAGTAAGAAATTGTGTACAGTGCAAAAATTCAGACAAATCAAAAGTTGCGTTCAGGCCAATGTTACACCCCTTGCCTAGTCCAGGTATACCCTGGGAGAGAGTAGGACTGGATTTGATAGGACTTGTTTGGAAAAAGGTTGAAGAGGTGTACATCGTTGTACTAATTGATCATTTCCATAAGTGGCCTGAAATAGACATACTCCACAAGACGGATTTGGGGAACATTAACAAGTTCCTTGATAAGGTCTTTACTAGAGGAGGTTTACCCAAGTAAATTTTCAGTGACAATGGTCCACAGTTTACCTCAGATAACTTCAAAAAAGTACCTGGAAAGGAATGGTATTGTACATAAAACGACTTATGTGTACCATCCTGCTGATAATGGGGCAGTAGAACATTTTAACGGGTGATTAAAGGTATTGTACAATAATGGATTGGCGAATCGAATTGGATAAAATGGTATGGGTGTATAGAGTAACTCCCAGTGAGAGCACAGCTTCAATCAATCAATCAGGGATTTATAGAGCGCACTACCCACCCAGAAGAGCGTGGGGCACAATGAGGATCCTTGGGGTACTCCATATCTGATCTCTGTAGGTTCAGAGAGGAAGGGTGGGAGTCTGATTCTTTGAGTTCAGCCAGCAAGGAAGGAGCGGATCCAGTCTAGGGCAGTTCCCTTTATGTCGGTGTCATGGAGTCTGGCGGCTAGTGTGCAGTGGGAGACTGTGTCGAAGACTACTGAATGGTCTAGTAGAGTAAGGGCTGCAGTGTTGGCTTTGGTCGAGGAGTGTGCGGATGTCGTCCGTGGTGTCTAGGAGGGCAGTCTCGGTGCTGTGGTTGCTGCGAAAGCCAGATTGAGATGTGTTGAGGATGTCATTGGATTCTATGAAGTTGGTTAGCAGGATGTTGACGATCTCCTCTGCGACTTTGGCAGCGAAGGGAAGAAGGGAGATGGGCCTGTAGTTCTTGAGGTCCGTCAGGTCTTCAGAGGGCTTCTTGAGGAGGGGTTTGACTTCTGCGTGTTTCCTTCATCACGGAACATGCCTGTTTCTAGGGTGCAGTTGATAGTCAGTCGTTCTGCAGCGATGGCGGAGGCAGCCCTGTGGAAGATGTGCGGCGGGCAGGAGTCAGTGGGTGCTCTGGAGTATATCCTCCTCATGGCCTATACGGTGGCTTCTGTGGTGACTGGTGTCCAGGCAAGGATGGTCGGCTGGGTGGAGTTGTTGGTTGGCGGGAGGTGTTGGGTCAGTTACTTGGTTCTGTTTGTCGAAGTTGTCATAGAGAGTCCTGATCTTGTGGTGGAAGAAAGCGGAGTTTGTTGCAGAGATCCTGGGATGGAGGGACGTCAGATTTTGCAGGGGGGTCTGGTGAATTCTCATATGATGTTGCAGTGTTCCTTGGAGTTGGAGAGGATCCTGTCCTGGATGAAGTTCCTCTTTGTAGATCTGATGAGTTGGTGGTGTGCTGTAGAGGCAGTTCTGTAGGTGGGGCGTGCTTCAGGGGTTTTGCTATTCCTCCACGCTTTCACGTTGGCCTTCAGTCAATTTGAATTAATGAGGAAGCACTTCCATGTCGAACGACAATGTAGGATGGAGGGAATCAGCTAAGAGTTGGGTGGTCTCCTGAAAGGGCGAAGGAGAAGTTGTTGCATGTCTAGAGTATGATAAAGGAACTTTACGATTTGAAATACAAGTGTAAGCCAATTACCCTCACTGATGGTGATTTGGTAAGAGTCAAGCGTAGCGAGTTCATTGAGAAAGGGCAGAGAGTTATACCCAGCCTTTGGTTGTGAAGAAAATTCTGTGCAACTCAGCTTTACTTAGCGATGGCAAGGTGTGGCACATGTGTAGGAAAAATGATTGTAAAGCAAATGACAAAGATGAGTTATGCACCTCTCAGGGACAAGATCAGTGTGTGCCAGATGAAGGGGTACACAGTAAGCAGTGTACTGATTCAATGTATGAAGAAGAGTTTGACATAGAAATGGTGGGTAGAGACATACAGCCACATGACTGATATATCTTCACCCCCAAACTCTAGATGTTGAGCAACAAGATAGTTCAGCCAGCAAGACTGAAGTTGTACAGGTTGATGGTTCCTCAACTCAACCTGTAAGAAGGGAGAGTCCATCGACGGGTAATATCACGGAAGAAAACAGTGTGAGCAGACAAGGTCGTATGATAGTTAAACCAACATGGTTTAAGGATTTTGAGTGCTACTAAATGTGTTTTATTGAGTCATTTGTTCTTTCCATTATTCATATTGTTGTGGCCAAAGTAACCTGTATTCATTTTCACTCATTTGTTGTAATATCTTATCCTTCTTTGACTTTCAAAAGCAATGAGACTCTTCGGATGTGATTTGTGCGCGATACAAATGTCCTGGACAGGACTTACTCCCCTGCCCTCGCCTTCCTCCTTCTATTCTTTTCTCCCTTTTTTTCCTTGAGGGAGGAGATGGGTTAAGATGGTATTTACTTCTAGAACCTTCCCACCCTTTCCATACCAGGCTCCCATACCCCCTTCTAATGTCATGTAATCAGCTGGCGTTCTAGAACGCCAGCTGAACACTGTCAGTTGGAAGAATGTCATTGGGGAGTGGACATGTGTTTTACTGCGGTGTCCTCCCATCTGGTGTACTGCTTTTCCTGCAACACACCTTCTTCGGTATACTGGTGTCCTCGCCTTTACAGCTGGCAGGGTTGAGGCTCTAAGTTTGCAACCTGACTAGATTTTCTACAGACTCGGGGAGGATATTAAATGAAGCAGTATTTGTGAAGTCAGTATCTTACTGATACACTATGCATTTAGGGCAGCTCTCTCTTCGCTTTGGGGCATTGAAATGAAGTAAAGCGCTATGCACATCGCCAGCGCCCACCACCTAACAGCACACTTCTGTGTAATCAAGGCAACTCCCTTTTCATTCGTTCATGGAGGGGCTCAAGGAAACAAAATGGAGGAAGGGGTTAAGGATGGGTGCATGGTGAGAGGGTAACTCAGTGAGGAAAACAGATCAAATCCCCCCCAAATTTAGAGAAGGTATGGCATAACATCCAGAGCTGCTGACTTTGGAACTGGGTTTCAGTCTCAGCGTCGGCTCTCCCCGTGCCTCGATGCAGTCATGCCGATCTGAAAAATGACAATAAAATGTTGCCAAGGGCTGATGCAGTGCAGAGCGAGAATGCTGTTGACAAAACAAAAAGAAAATATATACATACACACATACAAGGCTCGGACGAGCCGAAACGTTATGGTGGCATAAAACTACAAATAAAGAAATTTGCACTTACCTACTGGTCCGTGTCCGCTGTGGCAGCGGTGGGGAGAGAATTGCCACTGCTCAGCTGTGGAGTGTATATGTATGTGTATGTATGTGTATGTGTATATATATGTGTGTATATATATATATATATATATTTTGAGGCATGCACCGTTCCATTTATATATATTAAATAAATTAAAAAATCTGATTCCGGCTAAATCTTGAGTCCGTGTTCCTGTTTGGTGTACCAAGGCACTGGGGAATTGTGGAGTTGAGATATAGAGATAGATAGATATATATATATATATCAGGAAATGCACAGAAAGATTACAGTGGAACATTACCAGTAGTTAGTCCCTGCTCCGTGCGAGGAAACAAATGAGCACAAGGAGGGACAAAAAAGAACGATTACCCACTAGCAAGCAAGGCTTTTTTAAGGATGGTCAAAGTAACTAATAGCGAGAGAGAGAGGGGTGTAGCGAGAGAGAGAGAGGGGTGTAGCGAGAGAGAGAGAGGGGTGTAGCGAGAGAGAGAGAGGGGTGTAGCGAGAGAGGGGTGTAGCAAGAGAGAGAGAGGGGTGTAGCAAGAGAGAGAGGGGTGTAGCGAGAGAGAGAGGGGTGTAGCGAGAGAGAGAGAGAGGGGTGTAGCGAGAGAGAGAGGTGTAGCGAGAGAGAGAGGGGTGTAGCGAGAGAGAGAGAGAGGGGTGTAGCGAGAGACAGAGAGAGGGGTGTAGCGAGAGAGAGAGGGGTGTAGCGAGAGAGAGAGGGGTGTAGCGAGAGAGAGAGGGGTGTAGCGAGAGAGAGAGGGGTGTAGCGAGAGAGAGAGAGGGGTGTAGCGAGAGAGGGAGAGGGGTGTAGCGAGAGAGGGAGGGGTGTAGCGAGAGAGAGGGGTGTAGCGAGAGAGAGGGAGGGGTGTAGCGAGAGAGAGAGAGGGGTGTAGCGAGAGAGAGAGAGGGGTGTAGCGAGAGAGAGAGGGGTGTAGCGAGAGAGAGAGGGGTGTAGCGAGAGAGAGAGGGGTGTAGCGAGAGAGAGAGGGGTGTAGCGAGAGAGAGAGGGGTGTAGCGAGAGAGAGAGAGGGGTGTAGCGAGAGAGAGGGGTGTAGCGAGAGAGAGAGAGGGGTGTAGCGAGAGAGAGAGAGGGGTGTAGCGAGAGAGAGAGAGGGGTGTAGCGAGAGAGAGAGGGTGTAGCGAGAGAGAGGGTGTAGCGAGAGAGAGAGAGGGGTGTAGCGAGAGAGAGAGAGGGGTGTAGCGAGAGAGAGAGAGGGGTGTAGCGAGAGAGAGAGAGGGGTGTAGCGAGAGAGAGAGAGGGGTGTAGCGAGAGAGAGAGGGGTGTAGCGAGAGAGAGAGAGAGGGGTGTAGCAAGAGAGAGAGGTGTAGCGAGAGAGAGAGGTGTGTAGCGAGAGAGAGAGAGAGAGGGGTGTAGCGAGAGAGAGAGAGAGGGGTGTAGCGAGAGAGAGAGGGTGTAGCGAGAGAGAGAGAGAGGGGTGTAGCGAGAGAGAGAGGGGTGTAGCGAGAGAGAGAGAGAGGGTGTAGCGAGAGAGAGAGAGAGGGGTGTAGCGAGAGAGAGAGAGAGGGGTGTAGCGCGAGAGAGAGAGAGGGGTGTAGCGAGAGAGAGAGAGAGGGGTGTAGCGAGAGAGGGGTGTAGCGAGAGAGAGAGAGGGGTGTAGCGCGAGAGAGAGGGGTGTAGCGAGAGAGAGAGGGGTGTAGCGAGAGAGAGGGGTGTAGCGAGAGAGAGGGAGGGGTGTAGCGAGAGAGAGGGAGGGGTGTAGCGAGAGAGAGAGGGGTGTAGCGAGAGAGAGAGAGGGGTGTAGCGAGAGAGAGAGGGGTGTAGCGAGAGAGAGAGGGGTGTAGCGAGAGAGAGAGGGGTGTAGCGAGAGAGAGAGGGGTGTAGCGAGAGAGAGAGAGGGGTGTAGCGAGAGAGAGAGAGGGGTGTAGCGAGAGAGAGAGGGGTGTAACGAGAGAGAGAGGGGTGTAACGAGAGAGAGAGGGTGTAGCGAGAGAGAGAGAGAGGGGTGTAGCGAGAGAGAGAGAGGGGTGTAGCGAGAGAGAGAGAGGGGTGTAGCGAGAGAGAGAGAGGGGTGTAGCGAGAGAGAGAGGGGTGTAGCGAGAGAGAGAGAGGGGTGTAGCGAGAGAGAGAGAGAGAGAGGGTGTAGCGAGAGAGAGAGAGAGGGGTGTAGCGAGAGAGAGAGAGAGGGGTGTAGCAAGAGAGAGAGGTGTAGCGAGAGAGAGAGGGGTGTAGCGAGAGAGAGAGGGGTGTAGCGAGAGAGGGGTGTAGCGAGAGAGAGAGAGGGGTGTAGCGAGAGAGAGAGAGGGGTGTAGCGAGAGAGAGAGAGGGTGTAGCGAGAGAGAGAGAGGGGTGTAGCGGAGAGAGAGGGGTGTAGCGAGAGAGAGAGGGGTGTAGCGAGAGAGAGAGGGGTGTAGCGAGAGAGAGAGGGGGTGTAGCGAGAGAGAGAGGGGTGTAGCGAGAGAGAGAGGGGTGTAGCGAGAGAAAGAGAGGGGTGTAGCGAGAGAAAGAGGGGTGTAGCGAGAGAGAGAGAGGGGTGTAGCGAGAGAGAGAGAGAGGGGTGTAGCGAGAGAGAGAGAGGGGTGTAGCGAGAGAGAGAGAGAGGGGTGTAGCGAGAGAGAGAGAGAGGGGTGTAGCGAGAGAGAGAGAGAGGGGTGTAGCGAGAGAGAGAGAGAGGGGTGTAGCGAGAGAGAGAGAGAGGGGTGTAGCGAGAGAGAGAGAGAGGGGTGTAGCGAGAGAGGGGTGTAGCGAGAGAGAGAGGGGTGTAGCGAGAGAGAGAGGGGTGTAGCGAGAGAGAGAGAGGGGTGTAGCGAGAGAGAGAGAGGGGTAGCGAGAGAGAGAGAGAGGGGTGTAGCGAGAGAGAGAGAGAGGGGTGTAGCGAGAGAGAGGGGTGTAGCGAGAGAGGGGTGTAGCGAGAGAGGGGTGTAGCGAGAGAGAGAGGGGTGTAGCGAAAGAGAGAGGGGTGTAGCGAAAGAGAGAGGGGTGTAGCGAGAGAGAGAGGGGTGTAGCGAGAGAGAGAGGGGTGTAGCGAGAGAGAGAGGGGTGTAGCGAGAGAGAGAGGGGTGTAGCGAGAGAGAGAGGGGTGTAGCGAGAGAGAGAGGGGTGTAGCGAGAGAGAGAGGGGTGTAGCGAGAGAGAGAGGGGTGTAGCGAGAGAGAGAGGGGTGTAGCGAGAGAGAGAGGGGTGTAGCGAGAGAGAGAGGGGTGTAGCGAGAGAGAGAGGGGTGTAGCGAGAGAGAGAGGGGTGTAGCGAGAGAGAGAGGGGTGTAGCGAGAGAGAGAGGGGTGTAGCGAGAGAGAGAGGGGTGTAGCGAGAGAGAGAGGGGTGTAGCGAGAGAGAGAGGGGTGTAGCGAGAGAGAGGGGTGTAGCGAGAGAGAGGGGGTGTAGCGAGAGAGAGGGGGTGTAGCGAGAGAGAGGGGGTGTAGCGAGAGAGAGGGGGTGTAGCGAGAGAGAGGGGGTGTAGCGAGAGAGAGAGGGGTGTAGCGAGAGAGAGAGAGGGGTGTAGCGAGAGAGAGAGAGGGGTGTAGCGAGAGAGAGAGAGGGGTGTAGCGAGAGAGAGAGGGGTGTAGCGAGAGAGAGAGGGGTGTAGCGAGAGAGAGAGGGGTGTAGCGAGAGAGAGAGGGGTGTAGCGAGAGAGAGAGGGGTGTAGCGAGAGAGAGAGGGGTGTAACGAGAGAGAGAGAGGGGTGTAGCGAGAGAGAGAGGGGTGTAGTGCGAGAGAGAGAGGGGTGTAGCGCGAGAGGGGTGTAGCGCGAGAGAGAGGGGTGTAGCGCGAGAGAGAGAGGGGTGTAGCGCGAGAGAGAGAGGGGTGTAGCGCGAGAGAGAGAGGGGTGTAGCGCGAGAGAGAGAGGGGTGTAGCGCGAGAGAGAGAGGGGTGTAGCGCGAGAGAGAGAGGGGTGTAGCGCGCGAGAGAGAGGGGTGTAGCGCGAGAGAGAGAGAGGGGTGTAGCGAGAGAGAGGGGTGTAGCGAGAGAGAGGGGTGTAGCGAGAGAGAGAGGGGTGTAGCGAGAGAGGGGTGTAGCGAGAGAGAGAGGGGTGTAGCGAGAGAGAGAGAGGGGTGTAGTGAGAGAGAGAGAGGGGTGTAGCGAGAGAGAGAGACGAGAGAGAGAGGGGTGTAGCGAGAGAGAGAGAGAGAGAGGGGTGTAGCGAGAGAGAGGTGTAGCGAGAGAGAGAGGGGTGTAGCGAGAGAGAGAGAGAGGGGTGTAGCGAGAGAGGGGTGTAGCGAGAGAGAGAGAGGGGTGTAGCGAGAGAGGGGTGTAGCGAGAGAGAGAGAGGGGTGTAGCGAGAGAGAGAGGGGTGTAGCGAGAGAGAGAGGGGTGTAGCGAGAGAGAGAGGGGTGTAGCGAGAGAGAGAGGGGTGTAGCGAGAGAGAGAGGGTGTAGCGAGAGAGAGAGAGGGGTGTAGCGAGAGAGAGAGAGGGGTGTAGCGAGAGAGAGAGAGGGGTGTAGCGAGAGAGAGGGGTGTAGCGAGAGAGAGAGGGTGTAGCGAGAGAGAGAGAGGGGTGTAGCGAGAGAGAGAGAGGGGTGTAGCGAGAGAGGGGTGTAGCGAGAGAGAGAGGGGTGTAGCGAGAGAGAGAGGGGTGTAGCGAGAGAAAGAGAGAGGGGTGTAGCGAGAGAAAGAGAGAGGGGTGTAGCGAGAGAGAGGGGTGTAGCGAGAGAGAGAGGGGTGTAGCGAGAGAGGGGTGTAGCGAAAGAGAGAGGGGTGTAGCGAAAGAGAGAGGGGTGTAGCGAAGAGAGAGAGGGGTGTAGCGAAAGAGAGAGGGGTGTAGCGAAGAGAGAGGGGTGTAGCGAAAGAGAGAGGGGTGTAGCGAGAGAGAGAGGGGTGTAGCGAGAGAGAGAGGGGTGTAGCGAGAGAGAGGGGGTGTAGCGAGAGAGAGAGGGGTGTAGCGAGAGAGAGAGGGGTGTAGCGAGAGAGAGAGGGGTGTAGCGAGAGAGAGAGGGGTGTAGCGAGAAGGAGAGGAGGGGTGTAGCGAGAGAGAGAGGGGTGTAGCGGAGAGAGAGGGGTGTAGCGAGAGAGAGGGGTGTAGCGAGAGAGAGGGGGTGTAGCGAGAGAGAGGGGGTGTAGCGAGAGAGAGGGGGTGTAGCGAGAGAGAGAGGGGTGTAGCGAGAGAGAGGGGGTGTAGCGAGAGAGAGAGGGGTGTAGCGAGAGAGAGAGAGGGGTGTAGCGAGAGAGAGAGAGGGGTGTAGCGAGAGAGAGAGAGGGGTGTAGCGAGAGAGAGAGGGTGTAGCGAGAGAGAGAGGGGTGTAACGAGAGAGAGAGAGAGGGGTGTAGCGAGAGAGAGAGGGGTGTAGCGAGAGAGAGGGGTGTAGCGAGAGAGAGAGAGGGGTGTAGCGAGAGAGAGAGGGTGTAGCGAGAGAGAGAGGGGTGTAACGAGAGAGAGAGAGAGGGGTGTAGCGCGAGAGAGAGAGGGGTGTAGCGCGAGAGAGAGAGGGGTGTAGCGCGAGAGAGAGAGGGGTGTAGCGCGAGAGAGAGAGGGGTGTAGCGCGAGAGAGAGAGGGGTGTAGCGCGAGAGAGAGAGGGGTGTAGCGCGAGAGAGAGAGGGGTGTAGCGCGAGAGAGAGAGGGGTGTAGCGCGAGAGAGAGAGGGGTGTAGCGCGAGAGAGAGAGGGGTGTAGCGCGAGAGAGAGAGGGGTGTAGCGCGAGAGAGAGAGGGGTGTAGCGCGAGAGAGAGAGGGGTGTAGCGCGAGAGAGAGAGGGGTGTAGCGCGAGAGAGAGAGGGGTGTAGCGCGAGAGAGAGAGGGGTGTAGCGCGAGAGAGAGAGGGGTGTAGCGCGAGAGAGAGAGGGGTGTAGCGCGAGAGAGAGAGGGGTGTAGCGCGCGAGAGAGAGGGGTGTAGCGCGCGAGAGAGAGGGGTGTAGCGCGCGAGAGAGAGGGGTGTAGCGCGCGAGAGAGAGGGGTGTAGCGCGCGAGAGAGAGGGGTGTAGCGCGCGAGAGAGAGGGGTGTAGCGCGCGAGAGAGAGGGGTGTAGCGCGCGAGAGAGAGGGGTGTAGCGCGCGAGAGAGAGGGGTGTAGCGCGCGAGAGAGAGGGGTGTAGCGCGCGAGAGAGAGGGGTGTAGCGCGCGAGAGAGAGGGGTGTAGCGCGCGAGAGAGAGGGGTGTAGCGCGCGAGAGAGAGGGGTGTAGCGCGCGAGAGAGAGGGGTGTAGCGCGCGAGAGAGAGGGGTGTAGCGCGAGAGAGAGGGGTGTAGCGCGAGAGAGAGGGGTGTAGCGCGAGAGAGAGGGGTGTAGCGCGAGAGAGAGGGGTGTAGCGCGCGAGAGAGAGGGGTGTAGCGCGCGAGAGAGAGGGGTGTAGCGCGCGAGAGAGAGGGGTGTAGCGCGCGAGAGAGAGGGGTGTAGCGCGCGAGAGAGAGGGGTGTAGCGCGAGAGAGAGGGGTGTAGCGCGAGAGAGAGGGGTGTAGCGCGAGAGAGAGGGGTGTAGCGCGAGAGAGAGGGGTGTAGCGCGAGAGAGAGGGGTGTAGCGCGAGAGAGAGGGGTGTAGCGCGAGAGAGAGGGGTGTAGCGAGAGAGAGAGGGGTGTAGCGAGAGAGAGGGGTGTAGCGAGAGAGGGGTGTAGCGAGAGAGAGAGGGGTGTAGCGAGAGAGAGAGGGGTGTAGCGAGAGAGAGAGGGGTGTAGCGAGAGAGAGAGGGGTGTAGGCGAGAGAGAGGGGTGTAGCGAGAGAGAGAGGGGTGTAGCGAGAGAGAGAGGGGTGTAGCGAGAGAGAGGGGTGTAGCGAGAGAGAGGGGGTGTAGCGAGAGAGAGGGGGTGTAGCGAGAGAGAGGGGGGTGTAGCGAGAGAGAGGGGGTGTAGCGAGAGAGAGGGGTGTAGCGAGAGAGAGGGGGTGTAGCGAGAGAGAGAGAGAGGGGGGTGTAGCGAGAGAGAGAGGGGTGTAGCGAGAGAGAGGGGTGTAGCGAGAGAGAGAGAGGGTGTAGCGAGAGAGAGAGAGGGGTGTAGCGAGAGAGAGAGGGGTGTAACGAGAGAGAGGGGGTGTAGCGAGAGAGAGGGGGTGTAGCGAGAGAGAGGGGGGTGTAGCGAGAGAGAGGGGGGTGTAGCGAGAGAGAGGGGGGTGTAGCGAGAGAGAGAGAGGGGGGTGTAGCGAGAGAGAGAGAGGGGTGTAGCGAGAGAGAGAGAGGGGTGTAGCGAGAGAGAGGGGTGTAGCGAGAGAGAGAGAGGGGTGTAGCGAGAGAGAGAGAGCGGGGTGTAGCGAGAGAGAGAGAGGGGGTGTAGCGAGAGAGAGAGAGAGGGGGTGTAGCGAGAGAGAGAGAGAGAGGGGGTGTAGCGCGAGAGAGGGGTTGACGCCACATCCTCTCCTTGAGTTGAGAGATTTTGAATTTTGAGACTTTTGAGCATCCACACAGCAGCCCGGCAGGCCCAGTGATCGGACAAGGGGATTACCCAAACTCAGACCCTTGTTCTCCTAAGAGAATAGACCCACAGTGGCGCAGAATTCTTCTTCTGTCTTTATTAATTAGGGGTTGGAGGTAAAGCAAACTGCACGAGGTAAACCACCATGGAAGCCCGTCCCCTCCCTCTTGTTCCGGCCTATAGACAGTTGGGGTGCCTGGAGTGCTTTTTTTTGTTGTTGTTAATACTCACCTGACAGGCCCTCCTGCAAAGCCCACAAATCTGTCAAGACAGTCAAGTGGGAGCCCTTCTCTGAGCTGCGCCCTGGATACAGGCCAGAGCCTAGCAATTAGAATCATTGCCACGGGTAATTTCCCATTTGTGGGTGAAATAGCATAAATCATGGGTCATAATTCGCCTCGTGGTAATCTAATTACCGCCGTGGGTATTACCGCTGCCAGCCGGGCGCTCTCATGAGGCCTTTCAAAGTAAAAAGCGAAAACTCTGGGAGTGTCTTACTGTGCACAAAGAAAAATGCTATTGATGCTGACTGACCAAAGTTTACTGTTCAAACCCAAATCCTAAAACTCATTTTATTGGAACCGATTTAACATGGAAAAATGTATACACATGGCATACAAACGTATGGAAAAGTAACAAGCATTGGCATTGCCAATAGGTCTCGCTTTTGGGCCCTTATAAGTAGTTATGCAGCATAATTTCCTTGTTGCAACAACATAAAATGTCGCATGCATAAACACTTAGATGGTCCCAAAAGCGAGCCCTATTGGCTATTTGCAATGCAATAAGTCTTGCATTTAGGCAACTTTAAGCTGTTGGCATGGCATAGTAAATGACAATGCCTTTTCAATTTATTGTAAAAGTAAAAATTTTTGAAAGTTATTGTCATTTACAATGCCATTATGTTCAATTTAAGTAAATGGGAGACCTATAGCATTGCAAATGATTGTTATTTATGATGTGTATCACCTAGTGGGATGCAATGATGGAAAATGCAAAATAGAAATAGGATGGCATAATGTTTTTGTGCTGAGTGTTGTTGTGTTGGTGTTTATTGGTGTTTTTGGTTTTTGAAGTTGTGGTGGTACTGACTGGTGTTGTGGTGGTGATGAGTGTATATGTGTAGCTGCTAATTAAAATTTTGGTGTTTTAGAGTGATGATGGGGAAGTGCACATTGATGAAGCGTTGATGTTGCGTTGTTCCTGTGATATTTAATATAGTTTTGTTTGTGTTGTGGTGAGTGTTTTTTTTTGTGGTGCTAAGTGATGCTGGCATTGATTTTGTAGTTGATGTATTGGTGGTGAGTTGTGCTGTGGTGGTATTGTGTGATGATGTGTTGATGCTGAGTGGTGCTGTGATGCATATTGATCTTGGTGTTGTGCTGAGTGGTGTTGTGGTGGTGCAGATTGATGGTGTTGTTAGGTAGAGTGATGCATGTGTTGCGCTGAGTACTACAGGCGTTGTGTGACTGAATGTTGGAGATGTGTTGACTGATGCAGAGTATGGTGTGAGTGATGCAGTTGTTGCGCTGAATGATGCAGGTATTGTAGATAGAGTGATGTACTTATGTTTGCTGACGTATGCATTATTTTTGTAGAGTGTTGCAAGTGTTGAGTGTAGCGATGCAAGTGTTGTGCGTTTTTTTGCGGCGTTGTGGTGAGTATTTTATGTGTTTTGCGATGAGTGTTGCATGTGTTGTGATGAATGATGTTGTTTTTCCTCTTAGTGCAGCATGTGTTGTGCTGTTTGATGCTGTGGTGTTGTAGAGTTATGTTGTGGTGTAGTGTTTCTGATGTAAAGTGATGCCAATAGGTCTCGCTTGTGGGACCTTATAAGTATTTAGTTTTGCAGCACAATATGATGAGTGGCGTTGCGTGGGTGAGTGGCGTTGCGTGGGTGAGTGACGGCGCGCGGGTGAGTGGCGGTGCGCGGGTGAGTGGCGGTGCGCGGGTGAGTGGCGGTGCGCGGGTGAGTGGCGGTGCGCGGGTGAGTGGCGGTGCGCGGGTGAGTGGCGGTGCGCGGGTGAGTGGCATGGCGCGGGTGAGTGGCTTGGCGCGGGTGAGTGGCTTGGCGCGGGTGAGTGGCGGTGCGCGGGTGAGTGGCGTTGCGCGGGTGAGTGGCGTTGCGCGTGTGAGTGGCGTTGCGCGTGTGAGTGGCGTTGCGCGTGTGAGTGGCGCTGCGCGCACGAGTGGCGCTGCGCGCGTGAGTGGCGCTGCGCGCGTGAGTGGCGGTGCGCGGGTGAGTGGCGGTGCGCGGGTGAGTGGCGGTGCGTGGGTGAGTGGCGGTGCGTGGGTGAGTGGCGTTGCGTGGGTGAGTGGCGTTGCGTGGGTGAGTGGCGTTGCGTGGGTGAGTGGCGTTGCGTGTGTGAGTTGCGTTGCGTGTGTGAGTGGCATTGCGTGGGTGAGTGGCGTTGCGTGGGTGAGTGGCGTTGCGTGGGTGAGTGGCGTTGCGTGGGTGAGAGGCGTTGCGTGTGTGAGCGGCGTTGCGTGTGTGAGCGGCGTTGCGTGTGTGAGCGGCGTTGCGTGTGTGAGCGGCGTTGCGTGTGTGAGTGGCGTTGCGTGTGTGAGTGGCGTTGCGTGTGTGAGTGGCGTTGCGTGTGTGAGTGGCGTTGCGTGGGTGCAAGAAGGATATTGTGCTGCAAAACTAAATACTTATAAGGTCCCACAAGCGAGACCTATTGGCTATGCCAATGCTTTTTTTTGTTCTGTCGTCTCCTTGGGGTCGGTTGTTCAAGACACAGTAATATTTAGTGCTAGCGAGTAGGACCCGTGTGGCTTCCTGTTTACATACATGCCACTTCACCTTCTTATTGTCAATTAATTTATGTTCACTTTTCTTCCATTATGATTCTGCTTGTTACTTTCTCGATAATAATGAATTTGACCAGCGGGGTACAAAGAACGCATTACCTCAAAATAGGGGTTTGCTTGTTTGAACATAGTTTTACGGGGCAAGTCACGATTATAAATCTACAGCAGTGACTGTTCCAGCGGAGCATAGTGGGGGTAGGAACCTTGGTGCACGCTTGTTCTGATTGCTCAGTTTGACATAAGAGGAAGGATATAGGACCTTGAGAAGAAAAGGATTTATTTGCACACATGCTGAATTTAGTGCACAGGCGGCATTGCACAACACCAGTAGCACAGCGCCGATGTTCCAACTTTGGTTTGTCTCCCGTCACCCTTAGTAGGCTGACTGCGTTGACTTGGGTATGTGATCGCGCGAGTTAGTTAGCAAAGTATGATACCCATAGTTTTGTGCGATTAGGCAACTCCCGGTTTCAATGCAGGAGTATTTGGGTGAAATTAATAATATGAAGAGCAGAATCAAACGGTGGCGCAATCAAACATGAAAAAAATTACATTCATTAATACTAACAAAGAAGGGATTATATCACCCGATTAGATTTTCTCAGAAAGAGAAGGAATTTAAAAATTTTACTGCAATTTATTCATAGGTAAATGCTGTCTAATGAGTCAACAACACGGCGCAAGTGATCAATATTTACAGTGACTCAGTGGATAAAGTGCAAGGGAGAACAACACGAGTGGTGGGGGAACGCACGCAGGGAGACAAAGTGAAAAAAAAAACAACACGTACCTGATAAATGCAGAGCGGCCGGGAAACTGAAAGTACGGCCGGCCTGTGGCCGGCCATGAATAATTAGGGGAGGAGAAGCCCTTTAATGTGCTGTGTTTGCGGGGAGAGAGAGGGGAGGTGCTGGTGTGGGAGGGGGGAGTTGCTGGTGTGGGAGGAGTGCTGTTAGGGGAGGAGAAGCCCTGGCCGTGAATGCTCGTGCATGTTCACGTGAACTGCAAGAAAACGCCGGGCTGAAACCCCTTAGTTTGAAGAGGATTTTGCCGACATGAATTCGATCCTATCCATTCCTGTGGAATGGGACAGGCTCGACCTAAAAATGATGTTGTGGTCGGGGAAGTGGCGGATTGCATATCATGTTGAGGGATGATTATTCACACCTCCCAGGAAGAATTAACACATGTTTAAGGACCTGGAATGAAATTTAAGATTTCGGTTTTTGCACAAGAAATAATCCCAGTTTTACAAAGTGGAGGCAACATAGGTCTGGACTCCACATTTCTTACCTGATAGCAAAGACGTGATTTTAGTTCTGCTAGCTGTTGAGTTCCAGCAGGTTCCTGCTGCCATGAAGAGGCTGCAATGCGCTTTGCGAGCTCGAGCTTTTTTCCGCCCGAATAGTGAATGCAGTGGAGTATGTGAGCTGAGAATAAAGAGATTTAAGGTACAGCCAGTAAAAGTAATCAGCTGTGCTAAATTAAACAAGCATTGCTAGCACTGTGCTGCTGGAAACATGAAGGGCGGTGTCGGAGTTTACTGCGTTTCAAATTTTGCACAGCAAAATGCCTGTTTATCTTATCCAAACTGTGCTAACATTTACCAGCATTTTTAGCAACACCGTGCTGTTCAAAAGGAAAAGAATGTGCCGAAGGAGTGAGGTGAACCACTGCTGTAGGGGCGGTGTGAGAGCATGGGCGAGAGCAAAACGAAGTACGGCGGGAAAGCAAACGGGCGAGAAAGAGCCACTCGGAGCATGGGGGAGAGAATCGCACAGAAGCGACGTGGTAATCTAATTACCGCCGTTGGTATTACCACTGCCAGCCGGGCGCTCTCATGAGGCCTTTCAAAGAAAAAAGCGAAAACTCTGGGGGTGTCTTACTGTGCACAAAGAAAAATGCTATTGATGCTGACTGACCAAAGTTTACTGTTCAAACCCAAATCCTATAACTCATTTTATTGGAACCGATTTAACATGGAAAAATGTATACACGTAGCATACAAACGTATGGAAAAGTAACAAGCTCTTGGCATTGCTGTGGGGAGGAGAAATGCGACACGGCCTAGCGGCCGTGAAAAGTGAAGTGAAGGCCGCGAAAATGAGAAGCAAACGAAGAAAGGCTTTGAAGGAAAGGGGTGAGGTCTCTCGGGAAATAAAAAGAGGGCAAAAGAAACAACGAGCGAGAAAGAAACAAAGAGAAGGGAAAGGAATTAAAAGTCGAAGAGGGAATAAAAAAAACAAGCCGGTACGTTAGAAGGGAGACAAGCTCTTGGCATTGCTGTGGGGAGGAGAAATGCGACACGGCCTGGCGGCTGTGAAAAGTGCGAAATGAAAGCCTTTGATGCAGCAGGGGGCGGAGCGGATCCCTTTCAAGTGAAGCTGCTGGCGGCACCTCGCTGGGGAAGCAACAGATGGCTGGCTTTCATGTGCACGCGCTTTTTAGGTCAATGCGCTTGCGCATTGAGCTTGCTTTTCACGGGCACAGCATCAAATCACCGATGTTTAAGCTCTCGTTAAGCCCCAACATCTCTCGCAAGCCAGGCTCGACCTAAAAAGGCAATGTGCTGCCTAGACTCAACATAAAGAGGACTGCAACAGGGAAGAAAGATTTAATTTGCTACTAAGGAAGACGGCCGCGGGAAGGAGCTCTAGGATCTATCCCCCCCCCCACCTACACCCCAAGAGAAATAGGACTCACCGGAACAAAACCAGACAGTGGTGAGCTAGATTCACATCGCAGCCTCCACAAGAAACAACGATCCACGCCCCATACCTCTAGGACGGCAAGCACTCCCTCTGTGATCGCTGCGGTGGAACTCTACAAGCGATTCCTGGACAGCTCCGTATTGAACCCACAAGACTCCCAAATCGGATGGAAGATCACACCTAGACACAGCTCCCAGGAACCTAGATCTAGGAGAAGCCAACACCATACCAGGGCCGAGCCCCCTTCGCTTCTGAGACTGCCTGACCCCTCAATGGCCACCCATGCCTCCCCTTGGATCTCTTCCCAGTAAAGGAGTAAAAGGCCCAGCGTAGCATCGGTAAACTCTTAGCAGTGAGGCTTGGCTTCCACGACCCTGGATTGAGATGAAGCCGACACTGGTCTAGCACTAAGCTTCACTCCACTGTCGAAAACGCCTGACCGTATGAGGGCCGCCATACCCACGGATTCACGGAGTAGTATCTACTGTTAAAGACCGGAACAACTCTACAAAACTACCTCAATCCCGTCGAGCACCGCAATCAAGTCGCCACCGCTACGCTGGTCATCAAAACACGTCAGGGTCCCGACCTCCACGCCACTTACCGGCTTGCCTGACCCTTCGATGGTTGTCAGGAGTTAACTCTCGGGTATTTATGCTGCACTGGTGACGACCGGATTGCACAAAAGAAGCGGTCCACTCATCGAACCATCACATCCTCCCACCCCGCACACACTGGGCATTATCCTCCATATGAGCGCTGTCACTACAGGAAAACCAACGACATCAGCTCTACTGCCTGATCGCAAGATGGCCGCCCATGGCTGAGCCACAGACCTCCTCCAGGTGTCTAAACTGATCCGCCGAGACCCGCTAACTCAGGAGAAGGAGCTTCTCAAGCAGCCCCCCCCGCATCATCTCTCCTCTGACGCACCGGCTATGGCAACAAGGAGTCACGGGCCCGCGTAGACATTACTCAGTTGCCCGACTCCAAAATGGCCACCCTCGCCCCAGTCTCGGAACTTTATTGTCCGTCGTAGCTCCGCAGGTGTGTCCTTGTCATCCTAAAAGTGGGTGCCAACTAAGGGTCCTGTGCAGCTACTCGCCCCGATTAGATACTCTTGGCAACAAGGACTCACTGGCTAGCAGGTAACTAACCCAGATGCCGACCCCATTACTGTGGCCTCGTGATCCCAGTCACGCCAGAGGACCAGGATCTCAGTCAACCCAGAGGACCGGGATCTCAGTCAACCCAGTTGATCAGTACCACCGGCCCCCATCCTAGGGTAAAAGCCAAGCTCAGACCCACAGACCCATAACTATAGGCCCACTGCCTCCCCTTCTCACCACGAGATACATACCACTGGGAGGGCGGCCCCTGACCACTTCGAATCCCCCACCCGGTTAGAGCCACGATCTCCCCCTCATGGAAACGTTACATAAACCACCCCTAAGAGAATCCCCCACTCACCCAACCAAGATAAAAATGCCACCTGCTACACCAATTTTCACTAGCCACCCCGTACTAACCTACCTGAAACCACACGGCCCGAACTCCTTCGCGGTCGGTTTCCCTCTCAACCTCTCACATAAAGCAAAAAAAAAACTTCAAACATAAGACCGATTACACAGCACCCAGAAACAATATTTGCAGACATATACAACTGCTCCTCCAAAAGGTCAGATAAAAATGGATCTCGTTTTCCATACAGAAAGACCCATAACTGGAACGCCATGCTCAGAGCACGGCTACACATCTACAAAGCTACTAACACTCCCCATAGCTGCAAACTGACAATCTCACTCAATAACCGCCAGATGCGGAGCGGGAACACTTCTGTAACCATCTACTCGAACCGCACAGTTCTGATACAAGCCAACAATAATAACCTAGAGGCTTTCAACTCACTCTTCCCCACACTAGGAAACGCCCTCTTGCCCACTTTGACCTTGCCCTACCCATTCCCTACCCCCGGTTAGCGTGTCTAGCAAGGAGAGTCGATTGACCATTCCCGCGCCCTTTACTAGAACCACCACCCTCCCTCCTCGAGACACCACCCTCCCTCCTCGAGACACCTCCCTCACCTCCACCCCTACGAATAAGGTTCTCAGTTCCTCTGCTGAGCGGCTCCCTCACCCTCCCCTTTCTTATCACCTCCATCTGCAAACCAGGAATGACCCATACCTGCAATCACAGACCCCCAACTACTTCACTCCACCAGTAGGTAACACGAAGGCGGAACCGCGACATGAGTCACTTCACCCCTTGCCCACGGTCCCAAACAGAGACAACACGGACAGCACAACACTGACATGCCCACCACCTCTCGGGTCGACCCTGCCCAAGACACCCTCTCCCCCGCCTCGGAAATCATGATGCAGCAACTCGCCCTACTAGAAAGCCAGCTAGAAACCATAATCCGGGGCCTGAATGGAATATTAACTAACCTCGACACAGTGCAAAAGCCTAACCAAACGCCTCCCTGGACTCCCACTCTGCCCAACTCCACCCAACTAAGGCCTGCCAAGGTTCCGCGCCCTACTGGGTTCCCATTCACCCTCGGGACCCTGTCACAGAGACCCATATGAACTGATACTGAGAATCGGATAGAGAGACCCATAAGAACTAAAGCTGCAATGTCCTCAATGGAAGCGGCTGACCTAGCTTCAACGTACGACTCTCCCTCCACAGCCTCCCCAAGATCCAAGTGATCACTGGAGTCGAAAGAGATCACCCCACCTCTGTAATCCCGAAGACTCCCGGCACTCCTCACTACCCTCCCCAGGTCGCCACCTGCAAAGAAACAGAATAAAGAGGTGCCCTCCACCAACTGCATGCTCATAAACTGCAGATTAGCCTCCAAACAGGCAACAGTACTAGCACAAGCCAATCTTTCCCACGACATAGACATCGCGTTCATCATGAAGACCTGGCTAAACAAATTCTCCTACCCAAGCGTGGATACGCTTGTGCCCCCAGGTTTTACAAATATCAACGACAGGAAAGATCAAAGAGGAGGGGGTATAGTAATCATACACAACAACATCTTCAAAGTGGAAACCGACACCTGCAAGTACTGCACCTTTGAATGCCTTACCGCTAACATCAAGACAAGTGATAACAGAGCAATACTCCGACATCTTCTATATTATCCCCCATGCAACACAACTGCATTCGGGTAACACTTCTCTGACCTCACTGCTCACTCGCAGACACAAACAACTTAATTCTTGGTGACCTCAACCTACGTTGGAATGAAGTAAACAACTCGCTAATTCAAACCCTGAACAATCTCCTACAGGACAACAATCATACAAAACACTGCTCAGAGGGGCAATCCTGGATGCCATTATTGCCAAATGCGATGCAGTTACGATTGACCACATCCTACCCGTGGACTGGTCCGACCACCACATCATCCTATTCTACATCAACCAAATGGTCCTATTGCAACCCCACCCCCTTGCAAGACCGCCCCCCAAATGGATTCGAAATATTACTCGGATCCCCCTAGCCGACCTAGAAGAAAGGATAAGCTCTCTCCTCCCCAGTGCCACAGATCATCTCTCCACAACTGAACTCACCTCTCACTACAACTTAAATATGACGTCCACACCTGATCAACTAGCCCCTCTGAAATAAAAAAAAAAACAGGAACATTCCATCCAGATCATGGTTTAACACGGACATCAACGACGAAAGGAGACAACTTCGAGCCACAGAAAGACTCTGGAGGAACCACCCTTCCGCTATTTGTCTTTAACTATGCCAAGCAGCGCGCAGGAAGTACAAAAAATACATCAATTACAAAAAAAACGTTTTCAGCACCGCGCTGGACAACGCAAAAAACAGACCCAAGAAGCTCTTTAACATCATTAGGCAACAAACCTCCACGCCCACTGCTTCCTCAGTTCGAGCATCCAAAGAACTGTGTGACAACTTCGACAACTTCTTTAACGACAAAATCACCAAGCTAGAGCTCTCACTAGACACCAACCTCACCCAGCCCCAACAATAGCCCGACGCCTGGAACTGAAGATAACGCATCTAAGCCCCCTCCAAAACCCTGGAAATCCTTCAATCCCATTCAGGAAGCAGAGATAGTCAACTGATCACCACCGCCAATCCCTCATCCCACGTCCTAGACCAGCAACCCACTCAACTGACCAAAGTGCTGAAACTCGCCCTAGCCCCGCTCTGGTGCAAGATCATAAACAGTTCCTTGAGAACTGGAGTCGTACTAGACTGCCTCAAAGTAGTAAAAGTCACGCCACTGCTGAAAAAAACCAGGCCTAGACACAAGTGATCTGAAAAACTTCTGATCCGTCTCCAACTTACCTCTTCTATCCAAAATCCTAGAAAGATGCGTACTCCCACAACTGTCTCAACACTTTGTCAGCATCAACCCTCTTGATCCTCACCAATCTGGTTTCAGAAAAGGCTGCAGCACCGAAACCGCAATCCTCAACGTCATTGATGATACCCACAAGTCACTTGATTCGGACCAATGCTGCCTACTCATTCTCCTATACCTATCGGCAGCTTTCAACACGGGCGACCACAAACTTCTCATTAAGGTTCTTCAAGAAAGGGCAGGCCTAGATGAGGTGGTCCTACACGGGTTCTCCTGCTTCCTCCACAACCGCACCCAAAGAATAAAAATCAAAAACTTTGCGTCCGACCTACACCCCATCAGCAGGGGTGTCCCACAAGGGTCAGTGCTCTCCCTGCAACGTTTCAACATCTACATGGAATCCCTCACTACCTTACTCAAAAAATCCAACATCCCCTTCCATCTATACGCAGACGACACGCAGATCTATCTGGAAACCTCCTCCATTGATGACATCCAGAGACTCAATGACACACTAAGAGAAGTCCAACTCTGGCTCTCAAGTAACCACCTAAAACTCAATTAAGAGAGAACGGAAATACTCCTCATCTCCAACAAAGAAGAGAACCTCCAAATTGCAGAATGGCTCAAAGCTATTGATGCACCCTGGTGAAGTCCGTAAAATCTCTAGGTAACACCCTAGACCCAAAACTGAACAGGACCAAACACATTAAGAACTCCACAAAGAGCGCCTTCCTCAACTTGAAGCTACTTAACAAAATAAAACCCTTCCTTCCGCCCAAGGACCTTAAACTAGCCACTCAAGCATTGGTGTGGTCTTGGCTAGACTAAGGGAATGCAGTCCTCTCTGGTACAGCAAAGTTACACCTTGCTCCACTCAAAACAACTCTCAATGCAGAAGCCAGAATGATCACTGGAGTTAAGAAATTCAAGCACATCTCACCCGCACTCAGAGAACTAAAATGGCTCCCAATTGAAATGCTGGCTAGCTTCAGAACAGCCTGCCTCACACACAAAGACCTTCACACAGGCAAACCAGAATACCTGGCTTCCAAACTCAAAAAAGCCGGTCAGATCAGGAACCTCAGGAGCTCCAACACTCTACTACTCATCCCGCTGATAAGATCGCATCGTCTCCATCACGCCCCGGCACTGCTGTGTATCCGGACACTGGTCAAACACATCGCGTATCTTCCTTCTCATGAAGACCGCCAACCACCCTTAAAGGAATCTACCAACAAGCGCCCTGTGAGCCGCTTTTTTAAGGAAATCGCCATCAAGCGCCTTTTGATTCCTAATCAGCCGAATCCACCCTGCGTAAGCCGGATCTATAACGCCATCGCCCAATCTGGGTCCTGAACCCAAGTTTAATACGCTTAGCAAATTGAAGCGAGGCTTAATAATGTATTCAGGCAAATTTATTGTTTTTACAGTCCTGATGATGATCCTTAACTATCTGAGTAATAGATCGAAACGTCGACTTTCTTAAGTGGACATACATGCAACCAATGTGTATTAAATTGTATAGGCATTTATATAGCGCACTACTTACCCGTAGGGTCCCAAGGCGCTTCGACCGCTGCGAAACCCTTCCTGGCTTCCCTGAGAGATGGTCCCTTAATGGGTATCTCCAGGGTGAGACCAGGCATCCCCGGCGGTCTGGTGGGGCCGTTAGTGAAGATGAGGCAAGCTAATGCCCAGAGTTGCCGAGTGTGAACGCTGATCAGAGTGGGCACCGAGGCGAGAGAGTTATCGAGTCCGCTGACCCTGGTCCAGAAACCTGCCGCGCCGGGAATCGAACCCTGGTCCCGGGCCGTCCTCTGCTCTCGGGTCTGCCGCCTCTAACCAGTGAGCCACACTACTTCACTTTGTATGGTCCACTCTGGAGAACACTGTTTATAATGATTCAAAAGTGTCCAGTCTGCTCGCTTTTTCTTCTTTGCCTGTGAACTTTACTGCTCTAATTCTTGCTTCTATTTTCTTCTCTTTCTCACTAGTTCGGTACAGGATTGTGCCCCTTACTAGTAACTATTTGTTGTATTCCCCTTATTTGCTTTGATTGTAACAAAATAAAAATCCTGGTCCGGTTGGACAGGATAAGTATATAGTTCCTATTGTGCTCTATATAAAAATTGCTTATATCTCTAATTATGCTCAGGACCTTTGTTCACGCAAAATAACTCATCCGGCTGAAAACACGCAAACAAAAACCGCGGCATGGTCCTTCGCTGGTAACATGCCCAAAATCTGAAACTCTATTCACCCCCACATCATAACTATCCCCTCCTTTGCAAAATCCAAAACACTGCTCCAAGTCCTTTTCCTCAATCGTTCCCTAGCAAACCGATAGATCCGCCGAAGTGCTTTAGCCGGCAAATTGCATGACTTGGACTCTGTGTCCTGTGACCTCTAGCTCCTACACCTCCCGGACCCCTGCCTCGTTTCCTCCTCCCCAAAAAAAGGAGCTCTGCCCAAGCAACAGCACTCATACAAGATACTACAGGACTTCTGTGCCTCGAGGTTACACAACCTGCTGGGACTTTCTTACCTTGTTCTATTCTATTATTGCATTCTGTAACTTTCGCAGTACTACTGTTGTAAAGCGCTCAGATACCCTCGGGTCTGGCCAGCGCTATAGAAAGCTTCATAATAAATAAATTCACATTTATAGCATGGAAAAACAATGAAAATTACAGGATGAGGGTGGGATTGCATTCTCTCAGCTCCTCAGTTCAACATGAACTCTGCAATGGAATTATGGATTCACTAGACATCTGCTGTTCACTTGCATACACTCCAGAAGTCCATACTTGAACTGAATACCTAGTCATCCAACAGTCTCCCTGCTGCATCCCAAAGCTATTGCTTGCTGCCTTAGGATTCCAATCGTAGCTTTTCCTTCAGAAAGAAGATGTTTTGCAAGTGATTTCCCCTATCACTGGTTAATGACCTAATGTAAATATGCTTGCAGTAAATTGAATACAAATGTCATTTACATACTCCAACAGTAACTATTAATAAATAACCTAGAGAGTCATGTTTAATGTGCTATTGCACTTGAATGTTGTCACACATCTATAAGGGCAGATTTGCAGAATGAGGCTTCATATCAAAAGCTACAAATATTACCAATTTCAAATGTCCAAAGAGGAACTACATTTATTTATTTAGTGTTTTATATAGTGCAAACGTGACCCTTTAGGGTGTCAGAGCGCTTAACACAGATGTAGTGGTCCCGAATGCGACCGATATATGCATGCCTAAGTTTATGTTGCTTGCTAACATAAACCAGTGGACAGCAAAAGTTCTCAGGACTTAAAAAAATGTATCCGAGACTGAACGAATGTGTCAAATTACAAATTATCTGTTATCTCAGTAGCTTAAAGAGATAGGGGACCCAGGAAAGGCCTATGTAGATCCCAATAGGAATCGCTTCAGGAAGTAATTGTGGGGCCCTCTGAATTATATGGCTCCTCCGGATATCATCACTTTCTGGGAAAGGTATGCAGGTGTTTTTGAGTGTAGCCCCTTATGTGTGATACAGGCCAGTTTGAGTTGTGCTCTTTGTATGTAGCCAGTTAGTGTGGAGAGAGGTGATCAAATTTTCTAGATCCAGTTAGGAGTCTTGCTGCTGCGTTGAGACAAGCTTTTAGCAGCGCTTTGGAGGTCTTGGGCAGGCCAGATAAAGTTGAGCAACCACATTCGATCCTCGTGCTGACCAACACCTAAACCGCCATTTTGAGGTCTGACGTTTCTAGGAATGGTTTTGGTTTTCTAAGACAACTCAGGTGGTACTGGGTGCTTTTAGCCATCAAGTTGATGTGGATTTGCATGTTCAGGTTCTTGTCCAAAGTGATTGCTAGTGATTTGGTCCACTAAAGTAGAGGTGCAGTTAAGCGCGGTGATCAGTGTGGTCCATTCCTTTATTTCAGAAGAGAATTTGGTGGGTAAATTAACGAGAATTCTGTTTTTTTCTCATTTCGTTTAAGTTGATTACTTGTTAGCCATTAAATGGTCAACTTTAGCGCGTCAGACTTGATCTCCTCCAGTGACAAGACTTTAATGTAGATCTGCGTGTCTTCAGCATACATATGAAACAAGATGTTGGTGTGTCTTAGACTCTCAGCCAGAGGTTCCATGTAGAGGTTAAAAAGAGTTAGGGAAAGAGTTGATCCTTGCGGTACACCAATCGTAATAGGGGACAGCGATGATCGCTTTTGATTAACTAAAAATCTTTGTGATCTATTCTACAAGAAAGATTTTAACTATTCGAGGACAGTTCCCAACAAGCTGCTTCAGAGACGATCTAGAAGTTTATCATGTTTACGGTGTTGAACGCAGATGAAAGGTTCAGAAAAATGAAGACATGATTTGTCTTGGTCTAGAGCTTGCAAGGCCTAATCCACTATATGAAGTATTGTAGTTGCCTTACTATGGTCTGGTCTGAAACCGGATTGGCAGCCATCCAGAAGATTAAATTTAGAGATGAGTTGGCACAGTTGTTGAGCAGCAAAAAACACACAAGATGATGGACAGAGTGTTGCACAATGGCAAAAAATTCACCCCCAGTCATAGATCTGGGTTTAATCCATCGTTATTTTGCTCACCAAGCCACCCCAGTTCAGACAAGGCCATATGCAAATCAGCCTTGACCATGTGCCTCATGGGAACAGTCCAGCCCGAACTGCCAAGCCACGTCTTCCCTGGACCGGAATCAAGCATCCTAGGACCGGTTTCTGGCTATCAGCCGTCTTCAGCCAGGATCGCTTGACTCCAGTGACGTAGTGAGCACGGGACCCACGTCTGGGCATACCCTTCCCACATAGGGTGAACAACAAAACAAATTTTTCTAGCACTTTCGCTATTAAGTGAAAATTGGATACTGGCCTGAAATTATTTAGGTCAGCAGCGTTCGATGAAGTTTTTTTTATGATGGGGATGACTTGCCCAGTTTTTAGGCAGTCTGGTATGGAGCCTTCAGAGAGGCGTTGATTATCGTGGTCCAGATGGGGACAACAAATTGGCTGGTTGTCTACGAGAATTTCGAACAGAGAGGATTATTGAAGTGGTTATTCAGCTTTGTCGACGAGAGGATTTTGGAGAGGTCGTGGTCATATAACTTGAAAGAACACCAACAAGCTTAATTTTTGGCCACTGCTTGGAGGGAGTGTGAAGGTTCATCGGTTTGTCAAGCCGATAGGGAGGGTAGATTTAAAGCAGTTGCTCGAAGGTCATTTCCCAATTAAATGGTTCTGTCTGAAGAAGGACGAGAATTCCTCACAGTTTATTAGAGGTTTTGTTGCTTCGTTAGAGGATTTGGCCAATTTATTAAGACTGCAGCTGTACCATTTCAAAGAGTTTACGTGATCTATTAGCATTCTCCAGTTCCAATCTAAAGAAGTATTTTTTTGATTTGAGAATGCTTTTGTTATATGCGTTTCTGGTCTCTTAGTAGTTTTAGTTGGGGGGATGATGGGTGTTGTCTCCATTTCCGTTCGGTTGGTCTCTGCTCTCTTCATTTCTCGTTCAGGGCACTACTAACCCAAGGATTTTTGTCTCTATCTGTGATTGTTCTCAGTTTTGGAGGAGCAACTGAATCGATTATGTCTGACATCTTTGCATTGTAGTGTTCCTGGAGTTTGCAGACATTCGTAATGTTAGAGGGTGGGAGAAGATCCTTCTTGCAACGCGAAGCAAGTTTTATAGTCTAGGTCTTTTGTACCTCTAATCCATCTCTTTGGTTTGATACATTGTTGTTAGACGGCAACCTCAGGGGCGAGCAGGGAGTGTACCTGACCACCCTAGGGCCCACCTCCCTAAGTACAAAGACTAGCACTGGCGGGAGACTTCTCAGGGGGAGAGTCTCGAATCTAGGATCGTACACACTATACCAGCACCACACGACAAAGACACCACACCGTAGCTTAAGAACGTTTCTTTATCTCGTGATTCAAAGGATCTTTATGATCGGCAAAGGCAGGTAATTACAAATAGAGCAAGGGCTCAAAGTCTCGGTCAGGGTAGGGGGAGCGGGACAGTCTTATGGTTCAGTGTCAATATCAGTGCGTATCCGGCGCACAGCTCTCAATCCTCGAGCCGGGGGATACGATGCGATCTTTGGGGTCCAGCCGGACCAGGAGAGTCAGGGAGCCGCGAGTCGCTCAGCAGGGCTCAGATGTTCCAAAGTTGCAGGGGAGCCGCGAGTCACTCAGCAGGGCTCAGATGTTCCAAAGTTGCAGGGGAGCCGCGAGTCACTCAGCAGGGCTCAGATGTTCCAAAGTTGCAGGGGAGCCGCGAGTCACTCAGCAGGGCTCAGATGTTCCAAAGTTGCAGGAGATCCGCGAGTCACTCAGCAGGGCCCAGATGTTTCAAAGTTGCAAGAGAGCCGCGAGTCACTCAGCAGGGCTCAGATGGTTCCAGCAGAAGTCCTCTGCCAAGCGAGCCGCGACCACGTCAGCAGGGCTCTCGTCGTTCCAGAGGCGAATCTGCCCGACAGTCCCGGAGCATCCCCAGTTATAGGACTGCTCCTCTGATCTCCGGAGTTCTGATATGCGGGGGTCTTAGCACCTGGGGGCCGCTTGTTGGGGTTTCCTGCTACACGGCCCCATGATCCATTCATGTCAGGTTCGGGAGGAGTTCCAGACACAGCAGGCGTGGAGCCAGCCCTCCGGGTGGCCGGAGGGGCGATCGAAACCCATCTCGAGGGGAGGTCGGAGGTGTGAGAGAAACCGCTCCTCCCTCTCTCACTTAAGGGGAGCGCGCTGTCCTCCAGCCAGGGTGGTGCCTCTCGGCCTAGGCCGCGCTGGATCGGGCGGCCATCTTAGGGGCCGGGAAGTGGGCACACAGGGCCTACGGTCCGGGAAGATGGAGGCACGGACGGGGAAGTCCGGGGAGGTGTGTGTGTGTGTATGTGTAACGTGGAGGGAAGGGTCGGCTAGGCCGGGGGACTCGGGCGTCTGTTGTGGTGTAAAGCTCGGAAGGGTGTTGCTACGGGTCAGGGAGGACCACGCCACGAGGCCGGGTCTAACATGCGTCCCCCCCAGCTGAAAGTCGGGGAGAACTACCCATCCTCTTGGGGGTTCTCTTCGCTGAGGCGGAAGAACCTGGAGAGGCCATCAGTGTTGGCGTGGTTGGTACCAGGGCGATGCTCTACAGTGAAATCCATCCCCTGGAGGGAGATCGACCATCGTAGCAGTTTGGGGTTCTCGCCCCTCATCTGCATCAACCACCGCGATGGTCGATGATCCATCTGGACTCGGAAATGGGTTCCGAACAAGTAGGGCCGTAACTTCTTTAGGGCCCAGACTACTGCGAACGCTTCTCGTTCGATGGTGCTCCACCTCTGCTCTCTGGGGAGTAGTCTCCGGCTAATGAAGGCTACGGGTTGGTCTAGACCTTCCTCATTCAGTTGGGATAGTACGGCCCCAATGCCGTGTTCCGAAGCATCCGTCTGTACCACAAACTCTTTTGAGTAGTCAGGGGCTCGTTGCACGCGAGCAGTACACATAGCTTTCTTGAGGGCGTCGAACGCCCCTTGGCAGGCTGGGGTCCACTGCACCTTCTTGGGCTGCTTTTTGGACGTTAGTTCGGTGAGGGGACCTACGAGGCTGCCGTAACTCCGGATGAACCTCCGGTAGTAGCCGGTGAGGCCCAGGAAGGCTCGGACCTCTGTTTGGGTGGTTGGTGGTTCCCAGGCTAAGATGGCGTTGATCTTAGGCTGTAAAGGGGAGACTTGCCCGCTTCCGACCTGGTGTCTCAAGTAGACCACCGATCCTTACCCAATCTGGCATTTGCTAGCTTTCACTGTGAGGCCTGCCTGGCGCAGGGCCATCAGCACCCACTGAAGGTGCTGTCTCCATTCTGAACTGAAAACCGCGATATCGTCCAGATATGCGGCACTGAACTCTTCCAGCCCAGTCAGGACTCTGTTTACCAGTCTCTGAAAAGTGGCCGGGGCATTTTTCATCCCAAAGGGCATCACGCGAAAGCGATAGTGCCCATCCGGGGTGGAGAAGGCGGACCGCTCCTTGGCTCCCTCTTTGGTGCACAGGAGGTCAGGGAGAGGCTCCGTTTCCTCTTCCGCCCAGTCATCTGTGGCCAACAGTAAACTCCGCTCCGTCCGCACGAAGTGAGGCTTGAGGCGGTTCACGTGCAGGACCCGCAGGGGGTTCCAGGGGACTGGACGTCCACCAAGTACGTGACTTGGCTTTTCCGCTCGATCACCTTGAAGGGCCCCGTCCACTTATCTTGGAGGGCGCAAGGTTTTACTGGGGCCATGACCCATACCTACTGGCCCGGCTGGAACTCGACCAGAGAGGCATTCTTGTCAGACCAGCGCTTCATTTCCTCCTGGCTCGCCTCCAGGTTGCCCTCTGCCAGCTCGCGGAACTTCCGGGTCTGGTTTCGGAGGGTCAGAATGTACCGGAACACCTCCTGAGGAGGGTCTCGGGGTGCCGTCTCCCAACCTTCTCTGACCAGGCTGAGGGGCCCCCGGACAGGGTGTCCGTACAGTAATTCAAACGGGCTGAACCCCAAGGATTTCTGGGGGACTTCCCGGTAGGCGAACAAGAGGCAGGGGAGCAGGACGTCTCACTTACGCCGGAGGTGCTCCTCTAGGCCCATGGTCATCCCCTTTAGAGTCCGGTTAAACCGCTCTACTAGGTCATTTCCTTGGGGGTGGTACGGAGTGGTGAACCGATAGGACACTCCACATTGCTGCCAAAGGGACGTCATGTACCGGGAGATAAAGTTCGTCCCGCGGTCGCTCACAACCTCTCGGGGAAATCCTACACGGGAAAAGATTCCCATCAGCGCCCGGCCCACCACGGGGGCCATGACGGTGCGTAGGGGGATGGCTTCAGGGTATCGAGTGGCATGGTCTACTAGAACGAGGATGAAGCGGTGACCTTGTGGTCTTGGGGTCCAGTGGCCCAACAATGTCAATTCCAACCCTCTCAAAAGGGGTACTGACGACGGGGAATGGTTGGAGAAGAGCCTTGCGCTTTCCTCCGCTTTTTCCACTCGCCTGGCACGTGGGACAGGACTTGCAGTGGGCCTCTACGTTCGCTTTCATCTTGGGCCAATAGAAGTGCGTGACCAGGCGGCTATACGTTTGGTCTTGGCCCAAGTGGCCTGCTAGGGGTACATCGTGGGCCAAGCCCAGGAGGAAGTCTCGGAAGCGTAGGGGTACCACCAGCACCCGGGCTGACCCTAGCTCCGCTGACTTCTGTTCGCTGTAAAGGAGGTCATTCTCCCAGTACAGCCAATGTGTTCCGGATTGGTCGCCCTCGGCCTGGGCTTTGGCCTGTTGCCGGGGTCCGACCAGGGAAGGGTAGGTAGCTTGCTCCCGGCAGAACTCCTCTCGGGAGGGGCCCCCCTCGTGGCACCACTGCGCCAATTCGGGCAGATCACCCAGCTCGGTGATCTGTGCGGGGTCGGGGTGTATGGGTTCGTTGTCAGCAACATCTTCTCCTCGTGGGGAGAGGTCGGAGGTCTCGGCTGGATCGGCTCTGTCGCCATCCACAGGGGGGAGGCTGGCAGTTTCGTCCTCGACTTCCCCATCGGGGGGCAGTCGGGCTGCCATAGGTCGGGTGGTGGCGCACACCCACTCTGGGAGACCCATCATCCAGAGGTGGGTTCGGCGCTCGACCTGCTTCCATGGAGAACTTTCCAGGTCGTTCCCCAGGAGGCAGTCAACCGGCTGGGAGGTCCGTACTGCTACTTTTAATTTACCTGCTACTCCCTCCCACTCGAATGGCCTTACACAGGCTCTCAATGTTATCTGCTGAAATTACAGGGCACAGGACATTGGGGAGGATCTGGTCTTCTCGCACTAAATGGCTAAGGACACCTGTGATGCTGGCTCCAGTGTCACGGAGGGCCTCCACTCGGTGGCAATTCACGGTTACTAACTGGCGGTACTTCTTGGTGTTGGTAGGCAGGGCGTTCCCGGGGACCATCTCCCTATCTCCCAGGGATACTAGGGTCATGGCAGTCGGTTCCCATCCCTCGGTGTCCTCAAACTCCTCCCCTAGAGCTACATTCGCTATCTGCCTAGCCGGGGGAGTTGTGGCAGGGATACGTGGGGCCAAGGGACACTGGCGTAGTGCCCGGGCTTTTGACATCTATAACATGTGATGGTCATTTGGTGCTGTCTACCTGGGGGACCGGCAGCCGCTGGTGGAGGTGCGGGGACACTCTGTGGTGGGTTTCTCGGGGGGGCTACGCTGGGGACCGGACTGGGCGTCCCTGGGTCCTCCTGGGTTTCCCCCCCCTCTCTGGTGGGGTGGTCCTTGACTGTTGCGGGGGTAGTCACCTACGTGGCCCCGGGCGACCCGGGTGTTCACCCAGCGATCCGCCTCGACGGCCAGCTTCCTCGGATCTGCGAGCTTGCTGTCGAGCAGATGCTGGCGTAGCTCCACAAAACAATTTGTGGACAAATGTTCCCACAGCATGAGGTCAGTTAGTTCTTCCATGGTGGTCACTTTGCTGCCCTTGACCCACCCTTCGAATGCTCTGCTAAAAAAGTTTACGTATTCCACCCAGGTAGTACCAGGAATCTTTTTGCAATCCCGGAACCGCTGCCGGTACATTTCTGGGGTGAGGCTGTATCTCGTCAGGAGGGCCTCCTTCATGTGGCTGTAGGAAGTCTGCAAGGAGGACGGTAAATGTAAATGTACAGGAATTTATATAGCGCAAATCACCGAGCGGTTTCTAAGCGCTTGCTTAGGGAACCCGTCCTGGTATTCCCCTGTGAGATAACTCCGGCAGGGTATCCGCAAGGTGAAAGCCAGGCAACCCGCCGCGAGGGGCCGTTGTGGAGATTAAGCAAGCTATTGCCCAGAGTCGCAGAGTGTGAACCCGTGAATCGAGTAGGCACCGGAGCGAGAATTGTCGAGTCCATGGACATTTTAGGACTCAAGACGCCGCCGAGCCGGGAATTGAACCCTGGTCCCGGGCTGACTTCTGCTTCCAGGTCTGCCTCCTCTAACCAGTGAGCCACACTTCTCCACGGTAGACCGAGCAGGGTGTCTCTCCCCTCGCTCAGAAATCGACCCCACAATCTGGCCCCCCAATCTTTCTGTGGGACTCGGTGGGAGGTCATGGCAACTTCGTAGGCCTTGAACCATTGCTGGATGTCGTCATTTTTGTAATCTTCTTTGACCACATCTTTGGGGATGTGGACCTTCGGCTCTGCCGGGGGTCCGCTCTCTCGGTTCCCCGGGTGCCGGTTCTCTTCGTTCCTCGCCTTGAGCTCGAGCTCCTTCAAGCTTCGCTCGTGCTCCAGCTAAAGTTTCTTCCCTTCATGCTCCCGCTGGAGTTTCTTCTCTTCCAATTCTCCTTGTACTTTCATTTGCTCGATCGCAAGTTTCTTTTCTGCCAATTTTATTTCGCCTTCGATCTTCAGTTTTGCCATCTCAAGCTCGTGGTGGCGACTTCTTTCTTGATCCGCGAGCGTTTCCGGGGATAGGCCCCGGTCCGGTACGATGCTTCGTACCTGGCTGCTGCTTTCTGTCTGGGGGAGTCCCGGTTGGTCTGGCTGCGCCGCCGCTCCTTCTGTGCGGGGGACTCTGGACTCCACCCAAGCTTTCAATGCTTTCTGCATGTCTTCCTTTGTTTTGAGGCCAGTGGTAGCGATTCCCAGTTCTTTGCAGAATTCCTTTAGTTCCTTGTGCGAGTACTCCTCCAGTTGTTCTACACGGAATGCGGTACTCGCGTCGACTTCAATGGTACTCATGGTGGTTTCTTCTGTCGTCTTTGCTCGGTAGTGCGTTAGTCGTGTACTGTACGATCTATAGATTATGGCTCGTATCCCGTCGCTTGCCACCAATGTTAGACGGCGACCTCAGGGGCGAGCAGGGATGGTACCTGACCACCCCAGGGCCCACCTCCCTAAGTACAAAGACGAGCACTGGCGGGAGACTTCTCAGGGGGAGAGTCTCGAATCTAGGATCGTACACACTATACCAGCACCACACGACAAAGAGACACCACACCGTAGCTTCTTAAGAACGTTTCTTTATCTCGTGATTCAAAGGATCTTTATGATCGGCAAAGGCAGGTAATTACAAATAGAGCAAGGGCTCAGTCTCGGTAGGGGGAGTGGGACAGTCTTATGGTTCAGTGTCAATATCGGTGCGTATCCGGCGCACAGCTCTCAATCCTCCCGCCGGGGGATACGATACGATCTTTGGGGACCAGCCGGACCAGGAGAGTCAGGGAGCTGCGAGTCACTCAGCAGGGCTCAAGCAAGATGTCGGAGGTCTTACGATCTTCAGGGGAGCCGCGAGTCGCTCAGCAGGGCTCAGGTGTTCCAAAGTTGCCGGGGAGCCGCGAGTCACTCAGCAGGGCTCAGATGTTCCAAAGTTGCAGGAGAGCCGCGAGTCACTCAGCAGGGCTCAGATGGCTCCAGCAGAAGTCCTTCTCTGCCAAGCGAGCCGCGACCACGTCAGCAGGGCTCTCGTCGTTCCAGAGGCGAATCTGCCCGACAGTCCCAGAGCATCCCCAGTCATAGGACTGCTCCTCTTTGATCTCCAGAGTTCTGGTATGCGGGGGTCTTAGCACCTGGGGGCCGCTTGTTGGGGTTTCCTGCTATGCGGCCCCATTATCCATTCATGTCCGGTACGGGAGGAGTTCCAGACACAGCAGGCGTGGAGCCAGCCCTCCGGGTGGCCGGAGGGGCGATCGAAACCCATCTCTCGAGGGGAGGTCGGAGGTGTGAGAGAAACCGCTCCTCCCTCTCTCACTCAAGGGGAGCGCGCTGTCCTCCAGCCAGGGTGGCGCCTCTCGGCCTAGGCCGTGCTCGATCGGGCGGCCATCTTATGGGCCGGGAAGTGGGCACACAGGGCCTACGGTCCGGGAAGTTGGAGGCACGGACGGGCAAGTCCGGGGAGGTGTGTGTGTGTAACGTGGAGGGAAGGGTCGGCTAGGCCGGGGGACTCAGGGGTCTGTTGTGGTGTAAAGCTCGGAAGGGTGTTGCTACGGGTCAGGGAGGACCACGCCACGAGGCCGGGTCTAACAATTGTGTAGATCTTTCCTTTGCAACTCCTGGAATTTGGAAGGAACTAGAAGGGTGGTCTGATCAACCACACGGAGAGATTGAGATAATATTGATTGCCTTTTCCCTTGAGATGATCCAGTCTGGAGTAGATCCATTGCAGAGAATTGGGAAGGTGAAGGCTTGTGTGAGATTTTGTTCAGCTAGGAATTCTTTAACGATATTTACCTGGCTATTGTTAATATCCTCCCACGACAGAATGAAGTCCCACAATAATAAATCATTGGATTTGGGGGTTGGGAGGGGGGGGGACGAGGAGGGGGGGGGGGTGCGGGAGGAAAGCATTTGCAAAGATGATTTCCATTAGGTTGTCTATGAAGGTGCGGTTTCTCTTACCTGTAGGGTGGTAAAAGGTGTGTAAAATGCAAGGAAGATTCGCTTTGTTGCTTATGGATAGAGCGAGATATTCACAGGAGTCAGATGTATTAGAGTTTAACTGCATGATGGTGAGATCGGAGTGGTGAATGCAGGCGATACCTTCCCCTTTTTATTTTTGTCTGTCTAGTCTCATGATGCTGTAGCTTGGAGGGGGGGGAACAAGTAGATTATTTAAAAAAGGTAGAACCTCTGATCAGCAAAAAGTATATTCACACAAGTCCACTAATTTGAGTAGAAATTAAAACGTTTTATTGTTTACTAATAAAAAAAAAATGAGTGCATCCTTTTTCTTTCTGCTTAAAGCACAAAATAAGAAACAATTAAACTATAACAAAGACGGCTTCAAATAGTGGTCCAAAGCCTCAGCTAAATAAACAGCAATTAACATAGGCCTTGAAATACAAGGATGAGGAGATTAAAGGACAGCAATAATAAAACAAAGACTTTCCAAAATCCAAGACCTTTGTCAAGACTTCTAGAAAAAGCATAACTCATCCAAGAAGTAAAACAACTCTTCTGTATAGGAGCATTCTTCCTGCACTTGTCAAGATAGCCTGATAATAGGCTAGGAGTCAGCTCTAGGTACTGGCAAGGATTTTTCATCAATCAGATGTGGCTATAAAAGTTTAAAAACAGACCAAAGCCTCAGTTAGAAATCCTCTGCCAGAACTCATGCCACTGCCACTTACTGCTCCAAAGAAACTATTATGTATTTCATAGAACGGTGTTGAAGAAGCATGAAGTGTCCCTTTCAGACAAGGTCTGGGAGGTCGCCACACTAACTCAGACTTTGTGATCAGAACAATCACACATTGGAGATACAATGCTCTATAACCTTGGTTTCAAAAGCTGCCAGGACTTCAAAAAATGCCTAAAGCAGTTCTGCTCAAATCGGAAGGACATAGGCTCCTGAATACATTAATTGTAAAAACAAATTATGCAGAGAAAGGACCAAACTCCTGCTGCACACAAATATCCTTATTGCTCAGTAACAAATTACAGAATCCTGTATTTCTTAACAGGGCCCAACACTTTGATGCCAACTAAGTGATTCATATACACACATCTGGCAAATCCAAAGTCCAAAACCTATTTTTATAAATGGCATCTTAAACACAGTTACTACGGGTACCTGTACAAAAAAATCCAAAAAAAAAAAAAAAACAATTGAAGCATTTTCCTGCTTTCGAATGACTTTAAAATAATTGGGGAATAAAGCCCTTTTTGGGCGGTTCTGGAGTTTGATAGCTTTGCATTGTTTTGCCAGTTCACCACACTTTCTTCAACAACTGGTCCACTCTTTCCCTTCCACTCTTAAAGTACAGTCCATATTGCAGTTTTCACTGCTTCTGCTGCATGGCCTCCTTCCGGGCTGCATCTTGCAGGAGCTGTGTATCCACCTCATCGGCCGGGAGCTGCACATATCGAACAACAGAGCCACGGATGAAGCAGTTCTTCACAGACAGCTGAAGGGAAAGAGACAAATTAAGATTGGAAGGTGGTCACTTTCATATGCATAAGTTCACTGCCATACCTTCACTTTATTCTTTGGTTGTCCAATACTACGTAATCTTTAGAAAACACGTAAAACATCAATGAACAAAGTAATAGGAACAGAGTGCTTAAGAAATAAGTTATCCAAGATGCTGTTACAAAGATGCCTACACGTTTGCTATCATTTGAAATGGTCAACATACCACATGTGTTATTCTACAGAGGGTTTGCAATTTTAAGATTTCTCTACTGAGGAGTTATGGGAAAAGGCGTAGGGTGGCTGTTCTGCACACGAAGCAATGACATGAGGGAGATCCTCAGAGACAAGGCAATAAGAAATTAACAACTTCAATCTAGTGCTCATGGAAGCATAAATCAGTAACTAAATGGAACATAGCCAAAGGGGGACACCGCTTGTTGTGCCACTGCAAAGGAAGACCTGCCCTGTAGTAGCTTCAGGTGGAAAGTAAACAGTCTCTGTGGGGCCAGCAGCCGTGCACCAACATCTATGCAGGGACGCTCACACAGGCTAGTTAATGCATCACCCTTTCATACGAAATACGTGAGCCAGGGAGAGTCATGCAACTTACCATGTGTGGGTACTTCTCAGGATCTGTGACACTGATGTCAGTCAGTTTGATGTTGAGGTACTGCAAAGAGAAACAAAAAGGGGAATTACCCACTTGAAGGGGAACACTTTTCTTTTTTTAAAGTTTTATTTGTCATTTTTCAAAAAGCATCATACAATACACAGAACAGTGCAGGAATAACGCCATCACAGGTGGAGATGCACAAGGAGGAAGTACTAAAGCTTCACTACCGAAAAGAACAAAATATGTGGCTATAAAAAAACAACAACAAAAAACATATCTAGAGGGTTGATTCCAGCATCAATAATACAGTGGTATACATCGCAGCTTACAATTAGTGGTAATGAAAATAATTATTCAGTCATGGTTTCCGGGCTGGTGGGCATGGCCCTAGCACGTAAATAAAGACAACAGTGGTTCCTAGATATCATTTCGGCGGGAGGTCACCGGCAGCTCCTCGTATAACACCAAGTTCACTACAATATATCAGGTCTTTAAGCCATAATGCAACTGTAGGACTCCGTGTGCAGCTCCACATTATCGCTACACGCCTCTTAGCAATAAGTAGTGCAACCCTGGCCAGTTTACCCGTAGCACCTTTGAGAAAGGGGAGCAGACCCAGTGGGCACACCTCTGGTGAACAAGTCAATGTAACCCCAACAATTTGGGATAGGCTTGCAATCACTTCCATCCAATAGTTCCCCACCTGCCTGCAGGACAAAGCTAGGTGTAAGAAGTCGGCGCTTGAGACACCGCATCTGGGGCATGCGTCTGAGTCCCCATACCCATATTTAAAGAGACGGTGGGGGGCATGGTAGGTCTGGTGAAGGCATTTAAAATGTATGATGCGCAGGTTAACATTAAAGGTGAGCGTGCCGGTCAATAAGCAGCAGTGTTCCCACTCCTCCTGGGTGAGCTGTGGGTCTAGCGTCTCATTCCATCAATTAAGGCTTCTATCTTCTGGGAGGACCCTATCTGCTCTGGCAGCTCGGTACAGCTTATTTACGAGATTGTGCCTAGTGGGAATGACAAGCATGGTGTGCAGAGCTAATGAAGTTGGCGGTTCCAACAGGAATGTCGGGAAGTGCGCCTGTGAAGCCTTCCCCAATCTATGGATGGAGAACGTGAATAGCAGAGTTTTATGCTGAATGTAGTCAGTATGAGTGGGTGGCAGGACAACGCCATGGGGGAATAGATCCTGCATTTTATCAATTCCCGCCTGAGCCAAAATGCGCATGATCCCCTCTTCATGTGTGACTGAAATAGCGGTGTGATAAGCAATAGGGAGCAGAGGGGAGTATAAAGGTATCTTCGCCGTCACACGGCTCAGTCCCTTCCAGGAGGCGATCGTCGAAGTGACCGTGTTAATGGTGTCATGGGACAAAGGGCGATGGGTATGTGTAAGAACAGAACTCAGTTTTATGGGATGTGCGTCCCAATGTTCAACCGCTACATGTGGAATGAAATCATGAGGCGCAAACCAGTAATGTGCATAGAGCGCCTGTGCGCATAAATAATAGGAGTAAAAATCCGGCGCATTAAAACCCCCATGCTTATTGTCAAGAACAAGCGTCTGCCAGCCCACCCGATCCTGCTTTCCCCCCAAATTAGACGAAGAAGTCGTGCGCAATGTACAAGAGTGATGCGATCTGCGAGGGAGAGCAGGAGCTGAATCCATCTTTCAATTCGAATATCCAGCCATGTCATAGCAGTGCTGTAATTCTCACGAAGCACTCTATCCAGATCCCGGTGAATCCAGACGCCCAAATATTTAACTGACTCTGTAGTCCACTCAAGGGGGAATTCCAGCTCATGCGGGAGCCTACATGCGGTCAAGGGCATCACCACCGACTTAGACCAGTTTATGGAGAGGCAGGAGAAGCGAGCAAACCGCATGTATTCCCGCAGAACTGGTGCCAGACAGTCACAAGGATTCCGAATAAATAGCAGCATATAGCGAAATGATGAGTGGCCAATGATGCAAAGTGATAGCCGCATTTTTGTGGTATTGCCGAACGATACAGGCCAGAGGTTCCAAAGTGAGGGCAAATAGCAGTGGTGAGAGTGAGCACCCCTGCCTCGTGCCCCAGGTAATAGTATTGAGTTGGAAGTGTGGCCTCCAACACGAACCCACGCGGTGGGACATGCATAAAGCAGTTTGACCCCCATTAACAAACAAGCATTTGCAATGCAATAGGTCTCGCATTTACGCAAGTTTGAGCTATTGGCACTGTAAATGACAATGTCTTTCATTTATGTATTGTTTTTTAAAACATAAATCAAAGACATTGTCATTTACAATGCCAATAGCTTCAACTATTGCAAATGGGAGACCTATTGCATTGAAAATGCTTGTTTGATATTCGTCACTGTTAGTGTTATATAAAATGGAGTATATTAGATAGAATCTGACCCTATCTGGAAGCTAAGGTAACTAAAAAAAATACTGTTAAATGTATGTTGTATGCATGCTTGCGGGTGAGCGTGTGTTTATGTGTGCAAGTGCATGTGAATGTTAGTATGCCTTTGTCTGCACCACTGGCTGTGCTGTAAGTGTAGCTGGAATGTAGGTGTACCTCAGTCTGTTTGTCGCAGCAGCCCTATGCAGTGACTGGGTGAGGACCTGAGTCTTTGTGTGTGTCTCCAGCTGGCCTGAGTTTCTGGGTGCATGTTGGGTGGGAAGGGGGAGGGGTATATATCTCTGCAGTCTGTCCCGCACTCGACGGCCTGCATGCGAGTGTTTGCGAGGTCTGCCTGCAACATGCTTCTGTGCTGACACCACCTCAAAGTCCACAGCCTCGCTGGTGCTTTTATGCTTCGAGTGAGGAGCTCCTCTGAGTGAGATATGGGCATGTTGGGGTGGGTATCTTATGCTGTGGAGTAGGAAGAGGGTGAGTCTGCCACTCCCGGGGGTGCTTTGGCTTTCGGCCCTTTGTTTCCATACGTTTTGCCCCTTGGTGTAGGTAGCGTGTGCCAACCCATGTACCCTCCCTGTTTTTTCCTTTGGGGTACTACGCTCACTGCTCCTTATGCCGGCTTTTATGTAATTTCTTTGCAAAACAAGTAGCGAAGCAAAGAGTGAAGGCGCGGCGGAAACTGATATGTACTTCTTCTGCCTGAACATTGTTTTATCACTCAAAAGTGTTGCAATTAAGACTTCAATTAGCACACATATCAGGGCAACAAACAGCTCGGCACCTGATGCACACGGCGAGTTCCGCGGAACCGAGAGGAGCTCGGCAAACGCGCGGACCCGTGAGAGGTCTGTAAACTCTTTGAGTCATGGGGCCGGAGACCAACCAACCACGCACGCACGTAAATAAACACGCACACAGAGCCCGCTCGGCACTGGCTGCACACAGTGATTCAGTTTGTTCGGCGGACCAGGGAGAAGTCTGTGAGCGCCTCAGAGTGATTGCGGCCGGATGATTAGCCACCATGCGCGAAACGTAATAAGAAAATAAATAAAGTGAGCGCGGTGTCCCTAGTGGGCGCCGAGCTCATTCAATTAATAAATTAACAACTGCGGATAGAGTGAGTTTAACATTCAACAGTCACTATTTTCACTTCTGCTCGTATTACTTTTTTTAATTGGAAGGCAGTGTTTGGATGCGATAACATTTGTCAGTTTCTCCGTCCATCCCCGTGTGACACCTGATCCAGCGCGCTTTGGTTTCTTTCTGATCGCGAGTCAGAGCATCTAAAACAAGAGATGAAACATATAGAATGCACTAGAATCCTCCCCGGCAGCAGGACATAAAGCCAGTGATTACCTGCTCGTTAACAAGAAGATGCGCGCGTGCACTGCCGAAAATGAAACCTGTCGTGGGGTAGGACTTCCGTCTTCTGCGGGAAGCCCGCGCCCATGGAGAGGCTGGCCAGAGGAGCAGTGGTGACGCGGGGCTCCCATGCCCGAGGGAGTGCCCCCCGGAGGCTGCAAAAGTCCGGAGTGGCGCAGATGCGGTGAGTGGGGCTTACTTGTAGACTTGTAGTGGGGGTGGCGGCGGGGGGGGGGGGGAGGGGGGAAGTTGTCTGTCCGCTCGTGTGTATGTGCGGCGGGGGGGTGTCTCTATGTTTGCGTGCATGTGCGCTCGTGTGTGTGTCTCTGTGTGCGCATGCGTGTGCGAAAGCAGGGGTGTGTGGCTGTGTGTGTTGGAGGCTTTCAATGGAGACAGGAAATGGTGAACGCGCGCGCGACCTGATACGATTCCGGCATGCTGCGCGTGCCCATCTCTTGTCTACTTGTAAGCAGAGCCGCCGACAATAGGTCTCTCGCTGCGACAGGGCTTCGCCCTACGTCGCAGGTGCGAGACCTAAAAAGGGGAGAGAAGCCCATGCGCTGGAGAATCAAAAAACCATACCTCCCTTCGATGCCTTGGCAGCATCGAGCATGACCGTTGCCACAGGCGAGTCAGGGGAGAGGGTATGGAACAGGGCAAACAGAGTGCGGAGATTGTGGGAGGTGGACCGCGCAGGTATGAAACCAGATTGGTCTGGTAAGCCCAAGCTCTGCATCAGCGGTTGTAGGCGAATGGCCAATATTTTCCCAAAAAGTTTGACATCAGTATTAATGAGCGAGAGTGGTCTGTAGGAGTCGCAATAAATAGGTGGTTTGTCCTTTTTTAGTAAAGTGATAATTAATGTTTCGCGAAGAGATGGGGGAAGGACACTCGAGTCAGAGGCCTCCGCATACATTTCCAGCAAAAAGGGGGTGAGCTCCTCAGCATAGGCCTTGTAAAATTCCGAAGGGGCCTTTTTATTAGGGAGAGAGGCTATAGCCATCCGGACATCCTCCACCGTGATGGGTTGACCCAAATAGTCCCTTTGCCCCTCCGATAACCATGCTATGGCCACCCACGACATGTAGGCATCAAGAGCCTCTGTGTCCATCGTGCCTAGAGATGTATACAATGCCTCGTATGTCTGTCTAAATTGTTCCGTGATATCTGCGACACTATACTGTACTTTTACTACCACTAACCCCCACACCATTCGACAGTTACTAGAACCTGTCAACACCACCCCCATTACGTTTCTCCATCTCAACGTTAGGTCACTACCCAAACACCACCTTGAGGTCAATACCCTCATTCTGGACGAAAATCCTGACATCCTCTTCCTCTGTGAAACCTGGCTACGGGATGGCACATCTGCCATACCCAATCTTACATTACCAGAAGATTACCTTATGTCAACCATCAATAGGGATGGAAGAGGAGGTGGCATTGCCATAATCTATAAGAAGCTGTTTTCTTGTTCTTTCATCAAGGAAGAACTGCCCGACTGCGAAAGCGCCCACTTTAAAATCACTATAAATCCGAACTTCACTTTGTCGGGCCTCTACATCTATCGCCCACCTGGCCCCGCTTCAAAATTTATTGAGGCTCTTCTTGAGACAGCAACCTCTCTTATAACAAAAAACTCAAACTTTACCATTCTAGGCGATCTCAACCTGCACTTTGACCTGCTTAACGACGTTACGATCAAAAATCTTCTTGCAGATCTTTCCGCACTGCAACTCAACTCTCTTATTCTTACTCCGACGCATCTAGCTGGTCACATTTTAGACCCTGTATTTACAAACATGGAGAAACTTACATCAGATATACCCGTTCCGATGGGATGGACAGATCACCACCTCATAAAACTGTCCATACTAGTCAATAAAAGCAGGCACAAAACAGCATCGACTCGTCGTCTAAAAAGACCATGGCACAAACTGTCCCACAGTGACCTCCATACCACCCTTGGAGAATTCCACCATGACACCAATTCTGACATCAACGCTAATTATAGCGCCTTCCATGATTGGATCACGGGAGGGCTAGATGCCCTCATTCCAGCAAAATGGTCGATAGGACGCAATTCCCCATCAAACCCTTGGTATAATGACACCCTCAAAAACATGCGCAAAGACTGCAAAAGAGCGGAGCGCCTTTGGAGAAGGGACTATAACAACGAAGATAAATCCAACTATCGACTAAAACAAAAAATGTACCACAAAGCCATCCGAGCTGCGCGTACTGCCTTCTATGCTAACAAAATTAAATCCAGTCCCACCCCCGCCAAGGAAGTTTTTAAACTTGTTCAGGAACTTCAGAGTGGCAAATCCCCCCTCCCTAATATCTCCTCCGCACAACAATGCGACGATCTTGCTAGCTTTTTTGTCGACAAGGTACAGAAAATATATACCTCTTTTCCTCAGCATCTCCCTAGCCCTACCAATAGCCCTTCTCCTCCCTCCAACTATTCTACCTTGACTCACATCCCGGAAATTTCCAATGATAACCTCATTAAACTTTGCCATAAAGTTAAATCTGGTTCACCGGCTGATCCCATGCGCCCGGCTCAATTCTTAGAATCTCTTAACTTCTTTCTACCCTCACTCACCTCTATGCTGAACCTTTCCTTTACCTCTGCGAGCGTACCATCTGCCTGGAAACAAGCGTGGGTCTCACCCATCATCAAGAAACCCACCCTCGATCCATCGAAACTGGAGAACTTTCGACCAATCTCCCTGCTTCCATGGTTGTCTAAGCTCGCTGAGGCACATGTGAACAGCACTCTATCTCAGCACATGGTCAACAATAACATCCTGGACCCATCCCAAAATGGTTTCAGACCAGGCCATAGTACTGAGTCTGCTCTCCTGGCCACCACAGAGCACCTCCGAACGATTTTAGATGCCGGTCAAAGTGCTGCGCTGATTCTTCTCGATCTCAGCGCGGCCTTTGATACGGTATCCCATGACATCCTCCTCAATCGTTTGGAAACATATGGAGTGTCTGGCCATGCCTTGGATTGGTTCCGCTCTTTTCTCAAAGACAGATCCTTTCGGGTCTTTGCTCCCCCCTTTCTATCCAAACCCCACCCTATTGCACAGGGAGTTCCGCAGGGCTCTGCATTGAGCCCTTCCCTCTTTAATCTTTACGTCCAGCCTTTGGCGACAGTGGCCAAAGAGTGGGGCCTTACATTAGTGTCGTACGCCGACGACACTCAGCTGGCCATCGCACTTACAGAAGCTCCTTCCGTCTCATCCTCCAGTTTTAAAAACGGTCTTTCCGAGGTTGCTCAATGGATGACTAATAACTGTTTACAGCTTAACGCTGGCAAAACAGAGGTGCTAATCCTTGGCAAAAACACCAGCCTCTGGAATGAGCACTGGTGGCCGTCTTCCCTAGGCACCATTCCAGCTCCCAAAGCCCTAGTGAAAAACCTAGGAGTTTGGATGGATGCCTCACTCAATTTTCAGGCCCACACCAAAAAAGTTGCTGGCACCTGTATCGGCCTGCTGAGGAGTCTTATCCACATACTTGGCTTCTTTGACGCCAAGACTCGCCAACTTATCATTCAAGCCACCATCCTTTCGCGTCTTGACTACGCCAATGTTCTCCTTTTTGGCGCTAACAAAAGTGAGGTAGCACGACTCCAACGCGTGCAAAACTCTGCGGCCAGAACTCTAGTCGGCCTTCCCCGCAGATGTTCAGCCAAAGCGACCATACAAAAACTACATTGGCTACCCGTCGACTCCAGAATTAAGTTCAAGGCCCTTATCATGACCTTCAAAATCATCACACTGGATACCCCTCCACTGCTTCGACCACTTCTCACCCCCTACGCGCCATCACGTACCCTGCGATCCTCAAACCAAAACCTCCTATGTGTTCCACGCATAAAACTCTGCCGCATGGGCGGCCGCTCTTTCAGGTTCCTTGGAGCTAAACTATGGAACAGCCTGCCACAACACATCCGCTCCATAGAAAGCCTACTGGCGTTCCGGAAAGCAATTAAAACGCTCCTATTCCCTCTCCCCTAATTCCCTCCCACCCTCTCCCGCTCTGACCAGGGTCTGTGGTTCTTAGCGCCGGGACGCCTCATCGCTGGGGCAGCTGTTTGCGCTCTACCAAAACAATACAATACTGATCAGAGCCTAATTTATCAGTGATCTTAGTAATTACATCGTGGCTCAGTCGGTGCCCGATTTTCGTGGCTAGGTGATGCCCTGGTCTTCCGCCCTACCCAAAGGAACGAGCCATGTGCCTCTTAGAGATATACCGCATCTCCTCATCCGCCAGCTTCGTATGTTCAAGCAAGGACTCCTTGAGAGAGGCATGGGTCTGCTTGCTAGGGGTACATTCGTAATCTCGTTCAAGGTGGGTCAGTGTAGCCTCTACTTTAGCTATTTGACCCTGTAGATCCATCAAGATACCGGCAGACGTACTGATGCAAGTGCCTTGAATGGTGGCCTTAAACCCTTCCCAAAGTATTGTACAATAGCTTCGCGAATGCTCTCCAAATAAAGAGGATCCAGCAATGATTCGGAGCGAAAATGCCAGGTGAAGGGCCGGGAAGTCACCAGGGGGATGCGAAGAGTGAGCTTCACCGAGCAGTGATCGGATAATGTGCGGGGCAAACACTCAACTTCAGTTGCCCTGTGGTGTGTTTATCTAGGTACCTGAATCTATATTCCTATTCGTTACCCTTGTCCGGTTATAAATCAATAATATCCCTACAACGGCATAGAAACCCTTTTCATAATTCAGTCATAGCGCATGCGCAGCTGAACTGGGGTGGCTGAGTGAACTAAAGAATGGTGATGGATTAAACCCAGATCAGTTGACTGGGGGTGAGTGTTTGATTTGTTCAAGCGCTCCGTCCATCATCCCCTTTTGTATCGCTTTGGTCACATTAAGCAAGCCTACTCCTCCAGCCCCCTAGAAAGCACACCGAGTTCTTAAACAAATCCAAGCCTCCAGCAACCTGGAAAATCCCCGCTGCTTTGTTTTGATTTCGTCCGAGAACTCCTGTAAAGCACTGTAAGAACGACCAGTTCTTAGTGACATCTTTATTGACGTCTTATGTCCAGCCTTACGTCAAGCCCGGCACCTTTCAGGTATAAATATACCAAAGTTGCCTTAAGCAAACACACGGTGGTGATGAATCTGGAGCAGCTACTACTAGCCCAGCTGATGTGAGAGCCCACGGACGCTGCCCCTCCCTTTTGACGCGCTGAGAAATACGCTGTCTTTTCTCTTGCCGAGAAATCCAGCCTCCGGCGTTTCCAGCTTACCCTTGCGGGTGACTGGGATACCGAGTCCTGAGAGAGAGAGAGAGAGAGATACCAGACCTCCTGCCTTCTAATACCCAGGTACTGAACGGACTAAACCCTTACAGAGAATTCTTGAGTCAGATTCTTGGCAAAACAAACTTAACTTAAACTGCTACTTACTTACTCCTTCCCACGTATTAGGCTTAGGTCAGGTACACCGGGGTAGGCGTAGTTAGAAGCACCAGTTGAGTACGATTAGTCAATGTATATATGTATGTATCTATTTTATCCATTTTAAAGTATCATATGGCTAAGAAACCATATCAATGCTTTTACAGTATTTCATAATCCTGCTTTTACTGTATGCACTTTACTTAACTATAAGTATTGCAATTGTAGCAATTCATTTCTCTTGCATGAGGAAGAAGACTGCTCAATAAATAACACCTTTTATTGAAAACACCCGTCTCTTTTTCTCTGAAATCTGGTGAAACTAAGTACGCACTTATTGACTGAGTGAAATAGCTGTCTTTTGTTTTCACACGACTCTAGAGATACACTCTTATTCAGGGAGAGCAAAGTTGTCATGTTTTATGGTTGTCAGAAACTAAATCCCTTCTTGTCTATCCAGGGAGGTTAAACTCCTCCTCGCCTATTCGAGAAAGTTTCTAGTGAACTCTGAGCTAGCTGGCAAAAAACTTAAGTCTAATATAGTCAGTAGAGACCTAGTTAATCTCAGTCCTACGTCTACACTACTGAAGATATTATTCCAATGCGCCGAGCCTATTGGGACTATAGGAACTACACTACAGCCCATCCCGCCACACCCTCGCTGATCAGCCAATAATCAAGGCAAGACCATGCCATGTACAGTAGAGACATGTGTTCCCTCGAGTGATTCTACGGGTCTGTGCCACCATACATCTAAAAGCACAAGTTCCACCAACCCTGAATTAATCACATGGGCCGTACCTGGTGAATGACCCTCCTGGACTTATCCTTACTTGGATCCAGGTGCGTTTTCCACTGGATGGGGAAAACTTCATGAAGACTTGGAGAATGCTGGTTGGGTCGAATTTTACAGCACACAAGACCATTGATAAATTTCACTCATGTTCGGGGGTCATTGTGTGCACACCCAGTGCAATCGTGCAGATGTCACTGACCAATGAGAAATAAGGCAAGTGAAGTAAAAAGAAGAATACGATAGGAGGAAAGATACACACTGGGAAAAGAACGTAAACGTCACTGAGGTCTTTCCATTCCAAGCTGCATTAAACAAACATAGCTTTAGAATGACTTAGTCAATGCTGCCTGCCTTTGAGTATCCAGCCACTTGGTGGTGGCAAAAAAAAAAAAAAAAACTATTTTTCAAAGCTGATAATTCAACACCTAGCAGTAATACAAATGTAACTTGCATTCAGTAGGTTACAAGCCTACATTCCATAAGAGTGTAAATTATCCTTAGTTTTACTCATTAAAACGTATGGGTAAAGTCAGTCAAGAGACATGGCTTTAAAGTACTAATTCATGCAAACAAAGGCATGCACAAATGTGAAGCCGAACTTGCAGCGTCATTGGAAAATCAAATTGGCCCTTTCTAAGTCTTATTATTCATTCCCCAAACCTGCACTGCTGTGTGGCACCAGCACTGCATGCTTACAAATTAAATAGAGAAGTAACATGATGCGTAAACAAAAAACGAATGCGGACCAAACCTCTTGCTATGGTTTGACCTATACATCTACTGTCTAACAGACTGCTTACGGTGTGGACAAAGGTTGGGTAGGTGACTTCTATGCACTGAGTCCTGAAAAAGGGGCTATCCGTACAAGCCTCTCCCTCTGCCACCTCACAATCAGTACAGACATATTTTTAATGGCATTTAGGTCTCAATTACCAGACAGCACAAGCGAAAGACCTTCTGTGGGTTTACCAAAAACTTACAGCCTGCCCACTGTGAGAAGTTGGCCTGATATAGGATGTTCACTAGTTCTAGTGACCACCTTGTATCAGTGCAAACAACCCTTATGGGGATTGGTTGCAAGTCAACCTTATAGACCAGCTATCCTAATGGTAGCATGGACAAAGCAGTCTTAGGCTAAACTCTTTTGGCATGTGATCCCAGCTGTTTTACCACAATATAACCCCTTGAATACCAGATGAAAGGACACCACACAGGTTGTTATGATGTATTAACAACAACACCTCTGAACTCTTTATGAGGTCAGAGGGCTAAGCACATGAAAATCTCTTACGAAAAATACGACAAGTTGCACAAAATTACAATGGTGCCTTAGAGGCACGTCAAACCATATATTAAGTAAGTGGAATGTGAAGGTCGATAAAAGGAATGGAGCTGTCCAGAGGCTGGAGGTTCGCTAGGACTACGCTATCTTCACCTTGGGTAAGTAATAGGAGGCCCACGGGACGCGTGTGCAGAGTGTGAACTCACACGCGAGATGCGTAACAACGTCTATGGACAGTACATTTCAAGTTAAAGGTGAGTACGGACAATCCTGACTAGATAGGACTAAAACGACTGTGGAACTGGATACTAGGACAGTTAAACTACCCTTGAGCACCGAAATGCTCTTGTTACCTCACCCACGGACTGCGGGTGCAGAGGTGTCAAAGTGCGTCGGGTTCTCGCGTTGAAGTCTATGGAGCCTGAAAGAAAAGATGCTGCAAGCGACCAGGAGGAAGATGTCCGGTGCGATCCAAGGGTGGATCGGTGAAGGAGACCTGAAAGCAGAGGGGACAATGTTCACAGTCACTAGCCAGTGACTGCAGTGGAACCAGGAAGGAACCAGATGTCGACGTCGCGATCAGGTGAAGAGTGGACGCTTGACTCTGCAGCCACGTGGACCAGGTGTCTTCGACGACCAGGATAGAGGCACGAGCTGTCCCACGCAGGCTCTCGCTGTCGGCGGTGTTGGATCCGGAATCGGCGTCAAAAGGCGTTGGCAAAGGCAACCCACGCGGTGAGTGGAGAAAGAGTCTGGTGCGGACTAGGAGAGTCCGGGGTGCCCCTCTTTTGGAAGGGAGCAAGGGCCAGTCTGGAGCAACCAGACCAGCAGCAAAGATTCAAAGGTTCGTCGTCTAGGAGGCCACTAGCCAGCCGGCAAGTGACCAGACAACGCGTTGAGCAGCAAACAAGCAGAAGGGCCCCACGCAGATCTCGTGGATGCTGGAGGGCTGATCTTCGGTGCAGGGGCTGGCTGGGGCTTCTCAGTCCCCAAAGCACTTGGTCGAGTTTACCTCGGTAGTCGTGCTGTAAGCGAAGTGCAGGTTCGTTCAAGATGGCCGGTCCCACGTGTCTCGTCGCACCCACGGGTCTCAGCTTTGCTGCAGATGTGAGTTGAAGTCGGAGAGGTCTGGGAATCTGGGTCTCGTCAGGCTCTGAAGTCTGGATCCTCGAGGGAAGACGACAAAGTGAAGCCGCTGGACGCTTGATGGTGCCTGCAGATGCAGGGTGGACACTCCTTGCCCACAAGGGAGATTTATTCAGTCTTCTGTGGAGCAGAACATCGAAGTCCAGAGTTTCTTCTTGTAGAGTAGTTCAGGATTAATCTGATTTGGAATGGGACCAGCTCCTACCTTTATCCTGCTAAAGGGGGCTGCACTACTGACTAGGTCCCTCCCCTAGGTGGGACCAAGAAGGGGGGTGGTTACACCCCCTATCCTTTGTCCGGTTTCCCGCCAGAGCTGGGGCTGGAGTGCCCCAGCAACTGGTTTGAACCGGTGTATGCACAGGGCACCTTGTGTGCCCCAGGCATGTCTCATTCCTTTCAAGCCTATCCTACCCAATACACAAAATCCTGTCTGGGGTGGTGCTAGCACCTCCCAAGGCAGGAAACCCTTTGTCCAAGCCGTCCTCGCTGGAAGGACTCCCAGCAGCAGGAGGTCAGACTTGTGTCTGTGGTGGCAGCATCCATTTTGTGATGCCAAGGCTCGAGTTAACTTTAACCGTGGTTCACAGTTACATACATGTCGTGTCCCTCTAGAAGGGTGGAATACTACCCCCGTCGCCAGAATTGGCGGGGGGTTGTATTCCAATTCGTATGACACCTTACTCGACATGTTTTGATAATGCTATACCAGAGTTAGCATTCAACCGCGAGGTCGATAATTCACTTAAGAGTATATGGTATAGCGTTATCATGGAACAGCTATTAGGACTTGGTTCCGCAAGCTGCAGACGGGCTCAGCTCATGCCAGAGCACCATCTCACATAATTCCAAGCACTCTGCCTTCAGGATTGTTAAGGCCTGCCATAGGAGGGACTGATAGGAGGATATGTGTCCATTTTAGGGTTAGATATAGGTTTACTATATCTACAGCAAAGGGTGATTACACCACCTTGCCCCAGCTGTCGTGCAGCCAGTTGTGTCAGTTTTAGATGGCCAGCCAGGGGTGGCATAATACATGCTTCAGCCCCTTGTAGGCCCTGGGTACACCTCTGCCCTGGATACCTAAGGTATGCTGTACAGGGACTGATAAGGTGGCCCAGTACAAATTGGTAAATGCACCTAAGGTACATGGAGTCCATTTTACAGAGAGAGCAGGAAGCCTGGGGTCCTGAATAGCAGGATCCCAGGCCAACTAAGTCAAAAACCAGCAAAACACCAGGCAAAAAGTTGGGGGTAACCATAGTCAGATATCCACCTTCCTACATAACCCCCCCCCACCCCCCAAACGAAAGGAGATAAGGCTATCCTTGACCAGGTAAGCCTATATTGCCTAAGTGGCCATATAAGGAAGTACCAGCACTGGCATGGTTACCCCCTATCTCATGGTCCACTAAGCAATCCCTCACCCTAAGGGTATCTGAGGGTCTCCACCATAGGGAATCTCTACCTGTGGTGTGTTTGGCAAAGTAAAAGGCTGGTGCTGGTATGGAGTACTGAAGTGAGGCTCCACTACTGTTGGGCTCAACTTCCTCCAATCACTATTCACCATATATGCCTTTCTTTCCAGGACTGAGTTGCTGTATGCTCTCAGGGTCAACCTCTGGCTACCTAAAGCTGGAGGCTGGGTCCCTCTGTTTGGCTTACTGGAGGTACAGGTCAGGTTTGGGGCCCTTAGGTCCCAGGTCCCAGGTTTGGCTGTGCCCAACAGTGTCCATCTGTGGGCGGTCCCTAACTAATTTTAAGGGGGCTCCCTCAGCAGTTTGTTTTAATGTCACTTGGCTAGGACTACTAGCTTCAGTGCCCTTAATCTGCTGATTGGGGAGTTCTTTTGAACAGGGGGCCCTTTGGGGTCCACCACTGGCCTCCCTGATCTCTACAGCCCTGGGCTGACTGAGGCAGGGTAGAGAGGGGCAGGTTACCTGCTCCAGACTGGGTCCCACCTTGGAAGGGTCCACTGACATCAGGGGTTCTGCCAGGCTAGGCCTGACGACCTCTGGGGCAGTTCCTTCACAAGGGGTAAGATCAGTTCCCTGAGGAGGCTGATCCTTTCCTAATGTCTGGTGGGAGGGAGATTTCTCTTCCTCCTCAATGCTCTCTGTTTGTGTGGAGTGATCCATAGTTTCAGGCTTCACAACACAGGAATCAGTTTGAGTTTGGGCTGTGGCCATCACAGCCCCACCAACCTTTTCAGGAAGTGACTCAGTTTGGGTATGGGCTGTTACCATCACAGCCCTGCTAACCTTTTCAGGGAAGGAATCTATTTGAAACTGGGCTGAGACTGGCACAGCCCTCCTAACCTGTTCAGGAAGATTTACCATTTTAGAATGGGTTTCTTGTTCTACCTCAGCCCAGGCTGAGATCTCTAAATCATTCCCCAGTAGGCAATCTACAGGCAAGTTTGACGACACTGCCACTCTCTTGGGGCCAGTGACACCTCCTCAGCTGAGATTTACCACTGCCATGGGATGATTTTTCTGCACTCCATCATTGTTTGTCACCTGGTATGTGGCACCAGGTATAAGTTGCCTTGAGGGGACTAGGCTCTCAGTCACCATAGTGATGCTAGCCCCTGTATCTCTATAGGCCTCAACTTTTAAACCATTGATGAGGGGCTCCTGTCTGTATCTGTCCAAAGTGTTAGGACAATCAGTGAAGTTGGCAAACCCCATGCCAGTTTCACAGACAAGAGTATCTGAGTTAGGGGACCTGGTTAGGCCAGAGTCCCCAGGAACTCCCAAAGTAAATCCACCCAAATTCTTGGGGGCACTCCCACCACCTGGGGGATTACTACTAGTAGTAACAGGAGGCTTGGAAGCGTTAGTGGGGGGTATGTTCTCCTTATTGTTGTTGGCCCTTGGGCACCTGCTGTCAGTTTTCCAATGGCCTACCTGTTTGCAGGTATGGCAATAAGGTTTCTTCTGGGTATTGGAAGGATTCTGGGACCCCATTCCCCTCAGAGGATTTTTGGGGCCCTGATGTGGTTTGATCTGTAGATTTATTCCAACCCTTCTCTTGAGGCTTGGTTGACTCCTTCTTTTGGTCACCACCTTGGTTCTTAGGCCTAATCCTGGTTCTGACCCATTTGTCTGCCCTCTTACCCAATTCTTGTGGAGAGGTCGGATCAGAGTCTACCAGGTGCTGGTGTAATAACTGGTTCTGACAATTATTTAAGATTTGCTCTCTCATAATTAGATTATACAATCCTGTGTAATCAGTAACTTTACTTCCCAGTAACCAGCCCTCCAAAGCCTTAGTGTCACAATCAACAAAGTCAGTCCAACCTGGAGCCTGAGTTTTCTGGGTGTCTCTGAACATTAACCTGTACTGTTCAGTGGTTAAGCCAAACCCATCAATCAGAGCAGTTTTCAAGACTTGGTAATCATTGGCATCCTCATCTCTAACAGTGAGGAGCTTGTCTCTTCCTTTACCTTCAAAGGAGAGCCACAATATAGCTGCCCACTGACTCTGGGGTACCTGCTGTACTTTGCAGGCTCTCTCCAAAGCAGTTATCCACTTGTGGATATCATCTCCTGTCTTATAGGAGGGCACTATTTTACTCAGGTTTCTAGTATCAAAACCCCTTTCTCTATCCCTATGGATATTGCTGCCACCAGTGGGGACTACCCCACTCAACTGTTGCTCTCTAGCAAAGGCAAGCTTCTCCTTGGCAAGGGCAAGTTCTTCCCCCTGGATCCTCAGATTAGCTTCCCTCATCTTTGCTTCATGCTCTCTCCTCTGAGGGGGAAGTCATTCTCCTCTGAGCAGAGGCATGAGAGTGCACAGATCTATTGGAGTCCCTAGAAGGAGATCTATCTCTCCTAACCCCAAAGTTAGGCCTGCTCAGGGTCAGTACTGGGGGTCCCCCAGATCCTTCCCTATGCATGTCTAAGTTAGCCCTGGTTAGTCTGCTGACTACCACAGGACCTTTGTCTGCCTCATCCGCAGAGGTGTCCCCTTCTTCCTCCTCCTCCTCTACATTCTCTGTTTCAGGGAGGTCTGGATCACCAAGAGTACCTTCTAAGGCTGGCATGCTCCCATCCGTGTTAGAAGCCTTTCTAGCATCATATGTCTCTAAGAGACCTAACAGAAAGGGAGTGGTAGGGTTAGAAACCTGTTTCAATTTCCTGGAGGTACACAATTGTCTCATCTCCTGGAAACTGAGAGCTGCATATCTGGAAAGGACCTGTGGAGGGTCACTAACCACTAGGGGAGTCTCTGAAGACTCTCCATGGGTAGACATGCTTTCTAGTGAGGTGTAAGTGATGCACCTACCTACACTATGGGTTTTCCTACTGATCCCTTGCTAAGAGTTGTAGTCAGGGTGTGCTAGGCCCTTTCTACTACAACAGCTGGTTCAGTAGAACTCAGAGTATTTCTAAGCTTGTTATATGTACCTAGAGTACCTTATGTGATCTTTCAAATGATATTTCAAGATTATACGTGGTAAAAACAACAGCAAGCTCAAATCCCAACCGCTGCACACCAATGTGAGAAGTTGGCCGGATATATGATGTTCACTAGTTCTAGTGACCACCTTGTATCAGTCCAAACAACCCTTATGGTGATTGGTTGTAAGTCAACCTTATAGACCAGCTATCCTAATGGTAGCATGGACAAAGCAGTCTTAGGCTAAACTCTTTTGGCATGTGAAGCCAGCTGTTTTACCACAATATAACCCCTTGAATACCAGATGAAAGGACACCACACAGGTTGTTATGAAAATAAACCATATATTTATTAATAACAACACCTCTGAACTCTTTATGAGGTCAGAGGGCTAAGCACATGACAATCTCTTACGAAAAATACGACAAGTTGCACAAAATTACAATGGTGCCTTAGAGGCACGACAAACCATATACTAAGTAAGTGGAATGTGAAGGTCGATAAAAGGAATGGAGCTGTCCAGAGGCTGGAGGTTCGCTAGGACTACGCTAACTTCACCTTAGGTAAGTAATAGGAGGCCCACGGGACGCGTGTGCAGAGTGTGAACTCACACGCGAGATGCGTAACAACGTCTATGGACAGTACAGTTCAAGTTAAAGGTGAGTACGGACAATCCTGACTAGATAGGACTAAAACGACTGTGGAACTGGATACTAGGACAGTTAAACTACCCTTGAGCACCGAAATGCTCTTGTTACCTCACCCATGGACTGCGGGTGCACAGGTGTCAAAGTGCGTCGGGTTCTCGAGTTGAAGTCTATGGAGCCTGAAAGAAAAGATGCTGCAAGCGACCAGGAGGAAGATGTCCGGTGCGATCCAAGGGTGGATCGGTGAAGAAGGAGACCTGAAAGAAGAGGGGACAATGTTCACAGTCACTAGCCAGTGACTGGAGTGGAACCAGGAAGGAACCAGATGTCGACGTCGCGATCAGGTGAAGAGTGGACGCTTGACTCTGCAGCCACGTGGACCAGGAGGTGTCTTCGACGACCAGGATGGAGGCACGAGCTGTCCCACGCAGGCTCTCGCTGTCGGCGGTGTTGGATCCGGCGTCAACAGGCCTTGGCAAAGGCAACCCACGCGGTGAGTGGAGAAAGCGTCTGGTGCGGACTAGGAGAGTCCGGGGTGCCCCTCTTTTGGAAGGGAGCAAGGGCCAGTCTGGAGCAACCAGACCAGCAGCAAAGGTTCGTCGTCTAGGAGGCCACTAGCCAGCCGGCAAGTGACCAGACAACGCGTCGAGCAGCAAACAAGCAGAAGGGCCCCACGCAGATCTCGTGGATACTGGAGGGCTGATCTTCAGTGCAGGGGCTGCTCGGGGCTGGGGCTTCTCAGTCCCCAAAGCACTTGGTCGAGTTTACCTCGGGAGTCGTGCTGTAAGCGAAGTGCAGGTTCGTTCAAGATGGCCGGTCCCACGTGTCTCGTCGCACCCACGGGCCTCAGCTTTGCTGCAGATGTGAGTTGAGGTCGGAGAGGTCTGGGAATCCGGGTCTTGTCAGGCTCTGAAGTCTGGATCCTCAAGGGAAGACGACAAAGTGAAGCCGCTGGACGCTTGATGGTGCCTGCAGATGCAGGGTGGACACTCCTTGCCCACAAGGGAGATTTCTTCAGTCTTCTGTGGAGCAGAATGTCGAAGTCCAGAGTTTCTTCTTGTAGAGTAGTTCAGGATTAATCTGATTTGGAATGGGACCAGCTCCTACCTTTATCCCACTAAATGGGGCTGCACTACTGACTAGGTCCCTCCCCTAGGTGGGACCAGGAAGGGGGGTGGTTACACCCCCTATCCTTTGTCCGGTTTCCCGCCAGAGCTGGGACTTGAGTGCCCCAGCAACTGGTTTGAACCGGTGTATGCACAGGGCACCTTGTGTGCCACAGGCATGTCACATTCCTTTCAAGCCTATCCTACCCAATACAAAAAATCCTGTCTGGGGTGGTGCTAGCACCTCCCAAGGCAGGAAACCCTTTGTCCAAGCCGTCCTCGCTGGAAGGACTCCCAGCAGCAGGAGGTCAGACTTGTGTCTGTGGTGGCAGCATCCATTTTGTGATGCCAAGGCTCGAGTTAACTTTAACCGTGGTTCACAGTTACATACATGTCGTGTCCCTCTAGAAGGGTGGAATACTTCCCCCGTCGCCAGAATTGGCGAGGGGGTAGTATTCCAATTCGTATGACACCTTACTCGACATGTTTTGATAATGCTATACCAGAGTTAGCATTCAACCGCGAGGTCGAGAATTCACTTAAGAGTATATGGTATAGCGTTATCATGGAACAGCTATTAGGACTTGGTTCCGCAAGCTGCAGACGGGCTCAGCTCATGCCAGAGCACCATCTCACATAATTCCAAGCACTCTGCCTTCAGGATTGTTAAGGCCTGCCATAGGAGTGACTGATAGGAGGATATGTGCCCATTTTAGGGTTAGATATAGGTTTACTATATCTACAGCAAAGGGTGATTACACCACCTTGCCCCAGCTGTCGTGCAGCCAGTTGTGTCAGTTTTAGATGGCCAGCCAGGGGTGGCATAATACATGCTTCAGGCCCTGGGTACACCTATGCCCTGGATACCCAAGGTATGCTGTACAGGGACTGATAAGGTGGCCCAGTACCAATTGGTAAATGCACCTAAGGTACATGGAGTCCATTTTACAGAGAGAGCAGGAAGCCTGGGGTCCTGAATAGCAGGATCCCAGGCCAACTAAGTCAAAAACCAGCAAACACCAGGCAAAAAGTTGGGGGTAACCATAGTCAGATATCCACCTTCCTACGCCCACTGTTTAACATTGGTTGGCTTTATAGTCACTCATTTGCTGGTTTCTTATTCAGTGGCTTACCTTTGCCCTCCTCCTTTTAGATCATTGCTTCACTACCATTTTTTTATTGGATGGCTTGTATCCTTCCACAGTTTACAATGTGAAAGCCTATTTTCTTTTGTTTTCAGCACTTCTTAAAGTGCATTCCTTTTTTTTTTTTAAACTCTCTCCCTCGGGTGCTGCTTTTCTGCCCCAAACACCTGCTGCCCCGAGTGTGTGCCATGTATTGCTCTCTCCCTCTTGTGCTTCACTACCTGGGCTTGTTGCGGCCATATCCCTCATATGCTGCTTTGACCCTCCTGTCTACTAGCAGGCTTTATTTTTATTTCCACCCTACCTCTATGTCTTGTCGTTGCTTTCTCCCACTCCTCTCGGGCATTTCACATGGTTTGCTTTTTTTAATGAACTTTAGTTTGGAGGGCAGGCCATCTGCCAATTGCAAACAGGTGCTTTGCTACATTAAAAGCGCTTTAATTTACTGATTTAAGTGGTACCCACTAGGTTAGAGAACTGAATTATTTATTTGATATGTTTTTAAGATATGCTCCAGACTTTTAATCCTACTGTATTCATTTGTTTATGGGTATTTAGTTTTGCTGAAGTTTACACTGTTAAGGGCAAGTAAGAACAACATTTTATTATTTATGTGTAGATTTTTTTCACTTGATTATTCAGATCCTATTACTGAACATATTGTTACTTCTGTTAGGTTGGTTTACGTTCAATAAAAGGTCTTTAAAAATTCTGCAGCACCAAAACAATCTTCTCAAAATGCTGTAAAAAAGTTTCAAGAAATTATTCAAATGGTAGATAGTACATATCTATCTTTGTTATAGTGCTCGTCGGGGTATACATTTTAATGATTAAAAACTAAAATATTAAAGTATCAAAAAAAGTAAATAAAATATTTGGAAGTAAAAGGGTGAGGCTTACAGACTTTCCAACAGGTCAGACAGGCAAACCAATTGAGATCTCTGACCTGAAATAGAAACATCGGATGCCTTCTCAGCTAAGATAGGTCACAGATCTTTGTGCCAAGTCAACCTCAGTCGGCAAAGACGGTCTAGAGTTGTCTGGCAGAGGTGTTGTTTTTAGACTAAGAGTGATCATCAGCTCAGTGTGGCCACTCTCGGGAAAAGCAACCTAGCAATGTGGGAAAACAGAAGGAATGTGTCCTGGTAAACAGAAATAATAATAATAATAATAATAATAATAATAATAATAATAATAATAATACAGCATTTTGTAAAGCGCGAACAGCTACCTCACTAGGAGGTGTCCCGGCGCTAAAAAGAACACATTGACCTAGAGAATGGAAGTGAGAGAGTTAGCGAGGTTGGGTGAAGAGCCAAGTCTTTAGCAGCTTCTTGAAGCAAGGTTCGGAGGGGGCTTGTTGGATTGCTTGTGGTAGTGCGTTCCATAGTGAGGTAACATTTGCCGAAAAAGTTCGACCTCCTAGTCGAGCCCTTCTAGTTCGTGGGACAGCCAGTTGAACACGGCAATTGGAGCGCAACGCGCGGGCTTGGGAGTATCTTGGGAGCCGGCTTTTCAAGTACTCTGGGCAGGAGCCATGCAGAGATCTGAAGGCCAGCGTAAGTGCCTTAAATTTGATTCTGCTGGCAACTGGAAGCCAGTGCAGTGATCGTAAATGCGGAGAGACTGACTGCTTAAAGGGGATTCGCAGCAGCAGTCTCGCAGCCGCATTTTGGACTCCCTGAAGTTTTTGTGTCAGGTATTTTGGTTGGCCTAGATAGAGTCCGTTGGCGTAATCCAGTCTAGATGTGACAGTGGCATGGATTACAGTTTTTCGGCAACTCTCCGGGAGGAGTCTCAGGATCTTGCGGAGGTTCCGCAGTTTATTCAAGCAACAGCCGGCAACCTGTTGGATGTGCGAGGTAAAGGACAAGCTATCGTCCCACCTCACTCCCAGATTTTTTGCCGTACTGGTGGGTAAAGGGGCTTGGCCCATCTCAGTAGGCCACCATAGTTCTGAGGGAGGAGTGGGGCCTTTGCCAAAGAAGATTACTTCAGTCTTATTGGCATTTAATTTTAATTTGTTCGTGTTCATCCAACAGGCTATATCTTGGAGACAGCCTTTGAAGTTAGAGAAGGACTCCTGCGACACCTCAGAGTACGGAAATACTAACTGGGTGTCATCGGCATACGAAATTGCCTTGACACCCCAGTTGGCAATCAACGTAAAGAGAGGGGCAAGGTAGACGTTGAACAAAGGGGGGCTGAGTGCCGACCCTTGCGGGACTCCACAACTGATGACTTTAGGCGCTGAAGAGGCCGTCCCTAGTGCCACCTTCTGTGTTCTCTGTGACAGATAGGAATGTATCTATCCCAGTGCTTTGTCACGGATACCTATCTCGGCCAGACGTCTCAGTAGTCTGGCGTGGTCCACCGTGTCGAAGGCGGCCGACAGATCCAGGAGTACCAGCATAGCTGAGTTACCTGCATCCATCGACCACCTTACTGATTCGGCTACCTCAATAAGCGCTGTCTCCGTACTAAAGCCGGGATGAAAGCCTGATTGTCTCTCATGAAGTATCTTGTTTACTTCTATAAATTTGCTCAGCTGGCGCTGTATTACTTTCTCCAACATTTTTCCAGGGGCAGCTAGCAACGAGATCGGGCGAAGATTACTACGGTCATCTGGATCCCCACTAGGTTTTTTTTTCAGCGGGAGAGTAGCGTGTTTCCAGACGCTCGGGAATACTCCCGAGACGGTAGATGAGTTCCAGATTTGTTGTATTATGGGGGCAACAAACTCAGCTATGGGGCCCCATAGTTTGGCTGGACAAGGGTCATCCGGAGAGCCGGATTTGCATCGGGTAAGTTCTTGTCTCACCTCACTAAGGGATATATTCGTGAATTGGGTGAAAGTTTCATCCAGCTCGTTTTTAATCACCAGATCCGATTTCACCGTTTTAGTTTCTGGCCTAAAGGATTCGTACACTTTTGATTTTTTGGTCGAAGAACTCAGAGATGTTTTCGCATAGAGTAGGTGACGGAGGGACCTCCCTTTCGATGCACTTGGGTTTAAAAAAAGACTGTACCACCCTAAAGACCTGTTTGCTTGACTGTTCTGCCTGCTGAATAGATTCAGCGTAAAATCGTTTTTTAGATAATCTGATAGCTTTCTGAAGTTTTTTGGATGCTTCCTTATATATGATTTTTTCTTCCATCCCGTAGTTTGCTCTCCAAAGTCTTTCCAGCTGTTTACAGGCTGCTTTCTCTTTCCTCAGATCTTGCGAGAACCAGGGGGCTGAGGGGGAGTCTCTCTTTGATAGTGCTCGTGAGGCCGGTGCAATGGAAGAAACCATCTTCCCGACCCACTCATTAAGAAGCTGTGCGTCTATATTCGCATTGGCAGTGAGTGACGGGGTGTTCTGTGCCAGGACAGGGACCATAATGTCAGGAATCAATTTTTTCCATTGTCTCTTCAAGAAATAACATTTACTTGAGGCCGGAATGTCACATGCCATGTTCAGTTTAAATCGGACCAGTGCGTGGTCTGACCAAGTCAGAGGTAGAGGCGCCTCTGGTTGCACCTCCTTAATATTAGAGAAAATGAGATCGAGAGTGTGGCCTGCTGTATGCGTAGGGCCCCCGTTAATCAGCCTAAGATTGGCTGTATTTAATGTAGATCTAAGCCGCTCTGCTACAGCACAATCTGTTTTGTCCATATGGATATTAAAATCTCCTACCACAATAAATTGAGGGTGGAGGAGGGAGCTCTGAACAATCGTGTCTAGCAGAGCAAGGAGATTGGGGTCTTCGCCACCAGGAGGGCGATAAATCACTAATCCTGCTAACGATAGCGGAGGGCTTACCTGAAAACAGAAGTGAAGACCCTCAATTCCCTGAGTTAAGGTAGGGGCAGAGGATGTAAGTGTTAGTTGCTCTTTAAAAATAATAGCGATACCTCCACCTCTTTTCGCGGTTGGCGAGACATATTTTAAAACCCGGAGGGACTGCTAGCGCAATAGCGGTCATGTTATCCTAACGTCCCACTCCTGCTCTTGTAGTAATAGCCAGACATCATCTGAATGTTTGACTAGGGATCTGCAATTCAGTAGGCCTGCTCTGAGTCCTTTATGGATTAAAAGTTTGGGTTTGGGGAGCCTCACCATGTCTCTTGGACCAAGAGATAGTCCGCATGTCCCACAAATCAGGGGGGGGCGCGGTGGTCTGAAGGTCAATTTCGTGAGGGCAACGCTCAGATGGAAGATTGAGTGCCCTTAAGTCCTCACCTTACCACACTATCCTTTTATCTTGTACTCCTTTACAGGCAGCATGTCTGGCCCCGGCCGCGGTCTGGTCGCGGACGGGCGCAAACGGGCTTGCCTTAGGCGCGCCTTTGGTGCGCAAACGGCACTACCGCTGCGCTTCCGGTGGAAGCACATACTAAATAGGAAATGGAGAAGAAGGGGCGTGGCCTGACAGGTGGTGGGCGTGGCCTGCGTGTCCCGGGGGGGGGGGGGGGGGTCACCACCAGGAAGTGTCCCGCGGCAGCGTTCCTGCAGCTGCGCAGGAGAGCCCAGGGGGGAGAGGTAGGTTTGTCTCAAGTCACAAAAATACACTCAAACACATAAACACATAAAACTCTTGGAGTTCCACCCTTACATTTTGGGTCAAACATTTTCGATAAAATAAAAAGTTTCCGTGTTGGGCATGAGGAGAAAGGAAGACTAACCTATGCCAGAGTGCTGGTTTCAGACTTTTCGAAGGAATGTAGACAGCATGCATTGGTCTGTGCAGGAAAAGATCCAGAGACTAATAACTGTCTCACAGAACGTGATCAAAGTACTTTGGCATTGGGGAGGGGTGGGGGGAGTGCAGTCAAATTCTCATACTCTCAGTCTGGGGTTGAGACTACCCCCTTTATTACAAAGCAGCAGCGGGAGCTTTTAGCCTAGTTCAGTTTAATACTCCATAACAATGAGAACGCACTGAACCGTCACTGTAGTAAATCTACTTTTTCTGCCTGCACACCCCAGATTTTTTGCCATTATCTGGACCCTATATGTTGAGGAGTTTTTAAACTGAGCACTTTACACTTACTAAACAGGAGTAGAGTGTGGCGCGACCCTTCAAACACGGTTACATCAGCTTAATCCTAATTGACCTATTTCACTTCCTCTAAGCCCCTGATGTATGGTATAGAAAATGTACCCAGGGCCTTTACTTAAATGCCACCTGTGGACTGCAGCACCCGTTGTGTCCGTTCACAGACTGGGCCTTGAAAACATGGCTTCAGGTCTGGTCTTTGCGTAGCCACACTGCAGCAGTCTCAAAACCTGCTGTCACACCTGTTAAAAATAACCTTTTTAATAGGTGTGAATCAAGTACACCTTGTTGGCTGCAAGGTAGGATGCCTGATATTTTTATAAGTGGAACATGTGCAAAATTAACAAGCATTAGAAATGCAATCGGGCTCGGATTTATTTGAGTTTGAGCTAATGGCATTGTAAATGCCAATGTATTGTTGCTATGTGTTATGGAGTGTGTTCATGTGGTGTGTACTGCCAGTGATCTCCTTGTGAGTGTGAGAAGCTTGCACCTCTGCTGCCTGTGGTCTCCTTGTGAGTGTGAGAAGATTGCACCTCAGCTGCCTGTGATGTCGTTCTTGTGAGTGTAAGAAGCTTGCACAGCTGCTGCCTGTGATGTTCTACTCACTACTCTACTCTGCACTCACTACTCTACTCTGCACTCACTACTCTACTCTGCACTCACTACTCTACTCTGCACTCACTACTCTACTCTGCACTCACTACTCTACTCTGCACTCACTACTCTACTCTGCACTCACTACTCTACTTTCTACTCACTACTCTGCACTCACTACTCTGCACTCACTACTCTGCACTCACTACTCTGCACTCACTACTCTGCACTCACTACTCTGCACTCACTACTCTGCACTCACTACTCTGCACTCACTACTCTGCACTCACTACTCTGCACTCACTACTCTGCACTCACTACTCTGCACTCACTACTCTGCACTCACTACTCTGCACTCACTACTCTGCACTCACTACTCTGCACTCACTACTCTGCACTCACTACTCTGCACTCACTACTCTGCACTCACTACTCTGCACTCACTACTCTGCACTCACTACTCTGCACTCACTACTCTGCACTCACTACTCTGCACTCACTACTCTGCACTCACTACTCTGCACTCACTACTCTGCACTCACTACTCTGCACTCACTACTCTGCACTCACTACTCTGCACTCACTACTCTGCACTCACTACTCTGCACTCACTACTCTGCACTCACTACTCTGCACTCACTACTCTGCACTCACTACTCTGCACTCACTACTCTGCACTCACTACTCTGCACTCACTACTCTGCACTCACTACTCTGCACTCACTACTCTGCACTCACTACTCTGCACTCACTACTCTGCACTCACTACTCTGCACTCACTACTCTGCACTCACTACTCTGCACTCACTACTCTGCACTCACTACTCTGCACTCACTACTCTGCACTCACTACTCTGCACTCACTACTCTGCACTCACTACTCTGCACTCACTACTCTGCACTCACTACTCTGCACTCACTACTCTGCACTCACTACTCTGCACTCACTACTCTGCACTCACTACTCTGCACTCACTACTCTGCACTCACTACTCTGCACTCACTACTCTGCACTCACTACTCTGCACTCACTACTCTGCACTCACTACTCTGCACTCACTACTCTGCACTCACTACTCTGCACTCACTACTCTGCACTCACTACTCTGCACTCACTACTCTGCACTCACTACTCTGCACTCACTACTCTGCACTCACTACTCTGCACTCACTACTCTGCACTCACTACTCTGCACTCACTACTCTGCACTCACTACTCTGCACTCACTACTCTGCACTCACTACTCTGCACTCACTACTCTGCACTCACTACTCTGCACTCACTACTCTGCACTCACTACTCTGCACTCACTACTCTGCACTCACTACTCTGCACTCACTACTCTGCACTCACTACTCTGCACTCACTACTCTGCACTCACTACTCTGCACTCACTACTCTGCACTCACTACTCTGCACTCACTACTCTGCACTCACTACTCTGCACTCACTACTCTGCACTCACTACTCTGCACTCACTACTCTGCACTCACTACTCTGCACTCACTACTCTGCACTCACTACTCTGCACTCACTACTCTGCACTCACTACTCTGCACTCACTACTCTGCACTCACTACTCTGCACTCACTACTCTGCACTCACTACTCTGCACTCACTACTCTGCACTCACTACTCTGCACTCACTACTCTGCACTCACTACTCTGCACTCACTACTCTGCACTCACTACTCTGCACTCACTACTCTGCACTCACTACTCTGCACTCACTACTCTGCACTCACTACTCTGCACTCACTACTCTGCACTCACTACTCTGCACTCACTACTCTGCACTCACTACTCTGCACTCACTACTCTGCACTCACTACTCTGCACTCACTACTCTGCACTCACTACTCTGCACTCACTACTCTGCACTCACTACTCTGCACTCACTACTCTGCACTCACTACTCTGCACTCACTACTCTGCACTCACTACTCTGCACTCACTACTCTGCACTCACTACTCTGCACTCACTACTCTGCACTCACTACTCTGCACTCACTACTCTGCACTCACTACTCTGCACTCACTACTCTGCACTCACTACTCTGCACTCACTACTCTGCACTCACTACTCTGCACTCACTACTCTGCACTCACTACTCTGCACTCACTACTCTGCACTCACTACTCTGCACTCACTACTCTGCACTCACTACTCTGCACTCACTACTCTGCACTCACTACTCTGCACTCACTACTCTGCACTCACTACTCTGCACTCACTACTCTGCACTCACTACTCTGCACTCACTACTCTGCACTCACTACTCTGCACTCACTACTCTGCACTCACTACTCTGCACTCACTACTCTGCACTCACTACTCTGCACTCACTACTCTGCACTCACTACTCTGCACTCACTACTCTGCACTCACTACTCTGCACTCACTACTCTGCACTCACTACTCTGCACTCACTACTCTGCACTCACTACTCTGCACTCACTACTCTGCACTCACTACTCTGCACTCACTACTCTGCACTCACTACTCTGCACTCACTACTCTGCACTCACTACTCTGCACTCACTACTCTGCACTCACTACTCTGCACTCACTACTCTGCACTCACTACTCTGCACTCACTACTCTGCACTCACTACTCTGCACTCACTACTCTGCACTCACTACTCTGCACTCACTACTCTGCACTCACTACTCTGCACTCACTACTCTGCACTCACTACTCTGCACTCACTACTCTGCACTCACTACTCTGCACTCACTACTCTGCACTCACTACTCTGCACTCACTACTCTGCACTCACTACTCTGCACTCACTACTCTGCACTCACTACTCTGCACTCACTACTCTGCACTCACTACTCTGCACTCACTACTCTGCACTCACTACTCTGCACTCACTACTCTGCACTCACTACTCTGCACTCACTACTCTGCACTCACTACTCTGCACTCACTACTCTGCACTCACTACTCTGCACTCACTACTCTGCACTCACTACTCTGCACTCACTACTCTGCACTCACTACTCTGCACTCACTACTCTGCACTCACTACTCTGCACTCACTACTCTGCACTCACTACTCTGCACTCACTACTCTGCACTCACTACTCTGCACTCACTACTCTGCACTCACTACTCTGCACTCACTACTCTGCACTCACTACTCTGCACTCACTACTCTGCACTCACTACTCTGCACTCACTACTCTGCACTCACTACTCTGCACTCACTACTCACTACTCTACTCACTACTCTACTCACTACTCTGCACTCACTACTCTGCACTCACTACTTTTGATAAAAGTGCTAATTATGAGGCAGATTATGTGGCCAATGTGGCACGTTCATAATTATGCTGTAAACCCTGCATCCAAAGTGACAGAATTGCATATTTTTCTGACCCTCGCAATTTTCTATTGCTTTATTAACATGCCATTTGTGAAAGGCAAACAAAACGTGAACATTCTAGTTTCAAACAGTGTCCATAGTTAGCCGCACACTTGAACGAACAACTCCAACAATGCCTCCCTTCTGGGAACAGAACTTGTTTTTGACAGTGCAAACTGTACCTTTTATTTTAGTAAAAATTATACACCCCTCTCTATATAATGAAGGACTGTTCTGTCATTTTACTGCGAGCAACCAAACGACATAGTCCACTATGTTAATTACTATGTTCAATGTAAAAAAATCCGTTTGGAAAAATGAAAAAACATATTTTGAAGCGTGACTTACGTACCAAAAGCGTGAAGAAGAGTGACACGTGGAGTCGATTCATATCTGTAGACCAGAGTGAAGATGTCTGATTCTGATGCAAAACTAGCATGTTATGTGTGTAGCAGAAGTAGCATCTCCGACCCCAATAACACAACAAACACCGCTCACCTATCAAACCGCGCGTGACATGCAGGCAGTCAGCTGTCTGTTGATTCCTCTTTGAGGTTGGTGTCACGCATTTACAGCAGCAGGCGGAGTCATCCATGTCGTGTTAGTTTTATCCCGAGGAACCCACCTTCGCCGTTTCGGGGGCTTTTTGTACTGTCCACACTTGTTTTTACAGCCCTACAGACGGACAACATAAAGATACCAAGCCTGCAGTATCTCCTTTCAACAGAACATCCGTTAAGATAACTCACAGGGTAATGCGCCCCCTGCAGCGCACTGCAGGTGACACGAAGGTTCTGCTTTTGCAGGGATAAACTGCCTGAATGCAATTCAGTTGAGAAAAGTGGTTAAGTGACATTTCATTTCCATCACTGGCAAACGGCAAATTCAACGAAAGTAACTCGACATAAAAACACGTCATTGTTTTTCTCCTCTTACACATCGCACACGTATCTCCTTTTTGGAGCAGTGCAATAGTGTTTGATGCTTCCTCGCTGTGGTGTCTTAGGAAGCCCATATTCACAGTAAATATAGCGCGTTTTCAAAATAAAGAGTCGTGTCACTGGCACGTGCATGTAATGTGACTCAGCAGATTAACCGCTCCCTGCTGTGACCTGCTGTCATGCTTCAGATGTCTGTTGATCGAGTACATTTACTCCATTGAATTGCGAGTTATAGGCTTTACTATGTCCTATACATAACAGAAATCACAGGTTGTTACCGCGTCAGTGTTTTGTTATTTTTTTAGTGAATGGTTTCAGTTTTCACAAACAGACTTTTAATGATTTAATTAAATCGTATTTAAACAACCCTGATTTTAAAAAGCGCTGCATATAACGAATGTTCCTTTTAATCCTTTTTACTGTTCTATTTTTTATCAAATTTTATGGTTAATGACTGCGTCTGCTCTATGTAAAAAATGCAATATGTTATTTCCTCGAGTAATGTTGCAAAGAATTCGTGTATTTTTCTTCTCTTTTCCAAAATTGTTACTTTCACATCGTCATCAGATTCTCGCACAACATCTCTACCCGTAGATATTAGCTTTTGCATTGCTGACTTTAAGCACATTTTCAAAAGAAAGTTATTTAAAAAAAAAAAAATATATATATATATATATATATATATATATATATATATATATATATATATATATATATATATACGCACAGATTATTTCGGCTGGAGTAAAATGTTAAACGGCAATCGCTTCAATTAAGAACAGTCTAGGAAATCACCCGCCTTCACTCCGGGTAAGTCCCCTAGATGAAATCATTTTTGGTAGTTTTATATTGCACGATTCGACTCGAAGGTATTAGGTCGCTTTACAACAGCACCAGTTGCTTTAACACAAGGACACATTATTATTTATTTATGTATGAATTTATTTTTGGAGGGACGGGGACATTAAGTGATTTGCCTAGAATCACAGGAAGTTGAAGAGACGCCGAGACTCGATTATCGTTCCCTAGTCCCAAACTCGAAGCTCTGTCTGTAGATCCACGTTCTCTCCCCTAGACTTGTACTTTGGGTATTTTTATCTAACGGAGGCTGTAGTGATGGTTCATGTTTCCGAAGTCTTGGCAGGGAATGGACGGCTCGAAACACCTGGAAGGTGTAAATCAGAGGCAGGGTAAACATTTCACGTCTGAACACATGACAGACCCACAGGGCTGAGCTGGCTGCATTTCTCGGCTGGAAAAGCAGAAATCTGCAGGCAACCAGAATCGATAAATCAGGTGGTGACCCTACGCTCATAAACATGTCTTTTTTATAAACCAAAAATGTGAGATACGGTCTCCGCCCAGTGCAGGGTGAACAGACAGGGGTTTGATTTGGTCAAAAAACGCCGAAGACAGTCATGCACACAAAAGCGAATCCCAGGGCTAGGTAGCATGCCAGTAAACCCGACATGTACACTTTTAACCCCTTCCATCAGAGTTGCAGTCTCTTCAACCACAGCAAACCAAACACAAGTTCTAACAGAGCTTTAATTCTTACTGCCAAGATTTACAAACCTCTCTGTTTGAAATGCTTCATAAAAAAGGCATGTCCCTTTGCAGCGCTTAATGCTAGCTGACCCGCATCTAGGCGCCACAATGATTGGCGCATATGAATCAAGAAACCGAAGTCATTTTAAGTGAGGGAGTCACAGCTCGAAAAACAACGTGTCTCGCAAGTTAGAAACGAAACCCGCACAGAAATGTACGCACAATATTGGAGCCGGCTTGCACTGATATATTGAAATTGCATTTATATAGCGCTTCCTATTTGGCAGCATTTTGAAACTCCTGTGCAAGCTGATTCAGATTGCACTGCGCCCTAAAAGCACCCCTAGCTCACAAGGCGCCATGCTACAATAGGTAAGCTGTTTTTTTTACCTTTACATTTTGTCTTGTCTTCTTTCAAACAATTCCTAGTGCTACGCGTTAACAACAATCTGTAGACATGTTTTTTACTACCTCAGACCTAAGTTCCTGTTACTCATTTTATGTCGTTGATACATTTCGAAAAGGATGCTGGTTTCTTTGGAACGTTTGCAAGTTACAACTAATAGAACAATGCATTCAGAACTGTGTAGGCAGCTCAGGAGAATAGTGTACCTGCTGCAGAATTCCATATGAAGATTCAAGCCTTCATGCTTCTGAGGTCGATAAAACCGAGTGTCCCTGATTTATAAACCAGCGCTTCTCCGTTGGACAGCGAGCGCTGGTAGTCACAAGGCAAAGACAACCGATTAATAAAATGAAAATCAGTATTTATTGTCAATAGCTGACTAATACCCCTTCGTGCATGAGTGTGGGTTAAATATGTGTACATTGAATTCGATACTAAGCCTCTGGGATGGGTGGGAACAAATCGACATGCTCGCCGAACGCAAGATTATCCCCCTGACAGCTCCTCGGCACTGGAACAGTAAAACTCCAAATGAAAGAAGCAAGCTGCCGAAACCGCGATAAACCCATTCATCCCCTGAATAAATATGCTCGGACTTGCACCCACCCACAGGAGGCGCAAACAAACACCGAGGCCCTTAAAACCACTTTTAAAGCTGCACGACCTCCACCGCTTCCCGCCCGGTGCGCGTGCCAACTGTAACATGATGCCACGGCCATGTGTGTGTGTGTTTATGACTTTTTGTATGCAATGCCATGGTGAACGCGCTCGCACCATCTGGATTGCATTACACGGGCACTCCGACAGCTCCTAATTAAGATTAATCACTCGGCCGTGCTCGTTCGCGCACACAATATGCCACATCGGCCACGCGTAAATTACTTATAGCCTATCAGGTCAACGCTACAAAAAAAACAGCACAGCGAAGACGAATCACTAGGCAGATACCAGAAAACACTAAGGAATGTGCCTGGAAAGAGCCCTTTCTGAATTCCTTCTTCTTTTGAACGCATAAGATCTCGGGAAGCTCCGCCTCCCCACTTCGTGGAGGCGGAGGCCCGAGCCCTAAAAAGGGCATTTTTCCTCCAGTGATGAGGCCCCAAATACTATTTTCATTGGCATGGCTGTAGATGAATCCTAGAAAATATCAAAGTACAGATGATAAACTTTGATCAAACATTTGACATGAAACAGCTAACACTCATTCATATATTTGTTGAAAGTCCAATTGGCTGGTTATGTTCGGTATTTAATAAATATTTTGGAAACTTTTATAAAGTTACAGTTTCTCTTCCTGAAGCTCCTGGAGGCTAATTTGCATTAGCCTGCCAGCAGCTACCCATACCGCGCTTGAACTTAATGAGGTCTGAAAACTGCTCCCGGAGGAGAACAATGACGTAGGCATAGTGAAAGGATAAACTGGGTGTGGGATATTCGATCCCTATCAGTTCAGTAAAGACAGTTGGAGTGGGAACTTTATTAACTTGAAGAAGGGAGGCCCTTTGTCCCCAAAGCCCACACTAGCCAGGTTGGCTATGAACCCATTGGGAGGGAAGATACCCCAGGACTGTCTGAAGTAGACACAGAAGGAGACTGCTTATTTCCCAGGTCACAAATCTGGGTGGACACAAGAGTTCTGCACAAGGGAGAAAGTGATTCTCCATCTTTTAGGCTTTTATGAGTGAGGGGCTCTGTAGAACTGTTTGCAGTAGGCCAAATAGGAACTGCTGAAAATTGAGTAGGGTTGATCATGGGCACTTCTACCCCATTGGGTAGGGAGGAGCCAGTGCCAACTATAATTGTGGCATCTCAAGGAACCTTCCTCAGAACACTTTCTGGACCTATGAAAGATCAGAAGAGGACTGGACCCAATGACTTTGGCCTGGAAGGAGCCCTGAAAGACTAGACCTGCTCTCGTGTGCCCAAAATTAAGAAGTGGACTCCAAGAGTCAGATGGTTGACCTCCAGTGTGGCTACATGGATACAACAAGTTGAAAGAGGCCTTTCCCTGGAAGAGGCCAGTACCAACTGGACTTGTAATAGACCTTGTTGGGAGCAATGTTCCCTCTAATTATTTGTTTCTGAGTGTGGCATTGAAGGGTCTCTGTGTACTGCAGCCAAGACTTGCAACACCTCACTGTGCAAAGAAACGCAGACCGTGAGCTGACAAGATCAAAGATATGTTTTAAAAGCACTGGCTGACTAATATGGTAAAACAGCGCTACCCCAGCTCTTACAATATGGAAGAACACCAGCCAGCCAAAACTGTGGAAGAGAATTTAGCATTCACAGTTAGAGGTGGGTGAGCCACCGAAGCCATCACTGGTTTCAGCTCAAGGTCCTCCTGGACATTTGGGCACAAAATAAATCAAGTCTTCTTGTGGCTACTAGCTGCCTTGCATACTATTACCTCATGCTCCCAGACCACCTCCATCTCTACTCCAGCAGCAGAGGTTTGGCCCTTTGCTATGCTTTACAGAGGCGCATGGAAGTGCTATGAAAGTACTTCGAGAGGGATGTTATCTTAATGATTTTTTAAACAATTCCTCTCGGAGCACGTTCATAGTACTCTACAGAATCTTGGCACTTAGCCCACCTGTAATGATGTCCCCAGTCTCCAGAGGGTAATAATATGCAAAAGGCCTGTGATGGGATCTCTTTGTCAGCTTTGTCCCGATAGGCAAAACCATTTGTATACTGAAATTTGTCTAGCTTTCTTCCCTTTTTGTGCTTGTACATTTGTTTCATTAATTTATCAATTTTCATTCCTCTTTTATTCTTAAGAGTCTGTATAGGGAGCATTTCATAGTACCTTTTATCTTGAATATTGTCAACCAAGATTCGTTTGTTTGTCTTTTTTATGGTACTGTAAAACCGAAATACAGACTTCAATGATTATGATGGGACCTCTTTGTCAGAGCCAGCTCTGCAATTCCCTTGTGTGGATGAGAAAACGGGTAACTGCTAAATGATTGGAACCTACAGATCTTTGCTTTGCTAATACATGTTAATTGTTCTTACTTTGGTGTCAAGTCTCTTAAAATCGGTGGCTTGGGTTTCCATCGCCTGGCATGTGGGCACATTCATGAGGCCATGTCTGTTCTCAGTCACGTCCTCACAACAAGTGTGATAAGTTCACATGAAGTTTGGTTGTACATGCATTTGTGTACCACCTGGTATGTGCACAGTTTGTGTGGAAAATATATGCAGAGAACTCCAGTGAACAAGCACTGGGTGTATGCCTGCCTTTAACGTTTGGATTATAGGAGGCACAGCTACATGTATGTCAACATTTTAGAGTAGGCAAGTGGGAGATTTAGAAAACAGTCGGGAGAATGTATTTTCCCCACTGACTTAGATTAAGCAGAGGCCTGAATCGGATCAATTGGAATGTATGGTGACAGACAATCAGCCTTTCATTTTTGGCAGTTTAATCACACAGCGCAGACATAAACAAAGTTCTAAACTCTGTTTTTGTATGCCTATGTAGAAGAAAAAAATTAAATGCCTAGGCGTGTCCCGCCCTCTTATAAACCCCTCCAAGAATGAATTACAAAGTTTTAACCTTTGATGTCAGGGGAAATTCTTGGAGAAGGAGATGGGAGCCTACTTGACAGGCATCAACATTTCACTTTTGCCTTGTTTCCAGCAGATCATGATTCAGCAATCCAAACAGGGTTTTTGAATGCAGGAATCGGGAGGCAGGAGACTAGCTTTGAAATCAGTAGTGTCCTGCATGAACCGGGAGGGTTGGCATGAATACAGCTATGGCCACCACAACAGATAAAAGTGACAAGCATCTGCAATGACTAAAGGTCTCGCATTCCTGAAAGTTTGAGCTATTGGCGTTGCATTATTATTTGCAATGCCAATAGGTTAAACTTTCAGTAATGCGAGACCTATTGCATAGCAAATGATGGGTTTCGTTTTGGTGAGAGTCTGAGATTCCAGAACATTCTGAATAGCTTCTGTATCAACCTCCCAGCTAGTGCAGATGAAGACATCACTCCAGCATGAAGAAAAATTGTATTCTTCAAGTAACTACAATCAGGAAACATCTCTAGGCCTTGTGGAAGAAGCTTTGATTTCAGGGACTGCCAGTCGTCTAGGATTAATCTCATAACTCTCAACGAGCTGTCACACTCTGCACTTGGTAAAAATTTGTCACATCTTCCATAGACTACTTATTTTTTTAAAAGAGCGTTTTAGCATGATGGGATTCTTGTGTGAGACCAGCAGATCTTACGAAAGATTTGTGAGCAATCAGAAAATAAAAACGAAGACGCTCCAAAGGATGCAAAAGTGCCGGTAAAGAGCAACAGAGCGAGTGAAGGCACGTGCCTGGTGTTACACCCAGAAACCAATGCAAAAAATATCGCCTGAAAGTAAATGTCCAGACGCAAAATTAGATATGTAAGCGGGCCAGGTGCATTGGAGGGAACAACTGAGCAGAAGGAGGGACAAATAATAATGACTGACCTCTGAAAAACAAGGCATTTTGTAAGGCACAGGAAGGAACCAATGAGAAGTAATGGGCATGCTGAAAGCACCCAGAGCCGATATCTTTATACCTCGAGAGACAATTCATGCACTGCCTACGCTTGACCTAAAAATTGTGTGGTGGCGTTGATGTGGTCTTTGTAAATCTGTGATTATTGCTTGTCGTCTTCCAGAAGTCAGGACGATCTTGTGACTAGACATAGACAAAACAGCCTCTGTAGCTTAAATGTCCTGATGGTCTGTGGGTGGCAGCAGGGGTCAAAGACAGCACTTACAAGTGGACCACAAACCGCACAAAGCTGATCTACGCCACGGAGCATGCAGCAGCTTCCTGGAACCCATGATGCCACAGCCGATTAGGATACATGTTTTTAGATGGTAGAATCAGACTCCATTACAGAACAATGGCATCTCCAGATTGGATGAAGATGGAGGCCTGAAACGGTCTTCAATCAATCAAGTGGCTTGTAAAGAGAGACTACTCACTCGTAGGGGCATTAAGGCACTGGTCTTCATTTGAGTGAGCACTGAATACTTATTGAATGGATCTCTGCAGTGCTTAATTTGTAAAATAAGTGCCAGGAGCCTCATCATGAGCCCCTGCAGCTCGCACCACCCGCTGTCATGCCAGCGTTGCCAATGACCATATCAACACAAATGCTAACCATCACACTTCCAACAGGAGCGACAATTCAGACAATCCCAGGCGCCCAACAATATACGTATGGTCTATGCGGCAGGTACGAGTCCCTTTTAATGAATTAATAAACTTCAGTTGGTGTCCTCATTTCTAAATTAGACCAAAGTCGCCACCATGAGGCAGACTGTCAGAAGTGCCGGTGTTGACAAATAAGTGCCGGTGCCCAGCACCGGAAACCACCGGCTAGCACTGTTTGAGACTGAATTTGAACCAGAAAAAGTCATTAGGTACACGATAAAAAAAAGTTTGTGCTAGTGGGCGTTAGTAACTGGGGGTCCCCGGAAGATTCCAACATGCTGAGCTGTCCAATTGCAATGCCAATTTCTTTAAAAAAATACTTCTAGTAGACGAGATGGAAAACGCTTACATTGAGTAAGCCCCAAGAAGGTCATCCACCGTGATCAGCTGCAGGGGAGTTTGTTTCAGGCGTGTGACTAAGCTCCACTGACAGATGGTGGGAGGGAGCATCCAGCGTGGCACATTCAAGCGGGTGCATACCGGCTGTAGGCACAGTGACAGAGGAGCAGCATCTGGCATTGACAAGATATGTCAGCTTCAAGTGTGGAAATCACAGATAATTGCCTTAGCATGAGCTGAAGCAATTTTAGTTGTGGCATCCATTTTGTTAAGCCATGTGATTCTGCCGTCTTCACTGTTGCCTGCCTTTCTATTCTGCTTGAGTCATCAACTGTAGTAAACACCTTCAGTACGGAGCCTGCCAGAGCAATGTATGAGCCCAGAAAGGCCTGTAAGTTGCTAGCATGCACCGGTCGTAGAATGCAACTGTCAGGCGGTTTTAACTGATGTAAGTAGTTCTGTCTCCCCTCCCACTTTGCTGACCAAGAGATATTGGTCTGACCATGTTAGTCGATAGCTATTCCATGCTTACTCAGCTACAAAGTGCGTATAAAAGGCCCCTGGTTTCTGTATTCCATGTACTACCCTCCTACAGTGCCCGAGGGTGTTTTATTGATGTAGTCCCACTCATGAGTGATTAATAAACGTATTTGATATTCCAGCTTCCGTGCCAATATCTATTTTGTTGGTTTAAGGACCAGTGGACAGATACGGGTGAACCCCTGGACCGGTGGGCCCCTAAAAAGGCTCATTTCCACAAAATTGTAATGAAAGGGAGCATTGCAGAAGCGGACACTGATATGAAGAGCCCTCTGCCTACCTTCATCAGGAGGCTGCCCACCCTGAACAGACTGGCAAGAAACAAGGCGAACTCCATCACCTGCTGAATGTCCACACTCCGCTCCTGGGAGGTACAGGAGAGAGTGGGAAACATTAGACCACTTGCTGCCCATGTCCCCAAAGCAAGTTGGTGCCCTCTCGATACAGTGCAGGGCCTCTCACGGGTGTGACGTGTTTTAATTGCAAACTTTAATTAGAGCACCCAGCTCTCCGATAGGGTATTTATTATATGGCGATGGCTTTTGACGGCAGATATCAGGGTGTCTGTACTCTTTGGATGATACAGAGTAAACAAGCACTTTTAGCTAAAGTAGGGTAGAAGAGCAACATGATCTGAAGAAATCCTTATGGGGCAAAGAGCGCATTCATCTATTTAACCATGGAAGCAACCACTGCTGTGCTGCTGTAAGAGCAGACATCAGCAAACAAAACATGCGCCAACTGAGACTTTAGAAACCTTCGCCTCACTTGTGTCTGGACAAGGACAGGCGTAGGCTCGTCTTCAAACTGTGCTTCCTACAAGCGACCACCTAGCATGATGGACCCGCACTCTCCATCTCAAGGAAAAATTAACAAAGGCTATCTGAGAAACCATCACAACCACCAAAATCACCACAATGCCCTACAGGTCTCGATCGCGACGGTTAAAGGCGCAGTTGTACACAAAACTGTAAATCAGTTCCTAGTTCGTAGCAAATGATCTTGTGAGTCCAACTGGAGCATAACTCTTGACATATTAGCCCCTAAAGATCAGTACCGCTGGTGGAAATTAAAAGTGGGTTGGTAGGCAACTGCAGTGACTATTCCCCACTGAAAGATGCAGAGCTTAAACAGGGCTCTGATCACACCTGAGCAGTGAACTGGAACCCCAATTCCTAGAAAGCACCAACAGTTCAGTTAACTGGACATTCTACATGAGTAAACTGGCATGGGCAATCTAAATGGGCTTCTTTGTATTGACACCACTCACACCTGCATCCTCTTATAGCGAGACTGAACTGCTTAACTACTGTGCTATTGGAGACACAGTATCCGATCAAATCATCAGTAATGTGGCCAGAATACCGGAAGTAAACAGTATGGCTTCCGATGAGTCCCAGAAGCCTCCGAGTGCCAAGAAAAGACACCACAAAAAGAAATTCACACTTTCAGCCCACTTTTAAAATAGCAGGGAAGGATAGGCAGATATTCTTTCACTGCAAGAGATAGAGCAAGGGAAGCAAAACACGAAAAAGCATGGATATTACAATTAAAGGTTTATCTTGTTACAAAGGATTCTGAATGTGAGGTTGTAAAGCAATGCACTTATGCATGAAAGTTTCTTTAATTTAACTGCCAAATCACAATGATGCAGTGGTGTACACAGTATATTTTATATACATATATACACACAAGAAGCAGAGAACTGGGTATTTCCCAAGTTTAGGTTGAGCTGTTCTCCATCTAAACGTGGATACTACCCAGAGATCTCTGCTTTTTTTTGCATAATTTATGCAGAACTTCAAGCCTGAAAGAGTATTGCGTGTGTGTGTATATATATATATATATATATATATATATATATATATATATATATATATATATATATATATATATATATATATACACACACACACATACACACACACACATACATACACACTTTGTACCGCAGTAGAACAAGTACGCCTCTGGACTTAAGTCCTCCATGCACCACTTCCTTCAGCTGTGCAAAAACAATAGTACATCAAAAAAATAATTAAGTGAAAATATACAAAATTTTTTGGAGACGTGCAGTTTGCAGATAAAAGAGAAGTTACCTGATCAACTGAGTGCAGGGTGCCGCAGATACTGAAAGACAGAAAGGAAACATTAACATTCACATTCATCCTTCTTTTACAAGGAAGTATAAGCAGTTAATAATGAAAAGATAACTTAAGATTCTCGTATAACACTACATTGTCCAAGCAAAAGATGCTAAAAAGCCTCCCAGATAAGACTGATTACACGCCACAAACTTTGGATAGAACTGGAAAATGAGAAAGAGCCACAGTCACCAGAACACAAAGTACTGGAGGATGGGTGGGCATATAACACCCTTAAACTATTAGCACTCATGTAATTCAGGGCCTGTAGAAACTGACGCAAGATCTAGGACAACCACTGATGAAGATGAGAACCAGGTGCAGTCTCCCTTGGAGTCCCGGTAACTCCCAGTGTTCCGCTTGAGTCAGGTTCTTGGAGGCATCACTTGTTTTCAACAGTGGACGACTCCACCCCTACTCAGGGGAGATCTCCCGATCAGCATGTTGAGGTTTATTACCCAATTTGTGGGGGAGAGAGAGTGAGTGAGAGAGAGAGAGAGACATCGAGTCAAAGCCTCAACTGTGTACCATTACCTCAACCCTCCCTCAGCAATAGATGGTGTAAACCATGCAAGCAGATGAAAAGAAGCTAATTTGATATTATCATTGATGAGTGAGGGCCATCACGAGCCACTCGAGGTTTCAGCTTGCTCAAGTCACAGCTTGCATCCACAATCAGCACTAGTAATGAATTCCATATAACATTCTGCACATCAAGCTGATAAGGCGTCACTAGTGGCGACAGCACAAAGCCTAAAGACATGAACTTCGTAAGTTAAGATACAACTGTGACCCTATCTTCCAATCCCATCAGACCACCTTAACTTCCACTGGCATCATCATTGTGGAAGGGAAAATCATAAGAGTATGAAAGGGACTGCCCTGAAACGTTGACCGTGTGTAGTGGAACAGTACAACACTACCAATTTATGATACCTGGTTAGATGGCATGCAAAATATGGCCCTGCAAATCATTCACAAATAAAAAATATGAAAACCGAATTTGAAAAAAATCATTCCTCAGACCGCAGATAAAAAGGGAGGGGGGGGGCATGATCATACCACTGGATTGTACCTACATGAAAGTAAATGAATCTGCCACGTACTTTTTTACCCTGCGAGCAAGAAGGTAGGCACAAGGCTAACTTAATTACCTGGACAAAAGGACCTTCGGCGATGTAGAGAACAAATAATTAAAAAAACAGAAGCCTGAAAATGACTTCGGTACAAAATGAGAATGCGAGAGGAATTTAAAGACGACAAGCATTGGAAATGCAATAGGTCTCGCATCATTAGAGTTAGTGCTTTTAGAATTGTTTATGGGTTTTTTTTAAAAATCTTTAGCATTTTTGTTTCCTGTAGCCAATGCTAAAGAATTACAAATAAAAAAAAGCCATAAACATTTCTAAAAGCTCTAACTCAAATGCTGCGAGACCTATTGCACTGTCGGCTGGGGTTTTTTGATGGTGCTGTGCTGGGAGAGAGAGTGGGGAGGGGTTGGAGAAGGGAGGGGGCGAGACCTAAAAAGGCTTTTATAACCAGAAACGTGGATATAGCAGCATGCGTCCTCACCCAGAGTGGTTGGGAAGGGAAGTGCGAGTCTTAGCTTGTAATGTAGCCTTGTTCCCCACATATGCACAGAGTCCAGGTTGGTGAGTTTGCTTGTCTTTATTACAGTTATTGTATGAAATCTCGAGCTAGAGGGCGCCGAGCGTCTAACACGACTGCTCCGGTCGCCAGCTCCGTTATCCCCGCTTTCGCGCCTTCAATCTGGCGCCTACTGCGCATGCGCGCCCTTCGCGCTCCTGTCTATGGCGTGACGCGTCATCGCGTTCACGCTCATAGACTAGAGCGCATCCTACATATCTCCCCTTTTTAACAGTAAACAAAATTAACTATTCAACCTCCACAAAGTTGCACAAGGTGTCCCAATGTTCTCTGGCTGGCAGCCAGGTTGCCAACTATCATTAATGTCCACCCATTTCATAGTCTCTATATCTTGAGGGCACTGTAACTGCCCGGCCACTACGGGTGTGTCTTACCGGCATGCTCTCTTCCACCTCTCTGTCTCCGCCTGGTCTCGCACCATCTCTCCACTCTCCACTCTGAGTTACTCCAGCCGGAGTGACATCTCTGACTGCGCGCCCTGCGCCGGGAATGTCCATCTCACTGTTGTCTCCTGTTTCCTCGGGCAACGCTTCATCAGTTTGCTCCAGTCGAGGCGTGCTCTCGTGGAAGTCCTTCTGTGCCTCTGTCTCTTCCAGCTTGGGCCATACAACAATCCTGTTTACTCTAGCCATGCGGTCTTGGGACCACACTCTGCCATCGCTGAGGAGGGCTGCTCTACCTCTCACCTCCTTGACTTGTAGAGGCTGACTATATTTGCTGTCGCCTTTCTTTTGAAGGGTAGGGAGTTTAACCCTAACCCATTCTCCTTCCTCCAGCTCTGTTCCTTTCACATTCCGACGTTTGTCGTAATTCGCAGCATAAATCTTTTGGGCTTTTTCCAAGTTGTGTTGGACCACCGCAGGGGACCATTTACTGGTAATGGTCTTCTCCCGCCACACAACATTGTCTCGTGTGAACGGATGCCGTCCTCTCAACACTTGAAATGGACTGTACCCCACAGCCGTGGGGGTGATCCTGTAAGACCACAGCATGCTCATTACCTCAACCTCCCAATCCTTTCCCTGCATGATGGCCGCCTGTATGGAGCCCATCAGCACACGGTTGAACCGCTCCACCTGACCATTGCATGCGGGATGATACACTGCCGTGTGTTTGGATTCGATACCATTCCTTCTCATGAACCTAGTCCATTTGTCCGAGACAAACTGCGGGCCATTGTCACTAAGGATGGTTTTGGGAATGCCTTCCCTTAAGAAAACTGAAGTCAGGAATCTCAAAATCGTGTCAGTGTCCATGGACTCTTGAATGTCCACCTCAGGCCATTTTGAGTACTTATCCATCACTACACACAAGTACTTGTTCACACCTTTGCTATCCAGGACCGGTCCCAATATGTCAATTGCTACATTCTCCCAAGGTCCCTGTGGCGTGTCGAACTTCCCCATGGCCGGTCGGAGAGGCCTCAGCACTTTGTCAGCGCCCTGGCATTGGCCGCACTCCCTCACTTGCCTTTCAATGTGAACGTCCATGCCTGGCCACCAATACATCTGCTTGACGCGTGCTTTGGTCTTTACAATACCTAGGTGGCCCTCATGTAGCAGAGTTAGTAATCTGGGTATCAGTGAATCCGGCGGCACAACTCTTTCGCCCCGATAGATAAACACCCCAGAGTCACTCAGGGACAGTTCTTCCCTAATTTCATAGAACCTTCGTACTCCATCAGTGAGCTTCCTTTTGTCAGGCCAGCCTGATGTTAAGTATCTCTTAATCTCCCCTTTTTCCATGTCCTCATCATAGGCGGACTCCCATTCTTGGGCACTTATCGAACTCTCATAGTCCTCCATGCTTGCCACCATCTCTTCCTTATCCAGGGCTTCCTCTGGCGCCACTTCCATCGCGGCAGCCCTGCTGAGATAATCCGCTACCCTGTTCTGTGTTCCCGGCAGATATTCGACATCGTAGGTGTAATCGAGTAGCTTCAGAGTCATTTTGGCTATTCTCGGGGTCGCCGTCTCATGCCCCGAGGAAGTCAAGACCTTGATGAGGGGTTTATGGTCCGTTTGCAGTTTGAATCTCGTACCCCAAACGAACTGTCTGAATCTGCCTAAAGCCCCGGTGACTGCCAACATCTCTTTTTCAATTACGCTGTATCGTTGCTCCGTCGGAGACAGCGCACGGGACGCAAAGCAGATCGTCTCAGTGGCCCCATCATCTCTCACTTGAGCCAGGACCGCCCCCAAGCCCTTGTCACTGGCATCGGTGGTTACCACGGTCTGGCCCGATGGAACGAACCCTTGCAACGGAATAGCTTGACTAATGCAGGTCTTGATGGTGTCAAACTCCTCTTGCGCCTCTGCGTCCCACTCAAACTTGGTCTTGTCTCTGATGAGTTGTCGCATTCTGTATGTCCGGGTGGCAAAGTGTCTCACGAATTTACTATAATACTCGGCCATTCCCAGGAACGACCTCACCTCCTCCTTGGAGCTGGGTGCCTTCGCCTCCTTTATGGCCGTCACATTTCGTTCCTTGGGTGAAATTCCACTTGTGCTGATCTCATGCCCCAAGTATGTCACCGAATGGGTCCCTATCTTGCACTTACTCCATTCCGCCGTTAGCCCTTTGTTCTGCAACACTTCCAGCACGCTCCGCAACTTCCTGTCGTGATCACCTTTTGACGAGCCCATCACCAAGATGTCATCCTGAAAGTATTGTACTCCAGGAATGTCCTTGAACAAGCGGTGCATCAGCTTCTGAAAAACAGCCGCTGCGGATGCCAGGCCAAAGGGCATCCTCCGGAACTGGTAGCACCCAAATGGAGTGATGAAAGCGGTGTACTTCCTGCTCGACGGATGCAGCTCTATCTGGTAGTACGCAGACGTGAGGTCGATAGTGGAAAAATGAGTCACACCTTTGGTCTTGGCGAGCATCTCCTCGATTCTGGGAAGGGGAAACTTTTCCACGATGAGACTTTTGTTGAGCTCGCGGAGGTCAACGCAGAGCCGTACCTGCCCATTTGGCTTCTTGACCACGACCAAGGGGGATAGCCACTCTGCACTATCCACCGGCTCTATGACCCCTTGCTCTTCTAGCCTCCGGAGTTCCTGTTGTACTGCTCCGCTGGTAGATATGGGAATGTTCCTGACTTTATGCACCACCGGTACTGCACCCTCCTTGAGGACCATTTTGTGAACGAACTTGTCCAGTTTTCCCACTGATCCGTCAAAAACTTTGGGGTATGCCGACTTCCAATCTTCCTCTCTCGTGAGGGGCCACTCGTCTGTCAAGAGAATCTGTTCTTTACCTCCCGGGTTGAGTATGATCCCCAGATCGCCTGCATCTCTCCACCCCAGCACTGAAGGTCCTCTCTCCGCTATGTACAGGGTGCACGTCGCTGACCTCCCTCTAAATTCTAAGTCGAAGTCTCGGCACCCCACCAAAGGAATGGCATTTTCCGTGTACGAGATGGGTCTGATGTCCGGCGGCCATAGGTCTGGCCCCACCACAGGCACAAAGTCTTCCTCCCATATGGACCTTTGCACGATGGTCCAAGGAGATCCTGAGTCGACGGCCACGTGTACCTTCACTCCCCCTATCAGCATGTCCGTGCGAGGCTTGTCTCTTCGCTTCCCCGTCACCTCAAGTACCTGGTCCTCGATGCACAACACCAAGTCGTCGTCATCCAAATCGTCCTCCTCGCTGACGTCGGCTGCGGCCGCATCGACGCACTTGACCGTGGATTTCTTCCCCTTTTTGCGGCAGACTCTCAAAATGGCCGACCAGGCCGCAAAATGAGCATCTGGCGCGAAACGCGGGACAGCGTTTATCCTGCGCCGAATGTGCCGTGCTGCCACATCTATAACACGCAAACTTGTTGTCTGTACTAGGGCGGCCTGCCTGCTTCCCTGTCCATCTCAAGTCCTTCCTCTGATCTCCATATCCTCCCTTGGCTCTCCCAGGCTGGGGTGCATCTTCTATCTTGTTCACCATTTGCCTCGGCGCGTTCTCCCGTTTTGCTGCCTCCGCACCGCGTCGTGACATTTCAGCCTTTTTGACCATCGCCACCACTTCTTTAAGGGACGTCTCACTCTGCGCCCACAGTTTGTCCTGGACCGACCTGCACGTGGTGTGCATAACAATTTGGTCTTTTATATATTCTTCCTGAAGCCCTCCATACTGGCACGTGATGGCCAGGCGTCGGAGCGCTGCCACGTAATCATCAATCGACTCACCAGCCTCCTGCTTCCGCTGCTGGAAATTATACCTGTCTATGGAGACGCAAACTGCTGGGCGATAGTGGCTGTCCAGGTCATCCAGGGCGTTTTTGAAGACATCTGTCTCATTCACTCCCCTCTCCTTGGGCACCAGATTCTTGAACACTCTCACCCCTTCCGGGCCCAGGTTGTGGAGCAATAGTCTCTTCTTCCTTTCCGAGGTGAATTCCCCTTCATTCTCATCTTCGAGTGCCTCAACATAGTTTTGAAAATAATCCTTCCAGTCCTCCCATTTTAACTGCGGTTCGCCCGGTCTAGGCAGGAATGGGACTGGGGCCATCAGAGCAGACGCTTGATGTGCCATTCTGGCTTCACCTCTGGGGTCTACCCCCTGGGCACTGTGTTGACTGAGTCCACCGGATGCTCCCGCACTCTCTGCCGTGTTCCCTTGCCCTCTGGGACTGCCAGGCGTGCTATCCCTTCTGGTCTGTGTGGGGTCGTCCGTTTGCGCCCCTTCCTCTGACTTGGGGTCAATGCCCTTGGCTGCCAGGGTGCTGGCTATGCTCCCTTTTCCTAGCCCAGCACTGACCTGGTTGTTGGAGCCGGCTCAGGTGGATTCCCGTGGTTGTTTCAGCTGCTGCCACGCCCTCTGCTCGTTTATTCCTGGATTTTCTGTCGCTGTGTCCTACTGCTGTAAATATGGGGCTGTCAAGGGGGGTCTGCTCCTGACCCTGAAGTGCCTGGTGTTCGTGGTCCCAGCCTCGTCGCCAATGTAATGTAGCCTTGTTCCCCACATATGCACAGAGTCCAGGTTGGTGAGTTTGCTTGTCTTTATTACAGTTATTGTATGAAATCTCGAGCTAGAGGGCGCCGAGCGTCTAACACGACTGCTCCGGTCGCCAGCTCCGTTATCCCCGCTTTCGCGCCTTCAATCTGGCGCCTACTGCGCATGCGCGCCCTTCGCGCTCCTGTCTATGGCGTGACGCGTCATCGCGTTCACGCTCATAGACTAGAGCGCATCCTACATAGCTCCTGACATACCTTACATTGGAGTGCTGCACAGTTACCACGAGGTGGCACTGTTTGCAGTGTTTGGGGGTGGAAGCTTTAAAAACTCCCCACCTGAAATGTGTAGTCATTCGAATTCATCAGAAGTTATAATCGTTACTGTTTAAAAAGCCTAATGCACGTCTGCCTTGCATGACTGTGACTACCTTCGCAAATAAGAGACCCCAAGAGATGCGTATGGTGCCAGACAAGAATCTCCTGCATTTAAAGTCCGAGAGTAAAGCGAAAGGCAGAACAGCTGCGAGGGGGTGGGGGTGGTGGAGGAGACTCGGGCAGCGACTGGGTTTTAAATAAACTCCCCAGTAGCTAGTGGTAAACTCTTTACGAGGCTTTTAGTTGCATCTAGGGGAGTCTTGGACTTACTGTCTTTTATATTTGTTACCATTTTTATTTGCTAGAATTCGAAGCATCCTAATAGGGCTTAACCTAAGACCGGATGTTCCCTCACATGCATTAATTTAGGTTGCATAGAGCAGTGCGTGCACTTTGCTTGACCCATGGAAGTGCCTGGCTAAATGCTCACGGGAGCTGTGTGCTGATGCACGCGATGAAAAACCAAAGCATGCACTTGCTTGATCCAAGACGCTGATGATGTCCCTGTGACAGTGCCACTTTGGCTGAATGCACACGTACTAGAGTTTCTCCTTTACCTGATGGGTAGAGACTAGTTAGTAACGAGACGCACGGAAAACGCGGTGTTCAAGGTACAACATTCACTCATGATCTTCTCTGTCATAATAAACCAGTGACTGCGCGTAAACCGTGTCCTTGTAGTTGTGATCCAGAGTGGAGCTTTCACACGGAGTAGATCGTTGTCGGTACAGAGATCACACTGTGTTTGTTGTCTTGCACCCCTGTCTGCCTGTTGTTGGTTGGTTTGGTACTCATAAGGAAAAGCAAAAACCCGCAGATTGCGTACCGGCTGCTTAGTTTGTGGTTACTTTGTGTGTTCAGAGTCGCCTCGACAGATCTTTAAACAAATATCCGCTAATGAAAAGCAGAATCCCCGCGCTGCAGCTCATGACAAGACCTCAAAATAAGCGCATTAATGCCGCTTTATTATTAGCCTTGTATAACACAATAGCCCGAGTCACGGCAAATATTGGCAGAGCAGTGCTTCAACCCCATAAATGTACAATGTAGAAGGCAGGGTAAATACATTAATTTCAGTTTGTAAACCCGTGTGGGTGTCTCGTAAAGAGCTCGTTTTTTTCTGCTTTTGTAAACGCTCCTATGCGAGTAGGAGGAGGAGGGGGGGGGAGGACAGTAGGAGGAGGGGGGAGGAGAGTAGGGGAGGCACGGCCTAGCGGCCGTGCAACCAAGAAGTGAGGGGGCGGAGCTGGGGGAGGCTGTGAGAGAGAGAGTGGGGAGGAGAGGAGGAGGAGGAGGGGGGAGGAGGAGAGTAGGAGGAGGAAGGGGGCCAAAAGAGACAAGACGGAGGGAAGGCAGAGAAGGGGAGGGGGGAGGAGACGCACGGAAAACGCGGTGTTCAAGGTACAACATTCACTCATGATCTTCTCTGTCATAATAAACCAGAGACTGCGCTTAAACCGTGTCCTTGTAGTTGTGATCCAGAGTAGAGCTTTCACACGGAGTAGTTCGTTGTCGGTACAGAGATCACACTGTGTTTGTTGTCTTGCACCCCTGTCTGCGTATCCTCGCTGGCATGAACTAGCAAAGCGATAAATTGTTTTACCTGCAGGTGCGTATTGAACAGCTGTTTCTATTTAGCGGAGCAGAAATGGGTTGGAAGTTCAAAGCTCTCCGTACTGGATAGAGAAGAGTTAAATTGCCTGTAATCTAGGAACTAGGAAAAATGTAGGAGGTAGTGTTGGGCAGTGTTACAGGCTTCACTTTCATAGGCGTACAAAGGATGAAACCTCGTTTACCTTAAAGCGCACGTGAAACAGACTTCTACTTTTCACGGAGCAGGGAATGATTATTCAAGGTAAAAACTGTGACTCTCCGGGTCGCAATAAAAAGGAGTCAGATTACCGGATGTCTAAAAAATAAAGACAAGAAATGATGTTGAGCAGTGCTACAAGCTCATACATCAAAATGTTACAGGTTAGTGTAGAAAGGAAAGTGAACAATGAAGGAGACACGGCCGGCCGGCCGTGAATAATTAGGGAATGAGCACGCTGAAAAGCTTGTGGGAGGGGGGCTGGGCTACCTTTGATGTGGCAGGCGGCTGGGGGCATGTCACGGCCGGCCGGCCGTGAATAATTAGGGAATGAGCACGCTGATAAGCTTGTGGGAGGGGGGCTGGGCTACCTTTGATGTGGCAGGCGGCTGGGGGCATGTGCACGCGCTTTTAAGCTCAATGCGCATGCGCATTGAGCTTGAATTTCACGGGCACTGCAAGGAATCGCCACGATTCCTTGCAAGTTAGTTGAAGACTGTTTAAGCCCCAATAGTCTCGCAAGCTCGATGCGCATGCGCATCGACAGGCGAGACCTAAAAAAACCAGGACATAGATAAAGGAGTGGAATCTAAACAGAGAGGAACTTTGAGACAAAAAACAAACCTCAGCCGACAACCCCAGTAAAATCCCATATAGTCACTAGTGGAGAGGACAGGCGTGTAAATGTCATGATGATAAAAGTCAAGAACTGCTCAGGCTGGGATGGAACAAGGAAGGCAATAGGTTGATTCCTTCAACGCTAGTAAGTGCTAGGCACAGTCAACCATCTGACCCAACATTGATCACTGAACGTGATTTAAGCGCAGGTGGGGCTATTCCCCTCTGAAAGCTGTGAAAGGGGGTTGAGGGGGTTGTACAGTTATCCAAGTATGGCAAATGTCTGGGTAACCGTAAGGTTCGAGCACAGTCAGCTGCATGTTTAAGTTGGCTCGCCCGGTAAAAAGATGGGGCTTGGGAGTAGACAGCCCCCTAGCATATTAATTCCTCTGTTCTACGAGATTGAGGCCACCCAACTCAAACCCACAGTGCCTGCTGTAATAATTGTGCACTGTATTAAAGACATGTATTCACAAGTCTTCTTCTACCGTTCCATCTCGCAGTAACCTCTGAATACCGCAATTGTATGTTATGGCTCGGTTCCGAAAAATGACATGTCCTTGTCTGGTTTGTTGGGGCTCCATGACTGGCAAGTTCCTACAACGCAAGAGTTCCTACTAGAGCATCACATAAGATTAGATACCTACCCACGTAAGAAGCATGCACCAATCTCCTATTGGAAGTCACGCCCCGCTGCAGGACCTTCTGTGTACCCAAAGCGTGGATGTGCTGGCACTTAATACACCTCAATGTTACTTGGGATACTCATGGTACCAGTCATGGAAAAAGTACGTTGATTCACGCTGTAATCCCGAACACTTCTAAAGCATTCTGTTTACCAGCATCACACCAGGCAGACCAATTGATGGCTCCTCAGGCCATACATACATTACTGTAGTAACGAGGCCCATGCAGGTAGGATGTGGTTCAAGTAGATGTATTGAAGTAAGTTACATGAAGATAAGATCTTGTGAAGGAGCCCCTCCAGGAGCAGCCTGCCTGCTGCTCAGCGCATTCCCAACTGTCACTTCACCTCACAGGCACCCAACATTCCAAACGCATCATTACTCCAACATTCCATGCAGCCACAGCACATTCACACTGGCTGAGCATGGGGAGGGATAATTGCAGAACATTAACAAGAACAGGATACTACAAATACCATTAAAAAGGGCAACAATTGCCACACTGTAGACATCATTCCATTACAACTGGAAACCACAACTCCATATATGCTAACTTTCATATCCAAAGCTAGGTCAGAATGTTACTCCGCCAGTAAACAGACATGAAGTTTCCTAGCTGTATAGTAACAATGGCCAAGTCCTGGGATCCGGTAAGAGGAATTTAATTTGCATCTCACAGGCCACATGCACTTATTATGAAATGTTCTTTTCAGTGGTAATAAGCAGCATGTCACCAGAGGAGTATGGTGCTTCTTGGCCCTGAAAATCTTTCGTACCAAACTAATAAACACTGCCAACTATACTGTTTGGGTCAGCATGGGAAGATCATTCGGACTGCGGCTATAATGTAATTGAACATTACACTTCAGGTTAGAGACACAGCACTCTGCACAGCTGCACTCAGCGCAGCATGGACTTACCTGAGGTCGTTCTTCAGCTCCACCACGACATCTTTACCCACCAGGGACTTGAAGAAGGAATAGAACAACTGCAGACAAGAATGAGACGGGGAGACTCATGAAGTTACACTCCAGACAACCACCAAAGTATAACACAATTCATTTTGGGTTGCTATTCAGTCCACACAAATAAAAAAGCTTCACAGAAATCATTCCACTCACCTTTATAAGACCCTCACTTGAATATTCTGCTAATCGAAGGCCCAACATGTCCACGCCTCTAGGTGGGTCTCCCTTAATCTTAGCAACACATTATTTTAATATATTTAAGCAAAGTCACTAATGGCAAGCTCCTTACTCTCAGGCCAAGGCACTTCAAGAAAACTTTGAAGGAATATTCGTTATCCCCATCTCTTTCCAAACTATTGTCCATTATCAAGTCTCATCTCTATACAAACTACATTAACTTCCTTAAAAAAAGCACTGAGAGGCAACATAAATATTTCAAAGCACGAATCAGTCTGGACTCCTCAGTGATGTCAAATGTGATCCGTTAATGGATTCTTTGACCGCTTGTGCCGTAAGATGATGGAACAATACAGCCAACGCGTTTCGCCCTAAATAGGGCTTCCTCAGGGCAATTGTCAGAACGCTCCAATCCTATAATGGTCACTGAAGTCCCAGGATCATTATAAGATAATACTCCAAATTAGTATGACATCATTCCATTGATACAAATATCCTCAAGGGTCCATAAAGAGGTTACCTTGAAGAGGGTCAGAGATCTTGTCTGCTGACTGTGTACTGGTGCTTTCCAATGTCCAAAGCACAGGGTAAATTGGAGGAGCACAGACAGACCCAGACGGCTTTCCTGGAGCTGCAGGACCAGAGCCATACAAATGAGCGAATCTACCCCCTAAAGCAATGAGGTTAAGAAACCCATAGGCAAAAATGCTACTGCAGACAAAACACTAGAGATACCCTATATTGTAGAGTCAATGGCTGCCAATCCAACAAGCAACAGCTACGGCAATAGGTCTTGCTTTAATTTTCTAACACTAGGATGCACAAATTCTATTAGCATTCATGAACACATTAAGAATGGGCCTATTGGCTTTACCAATGCTAGGTGTGCCAAGCGTGGCCAAGGATTTGTAAGGTACCAATATAAATGGTATTTTGCTTTTTAGTCATCCCACTAGCAGGAACAACTTTTAGGCCAGTTGTTTCAACTCAGCTCCATTCTTGGGCATTTGTGGTGACACCGGTAAGCATGTTATGTTATGTTAACCCAACTTGTATAGCGCACAGCTGCCTCAGCAAAGATGCGTCCCGGCGCTGACTGCAGCAAGACATAAGCTAGAATCTAAACCAGAGGGAAGAGATCGGTTTTAATTGCCTTCCGAAATGCCAGATAGTTGTCCAGACTGCGGATCTGAAAGGGAAGGGAGTTCCAGAGTTTAGCCCCTAAGCTGCGAAAGGACCGTCGCCCGGCACGTAAACGTTTCACCCGACATCCAACTACTAGGTCTGAATACAGCAACAGTCCAGGATGGCTCTGTGCAGTTGAGGTGCCACGCTCAAAGGAAAAGAGCCACAATCCGAGCTGACAGAATTGTGGGCGCAACAACCTTCTCCATGATCACAAACACCCTGGTGTCCCATGTAGGCACCAATAGTTTTCTCTCCAGATATGTGGAGCTAGATTCACATTGTTAAGTAGGATTCACAGGGGTGTGGTTTTAATATAATATCTACTAGTCCTTGAAACAGGTTGCTTCATAAATCTACTTGTCCTGAAAAAAATGACCTTGTCCCTTTGGTGCCACACAGTGCAGCGACAAATTATGGCACCAATCTCATTATATAAGAGCTCTATTAGCCTTTCTAATTACGCCAGGGCTTATACTATGGTTTGAAGTCTAGCAACTTCCTTATTTTGCCACTGCTCTGCAGATCTATATATTGGGTCTGGAGGTAGCATTAAAGAATAGTTCCAGGGTTGGAATGACCTTTTGAGTCTGATCAAACTTACTGAATTGCAGGTTTATGGGGTTTTCGCCAGCTCGTCTCTAATCTTTTCCCATATTGAGAGAATTTCGAAGTTAAAAAGCAGCTTACAAATATTTTACACATGTACGATTTTCTGCCCTACTTCTGTAAATTCATGAAAGCTGTAGATTTGCACTAAGGCAAGGACATATGCAATGAGTGCAATTTTTTGACACTCTTTAAGATTTGGGTCCCTAATTAGGTCTGGAGTTAACCAAGATCTTTGGTTTTAATTACATTTCTATCTCTCTGTTGACTGGCTTCCACTCTTTCACAAGGAGTATACCGTCCTAAACTATTTGTAATCGTTATTACCTTCATCTATCATTCTTTAGTGAACAGCCTACAGCAACTGAAAAATGAGAGCAGAATCACAAGCTGCAGCACTGCAAATCTGTCACTGAAGCACGTTTAAATGCTGCGCAGAAAGCCTCAATACCTCGTCAACCTTTCCTGGACTACAGTAGGTAAAACTTTCACTGTGGCTACAATGACAGCCATTCGATGTTTTAATCTTTGACCTGCTAAGCCAAAAGTGACTAATAAAGCATCAAACTTCCTTTACTCCACTGTCCCACTAAGGCAAATTGATAATGCTCTTCTGACATCCAAAGTATGGAGAACTTGATCCTCCTGAGAGGCAAAGATGGACATATAACTGGCAATGCCACAACGTCTGAACAATGGAAAGATGAAAGAACCTTTGACATAAACAGGGGACCTGGTCTAAAAAAGGACTCTATTACGTCAAACCCTTAGGAAGGATTCAGAACATAAGAGCTCCAAATCGTGCCAGTCTTCTAGTGAAACAGATGGCAAATAAAACAAAGATTAGCAAAGACAACAGGTCTTACCTATGAAAGTTATCAGCGTTTTTTAGCCATATTATACAGCAGTGCAGCTATTGTGCAACATGGATAAAGGTTAAGAGGGAAGATAAATTGACGTGGAGTGCTGCCGCTCTGCTGTACAACAGGGTTAAAAAAGACTGACAAAGCCATTATCATTTGAAATCGAGACCTAATGGCTTTGCCAATGCCTGTTTACATAGAACTAACTAGGCTGGTTTGCTTTGTTGCAGGTTTACATTTTGAAGAATTTATTTGTTCAGCACCACTTTTGAATCTCATATGGTTTCTCATCGAGTGACACGTTTGAAACTTTCAGGTACCTAGCAACAGGTTTAGAATCTTCCTCTTATGGCAACCAGTGAGTTGCTGATCTGCTGCAGAATTTTTGCAAGACATGGGTGGCTTGAAAGGAAATTATTGTCTCAAGACACCATGGCACAGCTCTGCAAATGTTGATCCTGAGATAGCGAAATTGTCCTGTTGCCCAGACAGAAGACAAAAACATGGAGTGTTTGCTGCTTTGGTGTGACTCAGTGGTAGGGTTTGGTGGAGAGAAACGAGGAAAGTAAAAAAAGGGAGGGGGCCTGGTATGGACACTAAGCAAGAATGTGGGAGGTGCAAGTAAAAGTAAATAAGGACCCTTCAAAAATGCTACAAGGGGAAGGAAGCAGTACATCAGCACTGCTCCAAGGTAGGGACAAACTCACAAAGAGGAAATTAAGTCTGCACGCGCTAACCAAAGAGAAGTAAAGTAATGATGACAACCAATGGTAAAGATAGGCGGGCACAAAGCTTGCTTTACATTATCAAAATGTCTTGCAAACAACAGTGCATGCGCTCTCATGTGAGGCCTAAACAAGGGTGGGAAATAGGATGCCTGTAACACCAAAGGCAAATTCCAGCTTAGAAAAGGAGGAGATGTACAACAGGCTTTTCTTTTTTTTTTTAATGATAGGAAAAAAAGCACCCAAAAACTCTAATGACCATTTATGAAGGCCCTAATTACTGTTCTCTGAGCCCATGAGGTCGAAATGGCATAACCCAAAATCAAAACCTTGTTTTATAAATTCAATATTTCTGATCACATCAATGAGCAAATCTGGTGACCCGTTCTTCATGCACTATTTCGCAAACGACTGCCAATAATGGGAATAAATTCTCAATGTCGCAGGACGCCTGGACTGCTGAATGAAAAAATAAATTTCGGATAGGTGTTTTGGCCACTCGAATGACATATTGCGTTCAGCAATCAAACTTGGGGGGAGGGTATAACTGGCAGAATTTGGGTAACCGAGCATTTTTTACCCATGCAAAGAGGTCTAGCGGAGTAGGCCAAACCTACTCACTAGCTCCCTTGGTGAATTAACCTCTCAGTCAAATTCAGCTCTGCCCACTGACAAATTTCCCACACAATCCATTGATAGCAGCCATGAATGAAGTATTGCCATTTTTTAGTTGTTGCTATAGTCTGTCAATGATAGACTTGAGATACAGTTTTCTGTTTGGTGTCTCCCCTTGTACCCTTGGTGTCTCCCCTTGTACCCTCTCCCCTATGTGTTGAAAAACGTATGTATGTATATTCTTTCTCCAACTGGTACATTGCGACTTCATTTGAAACAAGAGACAGGTCAATATACCTTTTTCTTATCACTCCATTCTTTGAACACTTTGACCACATCCCTTTACCTTCACGTTATTTCACATAATGGTCCTGATGAATGCCTGTAAGTCCTACTAAGGCGCAGAAGGCAGAAACATGTCGACCTTATTCCTTTTTTCCCTACACGTAATGTTTTTAACGATACTCTAAGTGCATCAACTACTCCTAATAAGTACTCTATGGTGCATTACAGCAGAGTTCACAAGACCCGAACCCAGAACTATTAAAAATCCTATACTGGTTATCCGGGCTTTTTAATATTCCCTCATCACTGGCTCACTACTGCTTCAACCTTGGGTCAATACCTCCTGGTGGAGGTTGCATAATCTGATCGACCCGATGATTATGCACACACGTGAATAAAAAAGCGGAGAATCAAGATACACCGCTCCAACTCCACCCCACCCATCACGTGCACGAGGGTCTTCTATTTGGGACACACACCCCCGCTCCTGCAAGAAACCTAAGGTTGTGCAGGACAAGTGATCCTTTCCCGTCTGATTATTGAAATTTCCCACACTAACATATTGATGATTCAAATAATAGACTTAATAGTAATAATAATAGTTTTAAAACCCTGTTGTCCAACCTCACCTACACCTCCTACTAAAACACTTGGGCTGCAAAAATGTTCAAGGGTTAACACCCTGGATGGGAAAGAAAGACCAAAAGGTAACAACTGGAATCTGTAATGTTACCTCTGTACACACACACACACACACACACACACACACACACACTTGACAGAAAGGCCAAAAACATCCTCTAAAAATGTTACCAAATTGAATTTCTATACGGTATAGAAGAGTTTACCGCTTTCAGGTCCAATAGATGTCTGCACTCTCCGGTCACTTTGTCCCGCCATCAATCAACTATCTTTAAGCTCAGCAAACCCTTGACCCCTTGCAAGCTCATGACGGCTCCCGGCCGTCATGCATCAACAAGGGCGTGTGCCCGCGACGGCCCCTGGCCGTCCGAATCCCGCCCACTATGTAAATCACACGAACAGCAGGAAAATTCGCCGTGCACGCAAGGGGTTACAGAGAATATATTTTAGTGAACAAGGCAGGAATAAATGTTTATGAATATCTTTCCATTCCCCTTCTCTGACATTCCAGATAGCTGTATGTAATGGCAACGATTCAGCCTGATTTGTCTGATATTTAGCAAAATAATGCTTCCTTTATCACCATCATCATACAGATGAATCTGCTATACGATACGATACGATCTAAGTCTCCAAATCCGGCAGACAGTGATCTTCTGACCTGCCATTCACCACGTACGTGCACGGAAGGTCGTATTTTCAACCCTTTGAGAGCTCTTTCGAGCCCACATCCTCTTCTGTTTCCCCAGCAACAAGGCACATGCTGGAAGTCTAATCAGGTGCTCTATCACAGTCCTGATGAAGATCCCACCCTAAGGATGGACTCGCCTAGTTCTATATACAGGGGTTGAAACGTCAACAACTACCTGTCTGATTGCAAGCAAGGATAATTGTATATTATTAACTGTGTCCATGTAAAGCTATGTAATATATGTGGAACAACTGACCTATCTTAAAGGCCAGATCAGTATCACCATGCAAATGTGATGGATATATGTCACACCACCCTGTCCATGTCCATTACCCTCACAACTCCACAATGTTCACAAGCACTCCTTCTCCCATTACCCTACCCTGAGCACCACATAGTGTAAATATCTGTACCCGTTTAGGAGTATATGAATTTAAACCACCAGATAGCTAACAGAGGCCAGGAGCTAGGCTCTCTCATAGAAGAACCAATGAACGCAGTAAAGCGAATCAAGTGGCAACCTTACCACTCGCCCCTGGTGGCTAAATGGCTTGACAACGTAAATTCTCAACTACAGGAGCATCCAGGGAATCTTCTATCATACTGGGATCCTGATTTCCAGAGAGTTGGGAGCCTTTCTCCATGGCTATAGGGTCTCTCAAAGCGATTCCAACTCCTATGATACATAAATAAACCTTTGCCCGAATGGGGCATTAACCTCACAAGGAAGAACTTGAGGAACAAAACCAGCCTGCTCAAGCTTAATCCAACACACTGAAATCTACTGGCAGTCAAGGAAGCACGGAATGCCCACAAAAAACCCATCTTGGCCCTGAAGCGTGCTCAGCAAGAGGAGGAATGGAAAAGGATCTTCTTAAAGCTCAAAGAAGGATCCATAGCTCGATTCTGGCAGTATGTTAACACCTTAAAATCTCTCAGACCTCCGAGATCAAACATGGTCCCGGCACCTGTGTGGGAGAAGCATGTGAGAACCCAGTTTCTGGCACAGATTCTCTCAACTACCACATTCACAGTCTCATTGAACGTAGGAGAACACCAAATCCCAATTCAACCTAAGGAAATTGTTAAACTAATAAAATCTATGAAGTCCAGCGGGGCGCTGGGCCCAAATGGGCTCCCTGCGGGGATTTTCCAATCTGCCCCAGAAGGCTGGGCAGCGCTACTTACCCCATTATCCAACATTGCATACACCCTTGGTAAAACACCTGAAGACTGGAGGGGCTCAATACTGTGCCCGATTCACAAAAAAGCAGACCGTTTAAATCCAAGCAATTATCGTCTAATAGCCCTACTAGATCTAGAAGCTAAAGCATATGCACATATCCTTCGGGGAAAATTGGGCAATAGAAAATGAGTTGCTCCCTTTCTTTCAAACGGGTTTCCGAGGCAGAGCTGCTACAACCGACAACACAATCGCTCTATCTGCCCTCTGTCACCAAGCCACCCAGCCAGACCAACCTCCACTCTTTTGCTGCTTTGTCGACCTAACAGCAGCCTTTGACACGTTCAATAGACAACTGCTGTGGAAGAAACTGGCAAATTGGGGCATTCCTTCTTCACCCCTAATAGCCATAGTGTCCCTATACTCGGCAACCTGGGTACAGGTGTAAACAGGCCCCACATCTCTCAGCTAAGATCTGTATGACCGGAGGTCTGAAACAAGGTTGCGTGCGTGCTCCCCTCCTTTTCAATCAGTACACAGCAGACCTGGGAAAAGCTCTAGTCAACAGCTGCCTGGCTCCCCCCCATCACACCCCCGACTAGGCAATCGATCTCTACACATTCTTCAGTACACAGATGACATAGTCATCATGGATCACATCAAAGTGGGCCTCCAACGAGCCCTAACCATCTTACATGAATACAGCACATCTAATGACCTTACCATCAACTCAGAAAATACCAAAATTATAATAATAGGCAGGCAAAAGCACAAAAAACATATTACATGTACCATAGGCTCCAGGATAATGAATCCAGTGCAGAAATACAAGTACTTGGGGGTCTGGTTCACAGAAACATCAAGACTCACCGCCTATAAAAAGGTGCTGACTGATAAATCGACTGCCATAACATACGGTCTAATAAAATTGAACAAGTTAAAAAGTCTCTTTGCAGTGGGCATGAGAAAAGTAACTCAAGCTTCTCTTCTCCCAGCACTCTTGTATGGGCATCAAGCGTTTACTGGCACTTGTTCGGAAATCATAGAGCAGGCTCAATGTGTGGCCTATAAAAATATCTTTCTACTCCCAAAACACCTTTCCAAGGTGAGACTTAGGCTGGAGCTCGGGATGCTTAAACAATCATTAACCCTTGAGGCCGACTTTCTAAAATATTATATTTGAATTCTAAAATCTCCAAGGATTTCCTTAAAGAGCTGCCTCAGAGACACATTTGAAAAAGATTGACTAGCCCTGGAATAAGCAGCTTACAAGAGCCATGGCCTACATTGAAATAAAACAAACCAGCACTCGCTCTCACTTGCATTTCATACGCCACCTGGAAATCATGCACCAATAAACAAGTCTCTTCCAGCAAGACCAGGCCACATTAAAAACCCCATCTTTCCTGACCCCGCTGAATGACTCGTATTTAGTAAACAAACCTCAGCCCTACTTTACTGCCCTGCTTCAACCTAAAACCAGAAGAGAGATTATGTGCATTGGATTGCTGGCACTTACAATTACAGATTTCGGCAGGGCCTGGGCAAACCAAAAACACCGAACGAGCATGTCGACTATGTGACTACAAACTTGAATCATGGCTAGACCTCCTGTGGTGTTGCCTGACCTTCACCACAGAAAGGAGGATCTTTCTCAGAGAACTATGCCCGAGAGAAAAAGTAACCACCTGCCTTGAGGCCTCTGCAGTATGTGTCTCACAAAAAGATGTACTTCATAAAGCCATCAGATGGGTTTAATCAAGAAGGAGACGCTGATCAATTTGGCAGACAGACCATTATTGTGGTAGGACAGACAGTTGAAACATTGAGAGCATCCCCAGGCGTACTTCTCAATATTCTCCTGGGTTCAACCAGGATTCCTTAATGTTTAGATAAACGACACACAGTCGAAAGTTCATATTCTCCAATGAGATGATTTACTTCATTAATCATCAAAATCAATTTGAAATCATCATCCTGAGTTCATATCCATCAACATCATTTTATAAGTCCAATGCATTTCGGGCTATGCCCTTCATCGGGGACAGTAAGCTGAAAACACGTACTCTCCTTTGGGATACAACCCCACATAGGAATATTTGAATAAACTTACGGAGATTGTTTCTAGTGCGAAAGAGAATGGAATCATTACTGAGAGAACCAAGAACTTTGATTAAATCTAACCCAAGCAGCCCTGTTTTCTATATGATGCCGAAGGTGCATAAAAACTTGCTGGACCCACCGTTACGTCCTATCGTATCTACTAAGAACAGCATTCATGAACCGATAGGTCAATTCATTGATAAGTACATGCAACCCACAGTACAACAGATGGCAACCTACATCAGAGATACCACTGATTTTTTAACCAGGCTCAATATGCAACAAATTGAACCCAACGAGCAACTATTGCTTTGTACAGCGGATGTTAAAGCTTTATATACCTCAATTCCCCATGATGCAGGAATAGAGGCGATGGAGGAGGCCATTCTCACTACAGACTTCGGATTACCACTCCAAACCTTCTTGATGGAACTCATCGTATTCACTCTATATCATAGCTATTTCAAATTTGAGAACACCTGGTACCAACAGCTAGTTTGAACGTCTATGGGCAATTGCACTGCGCCAGTGTATGCAAACATCTTTATGAAATCCTACGAAGAACAAAACATATTGAACAACCCTGTCTGGATTACCAATTTGAAAATGCTGGTCCGCTACATAGATGACATTTTCATCTTATGGAAGGGCACCAAAGAAACACTAGAGAGAGCACTAACAGAATTAAATTCCAAAAACGACAGGATACAACTTACATGGGAAATGTCAGACAAAACTATTACCTTTCTGGATGTATGCATCAACCTACACCCGGGAAGGATTGAAACAGAAATGTTCCGGAAAGGAACCGACAGGAATAATACATTGCACTTTCAAAGTTTTCACCAAGATCCCTTGAAACTTCATTTACCCACATCACAAATGATGAGTGAAAAGAATCACTTCTGACCCAGAGAAAGTGAATACAAAACTTAAGGAAATGGGCGACAGATTTCTAGACAGAGGATATCCAAAAACAGTGACTGATCAATCCATGCACAAAGTGAAGAACATGCAGAGAAAAGATCTATTGGTAAAGAGTATCAGAGATAAAGAAAACAGAACGACGATCGTGTCCAAGTACTCCACAGCGAGTTATAAATTCAAGAAAATAATCAAAAATCACTGGAATATTTTGAAATCTGAACCAGACTTTAAAAACATCTTTGATCTACAACCCATTTTTGCCTTCAACAGGGGCAGAAATCTTGGAGAATTACTGAAGAACAAAACTAAACCAGAAGAGACATTTCGTGGAACTAGACCCTGTCTACAACGTGGTCATTGTAATAACATCATTAGAGGAAACTATCTAACCCATCCGATGAAAGGACATAAAATCAAACTTCATGTCAATGCCACTTGCGATACAGCTAATGCGATCTATATGTTGAAATGCCCGTGTGGGAAGGCATATGTTGGCAAGACCACACGTAAGAACAAAAACAAGACTGCATGAACATAAATCCAACATTAGAACTGGTAATGTAAAATCTAGTGTAGCCATGCATTTTAAAGAAGCACAACATAACATTTCGCAGTTACAATTTTTAATCCTAGAAGTCATCGAAAAAAAGGAAGGACGTGACAATAACTCTTTTTTGTTACAAAGGGAGAATAATTGGATATACTTGCTGAACTCTCATATACCATTAGGTCTTAACGACCGGACGGAATTTACAGGTTATCTTTAAATGATGTTTTTCTTGACTTCAGCCTTGTACTTAGAATAGAGCATGTGTAATCATCACTATTCACTCTGTTTACACATTTGTTTTCGTTTGAAATGTCCACTTACAACTGCATTCGTTCACGATTTAGTTTATGTTTCAAGTGTCCATTTACAAATTTATTATTCTCGAGAAATAGACATCCTAGTTTAAGCTATGTTTTTTCTCAATTAGAATTGGCCGATTCCCGATCACATGATCGGAAATCAGACCAATCCACACACAGATAACTAAATCCGCCTGTGTCTGTTTTTGATATGAACTCAGACACTGGCGGCGCAGCACGAATGCGTGAAACCACCAGGAAGATCCCGTTTTTCGTTAAGTGTTCGTAATGGAGACGCGGCGCGTCCCACTAGTAAGTCTTTCTTTAACCGATGGAATTAGGTTTCCCATTTGGTTTTTTTCGTTGCATTTTTTGTACATAGCATTCTGAATTAGGTTTGTATTATTCTAGTTTGGATAATCGTGTCAACTCAGTGGATGACACACTCATCGCAAAACCTGATCTATGTGAGTACCTATAGGCAGACGTTTTTTTAAGAATGTGCACACAGTCACTTTGGTTTTTTTTTTCACTGAATCACTGAATAATAGGTTATAGATTTTGTCATTGATCAATGTAATATGAATATACTCTGATGATATCGTGATTGTGCCTTGTTTTCAGCTTACTGTCCCCGATGAAGGGCATAGCCCGAAATGCATTGGACGTATAAAATGATGTTGATGCATATGAACTCAGGATGATGATTTCAAATTGATTTTGATGATTAATGAAGTAAATCATCTCATTGGAGAATATGAACTTTCGACTGTGTCGTTTATCTAAACATTAAGGAATCCTGGTTGAACCCAGGAGAATATTGAGAAGTACGCCTGGGGATGCTCTCAATGTTTCAGTTGTGAGCACTACTTTTTTTGCTATTACATAGACGCCACCAACAAGAGGCGCCACTCGGGCAGTACACTCGAACATCGTGAACTTGCTCTAATTCTTTGAGCTACCTTATGATCTAACCGAATGCTGTGCGCTTCATCCGGACTTCTTTTCGTAGGACAGTGACAGTTGTGATGGGGTATCTATACCTCCAAGATATAAATCGGTCCCCAAGTACACAGCAACAACCAACCAATCACCATTCAGGAAAAACAGGCTGGTAAACCCTGCCCCCTTGCCCTCTATGTTGCCATGTTTCTTTGTACCAATCACAGCTGTAAGAAAACATGTCCTTTTTGCAGATGCCCCCCACTTTTTGACCCCATTTGGACTGTAAATGCTGGTTTTCGACTGACCATGCACTGTACCCTGCTAACCAGGCCCCAGTGCTCTTTCCCCTAAACTGATGTGTGAATTGGTAACCCCAATTGGCAAGGATTTCGACCCCCTTATAAGTCCCTAGTATATGGTACTAGTGGCACTTAGGGTATGGGTGTGTCACCTTTAAGGGTGCAAGAAGGAAGGAGCCAATACTGGGGCGACAGTTCAACTATTTATTCAGCACAAAAGAAAGGATTATATGGAACATAACAGTAAGGGTCCAGGATCCTTTGTTCTTCTGGTTCTTATCCCCTTGTCATGAATGGCCGGATTCCAGCGTATGCAAAAGAAAAGAAACAACGAGGCTTTAGTAGACTGTCACATTCCTACGTAAGTAGTCAGAACAGGGAGTGAGGAAACAGGTAACCACCACCATCAAAGCTATGCCGACTTTGTATAGTGACCCGTGATTTGTGCAGAGGGAAGAACACGGTGCCCAGACAGTACCTCGGCGGCCTACCCTGTCCCTCCCCTCTTGAAATGAAAAAGTGCACGCAAACGGCCACGCACCTGGAGAAGCCACGCGTCCTCCTTCGCGTGGCTGGGCGGAACGCAGAAACGTTGGCCTCCTGGCTTCGCTGCTACCGCTGCACCCTCCGTCAGGTTCTCGTTACCGGCTTCTCTGCAACCAAGGTCGGCTCTCAGAAGGGGCTCCTCCGCGTTGTCCTCGGCTTCTGGTATGGTCGGTCCCTCCTCGTCCCGGTTGGCCTGATATTCCTGGCGCTGCACGTCTGTCTCCCAAGACGCGTTCCTCGGAAGCACACGAGCCTTGGCGTCTTCCGGGTCCTCCTCCATAAGCCGCGAGGTCGGCTCTGATAGGCCCACAAAGTCAGGTGGTCCGGGGACGTGAAAGCCTAGGATATCCTTAAAGGGCCCGTAGCTGTCGGTCTGTGGGGAAGACGAAGAGGCAGTTAACTCAGCCTGTGCCGAGCAGGGGACCCCCTGACAGGGTGTTAAAGGGATTACTAGGGCCTGAAACACTGTTTTTGTCATCCTGAATGACCTAGGTAAACTAATGACAGCAGGCCTTCCATTGCAGGCTGCAGGAGTAGTGCAAACTGCTTGAACTTGACTTTGCCCTCACCATACGTGGAAAAGTCAAGGCAAAATGTTTAATATATGATGGTCACACTTAAGTAATACCAATATCAGCACCTGTGGCACCTTCCTGGAACTGTACGAACAAGGCTCACCATGGACCAAAGCTTGGTTCACCCAGATGGATCCCTTTGAGAGCCAAAGGCATCAAGAGACTCCCCTGGCCTAGTGGCACTAGCCCCCTGCAACTGCAGGTAAAAAAACCATATTGGAACCAATGAATTACTGGCCATCTGGCACTGCAAGGGATTGCCCACAAGTAGATGGGTCAGTGCATTGTGGGAAGTGCATTGTGGGAAACGTAGTCCTGAACTCCCGAAGTTTCAGGCAGCTACAGTGTTCACCTGGAGCTCGAAGTAACTTTCTGCTGTGCTTAAGGCTGACAAGGCTTAGTGGCTGCCAGTTTGGCAGCCACCACCATTACTCAAAGTTGCACCTCGAAGGAACTCTGTAAAACCTTCATCCGACCGTTGTTGACATTTTGGACCCAGTCACCCATGGTACAGTGTAAGTGGTAAAACCGGCTCTCCTGCTTCAGCTCCAAGGACAGCCAGGACAACTCTGTACCCCGGCTTCTCGAGCCAGGTAAAAATCAAACTGTCGGGGCTTGGTCCTGGGACCCACATCATCTTTACCCTCCTTGGGTTCCACTGAGAGACTCAACCTGCATGTGCCCGATTGTCACCAATGATTTTTACCACTGACTAAAACGATAAAAGTTTTACAGTATTATTTTGCACTGACAAGGTAGCGTACTGCTGCTGGAGCGCTTTGCTGATAATCGCATTTTAAAAATCCTTTTTACTATTTGCTTTTTGCTTAGTTCGTTTTCCCTGGTTTTTAATTCCCCCTCACCTGCATTGTAATTGTTGTTTCACCGCCGCTTGGCGGGTCCGGTGCTTGGGGTGGGTTGCCTATTTTTGGTCGCCATCTTTGAGTGGGGTGAGTGTAGGTATAGGCGCCACTATCCGCCTGCGCTTTAGTGCGCAGGAGCCAGCGAGGGAACACCTACTTAATGCTCCTCCCCTAGCGTAGCGGGATCACGTAGCGGGCGTGCCTTCGCGTGGCCGGAGTCGTGCCAGAGTCCTGCCCGTCCGCGTAGGACGCTTAGGACGTGGCCGGACCCTGGCCCTTACCGCCGGACGATCCGAGGTGCATAATGTTGTGTTACACCAGGGACATGCTGTTGGCCATTGGCCAACTATATGCGACCTGTGAGGTACCGCGGGTCAGCCCGCTGTGCGGCCCTTCCTCATGTGCATGCGGGATGTTCGATCTCCCCGCCCCCCTATTAAGGGGATGCAACGAGTCTGCCGCTGTGGCTGTCAGCTCAAGTCCATCTTTTAGTATTTGGAACCTAAATGTTAGGTCGATGGTCAAACACCATCAAGACATCTTCGATCTCATAGGTAAGGAGTCGCCGGACGTTTTTTGTCTTACGGAGACCTGGCTGCAAGACGCCGAGACGGCCGTTGTTAACTTGGCCTTCCCGCCCGAGTACTCGGTGTATACTCTTAACCGAGCCTCTAGAGGTGGGGGGATAGCGCTTGCGGTTAAGTCCTGCTATTCGTGCGTCTGGCAAGGGCAAAAAATCTCTGGCTGTGAAAGCGCGTTGTTTAAGATCGCTATTACGCCTAACTTTGCTTTCTCGGGCCTTTTGATTTATCGCCCTCCTGGGAGTGAAGTGGCCTTCAGGAAGGCCCTCCCAGATGCCATTAGCACGTTGGCTGCAGGCTGCTCCAATTTATCCATTCTCGGCGACCTAAACATCCATTATGACAACTTGTCTAGTCCAGCGGTGTATAGCTCTGTTGCAGATCTTGAGGCTCTCCAGCTTGTTCAGCTGGTGTCGCAGTCTACTCATGTAGGTGGTCACACCTTAGATCCTTTTTTTACCAATCTAGCGGAAGCGAGCATCTCCATTCCACCCCCGCTGGCCTGGACCGATCATTATTTGGTATGTATCCAGTGCCCCCTGTCTGAGCCGCAACTTAAATCTACGGTGCGCTCTATTCCTAGACGGCGTTGGAATAAATTGAAACTTGATGACTTTTTCCATCTTTTGTCTTCCGACCCTCTAGGTCTAATTGAGTCGGTGGAGGTGGGCTACGATCGCTTCTGTGAGTGGGTTACTAGGGCTCTTGATTGCCTGGTTCCAATAGTTTCGTGTAAATGCGGGACAAGGGATCCAAGCCCGTGGTACGATGATTCGCTGCGGGTGCTTAAAAGCACCTGTAGGCGTGCCGAGCGGGAATGGCGCAAAACTTATAACAGCGACAAAAAAGTTTTGTATATGGCCACTGTGAAACTCTACCATCGGGCAGTTTCCAGAACCCGTGCGGCCTTTTACGCCTTGCAATTTCGTACCAGTTCTAACCCCTCCAAAACTACATTTAAGGCTCTGAAAGATCTTACCGCTAAAAAGGTGGCTGTGACCCATCAGAGTTCCACCGCACACTGTGAAACCTTGGCGGATTTCTTTTTGGAAAAGGTCCATGCCATTTATAGAGCTTTTCCTTCGGCTGTACCTTCCGTTGGCAGACCTCTTAAGCCTTTGGTCTTGGATGTGTTACACTCTTTCCCGAGCCTAACATCAGAAAGCCTCAGTAAACTGGCCCAACAGGTGAAGTCAGGGTCACCGGCCGATCCGTTACGGCCGGCTTTGTTTAAAGAGCTACCATCGCAAGGTATCTCGCCGGTTTGCTCTCTGATCAATACGTCATTTACATCTGGCGTAGTCCCTCTGAAGTGGAAACAGGCAGTGGTTATGCCTATTCTTAAGAAGCCATATTTGGACGGTGGCAAGCCTGAGAATTACCGTCCGATTTCACTTCTTCCGTGGCCTGCTAAAGTAGCGGAGGCGCATGTCAACTCTGTCCTCTCGGACCATCTTCTTCAGGCCAACATCTTAGACAGAACGCAGAATGGATTTCGGGCTGGGCATAGCACGGAGACTGCTCTACTGTACATGGGGGAGCACTTACGCTCCGTGCTAGATGCGGGTCAAACGGCGGCGCTGGTGCTTTTAGATCTGAGCGCCGCCTTTGACACCGTGTCCCACCCCATCCTTCTGCTTCGTCTGGAGGAAGCTGGTGTCACCGGCCTTGCTCTCCAGTGGTTCCGTTCCTTTCTTGCCAACCGTTCTTTTTGCGTGGCCGTCCCGCCTTTTCAGTCCAAATTCCATCCTTTGGATCTGGGGGTCCCCCAGGGCTCCTCGCTGAGCCCCACGTTATTCAATCTATACGTGAGGCCGCTGGCTGAGGTAGTCAGGCAGTGGGGTATGACCATGGTGTCATACGCCGATGACACCCAGCTAGCGGTCACGATCAGCGGGGATGCGGACGTGGATGCCCCCAGATTCCAACAAGGACTTCGGGCGGTCGCCAGTTGGATGACCTCCAACTGTCTCCAGCTGAACGCAAGTAAGACGGAGGTTATGATCTTTGGCAAACAGACGGAACTCTGGGGAGACAGGTGGTGGCCAGCGGATCTGGGTCCTACGCCAACCCCGGTCTCGGAGTTAAAAAACCTTGGGGTATGGCTCGATCCAACTCTTGCCTTTGTCTGCCATACCAAGCGTACGGCGGCCTGTTGTTTTGGCATCCTGCGTGGACTACGTCCTGTGCTAAAAAATGTTGATGCCACCACTAGGCAACTTGTGATTCAAGCTACTGTGCTCTCTAGGCTGGATTACGCCAGCTCCCTTCTAGTGGGACTGAATCAAGCGGAAATTATCCGTCTTCAGCGCATTCAGAATGCCGCAGCGAGAGCTGTCGTAGGATTACCCAGATTTTGCTCTACTGCTAACACCTTGCGCTCGCTACATTGGCTTCCGATTGCACAAAGGATCCGGTTCAAGGCCCTTTGTGTAGCCAATAAAATTCTCAAGGGATCCCCGGCTACGATCCTTTCCAAACTATTGTCCCGCTATGTCCCGGTCCGAGCTTTACGATCCTCTGACCTAGAACTTGCGGTCGTCCCCCGCTTTAAGTGTAGCAGGGCTGGCGGCCGTTCTTTTCAAGTCCGCGCTGCAGTGTTATGGAATTCCCTTCCCCCGGCAATTCGCGCCCTTAGGGACCTGCTCTCTTTCCGTCGAGCTGTGAAAACTTTCTTGTTCCCTTAGAATGTGTTCTTCCTGCTTTTATTGACTAGTTGTGTTGTGCTGCTACCTTGTCGGGCGCCAGGACGCTCCTTCGCTGGAGCATCTGTGCGCTTAATAAATGAGCATAACAACATAACTGATTAAAATTTGCTTCTAAAAATTCATAACTTCGGTTATATGCATCTGGTCTCGTTCGCTTTGGTGTCTAAATTAAAATATAAACCTGCTTCATTTTCATAAATTGGTGTTGGATTTCTTTGGAACTGTGTCAAATACTTATCGTCCATTTTGGTACTCTGAAATGCTTGTTTACCACATGTTGAAGCATGACACCAGGTGGTGTGCGAGACCAGTACATAACTTTTTGTGAGATGTCCCAACCCTGTTTAACACTGTAAAACCGTGGTCACTATACTGGGAGCGGCCCCTATGTGGTAAACATTTGATGTTGGAGGCTGCCTGCTCCTAGTGCCCCTAATACCCTCCCCTAGGCTTCCCTGGGGTTAGTGTGTTTCATACTCTGAAATGCCTAACATGTTCCACTAGTGAAACCGGGCTGCTCTCGCCACTCTACCAGGACTGAGCTAAGGATTTATTATGGTGAATCCAAGGACCATCTTTGGGGGTTTATGAGAATATTGCATGGTGAAGCCTAACCAGTATTACCACATAACACTCCACAGAAGAGCAACTGGAGCCAAATTTCGGGGGGAGCTAAGAAAAAACTTAGGGGAAGGCTGAACCTTTATTCAGTAGGCAGAGTGGAGCTGCAGGGCCTCCAACAAGGGGTGAAACAACAGCAAGGCATCCGTCTCATCCCGGGCTGCCACACACGACGGGAGGGGGGGGGGGGGTGAAGCCCGGTGAGTCCAATGGGTGTTGCGCGCCTGATACTCCACCTTCCTACGACTGTGCTGCACTTAATGACCCAGCTCAACTATCCAAACTTCAGCCTCTAGCATATCAGCATTAGACCCAACTTTTACAAACACCGCCAAAGGATGTTGAAGAGGGCCAAACATTTAAAATTGAGAATAAAAATAGAACTAAATTATGCCGACCACCTACATTTATGGAATGGTTTCGCTAAAGCTTTTACTTCCTGGTACAGTGCCATAATTGGCTATGCTGGAGTATTACCTTTGACAAATGGCTTTTATATATGGGGAAGAAACGGCAGACCCTTTATTTTACAGTTGTTTCATAAATATAAACTTAATTTTATACTTACCCCTACCTGATGACTACATCTGGAGCAGATAGAACAATACGGTATACGAGGTCAGTGTGCTTACCGTTTATACCTCCACCCTTCCCCCACATAAGATGTAGACTTAGTATAAACATATAAAATCCCATTGGGTTGGCCTCTTTGCAGCATGATCCAATATGAAACTGAAGCTTATGAAGGTGAAAAATGAACGGGCCACTTATCAAATTAGTAAAAAAAATAAAGACAGGAAGGTGATAAAATATACAGCTGATATAGGTTGATAGCAATACAAAGGGGACTGTTTCCTTATTGCATTACTTAGTGGTCGTCCTAACCATGAGAACCACTTCATGTGGTGAGCAACCAGTAGAAACACTCGAAGTTAACACCTCACAGGAACACCAATTGGAAAATCCAATGAGAATCCTGCAATGCCACAGGGACTCCTCATCATTGGAGTATCCAAAGTGCTGGCAAGTAATGACGGGAGACTTCCCTTAGCACTATTTGTATTGCACCCTCGTCGCCTTCTCTTGGTGGTGCAATTGGGATCCAAAGACGATGCAAACATGGGTGCCAAAGTCCTGGTCTCCGGTTGAAAATACAAGGGGGGGCCAATAGGCCCCCACGCAAGCATGGCGGGGCCCGGTCCCTCCCACAACCCGTCCCCTTCGGGGCCGCGTTCCTCGCCCCCTCGCCCCGGAAGTACTGGTGTGCTTCCGGGGCGAGGGGGCGGGGTCGCGGCGGCGAAGGGGTTAAGAGCCTGGGGAGCGCGGGAAGCGGCCTCTTTGTGCCCGCGCTCCCCGGGCTCGCTCCTCGCCCCACCGTGGGGCCGTTTAATTTTCCCCACCCTCCATCCCTTATTTAGCAGACCTTGGGGCTTGGTAAATGGTGAGTATCAGGTTTTGTCAATGTGCCGGAACATAGATGTAAGGGGGACTTGATCCAGTAGGCCTGGAATTTCCTGTATACTGGAAGGAAGTACAGAATTTAAACGTTGGTGCAGTGCCGTGATTTTAACCAATTCTTTCCTTAGGCCCCTTTTTTCCCGCTTACAGGAGTAATTATATATGTGATGTTATGCTTTGCTGTGTGTTAACAATTTTATCCTTAGGCCTTTTTTCCTTTTAGAATAGCATTGTCGTATTTATTATGTGTGTCTGGCGGTAAGGTCATTAATCGGTGAGCAGCATTTTAAGGTCCTTACGGGGGGGGCGGACCCATTCACGAAAGGGGCCGCCCGCGGGAGGGGCCATTTGGTCTCTCTCAGAACTTCAGGGGCAGGAGATGGTCTCCATTAATTTAAAGGGTGCGGGGGAGGGAGTTTACGCTTTCCTCAGGCTGGTAGCCACCCCTCACAACACTATGACGTCATTAAGGTGCGCGAGTGTCTGGGCCCTCCTGTTATGGTTAAATGGAGTTCGGGGAGCGCACGTGGGTGTAACGTGCCCTGGGTTGCGCATGCGCATCTTCAACGCGAGAGCGCAGCTGTAAAAGGATCTGACACCGGTTGGCGACCTTGCCCTAGGCCTTTATTAAAGTTATTAAAAAGTTATTAAGTATTGGAAATATTAGAATGCAGTTTAATTTTCAGGATGATTAGATTACGTTAGGAGACACGCTGTATTAGCTATTTGTTAAGGTTAGCCCATCATACCATGTCGAAACGGATGTCAATCTAATATTCTGAAAAGTGTGCATTTTAATAATTATCAGAAATGTTTATTTGATTAAAATTTTTGATTTGTTTTTATATTTTAATAAATACGGCCAGGGGGGGGGGGCCCGTACCCCCCCTTGACTTCCAAAGACCCCCATGTGTTGACTGGTTGAGTTGGGTAATTCAGTCAGTGTTCAAGGGGGGAGGTGGCCGGCAGTCCAAGACCATGCTGCCTGACGCCTTCGCCTTATCGAGCATAGGTGTAGTCCTCGGGTCATAGGTGGTATCTGTGCCTCGCGGGCATGCGGTGTGAAGCTCAGATGGAGTCTGTACAACCCACCCGCGGGTACGACGAAGCCCCCTTCCCTACAAGCTACCCCCCCCGATCATATACGGGGCAGACCCTCCCGTCGGGCCGGGCAGCACCTGTATCGCCGGGCGGCTACAACCTCACCTGTCAAACCCAAGACCCTCCTCCCCTCCACTAAAATAACACTGACCCAGTCTGCCGAGTCCAGTAATCCCCTTCTCCCCCCCACCGTAGCTCACCCAAGAGACTTCTCAAACAACCGTGGAATACCCGCCACAAGTGATGACCTCCGGGACACTGGCCTGCCACCGAGGACGGCCTCCCCCGGGCGCACTCACCATGGCCGCCGACAAGGTACCGTGCCCCTGCTCCCGCTGTCTCCGCTGCAAGAGACACTGACAGGCGTGCAGGATGCGCTGAGCTCTCTCGAGATGGGCGCCTGCCAATGACGTCACAGCCGCGGTACGCGCTGATTTAAAGAGAGGCTTGCAACGCAAACTAGTCTATACGGAAGTGAAACCTGGGTCCACAGAGATGCTAACCCCTCCCCGACCAGCAGCTTTATATTTAACATGGGGAGGCAATTGAACACGTGATTTTGCGTCGCTTTAAAGTTAGTAATTTGAAGTATGTTCTTGATGAGATGAAGATCGCGTCTAAATTATAGCGAGGGCTAAAACGGCAGACTACTTCCGTAATAGGCGCCTGGCCTCAGCCTCCACTTCTCCATTGAGGGTACGCATCGAACCTCTATATCCCCCAACACACAGTGTGGCGAGTTGCAGGAATCGGGGAGAAGCTGGCTAGAGGTGGGAGTGTTCAAACGCAGACGTGAATGAACCTATGTTGACATGCGAGGCAGAGCTATAGGAGGAGCATGAATGGGGTGGAGACGTGGTACCCTGTGACTGAGGGCATAACCTGTAAGGGAAGTGGCAGAGGCGAAGGGGTAGGTGGACACAAGCCAGGAGAGACGGTGCAATGGCGAGGGGTCTTATATGGAGAGGAGCAGCTGGATACTAACCAGGATGGTGCGAATGTGGGGAGGGGTGTTGGTCCTGTAAGGGGGGGGGGGGGGCTCACGGCAGGAGAAGACTGTACGGAACAAGACCGAGGCGAAGGGTCTTATATAGAGAGGAGTAGCGGGATATTCACCAGGACGGTGAGAGCCGGTGAACGAGCATGTATGGAGAAGGGACAGAAGTTAATAAGTATGTGGGGAGGGGGTGTAGAGCCTGTATGGGGGGAGGGGGAGAGACTGAATGCAGGAGAGTGTAAGGGAAAGGACAGATGCTAAAGAGCGTATATGGAGAGGAGTAAGGAGATAAAACGCCAGGATGGTGAGAGCCCCCCAGGGTGTTATAGCGTTTATACGATTAGCAACGGGGAGATTTTAAAAGTGGTTTATTTTTTTCCGAAAGTTCCGTTCAATTTAGAGAGTTATTAGAGCCTATGTTTAATACACCCCCACGACATGCCCTCCTTGGCGACACTTTAAAAACAAGCATGGTTTTAGTTCGAAGTGCTTTGCATTTTCAGTTCAAGAACTTACGTGTTACATATTTTGGTGCTCTCAACCTCTACAGACTGACAATCTATGACTCCCAGATGTCTTTAAGAGGTGCACTGACCTCATGCCTTGTGGAACATGCAGTTCTGTTATAGGGTATTTGCTTCATTTTTTTACTGTGGTTAATATTGCAATATTATGCTGTAAATGGTGCGTTACTAATGCAAAAAGGTGTCAGAGTTCCAATCTGTGAACTTTAAATGGCCCAGGGATATCAACTGTAGATGTTCAACTCACTGTGTCGTTTTCATCCATCAGATAAAGTGCATTTTTTCCAGAAGTGGTATTGAGTGGTGCATATACACACAATCTTATGCTGATCTTTCCAATATCACAGTGAATAAGAATGTCTAAAATCGAGCCACGTCCAAAAACTAAGGTCTGCTTCTAGGATCTGACCCATGCAGAGATTGAGCACCTCCACAGTGCAGTGTCAGTAGAGGTGCGGCTCCTTGAAGTAAAGTATTGACATTGCATTTGTATCAGAAATGCCACCTTGTCTGGACAATGGAAGCAGGCACGAGAACTGGAGATGTGACCTGAAGGAAGCAGGCATTATAAGTGGAGAATCAAACCATTACAATCAGTGGATGACCCTGGTGGCCGTTGAAGCGTATTGCAAAACTGCTGTGTCCAGTATCCCTAAAACCGCATTATATTTTTTTTATTAAACACAGCGAAGCATTTTAAATGGAGCTCTGCTACTTCATTTAATGTAGCCTCTTGCAAAATACCATGAAACAATGGTAGCACCAAAGAGAAAGCATCACAAGAAAAATATCTCCAAGAATTTATGCATGACCATTAGCAACATAACATAGGCTAATAACAGCAGGTAGTCTTGAATAAACAGCTAGACCCCACCAGCTACAGGTCCCCGCCCCCATCTAACCCACCTAACACCTTAGTTAGCATTTAACCCTACTTTGCAATTTAATGCCATGAGAAACCCTATCTGAAATAAGAAAAGTGGAATCATTATAATTTCTCGCTGTTTTATTGAAGTATTTTTCATAACAAAAAATATACTTGAAAGATCATTTCTCTATAAACGCATTCACCAACATGCCAAAACTTAGGATACCAATATTAACAGACAATTCAACATATTAACTTATTATAAGTAGTAAGCACAACCTTTGAGATTTAAAACGGTCATCAAAATAAGTCTTAGTGTAAGAGATACCAGAATGTGTTGAACTAATGTATATTATATTGTCAACATAAGCTGGAAAAACGAATTATTATACTATTGAAATCACATTTGTAATGTCATTATTTGGGGCATAAAAACTGAGCAAGTATGAGCTAACATGGTAATTAGTCATTCAAAAGTGCTAAAGTCTGTTAGATTAATCCACCTCCTCAATAGTGGGGCCAGGCTTGGCATCACCCTGTGAAGCCCGATTGCCAAAGTCAGCACCGGGCATTCCCCCAGGCATCCCGCCCTGGTACAGCTTGGTGATGATGGGATTACAGACCTTCCCCAGCTCTTTCTGCTGGTGCTCGTACTCCTCCTTCTCTGCCAGCTGGTTGCTCTCCAGCCAGGAGATGGTCTGGTTGCATTTGTCCACAATCTTTTTCCGTTCATCTTCGCTAATCTTGTCTTTAATTTTGTCATCCTCCACAGTGCTTTTCATGTTAAAGGCATAGGACTCGAGTGAGTTCTTGGCAGCAACTTTCTCTCTCTGAACATCATCATCTGCTTTGTATCTCTCTGCCTCTTGCACCATCCTCTCGATATCCTCTTTGCTCAGCCGGCCCTTGTCGTTGGTGATGGTGATCTTGTTCTGTTTGCCTGAACTCTTGTCCACAGCAGATACATTCAGGATGCCATTGGCATCAATGTCAAAGGTCACCTCGATCTGTGGTACACCCCGAGGTGCAGGTGGGATGCCACTAAGATCAAATTTCCCCAGGAGATTGTTGTCCTTGGTCATGGCTCTTTCACCCTCATATACTTGGATGAGGACACCGGGTTGGTTATCAGAGTAGGTGGTAAAGATCTGGGTTTGCTTGGTTGGAATGGTGGTGTTACGCTTGATGAGGACAGTCATCACACCACCTGCTGTCTCAAGACCCAGTGAAAGAGGCGCTACATCCAGGAGGAGAAGGTCCTGCACATTCTCAGACTTGTCCCCCATCAGTATAGCTGCTTGTACAGCTGCCCCATAGGCCACAGCTTCATCTGGGTTGATGCTTTTGTTTAGCTCTCTGCCATTGAAAAAGTCCTGCAGCAGCTTTTGGATTTTGGGGATGCGAGTGGACCCACCGACCAGCACAATTTCATGGATCTGAGCTTTGTCCAGCTTAGCGTCTCTTAAGGCTTTCTCCACAGGCTCAAGTGTCCCCCTGAAAAGGTCAGCACACAGCTCCTCAAAGCGAGCTCTGGTGATGGAAGTGTAGAAATCAATGCCTTCGTACAAGGAGTCAATCTCAACGCTGGCTTGAGTGCTGGAAGAGAGGGTTCTCTTTGCTCGTTCACAAGCTGTTCTTAGCCTCCTGACTGCCCTCTTGTTCGGAGTGATGTCCTTCTTTTGTTTTCTCTTGAATTCCTCAATAAAGTGATTAACCATGCGATTGTCAAAGTCTTCTCCTCCCAAGTGGGTGTCTCCAGCAGTAGCCTTGACTTCAAAGATGCCATCATCAATTGTTAGTATGGACACATCAAAGGTACCTCCGCCTAGGTCAAAGATCAGAACATTGCGCTCTCCCCTTCCTGTCTTGTCCAGCCCATAGGCAATGGCTGCAGCTGTGGGCTCATTGATGATTCGCAGTACATTCAAGCCAGCAATAACACCAGCATCTTTAGTGGCCTGCCTCTGGGAGTCATTGAAGTAAGCAGGCACGGTGATGACAGCATTGGAGACTGGGTGGCCCAAGTATGCCTCAGCGATCTCCTTCATCTTGGTCAGCACCATGGAAGACACTTCCTCAGGGGAGAAAGTCTTGTTCTCTCCTTTGTACTCCACCTGCATCTTGGGCTTCCCACCATCGCTCACCACCTTGAAGGGCCAGTGCTTCATGTCAGCCTGCACCACCGTGTCATTAAACTTCCTGCCAATCAGTCTCTTGGCATCAAAGACGGTGTTCTGGGGGTTCAGGGCCACCTGGTTCTTGGCAGCGTCTCCAATGAGCCTCTCAGTGTCTGTGAAGGCCACATAGCTGGGGGTGGTGCGGTTGCCCTGGTCGTTGGCGATGATCTCCACCTTGCCATGCTGGAAGACCCCCACACAGGAGTAGGTGGTGCCCAGGTCGATGCCGATGGCTACAGATTTCGATGCAGACATGCTCACTGCTTTTAGAGGAACCCCGGATCTGAATAGTCTTCGAGAATTTAAATAGCAACCTTTACTTCTTTTGGCAAATTCTCAGCTCTGGAATCCGTTTCGGGGATGATATTCTGATTTATTATCCAAAAACTGGGGACGTTTTGTTTCAGTGCTCCGAACTGTCTCTCCCTCGAAAGATGCTGGAATTTTTGTCTGCGTTATTTTCTCCAGAAAATGCTGGGGAAAGCGTGCCAGGTGCTGCGGTTCTCGAAAGATGCTTTAAGTGACGCCTGGGTCGCTGCAGTGCTGTCTCTCTGCTCAGACAGGCCTCAAAGCTGCGTACGAAAGACCCGGTTCTGCCGCCTCCGCTTTTCTCAGCTCTGCCCTATGCACACTCACCACCATCGAAGCGTGTTTTTATAACAACAAATCCGCCCACATACTGGAAGTAGCCACGCGCTACCAAGCCACGCCCCGTAGCCAATAATAATGCTCAAGTCGCTTCGTTTCGGGACTTTTCCAGATGTTTCAATGCTCAGCGTCCAATCAGAAGAGCTATATGCCGTCCAACCCGAGGAGCTTCTGGAAACCTCTTGTCTATTCCTAACTAAGTGGACAATCGGAGCGCTAGCTTTCAGAGAAGCTTCGGGAGCCGCCCCGAACCCGGTGAGCCTGGTATTAACCCAGCCAATAGAAAAGAGGAGCGGGCATCTTCGGGATTTTCACTCGTTCACGATGCGATGAATTTCTGGAAAGTTCTGATTGTCAATGGAAATGTTTCTCCTGTGTACCCGCCACATACTGGGCCACCGCCACTCCAATCTTCATTTTAAGAACCGAAACTGGACGGACACGTGTAAGAAGACTCTGAGTGGTCTTTTTGAACCTTGATATAATAGATTTATGTATTACATGTTTATGATTATCTCATGATATTGCTATCAAAATGTTGCGCACCTTATTTACACACTACTGTTTTAACCATGTGACTTAAAATGTATCTTAATGTACGTATTAATCGAGCTGCCACCGTTGTACATCAGAGGGAAGTTGACATTCATTTGATAGCTTTACTGTGAGATGGCAGATAAAGTCATCTGATTGGTTAAAGACGTTGTCCGTCTACACAAGCCCTGTGTTTTCCTGCTTTGTTTATGTTGAGAGGGCGCGTCACGAAGAGCTGGTGTCTTCTCCCCAGCGGGTGCTGGCGAGAGGACCCCAGGCATGCGGGGAAGAGCCCAGGACATTCACTTTCTGGCAGAGGAAAGCCAGCAACGCGTGGGCACAAAACACTGAGGAGGACGGGTGCTCTTCTGTACTAGCATCCGATGCATTACATGTTGAATAACTTCGTCGCTGAAGAGGGGGAAACATGATATATAAATAGAGTGCAGCCAGAGGCGTATTAAGGCATGGACAAAGTGGGCTCTGGCCCAGGGCCCCAGCCTTTCAAGGCCCCCCCCCCCCATAAAGCCAGCTCTGTTCTGCCGAGGGTCTTGCCCTGATGACCTTGAATAATTCTTTAACAGGTTGTTTTAAATAGTTTCCGTTTATTTTATTTTTAATGTGGGCATGGGCATCCGCAGAAATTTTCCAGGGGGGGGCTAACCTGACAAACAAAGGGGCGTGGCTAATGTTAATGGGTAGGGGCAGGGCTAACATGGCAGACAATCTGGATCGGATAATGCTCAGGCCAAGCTGAGAGAAAAAAGTGGTGAATTCTTCATTTCAAACTGGACAACAATTAGAGCACCCTTATGAACCCTAATATTACCCCCTGGCCCCTTAAAACTCATACATTCCCTGATCCCTAAAATTAGCTTCCTGGCACCCCATACCCGCCCTGACCCCTAAAATTGTGCCCCTGGCACCCCAAAACCCATACCCGCCCTGAACCCTAAAATGTCCCCCCTTGCAAGACCAAAACCCATACCCACCCTGAACCCTAAAATTACCCCTGCCCTCCAAAAACTCATACCCGCCCTGAACCCTAAAATTACCCCTGCCCTCCAAAAACTCATACCCGCCCTGTACCCTAACACTACCCCTGGCATCCCAAAACCCAAAACCCATACCCGCTCTGACCCCTAAAATTGTGCCCCTGGTATCCCAAAACCCATACCCACCCTGAACCCTAAAATTACCCTCCTGGTATCCCAAAACCCATACCCACCCTGAACCCTAAAATTACCCCTGCCCTCCAAAAACTCATACCCGCCCTGTACCCTAACATTACCCCTGGCACCCCAAAACCCACACCCGCCCTGAACCCTAAAATTACCCCAGGCACCCCAAAACTCATACCCACCTTGAACACTAAAATTATCACTGCCACCCCAAAACCCATACTCACCCTAAACCCTAAAATTACCCCACTGGCATCCCAAAAGCTGAACGCTACAGGGCAGATTTACAAGCCCCTTGCGCCACTTTTGTGTCACTTTTAACATGGGAAAAGTGACGCAAAAGTGGCCAATGGGGCTTGTCAATCTGCCCCTACAAGCTTATACTACATTTGCCTATTCGGAGGGGACTGTCCTCCTTGACGTTTCCATGCATGTAAGTCTAAAACACCGTGACCTAGATATCCAGCCAGTAGGTAATGCTGGTGATGCTGTAGAATGCATTAAAGTTACTGGAACTTACGTAAAAACTGCTGCCTGCTCTTCTGATACTATTCATTGGAGTCGGGGTGATCAGCAGCACTGCCGTCCTGGCATCTAGCCCCTCCCGAAGGTCTCACTTTCTAGATAGGTGTGGGTCAAATGTCTCCTGGATTCTCCTTGCCTGGGCCTCCTCTGCTTCGTCGGTGCCCATTGATGCAAAAAGAGACAGATCCATGGCCCTGTTCACCATTTATCTGGTGAGCAGCGCCGTGGATGTGTATTCCATACAAGTGCACAGACAGCAGGGGGAAAGGGATGGCAGTGCAGGTGACGCTTTTCCTTTGTAAAGTAATTCCTGCTGGTGTCATGGCCCAGGGTTTGCTGTCTGTGCACTTGTATGGAATACACATTTATACAAGTGCACAGACAGCAAATCATGGGCTATGATGCCAGCAGAAATTCCTATACAAAAGAAAAGTGTCACCTACACTGGCCATTCCTTTCCCCCTGCTGTGCACATCTTCCCACTCCCACCCCATGAGAAGGCAGCGAGAAGTGGTGATTTGTCATTCTGAGGGATGTGAATGTTATAAGAATGTGTGTGCCTGTCTGAGACAGCTTCCCAAAACAGCACACACACACAGCCGCACCCAAGTACTTCAGACAGGTCTTTAAAAGACCATTTACTTGGTAATGAGGCTATGTTGTGTTTTCACCCCTATTTAGAGCCCCTGCATCTCCACTCTGCACATGGCTTAGGCTGGATGAAATTAGCCCACCCTACCCGAAATTTGAGGGAGACGAGTTGACCTGAGGTTTAAAAGAGGGACGAACTAGGGATTGAAGACGCAGAGTGGTGACCGTGATGGGGCAGACATTTAATGCAGTTTCCTTTTCAAATGGGTTTATTGTACAAATCTAATTTGACAGACTCGCAGACAGCAAATGCTGCTGTCTTTCCATGGCGTCTGAAAGTTTTTTTCTGGAAGTTGGGTCGACGAGCTGATCGGGTTCTTTTCTTCCTTCATGTGGTGGTGATGAGTGGGTTGCAGGGCGCCTGCACTTGTCGCCTCTGTCATTGGTAGCCCCCTGCTTCCATCTGAATGCCGAGGATCACCGCGCCCCCCCAACCACCGGCACCTGGAGGGGTCACCGTGATGTCTAGGGTGACCAACTGGCATGGGTGCAAATTCAGGACAGTGAATGTAAAAATTCAGGACAAAAGGTCAAAATTCGGGACAAAAATTCAGGACAAAAGGTAAGGTTTACAGACACATCAGAGAAGGTTTGCTCAATAGTATGTAAGTAAGTAAATAGACAACCACTAAAGTACCAGTGAAAATAAGTTTATATTAGGTTGAGACAATTGTGCACTTAATGGTTTGTCAGTATACGTGCAGCTTTAAGCAAATGTGCAGGTCTTTTTGTGGTAACAAAACCACCCCCCACCTTTCCAGCTCCCAGAGAAAACACCTGATGCCCAGTCTGGCCTTGAAACCACCCTCCAATGGCGCCCCTAATCTTCACATAGACCCTCTCTCATGTGTATTTAATTTCTTCTATAGTGCTACTCATCCCAAGTATGTGGGGCAGAGTTTTAGAGTGCGTTACAACACACACATATTATAAAGAGACAATCAATCATATAAATGGGAAAGTCAATGTATAGGAAAGGTTGCTTAAGATAATGGGGCTTACAATGTGTAATCATACTTTCATCCATCATTCAGTCTTTCACCATTCATTCTGTCCTATCTGTGTGCCCAACAATGTCCATATTCATCCATTTGCCAACCTATCCATCACATTTCCTTCCATCCATCATTTCACTTATCTATCCCTCAATCCACCCTTTTACTCATCCATCATCCATCATCCATCTTTTCACCCTATCCATCCATACACTCATCCATCCACTCTTCCACCCATCCATCCATTAATTCATCCATCCAGCCATTCACCCGTTCAGTCATCCATTTACCCACCCCCTTCCTCTTTCAATTCCCCTTTCACTTTGCCATCCATCCTTCCATCCACCCATCCATCCATCTACTCATCCACTCATGAATCCATCCATTAAACCTATCATTCATCCATCCTTTCACTCATCCATCCACCTTTTCACTCCTTCACTCATCGATCCATCCTTTTGTCCATCTACCCACCCTTTCACTCACTCATCCAGCCTTACATCCACCCTTTCACTCATCCGTCCATCCATTCACCCTTTCACTTATCAATCCACCCTTTCACTTATGAATTTATCAATCATCCCACTCATCCATTCACCCATTCACTCGCCCGTCATCCACCCTTTCACCCATCCATCCATCCATCATTTCACTCCTCTATCCAGCCATCCATCCACCCATCCCTTCACGTACTTACTCACTCACCTTGTCACATTAATTATGGGACCCATCAAGAACTCCACCCTCACTGTAGTTCCTAAAGCGTGGGGTGGGGCAGGGTTCACTATGCCCCTGCACACAGGCAATCTGAAAAAGTGGAAGGCATGAGTCATGCATGATGCACAGTGCCTTGACGTGGGGTGACTTTAACATGGTGTTGTTTCCAGAGCTTTAAGTAGGATGTAAAAACTACGGGAGTCTCTCCAAAAGGGTGTTTGATGTAATAAAATGTGTGGCTTAAAACACATAAGCTAAACATCTGTGCTTAATATAATGTGCCGCCCGACTGGTATTTTTGTTGCTTCTGTCATTGCATCTACATACATAATACAACAAGTGACGTTACACTTAGAACAAGTAACGTTACACCTACAACAAGCCAGAACTATTGGCTTTGTCTATGGTTGTTAGTTGCATAAAATAACAAGCATTGGAAATGCAATAGGTCTCGGATATATTTGAGTTAGAGCTAATGGCATTGTAAATGGCAATGTCTTTTAGTCATGTGTTATGGAGTGTATGCATGTGGTGTGTAATGGAATTATGTGGTTTGGATTGGAATTGTTCAACCTGCACACTCACAAACTGTTCACTCTGCACACTCACAAACTGTTCACTCTGCACGCTCACACACTGTTCACCCTGCACGCTCACACACTGCTCACCCTGCACGCTCACACACTGCTCACCCTGCACGCTCACACACTGTTCACCCTGCACGCTCACACACTGCTCACACTCTGCACTCGCACTCTGCACTCGCACTCACTACTCTCTACTCTGCACTCACTACTCGGCCCTCACTACTCGGCCCTCACTACTCTGCCTTCACTACTCTGCCCTCACTACTCTGCACTCACTACTCTGAACTCACTACTCTGCACTCACTACTCTGCACTCACTACTCTGCACTCACTACTCTGCATTCACTACTCTGCACTCACTACTCTGCACTCACTATTCACTACTCTGCACTCACTATTCACTACTCTGCACTCACTATTCACTACTCTGAACTCACTATTCACTACTCTGCACTCACTACTCTGCACTCACTACTCTGCACTCACTACTCACTACTCACTACTCTGCATTCACTACTCTGCACTCACTACTCTGCACTCACTACTCTGCACTCACTACTCTGCACTCACTACTCTGCACTCACTACTATGCACTCACTATTCACTACTATGCACTCACTATTCACTACTCTGCACTCACTATTCACTACTCTGAACTCACTACTCTGAACTCACTACTCTGCACTCACTACTCTGCACTCACTACTCACTACTCTGCCCTCACTACTCTGCCCTCACTACTCTGCCCTCACTACTCTGCCCTCACTACTCTGCACTCACTACTCACTTCTCTGCACTCGCTATTCACTACTCTGACCTCACTACTCACTACTCTGACCTCACTACTCTGCACTCACTACTCACTACTCTGCACTCACTACTCTGCACTCACTACTCTGCACTCACTACTCTGCACTCACTACTCTGCACTCACTATTCACTACTCTGAACTCACTACTCTGCAGAGTAGTGAGTAGTGAGTTCAGAGTAGTGAGTGCACTCACTACTCTGCACTCACTACTCACTACTCTGCACTCACTACTCACTACTCTGCACTCACTACTCACTACTCTGCACTCACTACTCTGCACTCACTACTCACTACTCTGCACTCACTACTCACTACTCTGCACTCACTACTCACTACTCTGCACTCACTACTCTGAACTCACTACTCACTACTCTGCACTCACTACTCTGCACTCACTACTCTGCACTCACTACTCTGCACTCACTACTCTGCACTCACTACTCACTACTCTGCACTCACTACTCTGCACTCACTAATGACTACTCTGAACTCACTACTCACTACTCTGAACTCACTACTCTGCACTCACTACTCTGCATTCACTACTCTGCACTCACTACTCACTATTCACTACTCTGCACTCACTACTCACTACTCTGCATTCACTACTCTGCACTCACTACTCAGCATTCACTACTCTGCCCTCACTACTCTGCCCTCACTACTCTGCCCTCACTACTCACTACTCTGCACTCACTACTCACTACTCTGCACTCACTACTTACTACTCTGCACTCACTACTTACTACTCTGCACTCACTACTCACTACTCTGCACTCACTACTCTGCACTCACTACTCACTACTCTGCACTCACTATTCACTACTCTGCACTCACTACTCACTACTCTGCACTCACTAATGACTACTCTGAACTCACCACTCTGCCCTCACTACTCTGCCCTCACTACTCTGCCCTCACTACTCTGCCCTCACTACTCTGAACTCACTACTCACTACTCTGAACTCACTACTCACTACTCTGAACTCACTACTCACCCCTCACTACTCTGCCCTTACTACTCACTACTCTGCCCTCACTACTCACTACTCTGCCCTCACTACTCTGCCCTCACTACTCTGCCCTCACTACTCTGCCCTCACTACTCTGCACTCACTACTCACTACTCTGCACTCACTACTCTGCACTCACTACTCTGCACTCACTACTCACTACTCTGCACTCACTAATGACTACTCTGAACTCACTACTCTGCCCTCACTACTCTGCCCTCACTACTCTGCCCTCACTACTCTGCCCTCACTACTCACTACTCTGAACTCACTACTCACTACTCACTACTCTGAACTCACTACTCACTACTCTGAACTCACTACTCACTACTCTGAACTCACTACTCACTACTCTGAACTCACTACTCACTACTCTGCCCTCACTACTCTGCCCTCACTACTCCGCCCTCACTACTCTGCAATCACTACTCACTACTCTGCACTCACTACTCTGCACTCACTACTCACTACTCTGCACTCACTACTCTGCACTCACTACTCTGCCCTCACTACTCTGCCCTCACTACTCTGCCCTCACTACTCACTACTCTGCCCTCACTACTCACTACTCTGCACTCACTACTCACTACTCTGAACTCACTACTCTGCACTCACTACTCTGCACTCACTACTCTGCACTCACTATTCACTACTCTGCACTCACTACTCTGCACTCACTACTCTGCACTCACTACTCACTACTCTGCACTCACTACTCACTACTCTGCACTCACTACTCTGCACTAACTACTCTGCACTCACTACTCTGCACTCACTACTCTGCCCTCACTACTCTGCACTCACTACTCAGTACTCTGCACTCACTACTCTGCACTCACTACTCTGCACTCACTACTCTGCACTCACTACTCACTACTCTGCACTCACTACTCTGCACTCACCACTCACTAATCTGCACTCACTACTCACTACTCTGTACTCACTACACTGCACTCACTACTCTGCACTCACCACTCACTAATCTGCACTCACTACTCTGCACTCACTACTCTGCACTCACTAGTCTGCACTCACTACTCAGCACTCACAAATACGGGTCAAGCTAGCGCTATATAAAACTTTTAAAATAAAAAATAAATAAAATAAAATACATGCCAAGTGTGTACGAAAGATGCAGAAATGGGGAGTGTTAACATAAGACATTTGAAGAATGGAATATCAAATTGATACATCGAAAACCTTCTAATGAGTAGAGTTGTGCGTTGGATTTACAATATTTACCCATGCAGTGTATCAGATTTCTTTCGCCCTTATCTACCCACCACCAGCCTAGCCAAGTTTCTCAGGTCCATGAGTAACTGCTCTAGAGCAGTTTTTTCTTTGCATTCTTGGACTGGTCTCTTGTTTATCCCACTACTATAAAATCAGAACGACATCCCTGCATGCTAGGAAAAAAACTGGCACGGGAGCAGCTAGCTATTCGCGCATGGACCGGGTTAACTTTCCAGCTATGCACCAACCTCCGGTTTAGAAACAAAAAAACCTTTTAAAACGAACTTTTATATTTTACCTTTCGCACTTCATCCAGCACCACGTCAAAGAATTTCTTGTCCATTGTTGGATATCTGCTAGCGGACTCGCAATTGTTTCAATGGCTCGACAAATCAATATTCTAGGAACGGTGATCAAAAACACGATCACCGAAGACTGGATAAATTAAAATAATAGACAGCACCCGTGCAGTGCCCTCCTATGTTCGTGGCACATTAGATGCAGGATGCTTCGTTTCTCCAGTCACTAGTCGTGTGGTGCTTAGGTATTCTAGGAAGCAATACAAGAAACTCTAAACGCGTTGCGTTTTTGTATTCATCGGTGCAGGACATTCTTGACAAAAAGCTGTCTCCCTTTCTGGACAATGGACAGCAAAAGCGTTACCAGGGTTTCAAAGCGATGGACACAGAGACTGCTAGCTGTCCGAAAATAAACAGTTCAATGTGGGAACATAAAAACAAAGGCAGCTCTAGGAGAGCGAAGCAGAATGAAGAGGTGAGGGCAGCTGTCAGGATAGAGCTCCAGCACTATCCTTCGTTAAGGTGGTTCCCATTTCCAACTGCATGGCGCGAGACAGAAGGTGCGAAAACACTTTCCAGGAACCACTTTGCTCCAGACTGACACTGCACGAGAAAATAGCTAGTTTATTATCAGAGTAGTAAAGCAGTTCCCAGACCTGGAGTTAGCTGTGCTTCCGGGTTGCGTAGGCGGCTGCAAGTGGGATTATCACCCATATTCAGCGACCGAACATTCGGCACAGTAAGAAAGCTATCACTACAGTGCAGCACGTGTATATCAAGCGTACAAGAAATTACATTTCACTCTTTGTCCCATGCTGAAACGTATTAAAAAATATATATATGTTCGTGTTATTTTTAAGTGATGCAAGCAAGAACATTATGATTGAATACTTTCAATTTCTTAGTAAGTATTTGGAATTAAATAGAATATGAGATTGTCGATCAAAGTGACAAAAAATACTACATATAGGTATCTGATGTAGACTTAAGGCCAGTGATCATAGCAGACTCCCTTCCAATATGGCAGCCTACCTCACCAGAAGTGTCGGTGGACGCCTACAGCAAAAGTAAATAAACAAGCACGAGCACGGAATCGAAACCGGCCGACGCGGGAATAGAAACCAGTGGTGCGCGCGCACCAGAGGAGCGGGGGCAAGGCAGCGCGATGACAAGCCGAGACGAGGTAGGAGATTTGTGTGTGTAAGGGGGGGTTCTGTGTGTGTATGCGCACTGGCGGCGGCGAGGGGGGCTGTATGTGTGTGTGCGCGGCGGGGGGGGGGCTGTATGTGTGTGTGTGTGTGCGTGCGTGTCTGTGTGCTTCCAAGGAGCCATGGGAGACAGGAGGCGCGCGCGACCTGATCCCAGTTCCAAGGTTGCGCGTGCACCTCACTTGTCTGTCTCCCTTGACTCCTTGAAACCGAGAATGATCACAATAGAGTCTCGGAACGACAGATTGCTTCGCAATCTGTTCGCAGTTCCGAGACCTAAAAAAGTAGCAACCATGGCTGCTATACTATAACTATAATCCCTTCCTTTGAACTTGTTTCACCACCTTCCTTTGGTTAACTGGATTCTTACCTATCAGCAGCATGGGCGTTTTTGCACTTCCAGGTGACAGAATGCCCTGCCCAGGACGAGGCTGGAGGAGGCCACCACATGCTGTTGATAGAGCGTGCAGGTCACCCGACTAGTCTTTTACCAAAATTAGTCGCCTGGGCCCATAATTTTCAAAAAAATCAATAAAATAAGACACAGGGTAACCTTCGCTCCACTATCAGTGTATTTTAGACATTTAGGACTTTTGACCTATCTATACCATGACTTACCAATCCACTTCACCGGTACCTAAAGCCCTAAAGGATCAAGGGTGTTAGCATAATAGGTTTAATAACATTTGCCCTCATAATAACCACAAACTCGGGACGTTTTAAGTTCTTTATCTAAGTTTCTTAAATGGTCATAATCCACATATAAAACACCAGGAGACTTTCAATCATGAAAATCAGAATCAATATGTAACTATGCAAAAGATGTATTAAACTAATTTCAATCATTTAGTAATAGGGTGGGTAAAGAAAAGGAACATAAAATAAGATTTAAAAGTTTAAGCATTTAACAAAAGGGAGGGTAAAAAGGAACATGTCAAACTTTAGCAATAGGAAGGGTAAAGAGAAGGAACATAATATGCAAGCACAATTATCAAATATGTAACATTTAGGGAGGGGAAGAGAAGGAAACAAATTAATGACGAACCCACACAAATTTATATTTACCTAGGAATGGTGTGAAGAACTAACCCTGGCCACAGGTCAGTTTTAAAGGACAGAACCCGAAAGTTGCAGTTGCCAGTAGGCTTGCAGGTGCGGATCAGAATCAGGACAGGTAAAGCCAAATTGGATCAGGACAGGACCACCAGGGTAAAAGCTGGCACCCGCAGTTAAGTTGCAACGCCTGCACTACTCCCTCTCTGCAGCTAACAGCCAGAACCCCGATTGGGTTATCGATTTCACCGACAAAGTGCTTCGCCAACACCTCAGCTTCCCGGACCTTGATTGGGTCAGCGAATCTTCTGACAGAGTGCTTCGCAGCACCTCTGCTCTCGATCACCTATTGAGTGCGTTGGGTCAGTGACAGGTCAGCTATTCGGACAAGTCGGACAATTTCTCCAGCTAAACCTACGCTAGTTATACTGTTTTTCAGGTCAGTGTACCACCCCCTAATGTTGCAAATGTAAGGATCCCCAATTTTGATTGGACAGAAAATTGAGGAGAGGTCATCACACCATACCAAAATGACACTTTTCTCTTGAATATTCTAATAACGTTCCCGCCCATCATTTTCATTTTCTCACGTATGTTTTATTCCACCCGACAATGAATGTTCCCTTAATAAATACATTGTATAAACATTGTATGAATGAGCTTCCTTCGACAGGGGTAAAAGTTTGGCTTCCCAGGCACATCTTGGATGAGACTGTTCTTTGGCAATCATTCAATGTCATGACTTGATGAATTTCAGACTCTAGAGCGCAGACTCAAAGATTTCAATATGGAGTTCAGCGTCAAGCGCAGGCCCAAAATAATACACATGAAAAAATAGAAAAGAAACAGTTTGAGAACACAGAATAAAGGGATGCACTGTATACCACTTATTTCTACTCTATTCCCATTATTTTATTTTTAACTAGTGCGTTAAGGTTAAGCAGAACTAACAGCTTAGCAAAAGCAGCAGTGCAAGCTTCATGCATGCTGTAACACAGAGCAAAGCGATACAAAAGGGGATGATGGACGGAGCGCTTGAGCAAATCAAACACTCACCCCCAGTCAACTGATCTGGGTTTAATCCATCACCATTCTTTAGCTCACTCAGCCACCCCAGTTCAGACATGGCTATATGCAAATCAGTCTGACCCTGTGCCTTATGGGAACAGTCCAGCCCGAACTGCCAAGCCATGTCTTCCCTGGACCGGAAACAAGCATCCTGGGACCGGTTTCGGATTCATAATCCTCATCAGCCAGGCTATCTTGAATCCAGTGGCCAAGTGAGCAAGGGACTCACATCTGAGCATACCCTGCCACACTTAGGGCGAACAAAGCGATACAAAAGGGGATGATGGACGGAGCGCTTGAGCAAATCAAACACTCACCCCCAGTCAACTGATCTGGCTTTAATCCATCACCATTCTTTAGCTCACTCAGCCACCCCAGTTCAGACATGGCTATATGCAAATCAGTCTGACCCTTTGCCTTATGGGAACAGTCCAGCCCGAACTGCCAAGCCATGTCTTCCCTGGACCGGAAACAAGCATCCTGGGACCGGTTTCGGATTCATAATCCTCATCCGCCAGGCTATCTTGAATCCAGTGGCCAAGTGAGCAAGGGACTCACATCTGAGCATACCCTGCCACACTTAGGGCGAACAAAGCGATACAAAAGGGGATGATGGACGGAGCGCTTGAGCAAATCAAACACTCACCCCCAGTCAACTAATCTGGGGTTAATCCATCACCATTCTTTAGCTCACTCAGCCACCCCAGTTCAGACATGGCTATATGCAAATCAGTCTGACCCTGTGCCTTATGGGAACAGTCCAGCCCGAACTGCCAAGCCATGTTCCCTTTCCAGTAAAGAATTGGCTTGGTAGTTTGGTCTGCCCTGTTCCCATGATGCACTGGGCCAGGGACAGACTAATTTGCATGTAGCCAGGTTCTGAACTGGGATGGTGCAGTGAGCTAAAAAACTGTGATGGATCAAGCCCTGATCTTTTGACTGGGTATGAGTGTTCTGTTTAACTCAGATGCTCTGTCCATCACCACCCCCTTTTCTGAATCGTTTTGGCCACTATAGGAGTGGCAGGGTATGCTCAGACATGAGTCCCTTGCTCACTGCACCATCAGGATTCAAGCAAGCCGGGCCGAAGACGGCTGCAATGCCAGAAACCGGTCCCCGGAAGCTTGTTTCCTTTCCAGTAAAGAATTGGCTTGGTAGTTTGGTCTGCCCTGTTCCCATGATGCACTGGGCCAGGGACAGACTAACTTGCATGTAGCCAGGTTCTGAACTGGGATGGTGCAGTGAGCTAAAAAACGGTGATGGATCAAACCCTGATCTTTTGACTGGGTATGAGTGTTCTGTTTAACTCAGATGCTCTGTCCATCACCACCCCCTTTTCTGAATCGTTTTGGCCACTATAGGAGTGGCAGGGTATGCTCAGACATGAGTCCCTTGCTCACTGCACCATCAGGATTCAAGCAAGCCGGGCCGAAGACGGCTGCAATGCCAGAAACCGGTCCCCGGAAGCTAGTTTCCTTTCCAGTAAAGAATTGGCTTGGTAGTTTGGTCTGCCCTGTTCCCATGATGCACTGGGCCAGGGACAGATTAATTTGCATGTAGCCAGGTTCTGAACTGGGATGGTGCAGTGAGCTAAAAAAACGGTGATGGATCAAGCCCTGATCTTTTGACTGGGTATGAGTGTTCTGTTTAACTCAGATGCTCTGTCCATCACCACCCCCTTTTCTGAATCGTAACACAGAGCAGCCATCTTAGTTCTAGTGCGCACATGCGAAAGATTCCCTCCAAAGCAAAGAGTACGTCATGTCACGTGAGTATGACAGACGCATGCGCAGTAGAAAATCCTGCGTAGCAGCAGCCATTTTAGTTGCAAGCGGATTACAGCTAGTAAAAGCACATATGCAAGCTTCCCTCGTATGGAATGTAATGCAGTGTTAGTAATATGAACATGTTGATTAATGTATTAACATTATGTTGAGAGGGTTGAGTATGAAGCAAGTCGCCTTACATGCGAATCCTTGCTCCATCACTGTGCCAGCCCAGACTGACCCATTGTCGTTCTGTATGTGGCAATCAGCCCCATACAGAATAATAATGGGTGGGGTGAGGCTGCTCTGAGGTGGCCCCATCAGGGAGATGAGGCCTTTTGAAGGGGAACAGTGCTGTTCCCTGCAATGCTCAAAATTAAGGCGGACGGTTGGATGATGTCCTGCCTGAGGATGAGCCCCGGCGTCAGGCCTCCCTCCGGGAGGCATTTGTGCACATGGGCGTGCGCAGGGAGGCAAGGAGAGGTGCTCCAGGGGGGCAAGGGCCCCTCCTTGCCCCCCCTGCGGACACCCATGAATGTGGGTGAGATTGTTTTATGCAAAGTCCATAAAAAAAGTTTCTTCTAAACCAAAATAGGACTTCGCATATGAGAAATGGGATGGTGTTGCAGAGATTATTTGTAGTATTATTAGTGAGCTGCTGCTGTGCTGCAACATTGAAAACACACAACATTATCCTGGAATATCAGATGCAAACACATTTAGAATTGAAAGAAGTGTGCCTGCCCACTGTCAGTGACCTGCCCAAAAGGGCATTAAAGAGCTGAAAGTGGATCAGAAATTCAAAGCTGTTCCGACAGGGCCCCCCAAAATACGTATGGCCCAGGGCCCCCAAAATCCTTAAAATGTCCCTGAGTGCAGCAGAGAGGGCGTTGGTATGGTGCTGAGGGAGGGTGGGCGAGCTTAATAGCCGAGAGAAATATTATTTGTCCGGGTGTCCGCGAAATAGGATTTCAGCGATGGTAATGCAGTTTTCTGTAATATCTCGGAGGGTGGAGGCATTTAAACCAGCAGCTGGCCCTTAGAGCCCATGCAGAACAGGAGCCTCTGTAGTTAGAAGGTGAGAGGTACGAGTGAGGGGCGGATGGGTAATCGAGCAATAGACATGGAGATGTCCCAGGAAAGGGGATTGGTGGGGTCGTGTAAGCTCACACATCTTTTGCCACCCTAATACATTTTGAGTGTGGTAGTAATGGTTTGCGTCCACTGAACACCTTGGACTACCACACCTAATATGAATGATGTCTGTGTTAAAAGCCCTTGACTTTAGTATTGTATGTGGTGATTTAGGGTAAAATTACTATATTTGCAGTTTATAGCCAACATGTTTGTTCATTTCAACAGTTCTTCAGCACTATAATGAATTACGTAGAAAACAAGTAGCATTGGCAATGGCAATAGCGTTTAGAAGCTATTGGCTGTGCCAATTATTTAAGCTGTGCTGCTCGCCTGCTTTTCTGATTAAGGAAAAAGGCTAGGCCACAGCTGGCTGTGTTGTTTTGAAAGCACGCTCACCATGCATGAGCACACCTTCAAAATGACATGGTGATTGATCCGAGTGGGATCAGCAATTAAAACGTTTTTGAAGTATGGGGGGAAACCCAGGGGGATGCAAGTAACTCATAGGGCAGGTGCGGTGAGGAAAATCAACAGGCACGGGTGGGGAAAGCAGCAAGAAGGGTGGAATGGAGAGGAGAAGCAGTGAGCACTAGGAGGAGGGTGATAATGAAAAATGTCCTAGCTTACGAGAAGGAAAGTTTCAATTCTATTAAGGTCTAGGACGCGAGGATTATGCATATCTTCCTAAAATTTATTGTGCATATCAGTTTTAAAGAACAGCTTGAAAACGCGATCAAGTACAGTAAAAACACCAAAAAACGACACCACCCATGAATGCAGGGGTAGTCTCTATGATAATAGTCCCAAACAGTCCACAATATATCACTCGATGACGTCCCTTCCTTTTCCTCTTCTTCACTGGAGGATGTTAAGCTGGTAGTACTGCATCACTCAAACTTTTGGTCATTCCCTGTAATATAGAAACAATTCCGTTATCCAGCTCTTGTATACAGAAACATCATCAAATTATCCAGCTCTCGTATACAGAAACATCATCAAATGATTGGCAACAGAATCAAAGCAAACAACAAGGCAAAGCATCCAATGCAATGACATAGGCAGTGGAGCAATAACAATACATGAAAGAATTGATTGAGCAGAAATGTAAACATATACTTACTAATAACGACAGTCCCCAGGGAGGGAGAATAATGAAATTAATCACAGGGAAGGAAAATCCTCACCTCCTAGTCCTTAATAGAATTGAAACTTTCCTTCTCGTAAGCTAGGAAATGTTTCATTCTATGGCAGGACAGAGGCGAGGATTATGCAAGTTCAAAGCTTACTTACTACCAGTGACGCTGCCTCCGAGATAGGTTTGAAATAAAATATCTTGAAGGTAGAGTCGGAAGACCAGTCGGCTGCATTCATAATGTCTTCCAACCTAACGCCCACCTGAATAGCCTTAGATGCTATGGCCCCCCTCGTGGAATGCACCAAACCTATTCACATCCACACCTGCCTCAGACATAACCCATCGTACCCACCTGGCGATGGAAGGGGAAGAGACCGCTTTAAAAGGTTTCTGAAGGGCAATAAGCAACTGTCTCTCCCCCGGGGTCCGGAGTTCCGAGGTCATCTCCTCATAAGCCTTAATGCATCTCACCACACATAACTTAGACTGATCCTTAAAAGAAGGATAAGATACCGACCTGGTATTAGTTTTGGTCCTCCGAGCAATGGTAAATGTAACTCTTTCCGGAGTAAAAATCCGAGCCGTAACGTCCAGAGCTCTGACATCCGACACTCGTTTACATGAAATGAGACATAGGAGAATGGCTAACTTAGCCGACAATTCCTTGTGGGAGAGATATTGATTATCCTGCCAATCCAATAAAAGCCTCAGGACCCGGTTGACATCCCATAGGCCCGAGTATCTAGGTTCAGGCGGTTTGGACAACTGAATACCACGCATCAATTTGCAGACCCAGGGATGTTCCCCCGCTGGCCTGCCATCAATCTCACTGTGTCCCGCTGAGATGGCTGAGCGGAAGGAGTTACCCGTCCGGTAGGCCAGCCCCTCCCGGGACAGTTCTGCCAAGAAGTTCAAAATATGGGTAACTCGTGCCCCCATGGGATCCACGTGTCTCTCCAGACACCAACGATGCCATTGTCGCCAAGCCGAGCGATACCGCTTAACCGTTCCTGATGCCCATGCTTGCTGGATGAGTTGCCCAGCATCTGAAGAAAGGTGGTCTTCCTTCCAACGTCCCCTGAAATCTTCCACGTCATGAGTTGCAGATGGCCCTGAAGCACCAGGGGATGAAGTTTCCCTTGGGGATCCTTTAGAATAGAAGGGAATGAGGGCAGAAGAACTGGGCAATTGCACAACAGCTCCAGCAGTGTCGGGAACCATGCCTGAGCCCTCCAAACCGGAGTGACCAAAACCACTGACTGCCTGACGACTAACCTGAGCTGCCACTCTGGGTATCATCATGAATGGAGGAAACACATAAGGGTATTCTGTCGACCAATCCTGAAGAAAAGCATCCATTGCTATGGCCTCGGATCCAGTCTCCAGCTGACGAAGCGTGGGAGCTGATGGTTCAACCGCGAGGCGAACAGATCCAGACTGCAAGAGGCCCAACTGGCCATCAAAGCCAGGAAGACCGCACGGTCGAGCCTACAATCGCTGGAATCGGAGACATTTCTGGAGTGCCAATCTGCCACCGAGTTCTACAGCTCGTGAAGGCACTCTGCCGTGACCGAGATGTGCTTCTGAAGATAATATTGCCAGAAATCCTTGGCCAGATTGGATAGGGCCCGTGAACGAGGACCTCCCAGGCGATTGATATACTGCACCGCCGAAACATTGTCCATCCTCAAGAGGATGCAACAAGAGATCCTGTCCTTGGTCAACAACTGCACCGCACAGGAGCCCGCCAGGAGCTCCAGACAGTTGAAATGCAGGCGGAGTTCCTCCTCTGACCATCTGCCTCCCATGGAGATGCCTCTGCACCGGGCTCCTCAGCTCGATCTGCTAGCATCCGACTCGATCACTAAATCTGGGGCCGACCCGAAAATCGCCCGACCGTTCCAGGCCGACATATGTTCGATCCACCACCGAAGTTCGGTCCTGGCTTCCTCCGACAGCGAGACGGTCTCCGAGTAAGTCAACCCCCTCTAAAGATGCGGAGCCTTCAATCTCTGAAGTGCCATGTAATGCAAAGGGCTGGGAAAAATAGCCTGGATCGACGACAAGAGCAATCCCATTATTCTGGCCAGCTTGCGCAGCGAGATCCTGTCCTGCCGTAGAACCTGGGAGAGTTCCTTCCGTATCTTGGTAACCTTCGGTTGTGGTAAACTCAAGGACGCTGAGACCGAGTCTATGAGAAAACCCAGAAAGACCATCCGTTGTGCTGGATGAAGGTCCGACTTCTGTGCGTTGATCACAAAACCCAGGTCTTGGAGTAATGCAATAGTCATGGTCATGGTCACGTTGCAGGTGAGATTTACCAGGGATTGATCCATAATTAGGATATCGTCCAGGTAAATTATCATCCTCACCCCTCTTTGACGGAGAACCTCCACCACCGGGCGCAACAGCTTCGTGAAGCACCACGGTGCGGAAGAAAGGCTGAACGGCAGTGCTCGAAATTCGAAAACCTGTCCTTTCCAAGCGAACTGGAGAAATCGCCTGTGAGGGGGAAATATGGGAACTGTCAGGTACGCATCCTTCAGATCGATCCGAACCCATCCAATCCCCCGGAAGAAGGAGGTCTCGGAGTAAGTGTATCCCCTCCATTTTGAAGTGGCGGTAAACCAGCCACTCGTTGAACTCTCTTAAGTTGATCACCGGCCTGAAGCCCTTGTCCTTTTTCTCCACTAGAAAGAGGTTGCTGAGAAAACCATTCGGATGAAGTACTGACCTGCAAACAACCCCTTTCTGTAAAATATCTGAGATCTCGGTCTCTATCAAACTCTCCTCCTCTGCCGAGAAGTGTAAGGGCCTTGGGCGCATTGACTGGACGGGAGTGCCGAAAACTCTATCTGAAAGCCCCGTACTGTTTGCAATACCCATGGGTCTGAAGTTATGCGTCCCCAATTGTGAACAAAAAGAGAAAGCCTCCCCCCCCAGACCTCGAGGGGAAAAAAGGGTAATCCTTACAAGAGGGACCTCCAGGGGCGTTCGCGCCTCCTCGGTTGTTCCGACCTTTCCCTCTTCCTGAACCTCGACTGGGGTAGAAGGTTCCTTGGCGACCGTCGTTCCAACCATTGTTGCGACGTTGTTGACCTCTATTGGAGGGGCCTTGCTGCTGGGAACGGCCGGAGGAGCGACCCCTACCTCTTCCGGCCCCGGCAAAAACACGCCTGGGAAAAATCTTCTTGATAGAGGCCTGAGCCTTGTCTAGGGCCGAAAAGGTGGTGACAAATGTATTCAGTTCCTTAATGAACGGTTCACCAAAAGCTTCCCCTGAGCCATGGGACCCACTTCCGAAGTAGCCAAGCCCCCCAATTTTGGGTCGACCTTTATAAGGAGGGATCTCCGCCAATCCGCCGCCAGGGCACAATTTGCATTACCGAGCAGGCATATCGCACGTTGCGCCCAACCCGCGACTATGTCTGTAGACAGGGGAGTGCCAGATTCTTTAGAGTGTTCTGCCAGCTGAATGATACAAGTCAGGGGACCCACCACATCAAGGAGCTTATCCTGACAATTTCTCCAGGATCTATCGATCCCTTTCTTAGGATCTCGCATATATTTCGTGAAAAAGGTACAGAGTTTGTCATCAATGTCCGGGGTGTGAGCCACTTTCCCTTTAAAGGAAGGCTGGGGGCATTCTCCCCTCATCCTAAGTCTAAAATCTCTCTCGAGAGGTTGGCGAATTTTAGACCCCACGTAATCCGCCACCTTGGAATCCGGGAACCATTCGGATGACCTAGGATGATAGATTTGTGTTGGTTCAAACATATCCGAATGCCCCCCGTCCCCATCCTGGGACTCCGAGGAACGGGAAACCGGGCGCCAGGGACGACCTGAATCCCTGTCCTCGTCGGAGGAGACATTTCACTCCGACACACCCTCCCCATCTAGGGACAGACCACCATCGGGGTCCAAATTTGGGGCGACCGCGTCGCCAGTTTCTCCGGGTTCATCCTCCTCCCGGCAGGGTGCCTGTTTAAGCGTTTGCGCACTTTTCAGGAAGGATTGGCTCAATCTGTCAAACCCTTCCAAGTGCCCCGCATGACCTTTCTGACCTTTTTACCTTCCCCTTTAGAGCCACTGGCACCCGCCAACGCCAAACTAGGGTCACTGAACAACCCCGGGATACTTTTGGCTAACTGATCCACCCTATCCTGCGCCCTAGAAATGGCCTGGAGGGGGCCTGGTCCACGGCCGGAGGGAGACTCTGGGGTGGCCATACAACTTCCGCCCCTTGCGTAGAGGCATAAATATGCTCTTCAGAGGAAGACATAATAATAAAGCGGGTGGGAGCACAAACGCCTTAACACTCTAACAGGCAGCCCCCTCTCCAGTGCTCAAAACAACGAGTGAAAACCCCCCAAGCCTGCAAACCCGGGAAGGAAAAAGCAACAGACGCCACTAGATGGCGCTGCTACTACATAAAAAGAGAAAATTCACAGTGAACGGTGTCGGGGAGAGGGTTGGTAGGGACGCGGGCTGGCCAAGAGCTCAGCGCCCGCGTTCCAAATCACGCTCCCAAGGCCCGCGGTAGCGCTGTCAATAAGTTACCACCCGCGGTGAGGAAGTGTCCAACGGAGTCCCCAGAGCGCGCACAGCGCACACCGCAAGGTCCGCGAAGCGTGAGACCAACGCACTTGGCAAAGCCGCTGCGCGAAACAGCCACCAATTTAAATAGGCACAGTAAACAACCGGCAAAACCACTATGCAACAACAACAATACACGTCAGAAGCGAGAAGAGAAACAAAGCCACTTAACTGACAAACAGTGAAAAAAGAGGAAAAGGAAGGGACGTCATTGAGTGATATATTGTGGACTGTTTGGGACTATTATCATAGAGACTACCCCTGCATTAATTGGTGGTGTAGTTTTTTGGTGTTTTTACTGTACTTGATCGTGTTTTCAAGATGTTCTTCCTCCACAATAAAGTGGAGGAAGATATGCATAATCCTCGCCTCCGTCCTGCCATAGAATTGTAAATTGACCAAACATGACAGGTTTCCTGATCTCAAACATCTTACATTCCCCACCTTTGTTAGCTGAGAAGGGGCAGTGATATTTCTACTTTCACCGGCTCTATACTATTCTGGCCTTTATATCTTAGTGACAACATTGTCTGGCACAATATTTCAGATTGGTTCGTTATTCCTTAGCCAAATACATCATGGTTCCGAAGGTAAGAAGAGCTTCAGAGGGTGGTAGAAATTTCATTGTTGGAACTGCTAAACTGTCGAACTCCCTGCCCCTCGAGCTGAAGCTGGGCCCAAATCTTCTTTTAGAAAATCATTACAAACTTGGCTTATTGCAAAATAGTCAACATCCATTTACCTTTAGGTTTTCTTCGCAGCGCCAAGACGCCGCTACTGAAGAGAACATCTCTGGGTGGAGGTGATCCAGCGGCCTATAGGAAATATATCATAAACAACGCTACCCAACTTCATAACCTATAAACAAAATTCTACACTAACTTATGGACCCATTTATAAACATGACATATTTGGGCCTACTGAATCAGGTGGTCAGATTAAATCTATATACACATTATTTACAAACTATATACAAATTTATACATCTGCGTAAGAAATATTGTCATTAGAATAAATCCTAACCATTTAAACGACCACCATTGGCGATGGGATCTAGCTAATAGTAACCTGCACTTCTGAATAACCAAGACCAGCTTGTTTGTCAAAAGTAAGATTTTATTTACTAAATTATGGTATTTCAAAATGTAATTTTATTATTGTAATTTTATTAACATTAAAGTAAGCATGTTTGAAAAGCTTCATAAGAAAAATACATTTTAGTAAGAAATTCAAAGTTTAAGTAAGATTTAGCAGTTTAGCATTTCTAAAGTCTAAGTCCCTAGCTAAGCTAAATAAATGGAAAATAAAGTAAAGTTCTTTGAGGATTCTTACGTGCTCCACACAAAGTCCAGCAGCACTTCACCCTCATCGGAAAGTCAGAAAGCAGCAGCCAGCCCATCCCTAAGGGCATGACTTTTTATACCTTTCTATGCTAGCTAAACTAAGCGAAGGAAAGTTTTCATAAATCCTCGAAGTCCCATTGGTTGAGAGTGACAAGTGACATGTCACCCACATTTCAAAAGTTCCATTAGGTCACGTTTCTTAAAGACCATTGTCTTTTCCGAATGCAACCAGGAGCTTCCTTGGTTTGCAACAATTGTGAATTAATGTTCTCACAGTGTTCATTTCATTTCCGCGGGTGCCAAGTTAGAGCTGACAAAATTGTCCTTTATCACTTGCTTCCGACCTTGGCCACGTCCGACAAAATGGTGACAGCATGTCAGATTTGCTTAGTGAATGCAGCTTTGACGAACACTTTTTCAGAATGGGCTTCTCGTGACTTGTGCAGAAGTAAAATTCAGCTTTAGTAAACTCGAGCAAACTAGGCCCAAAAGCAGGCAACTTATGCTTTCTAGTAATAAACAAACACAAGAAAAGTATTAATGTAAGAAATAATGTTGATTCTGTATCCACCCTAGGTTTACTAATTAATTAACCCTCCCGATTAGTCTAATGTTACCTAGCAAATGCAAACAAATAAAGCAGCGTTTATATCTACCAATCTTCATAAATCCATGAAACTTATGTGCACCTAGAATAGTAGAAATGACATCACATAGACAAGGAAAAGCAAAATAAGCACATGCTTCTTTTAAGTTTGCTGCAGTTAGTAATGACAAAAACGAAAACAACAAATTATTTTTATTATTTTGCACGAACAAAAAGATGCAACATTTATGCACGTTTATGAGCACACATGTTAGTCCCCCCATGTGTAAAGTTTAATCTAGGTTGTATTAACACGATACATCACAAATCATTAATATTATTATTCATGTTATGGAAATGTGACTTTGCGAGTTTAAACAAAATTTTGTTTTCTATCTCGCTCCATCAACTCCCTCATCTGGTGATTAACAAATCACCACACCAACACCCAACATTTTGGTAATTTAAATTTCCGAGAAATTGATTCAAATTCATTAGTATCAGTAATCCTAAAAATCTGTTTCTGCATAATCTTTGGAATTAGCATAACGCTCTCTATGTAACTCCTGTAATTCAATCTCCCTTTCTTCTTCTTTTCTAAGTTTATAGATTCTTTTCTTTTCTTTCAACTGCTTCCTTCTCTTATGCAACAAACAACCTATTTTTGTCAAAATAAAAATTAATACTATTATAATCAAAGGTGCCAAAATCTTGCCAAGAATTGAACTACCAATATCATGAAACCAATTTTTAATTGCTTGGAATCTTTTTGAAAGTTTCCCTGTAAAATCATCTTCTTCTAAAGGAATTATCTCTGAATGCATTTGTGTAATGTTTTTAATGTACATCTCAATATTCTTACTTTCATCAGGTATATATGTGCAACAATGTTGTACATGTAAAATACCACAGACTCCTCCCTCTTTTGCTAGGAGTATGTCTAAAGCAAGACGATCTTGAATCACCATGGATCTGATTGCAACTACTTCAACATTCACTAATTGGAATCCATCAGCTGTGTCTGTTGACAATCTGTCAACAATTGTGGACAATTTTCTAATTCTCCCTGCGTTTAGGGTTATACCAACAAAAGGTATCACTGCTTGAAAAATATCTCCCAGAACTTCTGTAAAAGTTTCTCTTTTGACTCTATTTACATAATTATGAATTTTAAACAATCCTTCTGAATCTCTATCAACATGAAACACTTTAGGAAAAACAATTCCCACATAACAAGTTCCATACCAATGGTCTGGAAGGTTGTAGTAGGCTTTGTCACCACAAACAAAATAAATCCCAGGGAAGATTGGATCTTTTCCACCTTTGAATCCCCAACCTCCCAAAATCTGATAAGTATCTTCACAGTTACTTGCACCTACAAAATAATTATCAAAAAGTGTATTATCTCTTCTAATGCAAAGCTTTCCACTAACTGGTTTATCTATGTGAATTGCAACATTTTCAAGCATTTTGCCATTTAATTTCTCATCCTCTTTTTGCCAGAATTTTGACTTAGTCTGCTTGACTAATTCATTTCTTTTGTAAATTGCTCTTCTCTCCTCAACCATATTCAAAAATTTCTTTCCCTCAACACTCAATTTGCAGGTTAGATTATTCTTGTAAGCATACTCGTAAGTGAGTTCGTTAGTAACAAGGAAAAATTCTCTCATTTGTTTGGCTTTCTTGTGCTTATTTAAAGCACCCTCAATCTTTATATTCGCAAAAATCTCGTCAAAATCTGAATAGTAATATTCTAAGCGTCCAGTTTGATAAAATAAGCTAGTTAACATCCTACATGTTACACCATATGTGAGAGGAAGCATATTGTATGTCACTCCCTCAGAAACAGAAGCAGGTAACTTGACGCAGACATAGCAGTCTTTTGCATCCATTACCTTGACATATTCACTCAAAAGCTTTGTGAATGTATTACTTGAAAAATCACTAATAGATTTATCTTGATGAAAGTTAGGTTGATGATCAATAACTTTAGCAGATGCACTATGTTTAGTTTGACTAACCAAAGTTTTGCTTGTCATGTTAACTTTGTGTAATTCTCTATTCATCTCTAATGGGATGATCACAGCTAAAACTAACCAGAGCAGAATTAAAATGAGCAGACACACCAGAGTCATCTTACAGCATCTCTTAAAAACAGAACACTTTGAAGTGCTCTCCTTAATATAAGGCATTTTTGGTTAGTTTTGCCACAAAATTAAAAACAAAATTTATTTTAAAATTTCTAAGAATTAAACTATTTATACCCCCCTTTTAAAATAATTTTATTTTTAAAACCCTAAACAAGTTTTCTTCGACCTTATGTCATACATAAGATTTCTTCAACTAAACAGTTTTTCTTCGACCTTATGTCAGCTAACAAATTTTCTTCAGCCTTTTGCCAAATTAAAATTTCTGTACTTCAATCATTGTCACTAATTTCCTCAATTTCGTTTTCTTCTTCACTACTACCATAAATGTCAATAACGGGTGGAATTACTAAATAAGTCCACTCAGGAGACTTGTATTTCTGGTTTGGTCTCACTATTCTTTTTCCTTTTCTTGACACCACTTCAATTTTCCTTCCAACTCCCACTTCTTTTCCAGGACTCTTTTGACTACTGATTTCTTCAACTTGCTCTTTAGGTTTCTTGATTAACCTCACTCTCAATCTTCCACCAGGCCAGTAGTCTGCTTTTCTCACATATTTCTTCTTTGGTTCAGAAGCATTTGATTCTGACTTCCAAGCCCTTTTCTTTCTGTTTTCACTTGCACCATCCACGTCACTTTCTTCAGTTTCGTAGTCTGAAATTTCAATTGACTCAGGAACTTCTCTATTCGGCAGTTTTACTCTTTCAGGAACACTTCTCTCATTTCCAATACTGGTACTTGGTAATTCGTCTTCTTCTTCTTCTTCAATTACCTCCAACTTCCCAGACTTTGGATTTCTGTTCCTTACTTCAGAGCTTGTTTTCTGCTTTTCGATACTCTCCTGGTCTGAAACTTCTTTTTGTTTCGCTTCTCTGTCTTTAATAGAAACAACTGAATCCTCAGTTATCTTTCCTTTTAACAGATTCTCTTCATCTTCAGAATCTATTTCAATAATTTCCAAGTCTTTTCTTGTTGAATTTTCATTCACAGGTACAGGTTCCAGATGTCGACCTTCTTGTCGATCTTCAGGATCTGGATTTATTTCACCTTCTGCTTCAGAATCAGAATCATCTGTAGTATCACTTTCAACATCAGAACTTTCAGGAGTTGGTACTGGAATAGTATGACTAGGATGAATCCAACGTTTCAATCCTTTGCATTTTACAGCATTAGTAGTGATCAAAATTATTTGCCTAGGCTTCTGCCATCTAGGAGTTAGACAATTTCTTCTCCGATGTACTTTCGTTCTGACCCAGTCACCAGGTCTCAGGTCATGTGTCAAAACTTTCTCATTTGATTGTGCTTCAGTTCCCACCTGATTAGATACAGAAGTCACTATATCAGATAACCTTTTACAGTAATCCAAAATAGCACTGTCATTTATGCTCAACAGTTTACCTACAGGTACAAAAGCTTGCCTCATAACTCTTCCCATTAAAATTTCATGAGGACTCAAACCTGTCTTTTTATCTGGTGTACTTCTTAATGACATCAAAACAAGTGGAAGAGCATCTGTCCATTTTACACCTGTTTCAAGACACATTTTTCCAATTCTGTTTTTAATTGTTCCATTAATCTGTTCAACTACCCCAGATGCCTCTGGTCTGTATGCACAGTGTATTTTCTGCTCAATGCTCAAAGCTTCACAAATTAACTTCATCAGTTTGTTATCGAAATGGCTTCCTCCATCACTCTCAATAGTGACTGGAAAACCATACCTTGGGATAATTTCTCTGAGCAGTAGTTTTGCTACTGTAATTGAATCACAATGTCTTGTAGGAAATGCTTCTACCCATCTTGAAAATAAACAAACGATTACAAGAACATATTTTAAGCAATTGTGTAAGGGCATTTCAATGAAATCCATCTGTAACCTGGTAAAAGGACCACCCTCTCGACCAATTATTCCTGTTCCCACCAATGATTTTCTGTTTGGATTCATTTGTTGGCATGATAAACACCTTTGACAAAAAGATTCTGCAATTGTTCTGAATTTAGTATTGAACCAAGTTTCTCTGAAAAGTCTAATCATAGAATCTCTTCCAAGATGTGCTGGACCATGATATAATCTGGCCATATCTGCAATCAAACAATTCGGTAAGACTACTCTGCCATCTTTGTAAACCCACACTCCATCTTCGTCACGTGGTCTACAATCTGATCTTAACCACAGATCTTTTTCCTCATCATCTGCTTCATTTTGTAATTCTTTAATCTCATTCCATGTTTCTACAACTGTTGTTAGCATTAATGAATTTGAATCAGTTTCTTTACTCCTTTCCCGATTGTATGAATAACCTTTTCTTGCACAGAATTTTGCCGTTTCATCTGCAAATGCATTGCCTTTTGAAATATAATCAATTCCTTTAGTGTGCGCTGCACACTTGACAATTGCGATTTCTTTCGGCAATTGTATTGCTTCAATTAATCACCTTATGAAAATTGCATTTTTAATTGGAGATCCTGCTGATGTCATATAGCCTCTCTGAGACCAGAGTTGTCCATAATCATGTACAACTCCATACCCATACTGACTATCAGTAATGATGGTAACTCTTATATCCTTTGATACTTCACAAGCACGAATTAAAGCAATCAATTCAGCCACTTGTGCTGATTGAACTCCTTCAAGACATGATGCTTCTTCAACATCTGCAACTGTGCAGACTGAATATGAGGCTTTCAAGACACCTCCCTCTGATCTCAAACATGAGCCATCTACAAAGTAGACAAAATCTGATTCAGATAGAGGTCTATCTTTGATATCATGTCTTGGTTTCGTGCAGAATTCCATAACATCTAAACATTCATGTTCTGTTTCGATGTTATCAATGATCTCAGAATCAGGCAGTAATGTAGAAGGATTCAGATTCAAACATCTTGAAATTGAAACATTATCTGCTCCTAGTATGATTTTCTCATACTTTGTCAATCTGCTGCTTGTCAGATGCTGAGTTTTACCTCTTGTCAGCAATATTTCAACTGAATGAGGCACAAAAACTTTCACAGGAAATCCCATAATGATTCCTTCACTCTGTTCAAGACTAACACTTGTAGCTGCAACTGCTTTCAAGCAACCTGGTAATGCTTTTGCAATGGGATCAAGAACTGCAGAGAAGTATGCAATAGGTTTCTTTAAATTCCCATGTCTCTGAATCAATACAGACAATGCACATCCTTCTCTCTCGCTGCAATACAGTTCAAAATCTTTCTCATAATTCGGCATACCTAAAGCAGGAGCTTGGCATAAGCTCTTTTTCAAATTCTCAAAAGATTCCATCTCAATTTCATTGAGAATAATTGGATCTTTTACATCAGACTTTGTCAGTCTCTGTAGTGGTTTTGCAATTACTGAAAATCCACTTATCCATTGTCGACAGTAACCAACCATTCCCAAGAACATTCTGACCTGTCTCTGTGTTCTTGGAGGTTGCATTGCTTGAATCATTTTAATTCTTTCTATTGTCACTTGCCTTTTTCCCTTTGCAATTCTGTGACCAAGATATTTTACTTCTTGTTTGCAAAACTGTAATTTTCCTGGAGACACTTTATGTCCCTCTTCTGCAAGGCGATTTAACAGTATTATTGTGTCTGTCACACAATTTTCTCTTGTCTTTGCAGCTATCAACAAATCGTCAATATACTGCACTAACGTAGACCTACCTGGTAAATCCAAGTTTTCCAAAGATCTTTTTAACAACTCATTAAAGATTGAAGGACTTTCTGTATAGCCCTGTGGGATTCTTGACCATCCGAGGGTCTTACCTTGGAATCTGAAAGCAAAGATTTCATAACTGTCTGGATGTAAGGGAACAGTAAAAAATGCATTACAAAGATCAATGACAGTGTACCATTCAGCATCATGTGGAATCTGGTACAGAATTACTGCTGGATTTGGAACCACAGGACAACATGGAACAACGATTTGATTAACCTTTCTCAAATCTTGTACGATTCTAAATGTTCCATTTGACTTTTTAACTCCCATAATTGGTGAATTACAAGGACTACTCTCCATTTCTTTTAATACACCTTGTTTGATTAATTTTTCAATTATAGGCGTAATACCTTCAATTGTTTCTGCTTTCATTTTATACTGTGGAATGTTAGGAAATTCTATTCCCTGTTTCAATGTAATTTTTACTGGATCTACGTTTTTCATCAGACCCATCTCGTTTCCAGTAAAATCCCATATATCAGGTTTCACTGTTTCCTTGAGCTCTTCAGGCAAATCTTTCTTTTCAAATGCAGGAAACAATTTTGTTTCTTCTGCTTCCATCATCATCATTGTCATTCTGTATAAACCATCTTCCTCCATTGTTTGTAACTCAACTCCATCAGGAGAACAATATATTCTGCAATTCATTTTACACAGAATATCTCTGCCTAGTAAATTTACTGGACTACTATTACAAACCACAAATCTGTGTTTGTCTCTATAATTTCCAATTTCAACTGGAACTGGATCAGTTAAATCAGTTTTAATTTGTTGATTGCTTACTCCAACAACTTGGATGGTATCCCCAGAGAGAGGTAGGTTTTCAATTTCCACTGATCTAACAGTAGAACGGGTAGCACCAGTGTCCACTAGAAAAGTGATGTCTACATCGTTAACTTTCCCGTTTACAAATGGACCAGACTGGTCAACCTCAAGAGTGGCTCCAACAACACACTCTTCCTCCTCTCTCGGGCACCGTCAGCAATAATCATCAGAATCACTGTCTTGGCTTTCTGTTAACAAAAATTGTTGTGAAGCATTTTGCATTTGCACCCTTTGTTGTCTTTGCTGTTTTTGCGGTTTTATTACCTGTTCATTTCCCTGAAATCCCACATTCGGATTATATTTTTGAACTCCCCCACAATTCGGAAATGGTGGTTGTGGCAATTGATCCTGACAGTTATTCACCTGTTGCTGTTGCTGTCGCTGAATGTTTAACTCGTTTAACCCCTGTTGCATCTGTAGCTGTTGCTGCAGGTCAACACCATTCTGCATCTGTGGATTTAATAAGGGATTCTTTAAGTTTCTAGGAGGTTTAGGACACTCGTCTCTCCAATGTCCAATTTCGCCACAATTAAAACAAGGTAATCTTTGTTTCAACTCCTCAATCTTTGGGCTAAATTTTCTTGGAAAAATATTACCTTTAAGCTTTCCTTGTATTTGGTTCGTATTTCCAGTTTGAACAAAATTTGTGTTCTTATTACCCATGCTGGCAATTTGTTGCTCAGCCACCTTTACCTGAGCCCACATGGCTTTCTCTTTGAGCTTCTTTTGCCTCACCTCTAACTCATGAATGAATGAATGAATGAATGAATGAATGAAGCAGGATTTGTATCGCGCAACTTAGCCCCAGAGGGCGTCAAGGCGCCTAACCAAATGAACTCGTATGGTCAGAGAGCATGATTAGTGGTAGGCTTTGATGAAACACCACGTCTTTAACGCCTTCTTAAAAAGAACCATGTTGGGTTGGGATTTAATCTCAGAGGGGAGGGCATTCCATAAATTAGGGGCCACGGATGAAAAAGCTCTTCCGCCCCATCTGACCTTGTTTGTCCGAGGGACGGTAAGAAGGTTCTTGTTGGCAGATCGAAGATTTCTGCTAGGGGTGTAAGGACTCAAAAGGGAGCTAATGGCCTCAGAGCTGCTGCCGGATAGGGCACTGAAAACTAGGCATAGGATTTTAAAAGAGACTCTAGACTGGATAGGGAGCCAGTGGAGACTCTTCCTTGCAAGAGAGACAGAAGCGGTGTTAGGAACGCCCAGAACGAATCTGGCAGCCGCATTCTGAATGGTCTGGAGGCGTTGGAAGAGGCCTTTATTGATGCCTGCATAAAGGGCGTTACAATAGTCCAGCCGTGATGTAACTAAGGCTACCACAGTCTGTTTGCGAGCTTGAGGAGAAAGATAGTGGGTGATTTTTCTAAGTATATTGATCACTCCCCAACAGGTGGAAACAGTTCTATTAACCTGTAGTGACATGTCTAAAGAGGTGTCAAAAATCACGCCAAGATTCCGGGCGGAATTTGACGGTACAGGACAGGCTCCAAGAGAAGAAGGCCACCATTCATTGGACCAGCTGTTTTGATCCTTTCCGAAGATCAGGACCTCTGTTTTCTCTCCGTTCAGCTTCAGGGCGTTTTGAATCATCCAATCGGAGACAGCTTGCATGCAATTCCTGAAGCTGAACGCGGAGGTACTCAACGAGTGGGAGAGGGACACCATGATCTGGGTGTCATCGGCGTATGACACCACCTCCATCCCCTGAGCTCTTACTAGTCTAGCAAGTGGGGCCACATAAATGTTAAAGAGGGTCGGGCTCAGGGCCGACCCCTGTGGAACCCCACATTGCACAGGCTTAACAGGGGAGAGGAACTCTCCTAGCTTGACCCTTTGTTCTCTCTGATCGAGGAAAGAGGACAGCAGGCTCAATGCAGGACCCTCCACCCCTATCTCCCTCAGACGAGCAGTTAAAGTCGAGGGAGATAGGGTATCAAAGGCGGCAGTCAGGTCTAAAAGGACCAAGAAGGTGGTCTGGCAATACTTAGCTTTTCTCAGAATATCATCCACAGAAAGTGATTGCCATCCTACAATGCTATTCCTGATCATATCTGCAATTTCAGGTTTTAGTCCATAAACGAATCTATAGATAAAATGACTCATGTCCTTTTCATCTAATTTTTCATAGCCACTGTATTGTTTAAAAATTAACAGTAACCTCTCATAAAAGGAATGAACTGATTCTTTTGTTTCCTGATTTGTCCTTTCTATTTTAACCCAATCAACTTCTTTGGGTGGAATTTTGTTTTTCATCCAAACGATTACTTTTTCGTAAAAATCCATTACAAGAGGATTTGGGGCACCTGTTTCTTTGATTCGTTCAGGTTCTGTTTTTGGCCAACTTATTGATATTTTACATTCTGTCCAAAGATCTGATGGTACGACAATGTCGAAAAATCCATCTAAATCAATCCACAGAACTTTTGACACTTTGATAAATCTATCCACTTGTCTATACCACTCTACCGGTTTCTCCCTCAATTTTGGAAAGTCATTTGTAAATAGCAGTATGTCCTGTCTTGACCAAGGGACATGAATATATCCTCCACCTGCAATCTCTCTCATTGGAAATTGTTTTGACAATTTTTCCAATCTTTCATCTTCCTTCTTTTTCGTCCATTTTACTCTCCATTTATTGAGTTCTCCCAGCTTTTTGATGTAAACAATCAAATCTTTTATATGCACTATTCTTCCCATTGAGTTCAAACTCTCAATGTCACTTTCTGAAAAGTCTAGTCTGTAATGTTTTGCAAAATTCTTTTGTTTACTCACATCGATTTCAAGTTCGGCTGCTAGATCTTCTAATTGATCATATTTATTTTTAGTTTTCCACTGAATACTTTTACAAATGAACAGTAGTTCATCATCTCGATAATAATTTAAACTATCTGGACCAATTGTTCCAATTATTAATTCTTCGATATTTGCTTTTAATTTAGCCACATCAAGTTTTGGAGTAGTTACCCTAACTTCAGGACTCCCTACATCTGAAATAGCACCCATTGGTGTTTTTGGAGATAAATCCTCATTAAAGGTTAAATCTGGCATTCTCGATCTCGAAGAGTTTATTTCGGATATGTCTTAGTAACATTTTTCAGCAGCTTTTTGAATTTCTGCATTTAAAGGAATAGTTAACCCTGTTTTGTTTGATTCTCTTTGGTCAAATACAGGTTGAACAGGACCAATCGTTACTGGAACTGTCACAGCTTCCATGCTTTTTGTCATTCGTCTAATTAATTCTTCTTTAGATTTTAAATATTCAGCAGAATCAGCTGTTTCAATATTTCTTGTTTCCCTTGCATAGTCTTTTGGAGCTTCTCTTGCTCTTGGAGTCATTGCAAAATGTCTACCTTCATTTCGAGCATTATCAAATTCTGGTCTTCTTGGAGTTTCAATAATTTCACAATTATTTGGATAAAGTTTTGGAGTTTCATTAATTGGAGGTGCACTCGGTGAAGTTTCAGTAGAAACCACCGGAGTAGACCATGATCTAGGAGGTCTCAAAGGTTGATTCTTTCTAGCTGTAGTGTATATTTCTTCCATAACTGCATCTTCAGATTCGCTTTCTATAGATTTCCCAGCAGGAGTACCCATAACCATTTCCTGAATTAAATACAATCCTTCACTCATGTTTCCCTGCCTCCACATTCGCAACCTGTCTTCATGAGTATCTCTTCTCCAAGCTGGAGTTTTAGAAGGTCTTTTGATTCCACTAGCTTCTCTTTGTAATTGATACATCTCATCTTCCCACTCAACTAAAGCTTCAAATTGAGTTGGTCTCGGTTTTGGAATAAGAGCATTCATTTTCTCTCGTAAATTTCTCAAGACTTTTACATTAAATGAACCATCATCAGGCCAAGTTAAAACACCGTCGTTCTTTGTATAGCGTTTCCAGCTATCGAACCATAAAACAGTATGATATCCATATTCACCTTCCATGTACGCTGCAGGTGTTTTATACTTATGAAGTAATTTACCACCTCGCGTTTCGATTTTCTTGTCGGGTGAAAATAAATTTTTAAGTTTCTGAAATAATGTTGGCTTTTTCTCAACATGTTTAAAATGATAACTCATTTTTAAAAGTTAAATTTAATTCGTAAAATCGTTCGTAAAATATTTCCGGGATGTTCCGCAAAGCAACCTATCCGTGCGCGAAACACACCAACAAGCCAATGACAGTTGAGCTACGTCAGTTTCCTGCTCAACGAATAAAAATTGAGTTTTTCTGAAGAACCAATCAGCTTACAGGTCGTCAGAGACTCAAGAACCAATCAGAGTATAGTTTGTGACGTAGGTCACCCAATCCCAGCGCGGCTCTGTGACGTACACAGCAGCTGCGGTTTCTCGCTTCTCGCTCCTAGCGCTTACCCCTCCTTCACAAAATCTTTTCACAGCGCCATTTTAAGGACACTTTTCAGTGTAAATTAATTCTTTAACAATGACAATAAGGACTCATCTGTTTGTTTCACTATTTAGGATAGTTTACATACATTCAAGTATCCACACTTCGGAATAGTCGGCGCTATTCACACTAAGGATAATATTCAATCGTCGGTAGAGTAACTCTTACCCCACCCTTCTAACACGTAAAATTATGAACTCGTTTTCCTCTGAACGCACCGCGAAGTGACAGTTCTAAGAGTTCCACTTGAACATAAATTACAAATCAAATTCGCACTTTCACACGGAAAATTCCCTAATTTCAAACACACATGAAATCCGTACAGGACTCTCACCTGTTTATAGAAATTATGCACCGTTAGCAAAATAACGACGTTATCCGTACAGGACTCTAACCTGTTTATAGATATAAAACATGTACCCCTACAGGACTCTAACCTGTTTATAGATAATCATGCACCGACGCTACTCTGCCCTTCATTCAAGCTCGGATATAACTAATACTCTTATCACAGTGAGTTTTATGGAAGGCGCTTTGTCCCTATTCTCATGCTGCTCTAATTTCTTAGAAAACCCTCACTTTACAAGATTCGCACCTAGCCCTAACACTGTGCTGCACGGCGACAACACTATGGTACACGGCGATACCACTTGTGATACTCGGCGATATCACTGCAAACAGAACAGATGACTTGCGTGACTAATTTCTCGCCACACAATCTATACCGGTATAGCTTACAGATAGCACGAAAAACAAACTCAACATGTGTTAAAACATCGATCCTATTTCCATACCATAACACTTTAGTAACCCTTAGCAACCAACATATTACCTTGGTTACCCTTAGCAACCATCAATTTCTGCTACCAGAGAATTGATCCAGCGGCCTATAGGAAATATATCATAAACAACGCTACCCAACTTCATAACCTATAAACAAAATTCTACACTAACTTATGGACCCATTTATAAACATGACATATTTGGGCCTACTGAATCAGGTGGTCAGATTAAATCTATATACACATTATTTACAAACTATATACAAATTTATACATCTGCGTAAGAAATATTGTCATTAGAATAAATCCTAACCATTTAAACGACCACCATTGGCGATGGGATCTAGCTAATAGTAACCTGCACTTCTGAATAACCAAGACCAGCTTGTTTGTCAAAAGTAAGATTTTATTTACTAAATTATGGTATTTCAAAATGTAATTTTATTATTGTAATTTTATTAACATTAAAGTAAGCATGTTTGAAAAGCTTCATAAGAAAAATACATTTTAGTAAGAAATTCAAAGTTTAAGTAAGATTTAGCAGTTTAGCATTTCTAAAGTCTAAGTCCCTAGCTAAGCTAAATAAATGGAAAATAAAGTAAAGTTCTTTGAGGATTCTTACGTGCTCCACACAAAGTCCAGCAGCACTTCACCCTCATCGGAAAGTCAGAAAGCAGCAGCCAGCCCATCCCTAAGGGCATGACTTTTTATACCTTTCTATGCTAGCTAAACTAAGCGAAGGAAAGTTTTCATAAATCCTCGAAGTCCCATTGGTTGAGAGTGACAAGTGACATGTCACCCACATTTCAAAAGTTCCATTAGGTCACGTTTCTTAAAGACCATTGTCTTTTCCGAATTCAACCAGGAGCTTCCTTGGTTTGCAACAATTGTAAATTAATGTTCTCACAGTGTTCATTTCATTTCCGCGGGTGCCAAGTTAGAGCTGACAAAATTGTCCTTTATCACTTGCTTCCGACCTTGGCCACGTCCGACAAAATGGTGACAGCATGTCAGATTTGCTTAGTGAATGCAGCTTTGACGAACACTTTTTCAGAATGGGCTTCTCGTGACTTGTGCAGAAGTAAAATTCAGCTTTAGTAAACTCGAGCAAACTAGGCCCAAAAGCAGGCAACTTATGCTTTCTAGTAATAAACAAACACAAGAAAAGTATTAATGTAAGAAATAATGTTGATTCTGTATCCACCCTAGGTTTACTAATTAATTAACCCTCCCGATTAGTCTAATGTTACCTAGCAAATGCAAACAAATAAAGCAGCGTTTATATCTACCAATCTTCATTAATCCATGAAACTTATGTGCACCTAGAATAGTAGAAATGACATCACATAGACAAGGAAAAGCAAAATAAGCACATGCTTCTTTTAAGTTTGCTGCAGTTAGTAATGACAAAAACGAAAACAACAAATTATTTTTATTATTTTGCACGAACAAAAAGATGCAACATTTATGCACGTTTATGAGCACACATGTTAGTCCCCCCATGTGTAAAGTTTAATCTAGGTTGTATTAACACGATACATCACAAATCATTAATATTATTATTCATGTTATGGAAATGTGACTTTGCGAGTTTAAACAAAATTTTGTTTTCTATCTCGCTCCATCAGAGGCAACTGCTGGTGGACATGTAATCAGACGGCTGCCTTATTTGTATCATGTAAAAAGACCAATTGATGGCCAGAATGCAGAACAATGTAATACATTCACCCCAGTACAGAGATATGGGCCTAAATCCATTGTTTTTTTGCTCACCATGCCATTCCAGTTTGGACCCAGCCATATGGAGTCTTGACCCTGCGCCCAATGGGAACAGTCCAGCCCGAACTGCCAGGCCAGGTCCTCCCTGGACTGGAAACAAGCATCCTTGGACCGGTTTCGGGCTTTCAGCCTTCATCAGGCAGGGTAGCGTGACTCCAGTGGCATGAAGGAATGTTGTATGATAATGTTAATCCTTATAAGTAAATAGCATGAGGAATATGTGTCTGTGTGGAAGCAAATAAGTGTACATTAATATTGGTGTACGTTAAAAGGTCATGTAACAGTTGCATTTTCAAGTCAGACCTATTCTAATTACTGCCCTTCTCCCATCTGTGCTACTACCAGAGAGGAACACCATACATTATCTAGATATCTTAGACACTTGAATAGCATTCCAGTGTCATGTGTGTGCCCCTGAAAGTTCAAGCTCAGGCAGTCTGGATAAATAAAATTATTACAACTGTGTGGAGGGCAAGCATTTTTTTGTGATCAAAACACTACTCCTGGTTCCCAACAACAACATGTGGGCGGAGCAAAAGCCCCTCTAATTATTCTCAAATAATCGTTTTATCAATCCAGACCATAAAAAGAGCAAAAGAGAAAAATAAATATAGTCACAAAGCATACATAACCAATAACCCTTAGGGGCATCTTACCCTTGGGATGGCTGCGAGACAACAGCTAACTGATGTACACTTTAGTGCAGAGAGGTAAGGTGTCACATTTTCAGAAGTTTGCGGTACACTAGAAGATGGGTTGTGCACAGTTGGCTTTGAGTGGCTGTTCCAGTGTGTAACCTTCAGGAAAGAAAAGACCCACCTTCCCAATCCTAAAGTGCTAGTATTCCTGACTTCCAGAAAGCTGCCATTGTAAGTGGGAGTGCATGGAACAAGAAGGAACATACGAACGTTTGTGCAAAAACTGAGGGACCGAGCCATGACTAGCTTGATATCATGTGCCCATATGCTTAAAGGATATTGGAATGCAACTGGAGCAGGTCACTAGCGATTGTGGTCCTGTGATTTAAGTCCCAGATAAAGGTGAGACGCTGAGAGGCTGCATTCTCGGCAGGTTGAAAGCTACCAAAAATTTGGGGCACCCAGGTAAAGAATTTAATTGTCAAGAACATGGCATGCACCACAGATCTCCAACGGGAGATGTTTAAATTGAGCCGAATTTTCAAAGTTTTAAGGAGATAATAAATAGGTGGCTGCAGAGAAATACCAATGTAGAAACAATCAAGGGATTGGTGAAGAAAAACAAATGAATGGTGGAAAGAAAGGGAGACTGCAAGAAAAATAAGAGGTGAAGTAAACAATCGGGAATATGACAGACGAAAGGGCACACATATGAATAGAAGAAATTAAAAAAACAAAAGAGGGAAGGAAAGAAAGTGAAAAAGTAAGGCCAATAAAACGAATTTAAGAGAAGGCAAAACAAATTGTGAAAAAGACAACAGTAGAGCGCAGACAACTGATAGATGTACGAAGAGAAAATATAGTGAGCAAAATAAAGGGCGATGGAAAGTGCAAATGAAAGATAAAAGGAAGGGAAAACAAAGAAAAGACGGAGGAAAAGAAAACGATGTGGTAAAGGAGGTAAACTAGAGGAAAAGTGAACAATGGGACGTGCTAATGAAAGGAATAAACATTAAAAAAAATAGGCACAAAAGAGAGAAAGAACAAACGAAGGAAAGAGAGAAAGAACAAACATAGGAAAGAGGGAGGAATACAAAAAAACCCTGGAAAAATGTGCCCAGAAATGACCTAAAAGTAAAGATGGAGGAAAAAGTAATTGGATTAAAGAAAAATACAGGCAGAAGGTAAGACCGCTGGAAGACATGCAACCAAGGAGAGTGAAGAAGAGAGAGAGAGAGCAGGTGGTCAGGCATGGAAAGGAGAGAGAGATTGGGGAGACAGTTACCCATGACAAGGTGGCTAAGGAGATTAGAGAGATGTGGAAGAGGATAAATTGAGACATGAAGCAAGAGTGGGATATGACCAGGGAGACATCAAGGTATAGAAAGGGAGACGTGCTGGCCAGGAGGTTTGATGCTTACAACGAAAAACAAATTGGAATAAAGGAAAAAGTCAGACAGATTGAGGAGAGAGTAAAAAAGAGGTGAATTCGAGGTATTTGGAGGGACAAGTGAAACTACGGACTTGGAGAAGAGGTCCACACAGAGTTGGGAGAGACGAGGTCAGTTGTAGAGATGGATATGTGATGGAGACTAGAGGAAAAAAAAGTTATTTCGGTTTTTCTCGTAACGCCAAACCCATCCTTCTCCTTCTGGTGCACTCAGTCCTTACACTACTGGGTTCCACCAGCAAGTCATTGGGTCCCAGTGAGAGAGGTAAGGGTACCTAACCACTTCTCCCCAGTAGACCCTCCTAGCTGGAAGAAGATCAAGCCGTAACTGTGCTCGGAGTGAGGGCTGGTTGTAAACACTGGCAAAAGAAGGAAGAGTAATGAAACCAGGGGGTTACCATCAAATCATTGTAATCGTCCTAGTCCTTACTTGGTATAAGAATGTACTCTAGCAACGGCAAGCGTTGTCCAACCACCATACAAGAGAGCTGGTACACACATGATGAATTCAAGAGCAACAACTATAATTCCCTCTTAGCAGATAAAAGTATGAGAGCACTTCATCACAAATGACCACCTCACCCTCTTTCACCTCACTAAAGCAGTGAGACCAATGCTTAAGAACAAGGCCAACATAGTGGCATCACAAATTCCTTGCTGAGGAATACCCTCAGCCACTGGAATTATGCAACTGAACCTGCATCATTTTCGCATCGTAATCTGCTGCATGATCTGAAGATTTTAATAAAAAAATATTCTAGCTCAACTGGATCAAAAGCTATGTAAAACTTGGCTGCCCATGTTCTCAAGCAGTGGAAGGCCCTTTGCCAAGGTTGGCATGGCCCCCTCTCTATTTTTTTCGTGCTGTATTTAGGTGTTAAACTAGTATTAATGGGTTGAAACCTTTGCTCAGCCAGTGTTACCTTTGTAAGAGTGGTAAAATCAGGAAATAGGGAGACGTAATAGAAATATTATTACCTTGGTGCAAGGGGCATTTCAGCTATGGCTGTTATATACTACCTACATGGATGCATTACGCATTGACAAAGCTTTTTTTTACGTTACTGTTGGCAGTCTTGCATATGGTGGTGACTAATGTCATCTCGTCTGAAGTGGTCACTTTTATAACACAATAATAGTGGCTCAGGATGATTCTAATTGAATGTAATTAGGTATCTGTAAAATAAACTTGAATACCCCTGCCTTAGATGGACCTGACTCGAGCGTCACCTTGTGATCCCTAGAAGCACTGTTGCTTTGGTAAAAAATGTGAGAGTTTTGCATCTGACTAGAAAGGGACCTCTAGTAACAACAACACATAGCATTGGTTTGTGAAGGTCTTGGCAGCCTCAAGAAAAATCGATGGTAAAATATATACATATATATAGGTTGAAAGAACCTTTAATCAAATATTGTGATCTATTGCTTTGGTCAGCTGACAGCAGCATTTTGCAGCTTTGTACCACAGTACGCTGCATTGGGCCATGTTTGCACATATAAGTGTTGTAGCGTAAACGTGTTGGGCCTCAAATTCATTTCTGCATCAAAATATATTTCCCCAGAATATCCTCAGCTACCACATTTTGTTGCCCATAGGTCCTCCGATGGAACTTGTTTTGTGCTGAAAGGGTCTTGATTATTGAATATTTAGGGGATTAACTATTATCATATGAAAACCAGGAATAAGATAATTGTTAGCAATAATTCATTACCAAATGGATTTACTCAGCCAGAATCTGTTTAGGTTAGTACATTTGGAAAGAGATAAAATGACCACAACAAATGAATGAAGAAGATTAGTAACTCAGTTGGTATTTTTATCGCATTTGAAGAAATTCTCATGCCAAAATAATTTACGACTTATAGAGATTTAATAAGCAGTAATAACGCTGTGAGATATCAAATTTGAAATGAAATTATTTCCTCAGTCGGGGGAATTTGTATCATGAGAAATGAGTCCTTTAAAGTATTTAATCCTCATACAACCCTATAGAGGTAAGTTCTGAAAGCACCAAATGACCAGTTCCATTTTATGAACAGGTTCATCTGCCCCTGTGTGCACTGCACTAGGGTGTGTGAGCAATTAGGCTTATCCACATGGTGTGTTAGGCGTTTATTGTATCCACTCACTCAAAACTTAAGGCACAAACTCAGAGACTGAATCCATACCAATTAGGTAAGTATAAAAATAAATACCTGGATTTTATTTTGTAGAACCAAACAGGACTTGGCACAGATAAGTAAGAACACTTTCAAATGCAAAGCTGTACACAGAACTGCAATTGTGGATTGTATTGGACTCATTTACAGGTGTGTATTATTTTTAAAACAGTTAAAAGTACAGTGAGATTACTTTGGATTACTCTTGGATTACTTTTCAGTTACTCTTAGGTCTTGAGGTAAAATGCTGAGATATCGCTCACTGACTGATGCCACTTACAGGTAAGAACGACAATTCTTAATTTAAATCACAATGACTTTCTTTTCATACAAAAAGTTACTCAACAACATTTTTAGGAACAAAACATCACAACATTGGTTCCTATGGGGTAAAGAAGGTTATCATTTTGCAGGTAAGTAAATGACCTGCAAGAATAGTTTTTGGGGATTAAAACCAAGGTTCCCCAAAGTGAGGTAATCACTCAAATGGTACCACCAGCGGCACTAGGGCCCCAATGTTAGCCAATGGGGCTAAGGGGGCCTTCGGTCAGGGATTGTTTGCGAGCAGGCTACGTGGCACAGGGTGCAGAGTGCCAAGGAGATGTCGGGGACCCTGGGGTTTCCAATTGAGATCTCTAGTTCAGAAAAGATGCTGCTGCTAGGACAATCCGTGGCTAGAACATAGATGTAGTTCTCAGAGAATAGCATCTATGTTCTAGCCACGGATTGCCATTTAATTGTATCAAGTTTTCGAATATAGTAGACCAATATTCATTGATCTTTATAAAAGACGAGAGATTTATCAGCTTATTAGAATTGTTTTTGTCTTGTTGTTGTGCTTGTCTTTGCACTTGTTTTTAAAGTGTAGAATTACTTCCAAATGAAGGTAGATATGATTGACGTGAGAATGTGAATTGAAATTTGCCCAGCATAGTAACGGTAAGTTTCAATTCTATTAAGGTCACGGAGGCGAGGATTATTCTTTTCTCTCTTCGCTTTATTAACATACCAGTTTTCACAGCAGCCACAAAAGCATTAAACTTCCATTGTTTCCCAAAAAAGGGAAGACAAACAATCCAATTTGATAGTAAAACAACAGAAAAATCTCAACCAGGACTACAAATCCCATAGTTCTAAAGGGGTATTGTCCAGTAAGTCCTTCAACAATGCCTATGCCATCTACATAGACCCTCCCTCTTGGCTGTCTTTCCTCTTTCTGCACGCGAGACACGCAACATCATTATTGGCCCTGTTTTGCACCATCATTTCCTAAAAGAAAGCAGACAGCATAAGGTTTACCATGGACAACATTTACGTGCCTGAAATTCAAGCACAACTCATCCACAAGCCAGTAACTCGAACCACTACACCAGATATAAAGGTGAACATTGAAGAAAATGTTTTACTTACGCACATACGGTTGGGTTCACACAAGATCATGCTTTGGGTGAAATAATCCTTGCCCCCGCGGCCTTCATAGAATTGAAACTTACTGTTGCTATGCTAGGCAAATTTCGATTCAATGTCGGGACCGGAGGTCTGAATATGCTAGTTTAAAGCTTACTTACCACCAACTGAGCGACCTCCAAAACTGGTTTGAAATAAAACCTTTTGAAGGTAGAATTTGAGGACCAATTAGTGGCACGCATCAAGTCCTCCAACCGGGCTCCCAGACAAAAGGCCTTAGAAGCCATTGCAACCCTGGCTGAATGAGCACCGAACTGTCTTGTGTCAATACCCGCCTCTTGCATGACCCAACGCACCCACCGAGTGATAGTGGGGAAGGAAACTGCCTTATGCGGTTTCCGTAAGGCGATAAGAAGTTGAAGTTCGCCCGGAGGGCGGAATTCCTGAGTACAGTCTTCATATGCCTTAACACAATTTACGACGCACAATTTGGTGACGTCCAAGAAAGCTGGATAGGAGATTGACCGAGTAAGAGACTTAGCAAAACCAAAGGGGATGATGGACTAAGTGTTGAACATTGCAGGCACTCACCCCCAGTCAACTGATCTGGGTTTAATCCATCATCATACTTTAGCTCACTCCGCCACCCAGTGCAGACATGGCCATATGCAAATCAGTCTGAACCTGTGCCTCATGGGAACAGTCCAACTCGAACTGTCAAGCCATGTCTTCCCTGGACCAGAAACAAGCATCCTGGGACCGGTTTCTGGCTAATCAGCCGTCATCAGCCAGGCTAGCTTGAATCCAGTGGCAAAGTGAGCAAGGGACCCACGTCTGGGCCTACCCTGCCAACTTAGGGCAAACAAAGCAAAACCAAATCAGTCTCACTGTGTGCCTCATGGGAACAGTCCAACCCGAACTGCCAAGCCATGTCTTCCCTGGACCTGGATGGGCTACAGAAAGCATTTGGAAATGCATGAATAAAGTATTCTGTTCAATCTAGCTGTTTCCAGATTGATTCAACAAACCTGTAAAGACATGGATAACGTATGATTCTTAACCCTTTCCATGCTGATGACGGCCCCCGGCCGTCATGCATCACGGTGGGTGGGTGCTGATGACGGCTGGGGGCCGTCATGAACCCGCCCACTCTTCAAAACGGCCACACAGGCGCAGAATCGCGCCTGCGCCCGAGGGGTTAAACTTATTGGTATACTATGGATTAATTTGGTTAATATAGGAAGATTTGGTTCACTTTGGAGCTTTTTTCTCATTCAAGCAGTGCAGCAGCAGGGTACACAAATCGCAGCACCCTTTGGCAATAACTTCCTAGAAGTGGCATTTCTAAAATAATACTGTTAAATCCAACTTTCAGTGAAATGGATTTATCCTTACCATTCCAATGATATGAAACTTGACAGAATTACTCCTTGACAAACAGGAATAACAGCTTAAACGTGTATTAAGGAAATCACAATGTTAACCTATGAGAGGATTAGGCCTCACAGTAGTGAAAAACTTTCACCTTTTACTTACACATCACCCTGCTCTATGGGCTACCCAGTAAGGGGTGACATAGGTGTAATGAAAGGGGAGTTCAAAGCTAACAAGGGGTTTTAAATGCCAAGTGAACATGGCAGTAAAACTGCATGCACAGGCTCTGCAGTGGCAAGCCTGAAGCATGTTTAAAAGACTACTTGTGTGGGTGGCACATCAGTGGTGCTGTTCCATTAGTAGCATTTAATTTACAGGCCCTGTGCACAGGTAGGACACTCTACTTCCTTGTTTTAGGGAAGAAGCACATGCACTTTTGCCCTGGTCAGCAGTGGTAAAGTGCTCAAAGTACTAAGGCCAACAAAATGAATCAGCAAAAAAAGGAGGTAAGTAGCAAAAATATTTGGTGGAAGACCACCCTAAGGCTGCATCACAGTCCGGAGGATGTTGAACTGGCCGGACGCTGTGGAGGGTGAGGCCTCTGAGTTGTGCCAAACTTCTGTGGCAGGAGCGCTGCAACTTCACACATAAGGTGGCCCAATTACATCACCTGCATCGGGAGGTTCCCCAGCAGACTTGGCGGCGACTGCTGTACCCAGGCTTGTGAAATCCCACCTGGCAGACACTCCTGCTTGCTGAGTCACAGATTTGGAGAGAGTGCAGAGCATTGAGCCCCAGTGTCAATGTTCAGGTGAGGAGAAGGTGGGATTTGTGGCGTAGGAAGCCCGGGGGTGAGTCAGGCTCAAGCCTAGAGTCTGTGGGTGACGCACACTGTGCCCTGAGCAATCCCTGAACTGCGGCTGACCTACATCACCTAGGGCACTGCACAAGACTGGTGGGGGACTCCACGACCTGGCTCAAGTCACTCAGATCGGCCATTGGTGGCAGTGGGTGCCAGGGGCACGGCGGCTGGTTCTGGCCCAGCCCCTTGTGTATGCAGCTTGATCTGCTGTTACTCGTTGGGGAACACAGAATCTGGTCGCCATTGTTAGATGGGAAGAGGCAACCTTTCCTTGCCCTCTGTTAGTTTGCTTTTGGGTGTACGGGGGACCAACCCTTAGTGCAGGGGCGGCTGGTGACATTTGAAATTGGTGTGGCGTAAAATTTGTGTAGTAGTGCAAGTGTATAATCGTTACATCCTACTGATAAAGTCTTCACTGCCAGCATGTGTTTTGCTGAAATCCTGCTTTATCAAGACTGATAAAGAAGAAATAATAGGATAGAATGAAAAATTTGAATAAAATCATGGGAAATAACACATTGTGATGTCACAATTTACATTTTGTGTTATAAGTATAAGAATTGCACCACCAACTAATAGCGAACATCTGTTAACTACCTTCAGTCATTTATAGAGAAAGGTATGTTTCCTTAGTAACATAACAAATCATAGATAATTATTGCACGTTTTTTTTCAAGGTTATCTCAAATGATATGCGTGTATTTTTAATCTGCAGTTAGTAACAGAAAGAACAAAAAAATGCCAACATTTATGAGTACTTCAATACAACTATTCCTATTTTGACAAAAGTGAATGCGCCTACCTACATGTCAAAACAAACAGACGGAAAACAACAACCAGTAATTCATTATGTGGGTCGGCTTCACTAATTAATACCGGTTGTTTTTAGAAAACGTGCAATAATTCTATCATTGAAAGAATTGTTGCGTGTATCCTGCGCTCCGCTCCAGAAGTTACACTGCTTTCTGAGAAGTGCCCTGAGAGGTACTGCTCTTAGGGCCATATGTATCAAGATACCCATTTGCGATTCTCAAATAGCGATTTTTAAGAAATCGCTATTTGAGAATCGCAAATGGGTATGTATGTAGAAAATCGCATTTTTTTTGCGATTCCTTAGAATTCCTTAATTGCCGTTAGCAAATTGCGAATCGCAATTAAGGAATACTTTCCCATTCATTTCTATGGGCCAGGAGGCCCATAGGAATGAATGGGAAGTTATTCTCAATTTGCGATTCGCATTTGCTAATCGTAAATTGAGAATAATTTCAAGGGTGCAGGGGTGTCCAAAGGACACCCTGTTGCACCCCTGAAATATGCATGCGTGCACATGTGGCGCACGTACATGCCCTAAGGGCATGTATGTGCGTCACATGGCACTTTGAAAAATGCAAAAATTTGCATTTTTCAAGGAATTCGCAACTTACCACCAACTAGAAGTTGGTGGTAATTTGCGATTCCTTAAGGGCATTTTGGTAATTTTTTTTGCTACATACATTGCATTTTAGGAATTGCAAAATTTGCGATTCCTTAAATGCAATTGCAAAATAAGGAATCGCAAAAGTTTGCACCAGTTTTGCTTCATACATTCCATTTAGCAAATTTGCATTCGCAAAGGCCGAAATTCTGTGAATTTCGGCCTTTGCGATTGCGAATTTGCATGATACATATGGCCCTTAGTGCTGTACTATGTAAACGCCTTGTTAAAGCACAGTCCGTGAGCCAAATGCGGTGTTGTCAACACGCACCCCCTTCCCCGCTCCATTGCGCATTGACTGCAGAGCTGCTAGTTTTACATTTTGAAGCAGTGCGCAGTAATGTATTGCTCTCCACTGCGTTTCTGAATGAGTGCATTAACTTAACTCAGTTTCCTGTGAGAGTCCACGAAAATATTTTGGCTGCCTCTAATGGACGCCTGCATTGTCAGTCTCAACCTATAGGCCAAATAATTATATTCTGTCTGTTTGACCTGCCTGCTCACCTACCAGTGCATAGACGAGGCCTGTGTGCAACAATTGCACGGCTCTGAGGAATTTTACAATCCGGCCCATTCCATCCTAGGTGGGTACAACAACTAACACTCTGTGTTTGATTGTGAAGTTTAGGATGGAGAAAGATAAGAAGGAAATGTGACCTTTTGAAGAAAAATGAAGTATAGTAGGACCTGTTCCTTAAACAGGATTAGCGAGCTGAGAATTGAAACTTTCCTTCACAATAGCTAGGAAATTTTATATTCTATATCAGGACCAGACTCTCAGGGAAGCCATGCCCAAGATGGGCTTAAAATAGAAGGCCTTAAAGATAGACTCCGAGGACCAGTCCGCTGTTCTAAGGATGTCCTCTAGTCGCCCTCCAAGGGCGAAGGCTTTGGAAGCCATGGATCCCTTGTTGAGTATGCCCCAAAGGCCATTGTATCAATATCAGTTTCCTGGAGCTCCCATCGTAACCAGCGGGCAATCGTGGCGGCCGTCATACCGTTGAAAGGCTTCTTGAGCGAAATAAGAAGTTTAGACACCCATGGAGGTCTGTATTCTTCCGTCATCATTTCGTACGCCCTAAGGCAGCGAACAACACACAACTTTTAGTGACCCGGAAAAGCAGGGTAGTAAACCACACTAGTGGTAGACTTTGTACGGTGAGCCACAGTGAAAGACACCCCATCTGGTGTGAACACACGTGCCGTAACCTCCAAGGCCCGGTCATCCGATACCTGTTTATAAGAGATAAGACAAAGTAGCATTGTGAGCTTACCAGTTAGCTCCTTATGGGAAAGTTAAGAATTGCCCTGCCAAGATTGTAGTAAACGTAGCACTTAATTCACATCCCACAGCGAGGAATACTTTGGCAGAGGTGGAAAGTAATGGTGCATGCCTCTCAACAATCGGCACACCAGAGGGTGCTCCCCTACAGTGACCCCCTGAATGGGTATGTGACCTGCAGATATGGCCTATTGACTCGCATTAAACGACCGATAGGACAAATCCTTGTCAACTAACTCTGACAGGTAGTTGACTACTGTTAGATTTGGTGGTCTCTAGTTGGCTCAGGTAGGTACCTTTGACCAAATAGGGAGCCTTGCTTCTAGTCAGGGTAAGGGGGAGCACTTCTAAAATAAACCCTGCTCACCCCCTTGGTAGCTTTGCACGAGCAGACAAGCTTTTTCAGAGACAGTGTGTAAAGCATTTGTGAACACATACAGTAATACAGCGCAAACACTATAGATGGACACCACACATGTTGTATTATAAAAATAAGTCTTTTTATATAAACTTAATACAAGAACAAACGACAAAAATCCACAATGCTGTAATCAAAAATAGACTTTAAAATGGTAGGAAATATCTTCATTCTCTCAAGTTGTAAATGCAACACTTTACTCTCAAAGTACCTTAAATGCGTAATGCAAAGCAAAGAAAAGGGTCGCTGGGAAGGTGATGCGTTGGTTCCTTACACTCAGGCAATTGGATGCATCGATTCCTTGCTGCTGCGCAGAGGAGTTAAAGCTGGCTTCCTTACTTTGTGGGAAGGTCATGCGTCGGTTTCTTACTGCTGTCCGGTACGATGCGACAAGATGGCACCTCAATGCGATACTTCTCTCAGGTGTGATGCAACAAAATGGCGTCTTGGTTATGATGCAACAATGTTGATGCGATGCGTGCACGCCCGACGGCTATACAGCGACTCGATGATCATTGGAGGCGGGCCAGCTCCTGCGACACGCTCCTCCGGTGATGCGACGGTGACCTCTGTGGCGGCGGCACGCTTCTCCGGGGATGCGCCGCGCTTCGGCGATGCGATGGCGGCAGCGGCGGAACGCTTCCCTGGCGATGTGACGGCAACTGCTGCAACGGCGACATGCTTCCCGTCATTGAGTCGCGCTTCCAGCTCTGAGTCTTCAGGCAGGAGGCAAGTTCAAAGTTCAGCCCTTGGAGATTCTTCTTCAAGTGGATGAAAAGCACCCTCAGTCCTCTTCTTCTTTCTTTGGTAATGAAGCAACCACTGCAGGCCAACCCCCAAACAAACAGCACAAGGGTAGTCTCCTCCTTCAGCTTCCTGGTTCTTCATCTCAGCAAAGGTTTCTTGATTCCCAGAAGTGATCTAAAGTTCTGGGATCAGGTTCCCCCTTTTTATACATCAAAATCCTTTGTCTCTGAAGGCATAGAGTGTCTGTACCTAGTCCAAACCAGTTCTGTTCAGTCCTGGAGCACTTTGTTTACAATTCTCTTCTTTGTCATGGTGGGCCAGGGTCCTCAGACACACTACAGGAGATGGAGCCAGCATTGTGGAAGGCAGGCACAACCCAGGCCCAGGTGCTACTCCTCCCACCACTCTACATGCAGATGGGTCTATTCAGCCCTGTGCTGACTCGCCCTGTCTCCTGGAGCCACCCCAGCCCGTCACTCACAAACCAGACAAGGAATACACAACCTAGCAGAGGCAGGCTCAGAAGGTTAGGCAAGAAAATACCTAAACTCTAAAAGTGGTATTTTCAAATACAGAATGTTAAAACCAACTTCACTAAAATATGTATTTTATCATTCTGAGTTAAGGCATACTAAACTCGAATTTCTACCTAGTTCCCTGAGTCAGTTAGGATTATAAGATGTTCTAATCAAACTGCCCATTCTGGCCTTTGGGGATCAGGTAGCCTCGCAATAGTGAAACACGAAATTGGCTATAATTCACTATCAGGACATCAATTTACCATAGGGAGCCCTTGCACTGTGCACTGAATAGCAGTGGCACAGTGCCCAAAGCATCTAAAACCAGCAGGAACATCAGAGGCAACAGCAAAAAATGGAAGGGAGACCCACGCCGATGGTGCCAGGTCTAACACCTACGTGGACCACATCGGCCCCCACGGGTTCCAAAGCCTGTCGCAAACACCAGCGTGTCCACTTCTTCCAGGAAGATCTAAACCTCTTGACTGTAGAGTCTGCCCATGCCCTCTGGATAAGGGAGGAAGCCCTCTCCAAAAGGCCAGGGACTTCCCAACGTCTCCTGTAATCCTCCAACCCATAAGGTGGAGACTGCCCTCTGGAACCAGAGGGTGCAAGTTGCCCCAAGCATCCATCAGCAGAAGAGGTGTCTGGGGAAGTTTGATTGGAAAATCCATAGAACGTGCTAGAAGACCTGGATACCAGACTTCAGATTTTCATAGCGGAGTCACCAGTATGACCTCTGCCTTCTTTCTCCGAACCAGAGCATTGAGTCTGGGTATCATGGCAAATGGGAGAAACACATTCCCTCGAAACAGGCTCCAATCTTGCAGGAAGGCATCTGTCGCTTCCTGCCAAAGGGTCCAAGCATCAGCTAAAAAATCGGGGAATCTGGAAGTGGAGGCATGATGCGAAGAGATGCATTTGGCAAGGACACCACTGGTTCATCAGGTTCTGAAAGATTGTCAGATCCAGTTTCCGGGGCGGGGGGACCAAGAACTCAATGTGCACAAAATAATTTGACCCCAATCGTGGGTACCCAACAATGGTGTGCCCCTGGTGCGTTATCAATCAGCACCCCAAATCGTCAGACAATTCAGTTCCAACGCACTCCAGCCGCACCACGATTTTCGAACAATCCTAGTACTGCCCTCGTGATTTGATAGATGTCGCTTAGTTTCCAGTATGGGAGGCGAAAAAGTTCTAAACACCCCCTCGAGTGCCAGACTCCAAACGTACTCTCCTCTTCAAAAAGGCCGAAAAGGGGTCAAATTTTTTTGTGCACATTGAGTTCTTGGTCCCCCCGCCCCATCCCCCCATGTCCTGATGAAGACCCATGCCTGAGGATAACAGCTACCCTGTTTATTTTTGGGTCGAAACGTCGACTTTACCCTTTTGGAGCCTGTACCTATATTGTTACCTTCCCCCTCCCTCCCTTTGCCTTTGGTGCTATTGATTTGAATTTTGAGGACATTTATGATTTGTCAGTAGCAAGAAAAGACTTTTTCTGCTGAAAAATGACAGCGAGGGCAGGCTCATGTCTACCACTTTAAGGATTTCTATCTTAAGTGTGGTTTAAAGAGAATTACTGTATTATTACTTCTTCACTGACCCTCTTGGTCTCTTTCTCACACACGAGCACGTACCTTTACTCTTTCTCTGTGCACATATAACTGTGATAAAATGAACCCTTGTTTGTAAATAATTGCTTTTTTATATATTGTAAATATCAAATGTTTTCTGCAATTTGCAGAGTAAATACGATAAATTCTGATATATTGGATACATTTTGTTCTGTTTTAATTGTGTTTTTCTGCTTCAACAAAATTATCTTGGGCTCAAGATCATTTATTTGGTGTTATATTCCCAAAGGATTCATTCAAATGGTATTCTACATTGAAGAGATGAAGTGATTTTTGTTCTGACTAATGCGTAAGTTAAATTAATGTCTGGGACCATTTTTTCTATAACAGGTATACTGTGAGGCGCACACCTCGGGCCCGGAGCCATTCCATGGCTGGCCTCAACACCTTGGTGAAACACCAAGGAGCCGATGACAGACCGAACAATACACCTCCCACTGGTTGAAATCTCAAAGATTGATCACCTTCGGGATGAAAGGTTGTGCTCACAATGGCCCCTTTTTGCAGGAGGTCCTGTATCTCTCGGTCTTCCACCTGTGCCTTCTCTAGGGAGAAAACTAGAGGTGTGGGGCGAGGAAGTTGGTGTGGAGTTCCATGGAACTCTATATGGAAGCCCATCACCATTTGTAAAACCTAGGCATCCCCCATAATTGCAGCCCAATTGTGTCTGAACCACTGTAGCCTTCATGCCACCTCTGGTAGGAAAAAAGGGGTAATCCTTACCGGTGGGTTCACCAGGTGAATTGTTGGCTCCTTGGGGGTTGCCTCTTCCTCCGCAACCTCTGCCATGGCCTCTCGACGGGTAAAATCACTTTTTTAATATTAGGGCCCAGAAATAAGCAATATCAAAGAAAGGCACTCATCTGGCTGCTGAGCAGTGAAGAAAGAGGAAGTGGTGTCCTTTAATATTGTTTATATGGGACTGTCTCTATTGTTGTTTTACGCACATTGCAAAGACTCATGGAATTTGTAGTCTTTTTGTTGTTATTTGTTCTTTTACTGCTGCTGAGCAATAAAATAAGGAAGAGTAAAGCATAATCTGAGCCTCCGGTCCTGACATAGACTTCTCTTATCTTATCATGTTTTCATGAATGTGTATTTGATGCATGTTTATTATTTTTCTCTCAGAAAGTGTCCCAATCGGTTTTATTGTATTGTTAAAAGTTCAAGTATGTTTCCCTCTCCAACACTATACACGGACTCTTTCACATAAAATTGGAAAATTGATCACACCATTGCGTATTAGAGGCTGTAACCAAGAGGGTATGTTCTTTCTTATCCTGTGGGACTGCTCGATGATTCAGGGATTCTGGTGTCAGGTGGCTGGGGTGATATCCTGGGTTCCGTTCTTGCGAGTACCCATCAATGGTAAATGGTTACTACTGATAGTGAAAGGTGAGGAAGACTGACCTAAAAATCTGAAAATATGGCTGGCGATGGCAGCTGGAGTTGCAAAATGCAATATCGAAAGCAGTTGGGGAGTAAATATTCCCCCGAGTGATACAGATTGGGAATACGATCTTGATTGGTGTCAGATAGTGGAGGAGGTGATATATCAGAATCATGTCTGCCCCAGAAAATGGGAAAAGATATGGGGGGGGGGGGGGGGGCTGAAGTGAACTCAGGGGTTATGAGGAGGGGGCCATTTCAGATGATGGATCTGGTGCTGTGTAATCTCAATTTTGACATGTACACTACTATAATTCCTTTATGCGCTTTTCTAGGTCGTGACAAAATAATGATGTTTTTGATTCCAGTTATAATCACCCCAAAGATATGTTTCTTAATGATATTGTAACCTGTTTTAGGTTTGTTTTAGGGTAATTAAGTTATAATTCTCTCCCCTTTATTTTCTTATTCCACAGACTACGGAGTGTGTGTTTATTAGGGTATCCCTGAGTGGGAAGGATTACATTCCACAGATACCGGAGGTAGGATAAGAGGGTACTTCCTTTTTGGGAACCGAAGGGTCCTGATGAATGCAGGAGTGACCCATTACTGTGGGCACGATATTTATGGGAGAAAAATGTCGACACCTTGGCAGTAAGGAGGGGTGAAGGAACCTAATTTTCTCCTTTCACTTCCATCCTTCACGTTTTTAAACCTAGCCGGATGGTACGGAATACATTTTTGAGTGGGTACACATCCGAGCTAGTTTTAATCTTCACTGGCTGCACTTTTCTTCGGTGATCCCCAAAATTAAATGTTTTGTATTGTCTTCCCCCGCCTTTTGCTCCACCCCAGGTGTTAGCCTGCGCAGAGCTATTAGTAGCCTTCCCTATGATGAAGCATATCACAATCTTGTGAGGGAGGGCAGTTTTTTCACATTGAACATGTGCCACGACTTTTATGTATATTTTCCTACTCCTTTAAGTGTGTTTCAGTTATTGAATGGGGAGGTGTAGTAACTCTCCACACAGGATTCTGTTCAAGATCTTCTTTATTAAGTAAGATGAAGCAGGTATGAAATAAGGGTGATGCCAGCTTGAGATACAACTCAGCCCTGACCAGCATTCTTTAATGCACTCTTTACATTCTTAGAACACCTAACATTCTACAATCTACAAAATACCCTCAAGCCATACTACAAACCTAATTGCTAAGTTACCACACATCTTCCTTCATAATGAAAAAATAAAAGAAGAACTCTAAACAATAAACTAACTAAGAATAAACATAAGAGCTTTACTTACAAACATGTTCTTCTACAAATGTAGGTGTAATTACCTTCCTTCCCCTCTTGGTGTAAAACTGATGTTCAAATCTAGCATCACTAGAAGAACTCACAGGAGCAGATACCTGTGGACCTGGATCTGAAATAACCTCAAGGCCCAGATCCACATTACCTGCCACCTCAGGAACATTATCATCAATAACATCATTTTCAAGAGCAGGAACAACAGATGGTTGAACAGAAATCGCATCTTCTGAAGGTATAACAGGACTCAACCACCAGTAGTCAGCATATTCACGCCCATCCCCCTCCTTGAAACTGATTCCAGGCTCAGAACGCCTAGCAAGGGCAATTTTACTCATGTGATGAATGCTACCATCATCTAACATGACGGTGTTGCGCATTACTTTGGTGATTGTTTTGGGATCTGAAAACCGTGGTTGGAGTTTACCAACTTTCTTTGTGGACTTAACTCTAACTAACTGACCAACCTCAACCTGTGTCTCCTTGGTTCCATGTTTTTCATCATAATACACTTTGCTTTTTTCTTGAGATTTGCTAATGTTTTCTCTGACCTTCCTAGCATCCCAAAAGTATTTTCTACTTCTGCCCATCCAAACAGGATTCGTTTTGCAATAAGGAAATCTGCCTCTCATCAAGCCAAAAGGGCTTTCTCCACAAGTGTCATGTACAGTTATTCTATAGGACCACAGCATTTTATCTAACTCACTACGCCAATCTTTTCTTCCCTTGTTGGCCAACTTCAACGTACCTTTAATCACCCTGTTAACTCTCTCCACAACAGAGTTGCCTTGAGGATGATATAAAGCAGAAAACCTCTGCTTGACACCAGTAGATTCCATGAACACTTTCATAGCATCAGATTTAAACTGCACTCCGTTGTCAGTTAAGATAGAGGCGGGAAGACCTTCTCTAATAAAACACTCATCCAAAAATTTGATAACTATCTCCGTGCTAACTTTGTCTACAACACCCAACTCAATCCATCTTGAAAACAAGTCAACTACAACCAGTATATATTTCAACGAATTATCTTGCCAAGTTATAGGTCCCATAATGTCCAACGTTAAATCTTCCCATGGTAATTTGGGACAACCCAACGAAGACATTGGCGGATTGAGTGTTTTCTGACTTTTATCTGAAGCCTCGCAACTGATACATTCTCTCACAGACCTTTCAATTTCTAAGTCAATTCCAGGCCACCAGTTCAAAGCTTTAATGTTTTTCTTGGTCCTAGAAACCCCTGGATGACCTTCATGACCCAAAGTACTGATTCTTGAACGAACACCTTTTGGTGGAACTAACTTGTCACCACGACAAACAAAGGTGCCATCAACACTTAGTTCGTCTCTAACTTCCCAGAAAGGTTTGAACTGAGGATCAGCCTTCGAATGAGTGTGCTAACCATTAGTGATTCTATCTTTGACACCTTCAAGAACCACATCTTTTGGGACGCGAATATGGGGGAAATGGAATGAATCCCGAGGGAATTTATGTGAACCACCATGTACAGCACTGACCCCTGAAAACAGCCCATGAAACGGATGGAACTATGAGCAATGGATGTGACCACTAACATAATGGGGAGGGTGGGGGGAGGCAAGAGAGGGTGATTTACGGGGTAGTAAAGTGGGTATGATGTTACTGAACCTCGCTGCGTGAACGCTGCCGAAACGTTTATAATCGATCACTGTACGGAGGAGACTGTAGTTGATTGTTGTATATTTGTATGCCTAATGAAATGAAAATAAAAAATGTTTAAAAAAAAGAACCACATCTTTTGTACGTTCACTTTCCCATTCATCCTTTGACAAACCCTGAGCATCAGAAAACACTCCAGCAACACAGCAATCATTCCAAGAGTTATGATCAACTTCTCTCAAAGGCAGGGACAGTCTGCTTAAGAAATCTGCAACGACATTCTTATTTCCTGGAACATACTCAATGGTATACACAAAATCCTGAAGTCTCATTGATAATCTCGCTATCCTGGCTGAAGTTCTGCATAAACCCTCAGTAGTCAATAGCTTGGTCAAAGGTTTATGATCCGACCGGAGAGTGAACTGTTTGCCCCAAATGAACTTGCGAAAATGTTCCATTGCTCATACACAGGCTAAAGTTTCCCGTTGAATAACGGAATACTTCTCCTCACATTGTGACAAGGAACGTGAAGCAAACGCTATAGCTACTTCCACACCTTGTTCAGACAACTGTGAGAGAACACTTCCTAAACCAGTTCCACTAGCATCAGTGGTAAGAAAGGTTTTAGCAGAAGGATCAAACCCTTGTAGCATAGGAGCATTGGCTGTTGCTAACTTTATCTCATGAAAAGCTTTCCTGCAACTTTCACTCCACACAAAAGGTGACTTGTATTTCATCAAAACACGCATTTCATATGTTTTAATGCGAAAATTGATTGACGAATTTCGAGTAAAATTGAGCCATACCTAAAAACGATCTGAGTTTGTCTTTTGATTTAGGTTCAGGAGAATTAACAATGGCTTCAACAAGTTTTGCTTTGGGTTTGATACCCCCCTCACAAATTTCATGCCCCAGGTACGTAACAGATTTTTCTGAAAATTTGCATTTACTCAACTCAGCAACCAAACCATTGTCCTCAAGAATTTTGAGTACCTCTCTAAGTAATGTGTCATGATGAGACTTGCTCTTCCCCATTATTAAAATGTCGTCCTGGAAGAAAATTACCTCCCGCATGTGAGCAAATAACCTTGTCATTAATCTTTGAAACACTGCAGCCGCTGAGGCTAAGCCAAACGGCATACGCTTAAACCTAAAGCAACCAAATGGAGTGCAGAATAAGGTCAAGTGCCTGCTGGCAGGATCCAGAACTATTTGGTGATAAGCCGCTGAGAGGTCCAGAGTGGAAAACTACTTAGCCTCTCTGGTCAACGACAACATTTCATCTATACGGGGAAGTGGATACTGATCAATAAGAATTTGGCTATTTAAATATCTCAAATCCATACACAAGCGGGCCTTTCCGTTTGCCTTGCGTGCAACGACCAACGGAGAAACCCACTCTGCTGCCTCCACAGTCTCAATAACATTAGAATTTAACAATTTCTCTAGTTCAGATTTGACTTCATCCCTAATGATCATTGGTACATTCCTTGCTTTGTGTATCTTGGGGAACGCCCCATCCTTTAATCTGATAAGATGGGTAAAACCTTTCAGCTTGCCCATGCTATTTGAAAAGACAGAAGGGAATTCATTAAGAACCCATTTTTTTGTGTCTTCACCATCACAAGAAACCAAAACCTGTTCCTTGCTATTCGGATCAAGAATGCTATTCAGGCTTTTCTGGTCCTTCCACCCTAACACAGACGGCCCTTCTTTAGAAATTTACAATTTACAATTGGCATGTCTTCCCTTAAATCTAAAGTCTAACACTCTAAAGCCTAGAATGTCAATTCTTTCTCCAGTGTAACTTTCTGGAGCAATGTCAGGAGGTTCTAACCATCCTCCAATTTGGGAAACAAACTGCTCTTCCCAAATGTGTTGAGCTACAATAGTGAAAGGGGACCCTGAATCAGCAGCCAACTGGGTAAGGATTCCTTCTAAAGAAACTTGACATAAAGGTTTATTGGTTGACCCATCAGAAATATTTAAAACCACTCTTCCTTGTAGCAACTTGCAATTGAACACTCTCATCACTGAAGGATGAGCTGTAATCTGGTTCTGTTTCTTGAATACATGCTACCTTACCTTTGTAATTTTTGTGCATTTTGTTCCTGCATACCTTAGCAAAATGTCCCACAATTCCACATACCAAACATTTTGTTGTTTTAGCAGGACATTTAGGATAATGAGCCGAATGTGAACGACTGCCACATCTAAAGCAAACTAAATCAGAATACTTTTTTGTCTCCACACTATCTTTCTTAAAAGATCCTGCCTTGACATCCTTGTTATACTTGTGGTTACCTCTGCTATCTGATATTTTGTTAACAACTTCAACTTCTTTTTTATCACTGGTTAATGATGCCTTAGCGCATCGTTCAGAAAGCTCGGCTTTTTTAACCATGGCAATAATTTCTTTCAAAGAACCATCACCCTCCACCCACAACTTGTGTTGGATCGTTTTGTTTTTAGTGTACATTACAATTTGGTCACGTAAAAATTCATCATGGAGCTGAGCAAATCTACATTTGGCAGCTAGTTTTCTCAACGCAGAAACGTAATCTTCATTGGATTCGTTTTTCTCCTGTTTCCGTTGAAAAAATGAATGTCTAGTGACAGCAAAACAAACACTAGGGGAGAAATGATCATCTAAATCAAGTAATGCTGCTTTAAAAAAGTCAATGTCTCCCCCATCTCTATCCTGCTTGTGTAGCTGATTATAAATCAGTAATCCTTCAGAACCCAAACCTAGTAAAAAAATCCTTTTTTTCCTTTCCGGAAAAAACGACCCATTAACATCTTCCAAATTAGCAATGTAATTGAGGAAATAATCTTTCCAATCCAACCAAGGAAACGGTGGATCACCAGAAACTGCCCAAAATTCCCTTGGAGAATTAAGGTGCATTCCTTGTAATGATGAACTGTCACTGTTAGAAGCACTGTCACTGGTAGTAGGCATGGTGAGTTTACAAACCAAGAATTTTGAAGAATACACAAAAAAAAATAAACAACAAAATGCCAAGAAATTGTTTTTTTGAAAGTGAAGATATGGTACTTGAATACGTTGCTTGAATCATGCAGACCAAGATGAGTGCTGAGAAATACATCTCCTGCTGCAAAATATCCACAGTAAACGCTAGAACATGTTACTCGATATCATCCAGAGTAACCGATCCTCGAAAATCTCATAGGGCAGCACCCTTCAAATCTTAAATACATGCACAAGTCAACTTAAAAAAAATATATAGATCAATAAATACCGTTTGTATAAGGTATTTCGCCGATATTCTCCCTCACTCTGCTCCAATGTGACTGCAATCTGCCCAAAACGATAAAAAATAAAATTCAAGATGGCCGCTAAGCGTGACCTTATGTCGGGTCACTTACAACGTACCCACAATGCACTCCAAGTGGTGACGCTGTTGTTAGAGGCTGAGTGTTGACGATGTTAGGGACTATGCGTCACACAATGAGAGAGGAGAACGAGAGCAGAGCAGCGTCTTTTAAAGGTAAGCTGCTGTTGACAATGTCCGTTCGTTGGGTGACGCGGGACTATCTTTTAAAAGATGCAGACAGTGGACATTAAGGATAGCCAGTAGAGAATTGAAGATGATAGGATGAAGAGACAACAAAATATATATATATTCACTGAAAAAACCATAGGTTATAGACCATATATAGTTAGGAATTAGCATTTAAAAAACCTTATTTTACTCACACAAAACCATTGAAATTCCATATATAGTTAGTTGCACTAACTATATATCGCGCACCCGCAATCCACTGCTGATCATGTCACATATTACATCATTCATGACATGGTCAGTGACATCACTGATGACATCACTGATGACATCTCAAATGACATCACTGATGACATCACTGATGACAACATCCAGTGACTGTATGTTTCTGTAAAGTTAAAATATGTCTTACATATTGAAGAATGAGTGGATGTATAAGTGTCTGGATGAAGGATTTAGTAGGTGCGTGACTGACTGTATGAGTGAGTGATTAAATGTGTCTCACTGAATGCATGGGTTAGTGACTAAACTGTCTTAATTTGTGCATCATTATGTCTGTTGTGATGTAAACTGCTGCATGTGTTGATCATTAGCTATACGAGAGGCTATATGTGTTATTAATTGGTTGCCCAAGTATTTCTATGGGAGATTGAGTTTGTGTGGGGGTGGCTGGAAGGTGTGTGACTCTATGCATAGATGTGTGAGCAGTTTATTCACTAGGTGTATGAGTTCAAGACTGCATGTGGAAACAGCTACATGGGCAGTTGACTGTGTGCATGAGTGTATTGATGAGTGAATGGATATCTCAATGCTACATGTCATAGTAAGTACATATGTAAAACACAGTACATGTGAGAGTTGGCATATATAAATAACTGTGCATGAGAGCCACTGAATGAGTGAGTGGTTGTATCGATCATTGTGAACTTGTATCAGGGATTGTATAAGAGAGTAAATATGTGTTAGTATATGTTTTAATAAGTAAGGTGTGTTTAACTGTATAGTTGAAGAAATGGAGGTGAGATTGTTTCTTTGCATGACTGACTGGGTGTGTGAGTAACTCCATGGATGAGTGGCAGTGTGTGAGTGTCTGTATACACTGAGTGTATCTAAGGTTATATTAGAGTTTTAAGAGGTTTATCGTATTAGCACAAGAATGATGTCAAATGAGATGTCATCAGTGATGTCATCAGTGATGTCATTTGAGATGTCATCAGTGATGTCATCAGTGATGTCACTGACCATGTCATGAATGATGTAATATGTGACATGATCAGCAGTGGATTGCGGGTGCGCGATATATAGTTAGTGCAACTAACTATATATGGAATTTCAATGGTTTTGTGTGAGTAAAATAAGGTTTTTTAAATGCTAATTCCTAACTATATATGGTCTATAACCTATGGTTTTTTCAGTGAATTTCAATGGTTTTTTAATAGCAAATATCATAAGCTGTCGAATGTCAAGTACGTGGTAAGTAAAAACATTTTCGTGTTTATGCACACTGATCTGCTTTGAATGCTGCCCCCCACCCCTCATTTCTATTAGGAGTACTCTCTCTTTGCAGATAGTGAAGGGTAGTTAACGCAGGCCTTTGCCCCCGTTGTAATCCGTCGTGCCTGCTTCTCTCTCCATTTGATTGATTGTTCTCTTTGGTTCATTCTCTATTTACAAACAAGCACAGAGTCGCAATACTCTGTTTAGTCTTTGCAGATAGCGAAAAATCGTGTAAAAAAACAAAAGGAATCGAGCAAAATCAGTAGGCCACTAATGGGATCTCTTTTTGACCTCCCTAAAATAGAAACATTAGGAACAACCTGTTGATAATACCAATGTGTATGTACATAAGCGGCGTTCATTTGTGTTCACAGTACCCCTTGTTGATTGTTTGAATCGAGCATTGAATTGTTCGAAGTTGGTTCTCTTAAGAATCTTCTCTGCCTGCAAACGAGGAAGAATAGGAATATTCTCTCTCCCTTTGCAGATAGTGAAGGGTAGGTAACGCAAACCTTTAACACGTCGTGCCTATTTCGTTCCTCATTGATTGATTGTTTCCCCAAACATTGACTGTTTGGGAATTGGTTCTTTTTGGAGGTATTCCCTGTTTGCAAATATACGTAGGAAAATCTTTGCAAATAGTGAAAGGGTACGTAATGCGGACCTTTCTCCCCCGTTGTAATCTGTCATGCCTATCTACTCCCCACTGATTGATGCACCTGTTTCACCCGGACCATTTACTAGAGATACGTCATCTGGCCCGACCAGAGAGCACCCCTAGTCAAAAGGACATATGCAATAATAACGAAGTGATCACTGTATCCTGTTAACAGAAACTTTAGCATGAAACAACCTGGAAAGAAAAGAATAGGAAAACGAAAATCAGTAGGCCACTGATGAACATGAACTTTTATTAAACAACGAACAAAGAAACGATAACATAACGTAATGATAAAACCTATTAATGTCCTAGAAACAAGAAAACGTTAAAATATGCCAGTGGTGAGAGACCAGAAAAACAGTAAGAGAAACCAAATCACCCCTCGCTGTCCCACCGCCTGCCACGCCAAAAAAATCGATAGACTAGGGAAAATGCAAGTCAGTAGAACATCCGCCCCCACTCTGGAAACTTCCAAGGTGGGGCAGGGTTGCGTCTACGCCCAGCCGGGAGCAGCCCATATAAGGCGGGTCCTGCTGCCACGCCTCGGCCAGGAGATCCTAACGTAGGGTGTAGCCGGAGGAGAGGCCGAGGCCAGCGGGACCCGGCCAGGGGATTGCCTTTACAACGCTGAAGAGTTGCAGGGGGGGGAATATCTCCTCGACCCTCCCCTCTCTCTCCCAGTCCGGCCGCGGTGGCCCTTGACAGTTTCAGGTAGTCCCGCCACATGCTCTTCCGGTCCGGCCACCAACGGTCGGGGGGCCGAGGCCGACGGGATCCGGCTGCAGCCGATAAACCAAGGAACCCGTTCATGGGGCCAGAGCCAGGGGCGTCCGGCCGACATCCACCGGAAGCCCGGCCCGAAGACGGACGGGACACTTCTTCTTTCTTGAATAATGGCTGCGACAACACTGGGGGGGGATGTCTTGCACATGCCTCCGACCCCCCCCCCCTCGTCCTCATCGCCTGGTCCGGCCATAACAAATCTCAAGCGAGACGCCGTGGGGTGCACTGGGAGGGAGAGACGGTGCGAACAGGCCTCTCCCGCCTCCCCAGGTGGAGGCTTCCCAGCTGCACCCTCAGCGCTCCAGGCGCCCGGAAAAGGGTTCTTCCACTGTGGCCATGCTGCAACGTCTCGCCCGGCAGGGTGGAGCCCGTCCGCTCATTTGACCCCGCGATCGCCAGTAGCTACCGAACTCTCAAAATGGCGGTCGACCTGGCAAGAGCGGGCCCAGCATAAAGAAATGGCCCGGTCACTGGTTGACTCCACCACCGTAGTCCTCCACGACCTTGAAGATTCTAGAGGAGCCGCGGGAGTCTCCGACCCCCGATGGGGAATGACTGCCATGATCGCCCGTGGAGTGACGAAACTGTATCCGCGGGACGTCGGTGCTCCCATGCTGGCGCCAGCCTCACTTTGAATTACTAGAATCCTGCACACCTCAGTTCCGGTGAAAGCACAGTGTGACCCGGTAGGAAAAATTGTTGCACCCCCTCCCCTTTTTGACTGATAGTTCAAACCACCGATCCTTTCCTTTGCCCTTTTAACGGAACTTTGGACTGCCTCCCCCTCTTTTACATTTTCTAGAGAAAACAAAACATTAACCACTACATTAGCATAGCAGTTGACACCAGAACTGTTTTCAAATTGAAAACCAACAACATCTTCAACAGAATCCTTTTTGTTTCTGCTGTGACCCTGCTACAGCACAGGCATTGTTCCCAGCAGTAATTCTGCAATGCCGGTAAGAATAGCTGTGGTGCCTACTGGACTCACTCACCCCCGCGGCGCCCCACGCCGTTATTTGCTGGGCGGCAACTTACTAGACATCACTTTCGTGCCATCTAGATTTCAGCGCGTTCTGCTGCCTTGGAACTATTCGCACAACAGACTGCTACTGACGACCCACCCCCAGGCAACATCTTCTGAATTTTCATAATTTGAAAGAACTAGTAACATGTCCTCATCAGGAATTCAAAAGAAATTGCCACGGTCTCTTCGTTGTTTAAATGTTTTTACTGTTTTTGTTTTGTTGTATATATTTATATGTTATTAAAGTTTTATATTCCTACTACTTTGTTGGAGTGCTATATATTTTTTATGTGACACATAATTGTAAAAACTTTGATGTACAAAGAGTCATTCCTGGAATCTTCCGCTTCAGGCTCGGTCCCCTCCCCAATCACAATACAGGATGGTTTTCAGATAGTAGGAACACGTGTGGTGTGACGGATCTCATCGGGTGTGGGCCTTGATCTACTATAACTCCTTTGAAGAGGGGTGATTCTTTACAGCTGGGGCCATAAACTACATCTGCAGGGCTAGGTGATAGCCTGGACAATCGGACACAGAGGAAGAGGAGTGTCAGAGGGTGCGGTAGTGAATAGGGCGAAAGGGAGGTGTCGGGCGGGCACAGAGTGTGATTCTCAGGGAAGAGCAGCGCAGATGGGGGGAGGTTTATTGCCGATGCATAAGACAGAGAGCGGGGGTGACCAGTGCCTGGGGAAGATGCTTGCGAGGGTGGGGAGCCATGCTACGAATCGACAGCGTGCAGAGAGTGGGTCTGGTCAAGGCATCTAAAATGGCTGCCGTGCACGACAAAAGTGTGGCATTTCAAAAAAGGCAAGATGGCGCAGACAATGTTTTTCAACACTTCCTCATTTCCTTCGAATCGAACGTTAACAGACGTTGGTGCATATTACCAAAGTTAAGCGATATTTATCGCTAACGATGCTTACCAACGAATTTTTTACCGCTAAGCATCGTCAGAAATTATCGAAGATAAACCTTGCTATTATCAAGGTTTATCGCAAATGCGATAATAAACGGCCGCAATGCATGAATATCGCTAAAAAGTCAGCGATATTCATGCATTACCGAGCTAATGCTCTTAGCCATGTTATCCACCTCCCATTGGATAACATGGGTAAGAACTGCTCAGGGCAGGTGTTACTTTTTGGAGATATTCGCGCTTAGCGCGAATATCTCCAAAAGTTGGTAATAGGAGATAGATATCTTGCATGTTGTAATGCAAATTATTGTGGTATATGGAACTCATACCATAATCTCTCAGGAAAGCAGAAACTGATCCTTTTGGGACCGCCTGAAAAGGCCTAGGGGGTGAGGGGTACTCTACTTTGCCCCCTTTTCACGTTCCGAACTATTTTATTTTACTCTCTTCTGTAATTACACAAAATAGCAGCGATAAGATGCATCGGAGACACACAGTGAGAGAAAGGAGGCCGGAGATGAAGAAGAGATGTCAAATACACATTGGAGATAATATAGTGGCAGAAGGGAAGTAAATATGAGTAAACTTACCATGTAGCATAAAAATGTTGCACTCTATACTATAAGTCTCATTTTATACTACAATCACTTCGCTACAACCTCATAAATTAAAAATAACAATGAATAATGTCTCAAACAATTTTTGATTTCTAAATATAAATTTATTCTTCAGAATTTTCTAAATTTGAAAGAACTAGTAACATGTCCTCATCAGCAATTTCCTCATGAAAAGTCTGCAATGATGATTCTTGTAACTCTATGGTCTCCAAACATTCGATAAATTCGCCATCAACAGATTGATCAAAAAAATCATTCAAGTCATCTCCTCCTTGTGACAATATTTCATTATTGGTGCTGTCAATTTCAATCAATGTAGTGGAATCATTCAAGTCATCTCCTCCTTGTGACAATATTTCATTATTGGTGCTGTCAATTTCAATCAATGTAGTGGAATCATTCAAGTCATCTCCTCGTGACAATATTTCATTATTGGTGCTCTCAATTTCAATCAATGTAGTGGAATCATTCAAGTCATCTCCTCCTTGTGACAATATTTCATTATTGGTGCTGTCCATTTCAATCAATCTAATGGGATCATACAAGTCATCTCCTCCTTGTGACAATATTTCATTATTGGTGCTCTCAATTTCAATCAATGTAGTGGACAATTCAAAAGAAATTGCCACGGTCTCTTCATTGTGAGCCATTTTATTTTGAAATTGCTTGCTGTAAATTGCAGAAAAAAATAATCACTTTCATTTATCGTTTTTAGTAATACATAATATAAAACTAACTTTATCAAGTATTTAGTATAACAGAAGGACTGCAAATAAATAACAGAAAACATTTTTCAAATTATCTTCAAGTGTACAACATAGTTCCCCTTACAAATTAACAACTCACCTTTTTAAAAGTAGGAGAAGTGTTAGTACTGTGTAAATCAAACACCAGAAATTCACCACCAAAAATTCCTCACAAATGTACCTCAGACAGTAGTATCACAAAATGGCTGTGGTTTCCTCTCATTTGACATATATACATAACCAATTAACTTTCATCACACACAAATACAAAACCAAAGTAACATTTTAATTGGTTCTAAATTTCAACACTTTCAAATGTGTTTTCCCCATGCAATTTTCCATAGGACATTTACATACGTCTACAGCCTGAATGGCTGAACGGAATTACACCAAACTTGGCAAAATGGTACATCAAACCTAAGAGATCAGGAAGGATCTACTATGCCCCCTTATGGTCATTTCCCCCTTCGCTTTGGCCTCCTCTTGTCTCTCAATCCTACCGAGAGACAAGATGGCGGCCGCTACGGACTGTTTGGAATATTGACAGACGCCGGAGAACCAATCAGCTTCGCAAAGCTCCGTAACGCGAAAAGTACGCGAAGCGGAGCGCTGTTACAGATATATATCTTTTTTTGAACGTTAATTTCTCAAAATCCACTGGAGCACATATATTGAGACCTAGCAAAGGCACATCGGGCTACCAGTCCCTAATATTTTGCCAAGTTTCGTGCAAATCCATTCAGCTGTTCGATTATTGACATTTAGATACGTCTACAGCCTGAATGGCTGAACGGAATTACACCAAACTTGGCAAAATGGTACATCAAACCTAAGAGGTCAGGGAGGATCTACTATGCCCCCTTATCGTCATTTGCCCCTTCCCTTTCGCCTCCTCTTGTCTCTCGATCCTACCGAGAGACAAGATGGCGGCCGCTACGGACTGTTTGGAATGTTGACAGACGCCGGAGAACCAATCAGCTTCGCTTCACAAAGCTCCGTTGTGCGAAAAGTACGCGAACTGGAGCGCTGCCCGGTCCGCTGTTACAGATATATATCTTTTTTTAAACGTTAATTTCTCAAAATCCACTGGAGCACATATATTGAGACCTACAAAAGGCACATCGGGCTACCAGTCCCTACAATTTTGCAAGTTTCGTGCAAATCCATTCAGCCGTTCGGGCTAAAAGTGAGGCCAACCGCCCTATGGAAAACTCAATGTTAAAAACACGTTTTGGGACCCCCCTTTTTTCTCGACCCCCCCTGGACGAACCCCCCCCCCAATTTTCAGGGGCTGCTCAGAAACAAAATGTGCCATTTTCCTGAAAATTTCAGCCAATTCCGTCCACAAACGCCAAAGTTATTAGACATAGAATTTTCAAAAAACCCATAGAGAAAAAATCCTAACTATATATACCTACTGGCGACCGCCAGTAGGTAATATATACTGTGCTCACCGTTATCCAACGACAATTTGTTGTGCGAAACTCCGTAGCTATCTTTCACTGCATTAAACTTGTAGTATTTCCCACCGCTCACCGTAAAGTTGAAAAAAAAAATACAGGAAACTTAAGTCCTCAGATGATTAAATCCAATCCCATGACGTCGCCAAATCTGTAGTAACTCTCCACACAGGATTCTGTTCAAGATCTTCTTTATTAAGTATGATGAAGCAGTTATGAAATAAGGGTGCTGCCAGCTTGAGATACAACTCAGGTCTGACCAGCATTCTACAATACACTCTTTACATTCTTAGAACACCTAACATTCTACAATCTACAAAATACACTCAAGCCATACTACTAACCTAATTGCTAAGTTACCACAGGAGGCTGGAGTAGGGATGTAACCTCTCCCCCTTCAGGTTGTGTGAATTTTTATTAATGATATTTATCATTATGTATACAACTGTGCTTCTATTTGTCCTGCACTGTATGACAAGCATTATCTTAATAAACCCATTGATGGAGCGGTAATTTCTTCTGATAATTTCTCAATGCAAAACCCTCATGCTACCTCTAATTTACCGCTGAAAATGTGTTGAGCCCTTCACACCATGTATTACCTTCAGGAGATTTAAATAAACCTGAACAGTCAAAAATGCAAATATTATTTCAAGCCAATAAAGAGAGTTGTTGAGTATTTTAAAGGGTTTTATTTTCTAGTCAAAAGTAAATTTTTATCTGACCCTTTATTCATTAGTAAAATATCAATCCAGTTACAGAATTTGGAAAACAGGAAAAATAGCATTAATACAGAACATTTACAGTCTGCATATAAGCATCACATGTAAAAAAGAAAATGTGGCGCAAAATTCTTAAAGAGTTTCTAAGGAAAATAGTCTTGCAAGTCTAATCAATAATTAAATAGTTTGCAAAAATCTCCCATTAAGAGAAATAAATGCATAAATCAAATAAATCTTTTTAGACCTAATTAATTAGTCAAAGCATAAGTTTAGCATCTAATTCTATCCTGATGCACTGCATTCTCTGCTCCTGTCTGTGTCTAAAGAGCAAGCAAGGAGTGAGACAGCCCACCCTTCACCAGACCTCAAAGGAATGTGGCCTGCAGTGCCAAAATATGACGTGGAAGCAAGAACCCTCCCCCTGACTCTCCTCGGACGCAAACTCCGCCCTTCAGCAATCTCCCGGGACGTTTCTCGTACCTAACCCATAGAATGTCTGGTCTAATCTGTTCCTTCTCTCAAGAGCTCACACACCCCCTAATGAGCCTAGAAGCCAAACTCGCCTCCAGAGAGGTCATTATTTCTCCAGTATTGGGGTGTCTTTCATAGATTCACATGCTTGAATATTCCCCATCCTCGGAGTGGGAGTCCCACGGTAAATAAAATAGCAATAATATACTAAATATATATATATATATAATCACAAGAAAAACCTGAAATATGTATTAGAAAAAGGCATAACCTGCCTACCCATAATTCTACATAGGAATGCATGGGAAAGGAAAAGACCATAGGCAGCCTATCCTTGTGATTATGTCGGCCCAAACTGCAGCCAATCAGATGACAGCAACCCTCTAGAACCTTCTCCTCAGAGCTCAGCACCTCAGATTTTCTACCGCACGTCGTGTGTAAGGGAGTCTCCCTGAGCTCTGTTCAGTTTTCTCTTCTCTTCAGGTTTTTTCCTGTTTCTACAACATGTCTACAAGTAAGAAGTCTCTTTTCAGAGCTTGTTCATCCTGTGGAAAGCTAAGACTTTTTTTCTGAGGATCCACACAGTAAGTGTATTTACTGTCTTTACCCGGACCGTGAGGTGGGGAGCTGTAAGTTCTGTAGAACATTCTCCACAAAGACTTTAAAGGATAGGGAAGGCCGTTTACTCCTCTGGGACTGAAAGATAAAGATAATATACTTTCTGATGCTGAAAGTCTTATTTCTGGCCATTCCTAAGCAGCCTCCAAGCGTGGTAGTGTGCAGGAGTTGCCTTCTCCATTTAAAAAAAAAGAAGAGAATGTCTCTTTCCTTGGCCTTTGCGGTGTCTCCACCACTTCCTACCACTTCTGGGCCCACGAGACCTGGCTCTCATGCTCCTGCTGCATCTTCCTCAAGTTTTTCTGTGAAGAAAACTGATTTTCCGTCGACGACGGTGTCATCTACGATTCCGTCGACGAGATTTGCTGTCTCTGGTTCAAAATCGACGACGATGGTCACCACGACGCTTGCTTCTGGATCGTCTACAGCCCCTTCGTCGATGTCATCGTCGTCGATGAAGGTAATTCTCAGTTCAAAGACTGTGTCGTCAATCATCCCAATTTCGTCGTAGTCGATGAAGAAACCTCCGTCGTCGACAGTACGATCGTCGTCGACGAAGGGTGTGAAGATGTTGGTTTCGTTGACGCCTTCGACGACGAGTGTTCCGTCGACGACTGTTCCGTCGACGTCTGTCCCCTCGACGACTGTCCCGTCGACGACTCTCCCGTCGACGAAAAAGATAAAACAGAAGGTTCCGTCGACATCTACGTCGATGAAGGTTCCGCCGTCGGCACCACTGCTGTCGACGACGTCCCCATCGACGATAGCCTCGTCGATGACGGGTTCGACGAAGGAGACCGCAAAGACCATTACACCGTCTATGCCTCCAAAAGCTCCGTCGACGGAAGCATTGCCATCGACGACAAGGCCTCAAAATGTAGAAAAAACAATACCGTCTACATTTGCCTCGCAACCTTTGTTGCCACTGTCTTCCAGCATATCGGACCAGGTTGCAACTTTTCCTGAAGGGGGTATGGCTCTACCACCCTCTCCTTTGTTTGCTACAGACTCAGATCAGGAGTATGAAGAGGATGTGCATGAAGCTTTTACTGAGGCTCGGAGTCCGTCAGATTTAATTATAAAGTGTCAGGGCTTTAGTAATGATGAGGAGGAGCAGTATGGCCAACATGATGAAGTTCAGACTCAAATGCCAGCTGCGATGTTGCCTTTGTCAATGATTTCAAACCTCCAAAATATGTTCGATGACTATAATCGGCGTTTCCCGCCATCACCACAAGTGCCTACTGTACCATCTGTATTAACCCCGATTATGGAGCCGTCAACTGCTCCTTCAGAACCTTCACCGCCTGCTGCCATTCAGAGACACAAATCAATTCAAGTACACGCAACTGTGTATCCTGATGATGACGACGAGAACCCTCCGGAACGAGAGGATGGAGAAGTTACAGATGTGGATGGTGATGATCAGATGGCGGAGTGGGATGACTATCGGGCACAAACACCATCCCCATCTCAAGTGACGCCAGGGGATTCTCCTCCGGTGGATCTTTCAAGTTTCCATCAATTGATGGATAGAGCGGCTCAGCGTTTCAAGTTACCACGAGTCCAAAGGGAGGAAGATGGTTTCCTTTATGACTTCAAGAGCCAACCATTCAAACAGATTCATACTGTTCCAAATATAGATTTCATCTGGGCTGAAGGGGTGAAACTCATAAAGACGCCAAACTCTTTGCCGGCACAATTGCCAAGGTTAGAGAAGAAACATAAGGCGCCAGTCGGATCTCCGGCATGCCTTACTGGCCAGCCGAAGCCTGATTCTGTTGTTACACAGGCAGCTCAGAGGGGATCCCGGAATCCTGCATCTACTATCACAGCTCCTCCGGACCGTGAGGGCCTTCACCTTGATGCTACAGGGCGCAAGTTTTCATCAATGTCTTCCACTACTGTGCGGGTGGCTAATGCTATGGCCATCGTGGGTCGATATGACCGTCAAGTTTGGGCAGATATGTCCGCCTATGTGGTATTACTTCCGGATACTTTCAAGGCGGAAGCGTTGCAGCTTCTTCAGGAAGGTGAAAGAACATCTGAAGAATTGATTGATTGTGCAGTGGATGTGGCCTGCACTGGATTCCGACAACTCGCTGGAGCGGCCGTCTTACGTAGGCAAGGTTGGTTGCGCTCGACCTCCTTCCGTCAGGAAGCTCAAGCAAAAATTCTTGATATGCCATATGATGGTGAATCACTCTTTGGAGCACACATTGACGAGGCGTTGCAATCTATAAAGAAGGACACGGACACTGCACGTGCCTTAGGTACTCTTCAATTTAAGAAACAGCCCTTTCGGGGTGCTCAAGGGCGAGGCACCAATTCCAATTTTCGAGGAGGAAGCAATCAATATCGCTCCTATAACCAAGGCAACCAGCGTTTCTCTGGAAACGGTCAGCAGTCGTCTCGTCAGCAGCCGGCCAAGACCTACAGAGGGAAGTCCTCTTACAGGGGATCTTCCAATAAACGACAATGACTTGCCTTTAACTCTGCAAATTGGAGGTCGAATCTCTCTGTTTGGTTCTCAATGGTCCTCCATCACCACGGACTGTTGGGTGCTCGACATGGTGGAAAAGGGCCATGCATTGGAATTCGTCGAAATCCCTCCTCCAACTCCACCTTCCGGGCTGCCTCCTCCACACCTCAAGGAACTTTTCCATCAGGTTCGCCTTCTGATTCAGAAGGGTGCAGTAGAAGTAGTGCCAAAGTCTCAAAGAGGGAAGGGGTTTTATTCCCGTTTTTTCCTAATCGTCAAGAAGAACGGGGAATGGAGACCTATATTGGACTTGAGAGCGCTCAATCAATATCTCAAGACTCAATCCTTTCGCATGCTAACGCTTACAGAAATCTTGCGTTTGCTCTCAGTCGGAGATTTCATGGCTACTATCGACGTCCGAGACGCCTAATTCCATGTCCCAATACTCCCAGGTCATCGGAAGTTCCTACGATTCCAGGTGGGGCAACAGCATTTCCAGTTCAGAGTACTGCCATTTGGCCTCCGTTCCGCCCCTCGAGTCTTTACCAAGATATTGGCTCCGGTCATGGCCTTTCTTCGCCTCCAAGGTGTCCAGATATTCCCATATCTCGACGATTGCCTCCTGAAGTCGCAGTCCCACTCACAACTGCTACACCATACCTCCCTTTGTCAGAGGGTGTTTCGCTCCTTGGGTCTGTCTCTCAACCTGGAAAAGTCCCAATTGCACCCTGCAACTTGCAAGGATTTCCTAGGGGCCACATTAGATACCTCACTGGCAAAGGCGTTTGTATCCCTGGAACGTCAACAGAGGATTCTTCGTCTAGTGTTTCTTCTACTGTCAAAACAGTACGTTTCAGTTCAACTGCTGAAGTCATTTCTAGGGATGGCATCTTCGTGCATCGCTCTCATCCCACATTGCAGACTACGGACACGTCCAATTCAAGAAGAATTAGACGGACAGTGGCGTCAGGTCACCGGATCCTTCAACGATCTGATTTGTGTCACGACTCGCATGAAAGCAGCGCTCAAATGGTGGACACAGCCATTGCATCTTGCAGCAGGGATGTCGTTCCTATCAGACACTTCAGATCTTACACTCACAACGGATGCATCTCTGGAGGGATGGGGGGCGCACCTCCAGGACCTGTCCATAAAAGGAAAATGGTCTCTACATCAGAAAGCCTGGCACATCAACAAATTGGAGCTCATGGCTATTTTTCTAGCGCTCAAGTTGTTTCAACCCGTGCTGCAAGGAGAGTCTGTCCTTTTACAAACAGACAACACAACCTGCATGCACTACATAAACAAGCAGGGCGGAACGAAATCTCCGGTACTGTCTCGCCTGGCACAGGCAATTTGGGACTGGTCACTCAATCACCAAATCACGATCACAGCAGTTCATCTCCCGGGGTTGTCCAACCTCCTGGCAGATTCCCTAAGCAGATCCCGATCATCAACCCACGAGTGGGAGCTACATCAACCAACACTCGACATGATCTTTTGTCGCTGGGGTCGCCCAACACTGGATCTCTTTGCAACGCCGGAGAACCGCAAATGCCCAGCTTACGCAAGTTGGCATCCCCACGAAGGATCACAGGGCAATGCCCTTTTGATGAACTGGTCAAATCTGTTTGCTTACGCCTTTCCTCCAATCCCTCTGGTGCCTCGTGTGCTTTGGAAGATACGGAGAGAACCCTGCCACATCCTTCTCATTGCTCCCAGGTGGCCACGACAGGCATGGTTCTCGGAGTTGCTCCTTCTGTCCCAATGCAAGCCCATCCTTCTTCATCCTCGGATGGATCTTCTTTCCTTGGACAGGGGTCTCATCTACCATCCGGACCCCTCTTCTCTGAGCTTATCAGCCTGGAACCTGAACACTGTGAATTTGCACATCTAACCATTCCTCAAGAATGTCGAGACATCCTTGCTCAGGCCAGAGCTCCTTCAACTATAAAGACTTACAAGTTGAAATGGAAACGTTTCTGCCATTGGTGTGGTGCTGCCGGGGTGCATCCCTTGCGTGCAACGCCTGCTCAGCTCCTCCCTTTCTTCTTTCAATTGGCTCCGTCAGGATTGTCTCATGCTACTTTAAGAGTTTTTCTGGCGGCAATTTCACGCTTCCGCCACGATGGCTCCACCTCCCTCTGTTCCTCTAGGATAATACGCCAATTTTTCAAGGGACTATTTCGTAAATTTCCACCAATTTGGCGCCCTCCTCCTGTTTGGCGCCTCAACATTGTTTTGGCACAATTAATGAATGCACCCTTTGAACCAATACATAAAGCTGACCTCAAGTACATCACCTGGAAGGTTGCTCTTCTTCTTGCATTGACGTCTTCGCGTCGAGTGAGTGACATTCATGCATTTACGATCAAACCACCATTTCTTCAGTTTCAGTCAGATTGTGTGCTGCTATGCACTAACCCTACTTTTCTTCCTAAAGTACCTTCAGATTTCCACATCAAGGAACCTGTTATTCTGAAGACTTTCTTTGCTAACCCGCAGTCTCCTGCGGAACAACGCTTGCACTCCTTAGACATTAAACGGTGCTTGAAGTTCTACATCAGCAGAACGGCTCAGTTCCGCAAATCTGACCAACTCTTCGTAGCTTATGGCCGTTTTCACAAGGGACGTCCAGTTACCAAACCTACGATAGCCCATTGGGTGTCTTCGGCTATTGCTTTCTGCCATCAAAAGGCAGGCAAACCTTTGCAATCTTCGGTGAGGGCTCATTCTACCAGATCAATGGCGTCCTCTACTGCACTATTTGCCGGTGTCCCGCTGCATCAGATTTGCAGAGCAGCCACGTGGTCCAGTAGGCACACGTTCACGAAACACTTCTGTCTGGGTGCCATGAATGAAGGGGATACCGCAGTAGGACAAGCTGTTCTTCGTAATCTTTTTCAATAAGGTGAGCCTCTGTTCTACCCTCCTCCTATTAGTTTCCAAGTACTTATTGACTGTTTGATATATATATGTGCTCCATACATATGATTTTCTGTCTTTTATTATACATTGTAACTATGGAAACTTTCTTTGGTACTGACTGCTATCTATTCTATATTCAGGCATGTGAATCTATGAAAGACACCCCAATACTGGGGTGGTTCTCCAGTATTGGTGTCTTTCATAGATTCACATACGACCCTCCCTCCTCCCCTCAGAGGCTCTCTTCTCCTCACAGACTCTTTGTCCACTCTTGTGCTCGAAAATAAATCTGAGGTGCTGAGCTCTGAGGAGAAGGTTCTAGAGGGTTGCTGTCGCCTGATTGGCTGCAGTTTGGACCAACATAATGACAAGGATAGGCTGCATATGGTTTTTTCCTTTCCCATGCATTCCTATGTGGAATTATGGGTAGGCAGGTTATGCCTTTTTCTAATACATATTTCAGGTTTTTCTTGTGATTATATATATATATGTATATATGTTTATATATATATATTTAGTATATTATTGCTATTTTATTTACCGTGGGACTCCCACTCCGACGACGGGGAATATTCAAGCATGTGAATCTATGAAAGACACCAATACTGGAGAACCACCTGTTTACAGGTAAGTAACAATTGTTCTTATACTCTAATTCTTGGCACACTACACAAAAATGTTGCATCTTCAGGAAAACCTGTACGTGATTGGTCAGCCACAATAGCATGAGTTCTCACTACCCTGACTCATTCTAAAAACCTGACTATACCAGTTTTAACAAAAGAAGCGCAAATGATTTAATACATTTAAAAAACGTTTGCAACATTTACTAGAAAAAATGTTTCATTCTAATTCTCTTCCTTCCTTTCACAGCGCAGGCTAGAAGGATACTTTAGTTAGCTTGTACATTGGCACAATCACAAGAATGTACAGGTCAAAATGTCCTTGACTTCTTCTTGTCATGAGGAGAGCTGGCTCAGTCTGCGCATGCACCCTTCTCTTTACAAGTCATAGCCTTGCTGGATTCACAGGCAACCATGTTTTGTGTAGGCCCCAAAAATAAAACAGACACAAAGAGAATATTAATTTCATGTAAATCAGCCCATTATGTTTCCCAACTCCATACTAATACCCCTTATAAATGTTTACCTAGCCAAGCTATTAGTTTCAAGCAGCTTTTCTATTATTTATGACAACATGCAAAATAAATGTGCAATGTGCAACATAGCATTTTCATGCTTTAGTGTAAATTCTAAAAGCACACACAGTTAATACAGCGCACATAGCAACATGCTTTAATGTTTTAATGTTTTAGATAGCTTTTCATGCAAAAAAGCATTTAATCCCATGTGTAGTGTTTGGTGCATTATTAATTCACACACATTATAAAAAGAGGTGTTTTTAACTGAAAATGTTTATCAAACTATGCAACAAGTCAAAGTCTTTTAAGACATAAATAGTGAATTTAGAATGCAAGGAATGAGCTGGGAAAAGAGAAACACATTCTATTAATCTTCAAAGCTAAAAAGGCCACTTATCACATGTTTTTCTCCACGCTGCATAAACACATGTTAATTCAGCAAAAGCATTTCAGACTGAATAGACCTCACTTTCATGTTTTTCATGTGCCATGTTTTTAACTTGCACCAAAATGTGCGTGGCAATTTAAATGCAGTCTGTCTGAAGCACAAAAAATAAAAACAATGCCTGACTGCAGATTAAATCTGCTCCATCAATCCACCCTTCTGATGATTCAAATCATAATAAAATGATTTATAATTCATCACAAATATTTCATTTCACAAGTGACAATATATATATATATATATTTTTTTTAATTTGTTTATTTTTTTGTATTGCAAAAGCTGAGCATATAACAATGTTACTTCTATTTCTAAGGCAAACACAAGTTTGGTCTGCAATCAGATCATATATAGCCAAGCTCAAATGTTTTAGTGCAGAGTTCTGTAAGTAGCTTCTTGGAACAGTTAGTCTTCTTTAAAATAAGTAACTAAAATAATAAAAAAAAATTCAAAAGGACAGTTTCAGCATTCCTTTGCTCTTTGTCATCAGCTTGCCATCAGAATGGCTCATACAGTGTGGCATTCTGTACTTTTTCTATGCAATTAGACTACTTAGGTGCTGAGAAACTCTGACAGAGCACCATCAATCCTTTGCACTTTTTCAACCAAGGCCTTTCACTCTTATTTTCACTTTGATCAGATTCAGATGTTTCACCACAGCATCTCTCAGATCAAATTTGTTGCACCATCCATTATGTAGATCTTGTGTAGCACCTGCAATCTGGTGAGAAACTGCACACTGTACATCAACCAGACCTACACAGCAATGGCTGGTGTTCTCATCAGTGTTTTCCACAAGTGCATTTGCATATGCATTTTCAAGCCACTTTGGTAATGCTGAAAAACAGTCTTTTGCAAAAGGTAACTCTGTGCTGCCATTGTGTTGCTTTATTATGCTTGACACTTCAGGCAGATAACTACAATCCACTCCTTGTCCAATCTGTTGTTCTGCACTCATTATCTTTAAGACTACATTTTGATCTGATTTCAAAGAAACTGGCAATCTATACCTGGGCATCAGTTTTTGCAATAACACATTTGCCACTTTGCAGTTGTCATTTTTTTCAAAAATAGTTCTGATACAACCCTGTTGTGCTGCTTCAAAAACATTTTCTTGAGCCTCTTTTAATTCAACTGTGAAGATTCCATTGAATGTATATGCTAACAGAACACAAATTTGTGCAACTGAATTAGCATTTCTTTCTCCCATGACAACAGTGACTCCCAATTGAGCAGATATACTGCATGTTATGGTAAGGGCAATCAATTTCGAATTTTGGGCTGAGGTAACTACTGAAAGCCATGAAGCTTTGACAACATCATGTATAAGGAGCACAGCATGTGCTGCTTTTAATGTGTCACCTTTCAAACATAGGCCATCTACAAAATGGACATTGTTGGGTTGGCTCAGACGTTCATCCTTAAAGTCTGAATTTGGCTTTCTGCATATTTTCATGATATGTAGACACTCATATTCAGTTTCATCACAATCCAATTCATTTGCTGATATTTCTGTGAAGTTGGGGTCAAAGGTCATTGGGCAATACATCACAGACCTTTGAACACAGTCATCTTTTTCAATAGGCAATGAGAGAGCGCAGCCCTCCTTCTCACTGCAAATTGGTGTTTTTTCTTTCAAATAAACTTTCATTCCTAGTGCTGGGCCGCGACATTTTTTCTCTTTCAACTCTAGGAATGTTTTTGTGCAATTGTTGTACAATGGAAGCGGATCAGACACACCCTTGTGTGTCAGCCTCAGTAAAGGCTTAGCCACTAGGGAAAGGTTTAGTAACCACTCTCTACAGAAGCTAACCATTCCCAAACATTTCCTGACTTCTTTCTCAGTTTGAGGTGGATTATTCTTGGAAATTATTTCCACCCTCTCTGGTGATACCTTTCTACCTCCCTTTCCAATTTTGTGTCCCAGGTATTCATCTTCTTTTGGACAGTACTCCTGACTATTCTCATGCAATGGCATTGTGACATGAACTTGGTAAAAATCAATAAAAATAAGCCATTCTTCAGCACATGGAATGTGAAAAACTATATTGGCTGGATTCGGTACCACAGGACAACATGGAAAAAATATAGTTTTAATCTCCTGCACTATTCTGTTCTTTTCATTTATTTTCTGTGAACCTGTGATCAGAAAGTTACATAACATAAACTTCCAATAAATTCCATCAAAAATCCTTTTATTGGTAAAATTCTTGATACTGATGGTATTCTTGAATACATGTCATCTGGTTCTAATTTTAATAAGACATGTTCTGCACATTTTATTAACCTGGCATCCTTCTCTGTGAACTCTCTTATTTCTGTGTTTATTATTTTTTCCAAAGCAGAAGGTAATTTTTCAACTGTCTTTTCTGAAAATAATGCTACAGCTGTCTCTTGTTGGTCCATCTTAAAATGTACATCCTCATCAGGAATCTGAAAAATAACATTATCTGATGTACAGTAATCTGAGCTGCTTAATTTGCAAAATAATTGTTTTCCTGGTAGGCCTGAGTCACAGACAACAGTTTTGCAATTTTCCTCGAATGGGCCTATTTTTGCTTCAAATTCTTCTAACACTGGGTTTGTAATTTCTTTGTTTAAAACTCCTGCAACTAAATCTGGACTTTCCACTGCCGTCACAATGGAATTGGTAAATTCAGATTTGTGAGGGTTAAAATTCTCATTTTCAAACACATCAACCTGTTGGACTGGGTTCTGATTTTGTCTCTGGAAATAATTCACATTGGCTCTGGACACCTTATTTAAATTAACTTTAGCATTTTTAATATTTTGTGGGACCATCTGTGCTTTAAAAATTCCTGCCATTGGTACCTGTTTCTGAACTGACATTTGCATTTGCTTAGCTGGCATATTTTGCACCTGCATTTCTCCATGTTTTTGTGCATCATGTTTAAATGTATATTTCTTCTTCCAATGCTCAAATCCGTTATAAAGATAGCAAAAGGACACATTTTCCTGCAGTACAACATCCATACCTGAATTTGCACAAACCAAAACACCTTTACTTCCATCCTGTGTTCTTTTAATCTGTACCCAATCAACATCCTTTGCTGGCACTCTGCCCTTCAGGCAAGTAATCACTGCTATGTTTTTCTCCATAACAACAGAAAAAAATGATGGTGCATTCATGCAAACCCTTTTCATTGTCTCCTCACCTGGCCTCTGTACAACTTTAGATTCAGACCACGATTCTGTTTGCATGGCAATGTAAAAGAACATTTCGAAAATAATGCACAACTCTTTTAATATTTAATCAAATCCATCTACTTGTGGGTACCACAGCATAAATTTGTCTCTCAATTGTGGGATTGTGTTCAGAAATGCTGCAAGTTCACTTTTATTCTGTGGCATAGGAACATGCACTTCTCCCACCTTTTCTCTCAATGAATAAGCAAAAGCTTCTCACTCATTCTTCTTATTATTTTTATCAATTATATCTGGTGGCTTCTTTTCCTTATCCAGTTTCCTTGCAAGGTCTGGTGGTTTCTTTTTCTTCTCATGTTTTCTTGCCCACTTGTCTCCTAATTTCTCAAACCCATTGCATCTAAAATATATATTTTAATTGTGCAATTGCATTCCTGAAGAACACATTTTCTCATTTGCCTCATCATCCATGTGTACCCTGAAACTTTTCTGAGATGGAAAACTTCCTGAAACATCAGTTTCATATTTGTGAGCCAAATCTGTCAGTCCATTATGTGTAGTTAATGCACATGCAGCTGTTTCCTTACTCAGGGAAATTAATTCTTTTTCCTGACACTGGTTCGCATTTTCATTATTTAAACAGCAAAGACTGTTAATTTCTTCATGTTCAAATGTTGAATTTAAAACACTAAGCTGTTTCTCTTTTTTATAGTCTGGGTTAATATGTTCTCTATATTTTTATTCACTGCTGCTTCCTCAAAGCAAGTTTGAAAAATCCCATTTTCAAATCTATTTATTTTATCCTGGGCGGCAGATGTTGTAAATACCATTTTTTCCTCATCTTTTAGTGCTTGATCTGTCTGGGGTAGTTTTTGTTCAATAATCTGTGAATTCTGAGTTTCTGAAATAAACTCTGCCATAGTCACTCATTCTGAAGCTCTTTGAACCTTTTCAGGAAGGACCATATTATTTGGGACAGTCATAATTTTTCTAGGCATTATCTGTACATCTGCAGTTTGTAATTCGTGAACTGAATCAGGCACATTTGAAGCAGTAACACCTGGAGGTATCACTGTCAGTACTGAATCAACAGGTAATGGGTCAATATAAAATGTCTGCACAGTTCTCTCAGTCTGTATTTCTCTCTGTTCATCAGAAGCAGTAGCCCCTGTAGTATTTACTGGTACACTATTTTCAGTATTTTTCATGGGAACCACATAAAGTGGTGGACACTCAGTTAACAATGCATCCATTATTTCATCACCTGAATCATTATTTATTCGAAGCTCTTTATCATCATTAATTCTCTTCTCCTGCATTTGGTGCTTTACCTTTTTATCCTCACTTGTTTTCTCTCTTGCTGTCTTTTCCCACAGGCTTAAGGCCTCAAATTGTGCAGCTTTAGATGGTGTCTTTATTTCACATAACACTTCCCTTAATTTGTCAACAATTTTCAATTCAAAAGTACCATCTTTTGGAAACCTCAAAGCACCCTCTTTTTCAGTAATCTTGCACCATTGGTGAACCCACGTACATGTATTTTGTCCCAAATTGGTAGACATAAAATGCACAGGTGTTCCTTCAGGAGCATCACCAATAAAAAACAAATTTTTCACTTTACCTCCTAACAGCTTCTTTAAACCTTCAAACAATTTCATTTTTGCAATAGTTCAATGCAATTTCTTTTTTCCAAAGCTGTCAGTCTCAATTTTAGTCAGTTTTACTCCTACCACTGACCCTCCACAAAATCTTACTGCAATATTTCTCTTAATCAATAACTCTGTTAGTAACAACATAAATACATTTGCTACTCTGTCTGTTGTGCTAAATAAAGGATAGCTTTATATTCACTGCCAGTAACACATTCCGCTTACTCTTCTCAAAGTAAGACTTTCCGTTTACTCTTCAAACACTACAGGTAAATCCCTTCTGCTTACCTTTCACTCAAGCTCAGAAGAACCTGCTACTCCTTTGGACTTATCCTTCAAGATATATCTTAGGCCAAAGATTCACCAGCGAACCCTTTTGCTGTCAATCAAGCTCAGAAGAACCTGCTACTCCTTCGGTGTGACCCTTTCTAGGTGATATCAGACCAAAGTTTCACCAGCAAACTCTTTGCTGTCACTCAAGCTCAGAAGAACCTGCTACTCCTTCAGTGCGACCCTTTCTAGGTGATATCACACCAAATTCTAGCAGCGAACTCTTTGCTATCAATCACTCACACAGAAATAGTCCCTAATTTAACACTGCCAGCCCTACCTAGCTTCTCAGTGCTATTCCAACAGACGAGTAACCTCAGTGCAGTGTGGCTTCCATTTACCACCCGCTATTCCTTCCCGGGATTCTCCCACAGGTGTGCATACCTGTGTTTCAAGACAACATAGAACAAGACACTAACTTAACATGAAGAGTTAAAACATGTAATCAGTAACCAAAAAAATGATGTCCTATGAAATTACCAATAAAATCAATAACACCATCAATTCAAAAAGAGCAAAATTTCACCATCAATGCAAAAAACCTTAATATTTTCATCACTTCAAAAAATACATCCTAACACATTAACAATATTTCACATCCCTATTGATACTCACACCACTTCTTGCATCACCTTCCAGTACTGCTTTGCCAGTCTTCAGGTTCTGAGCATTGGAGTCAGGAATCAGGACTTGGACATTTATCTAACATGGGCAATTATTTTACTTCCCTCTAAAGGTCAATGATCCATTAGTTGAATAGTTGATGGTGAAAGCAATAATCCCTAATCACCAAACTAATCAATAATAACCATCCTCTGATTACCAAAAACTGATGGAGCGGTAATTTCTTCTGATAATTTCTCAATGCAAAACCCTCATGCGACCTCTAATTTACCGCTGAAAAGGTGTTGGGCCCTTCACACCATGTATTACCTTCAGGAGATTTAAATAAACCTGAACAGTCAAAAATGCAATTATTATTTCAAGCCAATAAAGAGAGTTGTTGAGTATTTTAAAGGGTTTTATTTTCTAGTCAAAAGTAAATTTTTCTCTGACCCTTTATTCATTAGTAAAATATCAATCAGGTTACATAATTTGGAAAACAGGAACAATAGCATTAATAAAGAATATTTCCAGTCTGCATATAAGCATCACATGTAAAAAAGAAAATGTGGCGCAAAATTCTTAAAGAGTTTCTAAGGAAAATAGTCTTGCAAGTCTAATCAATAATTAAATAGTTTGCAAAAATCTCCCATTAAGAGAAATAAATGCATAAATCAAAAAAATCTTTTTAGACCTAATTAATTAGTCAAAGCATAAACTTAAAGTTTAGCATCTAATTCTATCCTGATCCACTGCATTCTCTGCTCCTGTCTGTGTCTAAAGAGCAAGCAAGGAGTGAGACAGCCCGCCCTTCACCAGACCTCAAAGGAATGTGGCCTGCAGTGCCAAAATATGACATGGAGTCAAGCAAGCCCGGCTGAAGACGGCTGTAATGCCAGAAAACGGTCCTGGGAAGCTTGATTCCGGTCCAGGGAAGACATGGCTTGGCAGTTCGGGCTGGACTGTTCCCATGAGGCACAGGGTCAGACTGATTTGCATATGGCCATGTCTGAACTGGGGTGGCGGAGTGAGCTAAAAAACGATGATGGATTAAACCCAGGTCAGTTGACTGGGGGTGAGTGTTTGTATTGTCAACGCTCCGTCCATCATCACCTTTTGTTTTTTTTAAATTTTTTTTTTTAAATATGATGTGGAAGCAAGAACCCTCCCCCTGACTCTCCTCGGACGCAAACTCCGCCCTTCAGCAATCTCCCGGGACGTTTTTCGCACCTAACCCATAGAATGTCTGGTCTAATCTGTTCCTTCTCTCAAGAGCTCACACACCCCCCTAATGAGCCTAGAAGCCAAACCCGCCTCCAGAGAGGTCATTATTTATACTCCAATTCTTAGCAGACTACACAAAAATGTTGCATCTTCAGGAAAACCCTTACGTGATTGGTCAGCCACAATAGCATGAGGTCTCACTACCCTGACTCTTTCTAAAAACCTGACTATACCAGTTTTAACAAAAGAGCAAATGATTTAATACATTTATAAACGTTTGCAACATTTACTAGGAAAAATGTTTCATTCTAATTCTCTTCCTTTCACAGCACAGGCTAGAAGGATACTTTAGTTAGCTTGTACATTGGCACAATCACAAGAATGTACAGTTCAAAATGTCCTTGACTTCTTCTTGTCATGAGGAGAGCTGGCTCAGTCTGCACATGCACCCTTCTCTTTACAAGTCATAGCCTTGCTGGATTCACAGGCAACCATGTTTTGTGTAGGCCCAAAAATAAAACAGACACAAAGAGAATATTAATTTCATGTAAATCAGCCCATTATGTTTCCCAACTCCATACTAATACCCCTTATAAATGTTTACCTAGCCAAGCTATTAGTTTCAAGCAGCTTTTCTATTATTTATGACAATATGCAAAATAAATGTGCAATGTGAAACATAGCATTTTCATGCTTTAGTGTAAATTTTAAAAGCACACACAGTTAATACAGCGCACATAGCAACATGCTTTAATGTTTTAATGTTTTAGATAGCTTTTCATGCAAAAAAGCATTTAATCCCATGTGTAGTGTTTGGTGCATTATTAATTCACACACATTATAAAAAGAGGTGTTTTTAACTGAAAATGTTTATCAAACTATGCAACAAGTCAAAGTCTTTTAAGACATAAATAGTGAATTTAGAATGCAAGGAATGAGCTGGGAAAAGAGAAACACATTCTATTAATCTTCAAAGCTAAAAAGGCCACTTATCACATGTTTTTCTCCACGCTGCATAAACACATGTTAATTCAGCAAAAGCATTTCAGACTGAATAGACCTCACTTTCATGTTTTTCATGTGTCATGTTTTTAACTTGCACCAAAATGTGCGTGGCAATTTAAATGCAGTCTGAAGCACAAAAAATAAAACAATGCCTGCCTGCAGATGAAATCTGCTCCATCGACATTTATTAAAAAAGAGAGATTTGGTCACATATTTATAAAATTTTCAGATCTGCTAGTATTACTAAATCCTTGTTTCTCCAGTATTAGGGGTGTCTTTCATAGATTCACATGCTTGAATATCCCCCGTCGTCGAAGTGGGAGTCCCACGGTACATAAAATAGCAGTATATATGCATGTATACATGAAAAATATAACTAATAAAAATATACATACATATAGTGCAGTAAATTGTAAATTCCAAAAGTACCATAGAACACAATAGGCCCATTGAAAAGCCTAAGGGAGAACTCACTTTAGTAGCATATCAGAGTCATTATGTGTTGGATCACATTCCAGCCAATCAGGCTGTAGCCTCCTCTAGAACCTTCTCCTCAGAAGCCCAAGTCCTCAGATTTTCTACCGCACGTCGTGTGAAGGGAGTCTCCCTGAGCTCTGCTCAGTTTTCTTCAACTTTACCTGTTTTTTCTTCAAGAAAATGTCTTCAAACAAGAAATCTCTGTTTAAAGCCTGCCCTTCATGTGGTAAACTGCGCCTTTTCCACGAGGATCCACACAGTAAATGCATTTACTGTCTCTACCCAGACCATGAGGTGAAAAACTGTAAGTACTGTCGTACTTTCCCTCCTAAGACTCTGAGAGATAGAGAGGCCCGTCTCCTTCTGTGGCTACAGAAGTTGAGAACTTCGGAGTCTGTGGTTTCTGATGTGGAGAGCCTGTCATCTTTTGCTTCAAAGTCCTCTCAGAAGCGTGGGTCTGAGACCGAGGCTCCTTCTCCTTTTCTCAAGAAGAGTAGACTGTTGGAGTCCTCTAGGATTGTCTCCCCACAGGATTCGCTTCAGGGCACGTCTACGGGACCTGGTTCTCTGACGTCTGCGCCCAAAGCCTTACCTACCAGTAAGAAATCTGGTTTTGGCTCGTCGACGGGCTCGTCGTCGCGCCCGTCGACGTCTTCAGCGTCGACGAAATCCATTTCTACCACCTCCACGTCGACGACGACATGTTCCATGTCCACCGGCGCTACGTCGACGACGACCACCTCGTCGACGGCGACCTCGAAGGTGAGACCCATCTCTTCAGTGGTGAAGATCTCGTCGACGACCGGCAAGGATAGACCGTCGACGACGAAGCCGTCGACGCATACACCGTCGACGAAAACCAAGCCTCCACTCAGCGCCCCGTCGACGACGAAGCCGTCGACGCATCCTTCGTCGGCGCATCCATCGTCGACGAAGACCAAGCCTCCACCCAGCACCCCGTCGACGGGCCCGTCGACGGTGCCCCCGTCGACGACGTCTCTGTCGGCCAGCATTACTTCGTCGACGGCCTCGTCGACGACTCTCATACCGTCGACGCCTTCGTCGTCGACGGCCAAAGCTCCACTCTCGTCGACGAACAAAGCCCCGCTCCCGTCGACGGGCTCGTCGACGGGCAAGGAATCCTCGTCGACGAAGAAAATCCCGTCCAAGTCGCCTCAGGGCGTTGCTGACGGTGCCGCATTTACGCCAACGGGCTCGTTGGCGTCGCACCAACCTCTACCGAAGACGGCTTCCATCTACACAGTGGTTACTGCTTCTTCTTTGCGGACCATACCACTCATCCAACTGAGTCCTGTGAGGAGTGGTGCTCGTCTTCCAGACAAATTATTCCAGTCTGGTGAGGAAGAATCCGGAAACGATTCGGAAGTGGAAGGATTATTTAAACAGGCAACAAGTCCTTCGGATTTGAACATTAAGTGCCAGGAATATAGTGACGAGGGTGAGGTGGTGGACAATGTCGAAGATGGGACTGACTTGTTTCCTGTTGATACGTCCGAACCGGTGCCTTCAGAGCCTGTTACCCAGATACCTCTGTCCTTGGTGATGAACCTTCAGCACATGCTGGATGATTATAACCGCAGGTTTCCTTCTTCTACTCCTGCTTCTCCAGCACCACTGCCTCCTCCGCAGCCTCAACCGCAACTTCCTCAGGCACCTACACCAGTTTCACCGGCTTCACCGGATGGTACTCGCCCTGACACTGGAGATGAGGATCCGGATCCTCACAACACAGATGACGACGACAATGACGCCGACATGGCTGAGTGGGACGATTATAGGGCTCAAACACCTTCCACTCCGCCCACCTCGCCTCTACATTCGCCCCCAGTGGACATGGCACATTTCCACAATTTGATGATCCGGGCTACAAAACGGTTTCATCTCAAAGTCGAACAACAACAGCATGAAAGTGATTGCTTTCTATATGACTTTAAAGACATCTCACAGAGGCAATCCCACACTATACCAATCGTGGAATATATTTGGAAGGAAGGCCTTAAATTGATGGAACGTCCCAATTCTGTTCCTGCGGTCTTACCCAGATTGGACAGGAAATACAAAGCACCGGCGTCTTCTCCGGCCTGCTTAGTGTCTCAACCGAAGGCAGATTCGGTAATTACTCAGGCTGCGCAAAAAAGATCGCGCAATCCTGCTACGCCACTCACGTCTCCTCCTGATCAGGAAGGCCGCAAATTGGATTCCATAGGAAAGAAATTCACGACCATGGCGGCTACTACAGTGAGGGCGGCAAACACTCTGGCTATACTGGGCCGTTATGACCGCCAGATGTGGTCCGAGATTGCTGCATTGATTCCTCAGCTGCCTGAGGCAATCCGGACAGAAGCACAGGCGATTATTCACGAGGGAGAGTTGATTTCTTCCGAAATCATTGAGTGTGCACTCGATATTTCCTCCACGGGATTTCGACAATTGGCGGGGGCTGCAGTCTTGAGGCGTCAAGGCTGGCTGCGCTCTACCACTTTCCGTCCTGAAGTACAGGCAAGAGTCCTAGATTTACCTTATAACGGAGAATTATTGTTTGGCAAACATGTGGATGATGCCCTTGAGGCAATAAAAAAGGACACTGACACTGCGAAATCCCTGGCGAGCCTACAATACAAGAAACGGCCTTTTCGGGGTGCACGGGGTAGAGGCGGAGGCTCCTCTACTTTTCGTGGCTCAAGTCAATATCGTTCATTCAACACCTACAACGATAACAGACAGCGGGGTGCCTATCAATCTCAAACTCGACAATCCACCTCCAGGCCTTACCAAAGGAAATCCACTTATAGAGGTGGATCAAACACCAAAAAGCAGTGACTGCCTCAGACCCTTCCTTTTGCCGACCGTACATCTTGGAGGTCGCATCTCGAAATACTTTTACAAATGGTCTACAATCACCTCCGACCAATGGGTCCTGGACGTTATATCCAAAGGACATACCCTGGAATTCACAAAATTTCCACCCAATCATCCACCTTCGGGGCCACCACCCCCTCATTTCAAGGACCTTCTGGCCCAGGTGAATTTGATGATCAAAAAAGGAGCCATCGAACTAGTGCCGCAAGGTCAACGCGGCAAGGGGTTCTATTCCCGCTTTTTCTTGGTCAAGAAGAAGTCGGGGGAATGGCGTCCAATATTGGATCTACGAGCTCTAAACAAATTTCTAATTTCAAAAACTTTTCAGATGTTAACCCTGATCCAAATTCTGAATTTTCTCAATCCAAGCGAGTTCTATTCCACAATCGACCTTCAGGACGCTTACTTCCATGTGCCAATCCACCCCAGACACAGGAAGTATCTCCGCTTCACGGTCGGACAGCTACACTTCCAATTCAAAGTCCTGCCATTCGGCCTCCGCTCGGCACCAAGGGTTTTTACCAAGATCTTGGCCCCCGTAGCTGCCTTCCTACGTCTCCAAGGTATCCAATTTTACCCATACCTGGACGACTGCCTCATCAAGGCAAGCACTTTTCACCAGACGGAGCAGCACACTCAAGTTTGCGTCTCCCTTTTCCACGCCTTGGGGCTTTCAATCAATTGCCAGAAGTCACACTTTCAACCTTCGCAACGGAGAAATTTTCTCGGAGCCTTGCTAGATTCTCGGCAGGGAAAAGTGTACGTTTCCCAGGAAAGACAGGACCGCATGTTAATGATGGTGCGCTCCCTCCAATCAAAACTGTCCGTTTCTGTCCGAATGTTCAAATCATTCCTTGGCATGGCATCCTCGTGCATCCACCTCATTCCAAATTGCAGATTGCACATGAGGACTCTCCAGGAGGAACTGGACAGGCAGTGGAAACAGGTGTCGGGGTCCTTCGAGGACAAGGTCCTTTTAACACCTCGCATACAGAAAGCGCTGGAGTGGTGGGCTCACCCTCCACACATATCTGCAGGCCGTTCATTCCAGGACGAACCCCCAACTCTGACGCTTACAACAGACGCGTCTCTCGAAGGCTGGGGAGCGCATCTCGACGGCATGTCTGTGAAAGGGAAGTGGACAGCAATACAACGAACTTGGCACATCAATCGTCTGGAACTCTTGGCGATTTTCTTAGCCCTCAAATCTTTCCAGAGGTTAGTGCGGGGACACACTTTGCTGGTGAGAACGGACAACACCACCAGCATGCACTACCTCAACAAGCAGGGCGGCACGAGGTCTCTTCCACTTTCTCAACTAGCACAAGAAATATGGGATTGGGCGATCCAACGTCAAATTCATCTCACAGCCATTCACGTGCCAGGCGTGGCCAATGTTCTGGCGGATTCACTCAGCCGAGCGTCATCAGACAATCACGAGTGGGAACTCAATCAGCCCACGGTCGAGTACATCTTCCGGCGGTGGGGCCAGCCACGGATGGATCTTTTCGCGACTGCTGTCAACAAGAAATGCCCACGCTTTGCAAGTCGGCATCCCCACAGAGAGTCGAGCGGGAATGCATTTTCGATCGATTGGTCGAACGATTTCATCTATGCTTTCCCTCCACTTCCTCTGATCCCTCGTTTGTTACACAGGATGAGGTTCCAACCTTGTCGCATCATCCTGATCGCACCCAAGTGGCCGAGACGTCCATGGTTCACGGACCTGCTCCTCTTCTCGCAGTCCGATCCGTTGCCACTCCATCCTCTGCCGCACCTCCTCACGATGCAGCAGGGACAAATTTGTCATCCGGATCCAGCATACCTTCAACTCCATGCCTGGAACCTGAGTACAATGAATTTGCACGTTTAACTATTGACAAGGACTGCAGGGAGGTGTTAGCGCGGGCTCGCGCTCCCTCCACCATAAAAACGTACCAACTCAAGTGGAAACGTTTCTGTGTCTGGTGCCGCACCAAGGATTTGGACCCAATGACTGCAAAACCTGAACAAATTTTACCTTTCTTTTTATCCCTGGCAAAATCAGGTCTGTCCCACTCAACTCTTAAAGTGTTTCTGGCGGCGATTTCCCGTTTCCGCCATGATGGTTCCACATCTTTATGTTCTTCAAGGATCATTAAACAATTTTACAAGGGCCTTTTTAGGATGTTTCCACCTATCCGTCGCCCTCCGCCTGCCTGGCGTTTGAATTTGGTGTTGTCTCAACTACTTCTACCACCATTTGAACCTATTCACTCGGCAACTCTTAAATTTCTCACGTGGAAAGTTGCTCTTTTACTCGCCTTAACGTCCTCAAGACGTGTCAGTGACATCCAGGCGTTTACCATACAGCCTCCTTTCCTTAAATTCTCCAAAGAGGCTGTGACATTACGAACTAATCCTAAGTTCATCCCGAAGGTTCCCAGTGACTTTCATCTCAACGAACCTGTAATTCTGAAAACTTTCTTTCCTGCTCCGCAAACTCCAGCTGAGCGGTCATTGCATTCATTAGATTTGAAACGTTGTCTCAAATTCTACATTCAACGAACTGCACCTATCAGAAAATCTGATCAATTGTTTGTGGCATATGGTCCAACTTGCAAAGGACAACCTGTTACCAAGCAGACTATAACCAGGTGGATCTCCTCTACCATATCCTTCTGCCACCAACGGGCTGGAAAGCCCCTTCCTGCTCCTGTTCGAGCTCATTCAACTAGAGCAGTGTCTACTTCGGCTGCCCTTTTTGCGGGGGTACCCTTACGCCAGATCTGCAGAGCTGCTACTTGGTCGAGCAGCCATACTTTTACTAAGCACTACTGCCTGCAATCAACAGACGCCGCGGATGCGGCAGTGGGTCAAGCGGTGCTGCGGAATCTTTTCCAGTAAAGGTGAGCCTCTGTTGCTACCCACCTCCAGTCATAAAGGTTTTGTTTTCTAGTAATAATGTTTTGGTATTTATTGCTTATTACCATATATATTTACCTTCTTTGCTTGATGTATTACCTTTATGACTTATGTGATCATTTACTGCTTTCTACTCTATTCAAGCATGTGAATCTATGAAAGACACCCCTAATACTGGAGAAGAACTATAGTTACTTACCTGTAAACTGTGGTTCTCCAGTATTGGTGTCTTTCATAGATTCACATGCGACCCTCCCATCCTCCCCTCAGAGGCTCTCTTCTCCTCAGGCACTTTTACTTACTCTGTGCTACGAAAATCTGAGGACTTGGGCTTCTGAGGAGAAGGTTCTAGAGGAGGCTACAGCCTGATTGGCTGGAATGTGATCCAACACATAATGACTCTGATATGCTACTAAAGTGAGTTCTCCCTTAGGCTTTTCAATGGGCCTATTGTGTTCTATGGTACTTTTGGAATTTACAATTTACTGCACTATATGTATGTATATTTTTATTAGTTATATTTTTCATGTATACATGCATATATACTGCTATTTTATGTACCGTGGGACTCCCACTTCGACGACGGGGGATATTCAAGCATGTGAATCTATGAAAGACACCAATACTGGAGAACCACAGTTTACAGGTAAGTAACTATAGTTCTTTTCCTTTATCATAGATTATATTTTAGTCCTGCACAATGCTCAAAGTTTTCACCAGACATCTCATCAAAATAATGGTCTTGTGACTACCCTTAAGGGAATCTTATGCATATGCTGTTTAGTTGTTTTAAGATGATTTCTTTTTGACACAGGGTTTGGGCCCAAATACAAATGATTTTTAATTTACAACATTCATTCAATATACACCATCTCTTTTTAGACACCTTGACTCACTATATTATTCCGTCTTTTCCTAAGAGTAAATTACTAAATATTTTATTAGTGATAGCCTTTCAGCAAATTACCTTTAATTGGACATCCTCATCTAAATTATCATTTAATACTTGGTGGGATTACATTTGTTCTCATCATAAGTTAGACACTATGGAGCTTATTTGCAAGCCCCTTGCACCGCTGGTGCGTCACTTTTAACATGGGAAAAAGTGATGTATGGACGGCTGAAGGGGCTTGTAAATACGCCCCTATAAATACTTCTCAGTGCTTGACTTCCCATAATGGTCAATTGTTATGGTTACCATTGACTACATTTCTTCATCAAGTTGGTAATTGTGTTTTAGCTACTAATTCTGCAGTGTCTGAAAATCTTCAACCATCATGAATGCATTTACTCTGTTACCTTGTAATGTATCACATTTTATATTAACTCTAAGGCTCTATTGTTAACCTTTTATTTCTTAACATTGTTAGTGAGGATGTTGTTTCTTGTTATATAAGTGATGTTTCCTCTTTTTCTATGATTTTGTGCTTTCCTTCCCCTTATTCCCCCCTTAAAATTGTAAATACGTTACTGGAAGTTTAATACAGTACTTGTATATATTTTTTTTAGTATGGTAGTATTGTTTAATTATTTTACTGTACATTGGGGTTATAAATGAAGTCTTTCCAAAACCAAAAATCAGTGGATCTCTGTGTACCAGTCATCCCTAGTTGCCATGACATTAGTGCACACACACTGCTAGCTTGAATCGTGAAAGACTTTTGGTGATGTCCCAATGTGAATGATGCGTTTCTCACTGTGACGTTACCAGTCCTCCCTCATTGCCATGACTTTAGGGAATACACACTGCTAGCCTAAAGTTTAATAGACTTTTGGTGATGTCATAATGTGACTGATGCATTTCTCACTGTGACGTTACGAGTCCTCCCTCATTGCCATGACATTAGCGCACGCGCACTGCTGGCCTGAAGCTCTAGAGACTTTTGGTGATGTCATAATGTGAGTGATGCATTTCTCACTGTGACGTAATCAGCATGAACAGTAACAGCATGTGTTTATGGGATTCCAGTTACCAGTATCTTGCTGCTTTTCATAGTGATTCAGGTTACTGATTTGATGGGTAGGTTTTTCATTGCTTTTATTAATCAGCATTTTGTACCAGCATAAGCTTAAGATAGAAGTTAAGTGGGCTGTTGTGTTCACCTAAGTGAAGATGTGGTGTTTCAGGAGATTTTAATCAGGCCTGCTATAAAATCACTTGCTGATGTTACAGTATTGGCTAGAACCTTATCAAATAGTTACAAAGTTTACTTTTCTGAGATAGTGCAGTGAGTTGTACTGCTATCCAATTGTGGAAAGACTCCACTGTATTTGTTGTGATTTTAGCAAGGTTATAAGATGTCTCGAAGGTTTCTATGTTGGCAGATCCAATGTATGTGGGAGGTGATTTTAGTAAGATTGGGAACTTTTTATGTGGTTGCTGCAGTTCTGTGTGTTCATTGAATGTGTGGAGTGCAGTTCTGTGTGTTCATTGAATGTGTAGTGTGCAGTTCCATGTGTTCCTTGAATGTGGGGAGTGAAGTTCCCACTGTTCAGTGCAGTTATCAGTGTTCATTGCATGTGTGATGTGCAGTGCCATGTGTTCATTGCATGTGTGGAGGCAGTACTTTAGGTTCATTGCATGTGTTGAGTACATTTCATGTGTTCATCGCGTGTGTGGAATGCAGTTTTTTGGGTTCATTGCATGTGTGTAGTGCAGTTCCATGTTTTCCTTGAATGTGGGGAGTGAAGTTCCCAGTGTTCATTGCATGTGTGGTGTGCAGTTCCCCGTGTCCAATGCATGTCTGATGTGCAGTTCCCAGTGTTCATTGCATGTGTGGTGTGCAGTTTCCAGTGTTCATTGCATGTGTGGTGTGCAGTTCCCAGTGTTCATTGAATGTGTAGTGTGCAGTTCCCAGTGTTCATTGCATGCGTGGAGGCAGTTCCCAGTATTCATTGCATGTGTGGCATGCAGTTCCCAGTTTTCATTGAATGTGTAGTGTGCAGTTCCCAGTGTTCATTGCATGTGTGGTATGCAGTTCCCAGTGTTCATTGCACGTGTGGTGTGCAGTTCCCAGTGTTCATTGAATGTGTAGTGTGCAGTTTCCAGTGTTCATTGCATGTGTGGAGTGCTGTCTCACATGTGTGTGTTTCCCTTTGTTGATTGATATTGGTTGCATAAACTAGAGTCCACTGCAGGGTTTAGGTTTATTGGAAATGCTTATTGCTGCTGGAGCGCGATCAGGTACGGAAAACCTACCAAGATATAAACCCTGTATATTTAAAGGTGGATTTCTGCTGTGCCCCTCCAAAACCAAATCTTTAAATAATGAAGAGAAGAGAATATGGTGAGTTTTAAAAAAACGGAACCACTTTTTTCATTGACTTATTCGCTGCCCGATATATATGATTTATTAGGGGTCATTCGCTTTATCCACCCTCCACATTTACCAGACACTGTGGTAGGCTTTTGTGTCTGACTTATTATTACAACCAAACTTTGCAGGTCCTAGATGGGCACTGCCAGGGTTTACAGTGTGCATACGACAATGTGTTTGCCAAAGCACCATGCTCAGTGGAGGTTGCTCTCTGCTCAAAATGGCGGGATCTTTGTTTGGGCTAATTCTCTCTCGATTGTTTATTGTAAGTTTTAATAAGGAAAAACAACAATCTAAATACATCCCAAGTAATTTGTCTGGCTTTCCAGTGCACATTTACACCTGTACTTTGCTGTGCTGACAAACTTGCAACTCTGAGGTTTGTGAGGTCATCACCCTGGCAAAAAACCATAGCATGCAGGGCATAGCTTTTGCCCCTGATGACTTGGGTTCAGAGTTAGCTCCAGGCCAACAGGCTTAAGCCCTATAGCACAAGGGACTTCACATCAGTCACAGTCTGGAGAAGCCTGTCATCGCATGCTTTCACCACTCCTCACAAGGTGGGGTGGGGTCAGTGATGCTGTGAGAAGTGGTGAAAGGGTGGGTTTGGAATCTGCAGGCAGAAGCCCTTACTTGAGCCTGTGCACTATATTTGTGACAGTTCCGATAACTGTGCAAACTCAAATTCAACTTCTAACCTTCTCACATGCACTTCAGAGAGGAATGCTCTCTGTTCATTGCATTACAACAACGCATGCTCAGAGAGCAAAACGGGGCACAAGAGAGCAGCCTGCTGTACGAAAAAAGAAGTGAAGGTGTCTGGAGCGTGCAAATCTCTCTTTGCATTGTCAGTCCTCACCTGATAAAGTTAAATGGCGAGAAGACCGAGGTTCTTATATTCGGGAACAAGTTGGACATTTGGTCCAGGGATTGGTGGACTGACTCTCTGGGCACTTGCCCAAGTCCTGTCTCCCATGGAAAAAACTTGGGAGTTTTTGTGGACAATCCCCTTTCTTTGAGTCTGCAGATTAGCAGGACGTTGGCAATCTATTTTGGGCTAATCAGGATTATAAAGAAGATTTTTCATTTCTCTTGCAAACAAGTTGTCATCGCGTTAGTATTGTCCAGATTGGACCATTGTAATGCCCTTTATTTGGGCATTAACAAGGGACTGGTGACGCACCAGCAGCTGGTGCAGAACGCCGCTGCCAGGCTGGTGATGGACCTGCCTAAATACCACTCAGTCTCGTCCTCTCTTCTTTCATTGCATTGGCTCCCTCTGGACTGCAGAATTATGTTCAAAACCCTCTGTCTCACTCACAATGCTTGCTATGGCCTGGGTCCTGATTGCATCTAATCTTTATTTCAGCACTAATGCTCCGATTAGGAAGCTCAGGTCAGCAAGTAAACACCTCCTCATTGTCCCTAGGTTTAAAAAGGTGAGATGGGGTGGTAGAGCCTTTTCAACTACCGCGGCCAAATTGTGAAATTCCCTCCCAGAGGAAATTTCGGGGCAACTATCACACACACTTTTTCGAAAGGCGTTAAAGACCTGGCTGTTTCCTACGATGTCTGTTTTAGTGTGTCCTCTCCTGCTTGCATATTGTTCTGCTGATAGCGCCTTGACGCCCTTGCGCTAAGTTAGCGCTTTATACATTTTATATTATAGAGAACAGTGGTCCCTATTCTAAAAGAATAAACAAGGGGAGATAATCATACATTATATAGAAAGTATGTCCTTTGTCCAGCCGGACAAGAATTTATTTTCATAATAGTTTTCAATTAGTAGCGTTTAAGAAACAGTCAATAACAAGTGGGCACAGCCGTGACCCACAAAACACAAGACAAAACAACTAAAAGGATTGGCCAAAAGGCAAGCCAAAATGGGTCTGTATACTTATACTCAGTTTACACAGACATAGATTAACTTATAAACACCATTGCACACTCTAATACAGCTCAATCTTAGTGCATAAGGTGTATTGGTGTCGACGACATTTCGATGCCACTATTAAATACAAGGCATCATCTTCAGGACAATAGAATTATACATTGTAGTCTTGACAGTAATATGCTGCGCCTTTTTACATTTACTTTACATTTAAAATGACCAGGGACAAGGTAAGATACACACAGGAAAAAAAGGGGGAGAAAAAGGTGTAAATCATATTTAGAAAAATAAGCTAGGCATGTTTTCAGCATAGAATCAGTGACATTTGTGATTAAAACAGCGATTTGTATGATTATTGCTGTGCGAATTTCATGCTCGGGTGATATAGATATGAGAATCATGTCAGAACCACGTTAGGACTATATAGGTGGTTGTTCATAGTTTTCTCAAGCATAGCGCGCGTGACCCAGTCCTGTAGGTTACAATTAGCGTGTTTAGCGGGTTGGTCCGGACTTAGCTCGTGAGAACGGGTTCCATCATGGGTACATGCTGATAACAAAAATTTTAAAAACGGCGCAGTACATAGTGGTTAAGGGTGATTGGAAAACGGGTAGTCATTTATGCCGCGTGTGGTTTAAAATCGGCGCAGTGCGTACTATTAAACAAAAGTGCATAGTGAACGGGGATTTACCTATGGCAGGAGTTATAATTGAGTCTCACGTAATTCTGTGAGGCGCGGGGCCTTCACAATTTAATTATTAAAGGTTGCTCGGCCAGGGTACCTGTGTGGGCGAAATTCCAAGATTACAAGGAGTCTATGTGGTAATACAATGGTGGGTGGAATAAAACCAAAACACATATTTACCAGTTCCACTTAATAAGTCTCAGAGCGTCCCTGCGCAATAGCGTGTGTTTGGACATCAGCCGGTGGAAAATGCACAATCGCATTTATCTGAGAACAGAATTGTAAGCAGGTATTAGGCGGGAACGCCAGGCTGTGACAGCGGGTGGCAGGGGAGGGCAGAGTTTGGGCGTGAGCACTTACTGTGGTAGTGGTGAGCCCGATTGCTTCATCTACTTCCGTGTTTCCTGAGAGACTTGTGATTGCCGGTTAAGGGCCCGGTATACAGATCAAAGCAGCACTATCACCAGAAAGCGATGAAGGACAAAGCAGCACTATCACCAGAAAGCGATGAAGGACTAAGGAATCTCAGGTGAAGGGATTAAGATGGAAAGGCGGCAGCCATTTTAAGGTGGTGTGGGATTGGTAGTGTCGGTGCAGATGGGGTGAGATAAAATTACAGGGGTGAAAGCATGCAAGGTGACACAGCATGTGACTTAAATATATGTTATAGTACAAAGTACAGGAGGCATTTTATAATAGGGAGGTCCAGTCCTCAAGGCGGTTGAGGCCACTGTGAATGCTGTTGGTCCTTAAAATCCAGTGTAGTTCCTCTTTGTTGAGTAATTGCGATATGTCAGCCCCTCGTGGAGGCGGTTTGATCAATGTTATTATTGTCCAATTGAGGTCATTCTCAGTATGTCCTTTGTCTGTAAAGTGATCCACAAGGGGGGCATTAGCAGTTTTGCAGCAAATCCTGCTGCGATGCTGTCCGATCCTGAGTTTGATTTTCTGGCTTGTTTGACCTACGTAGATCATCATGCATGGGCACAAAATAGCGTACACTACATTTGCTGAGTTACAATTTGAAAAGTACTTTCTCTTAAATTTGATGGTTCCATACGCGAAGGTTTTTCCTTCTACAGTGTAATCGCAACAAACGCAGCTGCCACATTTAGCATGCCCTGTCAAGGTAGGTAGGCCCCATGCATCATTAAGTGTGCTTTTCAAGGTTGATTGAGGGAGAGATGCCCGGACAAGATGATCTTTTATGTTTTTGGCCCGTTTAAAGGCAAACAACGGACGTTCAAGGTTCAATTGTCCTGCATTCAGCACAGGCCAATGCTTTACTACACTCTTTCTTATTGCATTGGATGCTGGAGAGAATGTAGTGACACAAATGAGGCGCTCCTGCATTTTTTTGGGCTTGGGTTCTAGAAGAGCTTCCCTTGGGCAGTACCATGCGCGTTTGAGTGAGCGTCGCACGAGTTTACGGGGATAGCCTCTTGCTCTGAGCTTATTGCTTAGCGTCTTGGACTCGCTGAAGTAGTCCTCTTTAAAGTAACAATTCCTCCTTATGCGAAGGAACTGGGAAAAAGGGAGGGAATCTCTCAGTGCGCGTGGGTGGTGACTGCTATAGTTAAGTAGAGAGTTCCGCTTAGTCGGTTTGCGATGTAGACTGGTGGTGAGACGGCCCTCCGTGTGTTTTATCACTAGATCCAAGAAGGGAAATGATTCTTTGCTGGTGGAGAGTGTGTAGTTTAGGCCTCCACTGTTATTGTTGAGCCAGTGATGGAATTGTGTGAAGCCATCAGAGGAATCAGTCTACAGTAGGAAAATATCATCTATGTACCGTTTCCACAAGGCAATGCCATTGTGGAAAGGGTTAGATGTGTCAAGGATACAAGATGTCTCAAGGTGGTCCATATAGAGAATGGCCAGATTGGGAGCAAAAACTCGCTCCCATTGATGTGCCGCACACTTGACCATAGAACAGCCCTTCAAAAAGGAAAAAATTCTTTGTCAGACATATCTCCAATAGTTGGAGAATAAAAACAGAGGGAACATTATGTGGGTTTGGACGGGTTTCCAACACTTTCTCAATGACACGGAGGGATTCATATTGAGGAATGTTAGTATATAATGATTCCACATGCAGCGTGCACATGGTGCTGGATGTGGGATCAAATGGTAGGTCTTCAATAAGATTAATCATGTCCATACTGTCTTTTATGTAACAGATGGTGCCAGGGACAAATTGTTTGATGAAGTAGTCTATGTAGTGTCCAAGGGTTTCCAGGACGGAACCACGCCCCGAGACGATGGGCCTGCCGGGTGGGGATTCTGAGTTCTTATGAATCTTGGGGAGACAGTAGATTACTGGAATGCATGGGGCCTTGGTGTTCAGAAATTCGTATTTTTTTTACAGGAAACCTGATTCTAGGGCTTCCGTGGTGACTTGAGAAATACGTTTCTGAATCTCACTGGTCGGGTTGCGGGGTAATTTGCAATAATGCTCAGTATGACTGAGTTGTCGTAGGATTTCTTTTTTGTATAGGTCAAGATCTTGAATGACGATCCCCCCTCCCTTATCCGCCGGTTTTATGACGAGGGAATGGTTGTTTTTTAGGGTGGACAAGGAATTTTTCTCATCGATGGTAATGTTATAAGGCACAAATGATCTCTTATTTTCAAGGTCTGCAAGATCTTTTAAGACTAATTTTTCAAAAGTGGGGATTTCGGAAGGTATCATACCTGCAGTGGGGGAGAATTTGAACGGTGGTTTAAACGGGGTGTTGTAGTGTTTAGTTGGAGAGGGATTTAGAATGAAAAACTATGTAGACGTACCTTTCTAAAAAATCTTAGCAGTTCGGTCTGCGCATCCAAAAAATGTGGGCGTATTGTAGGCACAAATTATAGGCCTTTATTGAGCAGTGAGACTTCATCAGCTGATAAAGAATGTTGAGTGAGATTAAAAATTGGTAGAAGACCTTCTTCTACGTCCGGTGTCTTATAGTTTTCTGTTGGATCAGAAGCTACTACCAACGGTAGTGCTGGCAGCGGGTGAACCATTTGCCTGGGGGGTTGGGCCATCTCGATGGTTGTTTGCCTCTTGCCGCCCCTGGGGGTTCCGATTGGCCTCGTCCCCTTCCTAAAAAATTCCTGTGTGAGGGACCTGGGCTATCGTGTTGGTCAGAATTATCTGACGAGTCAGCCGAGCTGTCAGTGAACCCCACAAAATTTTGTTTTTTGTTGTACCTGCCCCAAGTCCTCTGGTTTTGTGGCCCACTGTAGGAGCGGTTCGTATAGTAGTCTTTAGCGAGGTACGGGTACGCTCTTTCCTGAGAAAAGCCTTTTATATCTTTTCTAACTTTTGTAGTCTTTTTGTTAAGTTCAATTTTATGAAAATCCTCGACAGTTTTTTGTATTTGTTCCAAAAGTTTTTTGCGTCAGGGGTGGTATTTTTGACTGTGATTTGTTTTTCTAAATCAGAGATCTCGGTGTTTAGTTTTTTCAGTTCTTCCGTTGCAATGTCTATCCCAAGCACCATCCAGTGCCTGGAACATGTGGTGCTGATATAACTAAAGCCGTTCAAATATTTGGGGTTATTGGTAAAGACACCCGGAACGTTGCGGACTTCAAGTCCGACTGGAATTATATTGGCTTTTAAGTAGTCTGTCAATAGTTTGATCATGAGTATCATGCGTACTTCTTTTTTCTTTAATTTTTTCAAGTTATCTCCTAGAGAGGAGCTTGGCTCAGAGGGTGTTTCTGCAGAATCTGATAACAGGGAAGGACCTCCTAAGATTTTATTAATGTATTCAAGGGTGTACAAAGGTGGGTGGTCGGACATGCCTAACAAGGGGAGCGTACCAGGGAGTATTAGTGAGGACAAGGAAGGAGGGGTTACACGGGGTGGACCCACTTGCGAAAAGGGGTAAGGATTTTCCAATCCCTTGCAATCCAGCGATTGCGCTAAGTACTATTATACAAGGACAAGGGAACCCAAAGGTAATTCGGTAGGGCCCTTGGGTAGTATCATATTATAGAGAACAGTGGTCCCTATTCTAAAAGAATAAACAAGGGGAGATAATCATACACTAGATAGACACCATTCAAATAGTAGGTGGAGACTTCAATGACGTAATGGAGGTGGGGTTTCGACCGGTCAGGGACGCCGTCCAGGGGGGGAACCGGACCCCCCTATCCCAGCTGATTGCTAATATAGGACTCACGGAAGTCTGGAGATGGTTTTACCCTGGCCAGACGGTCTATTCATTTTATTCGGCCGCACATAAGGCATTCTCGAGATTAGACTACATATTCATGTCCAGACAATCACTTGACAGTGGAAGCTACTGCGGAATATAAGGCGAGGGGAATCTCCGACCACTCACCACTGCTAGTGAGAATGGGACGGACTTGGGGTAATGTGGGGGCCTCCTGGCGCCTTGCTGCTTGGGATCTTCAAAACGCAAACATACTGAGAGGCTTGAGAGCAGATGTGCAGGTTTATATTGCTGAAAATGAAGGATCAGTTGATTCAGGGGTGACCCTTTGGGAAGCCTTGAAGCCAGTAATGTGGGACAGGATACAGAATAGACTGGGGGAGGAAAGGAGAAAACTCCAATCTGAAGTAGTCAAAGTGGAACGGACTATCCTGGACCTAGAGAGAGAATACCTGAGTTTGAGAAATGTTGGGACTCTTAGGAGACTGGTTGACAATCAAAAACACTATAGAGAATTAGTGACGGATGAGGCTAGGACTCACCCTCCATCGCCTCTATGACGTAGGGGATAAGTCGGGCAAACTACTGGCGTGGCTCAGTAAAAAGGAATGGGCAGCTAGATGGGTGGACCACATTAGAGATGCAGAAGGGATGCTTGTTAGTGCAGACGCACAAATTGCTGAGACATTTGCTACACATTATGAACTCTTTTACACAGCCAGAGTCATGGGGACTTGCGAGGAAGCTCTACAATATATGGAGCAGACTGACCTTCCCTCGTTGGCCTCTGAGGCCCTTACGGCACTAGAGGCTGACATCACAGTGGAAGACATCTCTGTAGCCATTGCTCGCCTGAGACCTGGTAAAACACCGGGACCAAACGGTTTCCCGGCTGAATTTTTCAAGCGTGCGGTGGACCTTCTGGCTTCTCACCTGAAGGGCCTCTTCATGGCGGCCTATCAGGAGGGGAGGCTCCCTCCAGACCTCTCCATGGCGACAATCATTTCAATACACGAAGAGGGCAAACCACGAGAGGACTGTGCGTCCTACTGCCCTATTTCCCTCCTGAACACGGAGGTGAAACTCCTGGCGACTATCTTGGCGCTCCGATTGAGATCGGTGATCCCAGACCTCATACACTTGGACCAGACGTTTTTTTTGCCAGACAGAGCCACCAAACTGAACCTTAGACGTACGCACAATTGGTTGCAGGAAGTGCGGGAAAGTGAGCTACCACACTGGTTTCTCTCCCTTGACGCTGAGAAAGCCTTCGACGCGGTTAACTGGCCGTTTTTGGAGGGTGTCTTACAAAAATTCGGCTTCGGCCCTAAGTTTCAGAAGTGGGTCCGGCTCCTTTACACTACGCCGCGAGCTAGAGTAAGGGTGAATGGGAGTCTGTCACGTGAATTCCAGATCCATAGAGGGATCCACCAAGGATGCCCTCTGTCCCCCCTCCTCTTCACACTTACTATCGAGATATTAGCAGCTAGGATCCGACAAAATGTAGGATTCACTGGTTTTCAAAGAGCCGATACAGACCACACACAAGAGAAAATATCCCTCTACGCGGATGATATACTCTTATATATTACCAACCCGGATACTACTATCCCGGAGTTATTCCGAGAAATGGAGCGCTATGGTAGACACTCCGGATACAAAATAAACTGGCATAAATCGATCCTGTACGACCCTGGGGGCCGAGAACGCTGGGTGACACTGCCAGGGCAACTAATTACAACAACGAAGGGCTTTCAGTATCTCGGTATATACATCACCCTTGATAGGAAACTATCGCTCCAAAAAACTTGGAGAGGATCATACTGAACTCCATTGCAGATATGGAACGCTGGAGACTGCTTCCACTTACACTCTTAGGGCGAGCAGCTATGTACAAGATGATTATTCTCCCCAAATATTTGTACGCCCTACAGAACGAATACTATCCGCTCCCAGCAACGATACTGCCCAGAATCCACTCGGATCTGAGGTCTTTTCTCTGGTTAGGTAAGCAACCTAGAGTAGCATAGACCACTCACCAGAGACACCAATACAGTGGAGGGATCTCGCTTCCTAATTTAGAAGCCTACTACTGGGCGGAACACATGACACCGATTAATGATTGGCTGCATACTCAGGCAGACCATCCCACTTATGCCTTAGAACGACACAAACTGTCCTCACACAATTTACTGTACTATCTGTATGGGGGTCCTGGACGAGAACCACTCCTCCCTGCGACTGTTAATACATTGCTTGCATGGAAAAAGGCTACAAAGCGCACGGGTTGGGAGAAGAAACCCACCCGACAGACACCGCTATGGCACTGTAGGTGGCTGACGGAACTACATAAACTTAAGGGCTTCCAAAGATGGGATGACATTGGTATCTCCAACATAGGGATGTGAGCGCCAAGGGGGAACTGAAATCCTTGCTGGCCCTAAAGTTGGAGTTTGGGCTTCACTACTCACAGCTCTTCAAATACACCCAGCTGCGCCACGCTTGGCGGGCACAAAACATCCAATTAACTGAACTCCCAGAGTATGCACCATTAGAGGGTCGGCTCCTACAGGACCAGATCCATGGGAAGGCAGTCTCACTCACCTACAAAACCTTAACCAACAACATGTTAGGGGACCTGGCGAAACTCAGACAGACATGGATGACTTAGACTGGGACATAGTACTGATGCATCCCCGGGAGGTGGCGATTAAGTCTAGGCTGCGCCTCATCCAATTTAATGTACTCCACAGAACCTATTACGATAGGGTGAGACTCCATAGAATGGGGAAAAGAGATGACACTAAATGCCTCCGATGTCGCCGAGACGACGGAGACTTTTATCACATTATGTGGACATGCGACTTGTTACAAACTTATTGGAACCACATCTTCACAGAACTGAGAGAGGTACTGGGGGTCCCACTCAACCAGGAGCCCAAGCTGGCTCTGTTGGGAATGACTAATGACGTGGACCTACCACGCCCTCTCCTAACCTTCCTGGTACTGGCTCTGGTGGTAGCAAAAAGAGACATAGTGGAGCATTGGGGGTCACCGGCACCGCCGGAATTGGAGGAATGGAGAAGAGGGTTGGATCTTTATATGGCAGCTGAGAGAGTGACTTATAAAGCTAGGGGGTGCCCGAAGAAATTCCGTAGAGTCTGGACCAGGTGGCGCCATTATCATGGTTTGGATGGGGGGCTGTGAGGGACGTGAGTTAAGTATTAGGCTACAAGGCTATGTGAGCACCTCCAGGAAGGCCTTGGGGGGGACACTGAGAGATGACGACACGTCGAACTTATGGACATTGAACAAGTATGATATGAAATGTAACAGCGATGTACGATTGTGGAAGGGTGGGCGCGAGAGTAGGGGGGTGAGTACTGCTACTTACATGACTGTACTGTTGAGTTATGATAAAATGCAAATAAAAAAAATAAAAATCATACACTAGATAGAAAGTATGTCTTTTATCCTGCCGGACAAGAATTAATTTTCATAAAAGTTTTCAATTAGTAGCGTTTAAGAAACAGTCAATAACAAGTGGGCACAGCCGTGAGCCACAAAACACAAGACAAAACAACAAAAAGAATTGGCCAAAAGGCAAGCCAAAATGGGTCTGTATACTTGTACTCAGTTGTACAGTGGGCCACAAAACCAGAGGCCTTGGGGCAGGTACAACAAAAGACAAAATTTTGTGGGGTTCACTGACAGCTCGGCTGACTCGTCAGATAACTTTGACCAACACGATAGCCCAGGTCCCTCACGCAGGAATTTTTTAGGAAGGGGACGAGGCCAATCGGAACCCCCAGGGGCGGCACGAGGCAAACAACCATCGAGATGGCCCAACCCCCCAGGCGAATGGTTCACCCGCCGCCAGCACTACCGTTGGTAGTAGCTTCTGATCCAAAAGAAAACTATAAGACACCGGACATAGAAGAAGGTCTTCTACCAATTTTTTATCTCACTCAACATTCTTTATCGGCTGATGAAGTTTCACTGCTCAATAAAGGCCTATCATTTGTGCCTAAAATACGCCCAAATTTTTTGGACGCTCAGACCGAACTTCTAAGATTTTTAGAAAGGTACATCTACATAGTTTTTTCATTCTAAATCCCTCTCCAACTAAACACTACAACACCCCGTTTAAACCACCGTCTAAATTCTCCCCCACTGCTGGTATAATACCTCCCGAAATCCCCACTTTTGAAAAATTAGTCTTAAAAGATCTTGCAGACCTTGAAAATAAGAGATCATTTGTTTCTTATAACATTACCATGCATGAGAAAAATGCCTTGTCCACCCTAAAAAACAACCATTCCCTCGCCATAAAGCCGGCGGATAAGGGAGGGGGGATCGTCATTCAAGATCTTGACCTATACAAAAAAGAAATCCTACGACATCTCAGTAATACTGAGCATTATTGCAAATTTACCCCGCAACCCGACCAGTGAGATTCAGAAACTTATTTCTCAAGTCACCACGGAAGCCCTAGAATCAGGTTTCCTATCAAAAAAAGAACACGAGTTCCTGAACACCAAGGCCCCACGCATTCCAGTAATCTACTGTCGCCTCAAGATTCATAAGAACTCAGAATCCCCACCCGGCAGGCCCATCGTCTCGGGGTGTGGTTCCGTCCTGGAACTCCTTGGACACTACATAGACTACTTCATCAAACAATTTGTCCCTGGCACCATCTGTTACATAAAAGACAGTATGGACATGATTAATCTTATTGAAGACCTCCCATTTGATCCCACATCCAGCCCCATGTGCACGCTGGATGTGGAATCATTATATACTAACATTCCTCAATATGAATCCCTCCGTGTCATTGAGAAAGTGTTGGAAACACGTCCAAACCCACATAATGTTCCCTCTGTTTTTATTCTCCAACTATACTGACAAAGAATTTTTTCCTTTTTGAAGGGCAGTTCTATGGCCAAGTGCGCGGCACATCAATGGGAGCGATTTTTGCTCCCAATCTGGCCATTCTCTATATGGACCACCTGGAGACATCTTGTATCCTTGACACGTCTAAGCCTTTCCACAATGGCATTGCCTTGTGGAAACGGTACATAGACGATTTTTTCCTACTGTAGACTGATTCCTCTGATGGCCTCACACAATTCCATCACTGGCTCAACAATAACAGTGGAGGCCTAAACTACACACTCTCCACCAGCAAAGAATCACTTCCCTTCTTGGATCTAGTGATAAAACACACGGAGGGCCGTCTCACCACCAGTCTACATCGCAAACAGACTGAGCGGAACACTCTACTTAACTATAGCAGCCACCACCCACACGCACTGAGAGATTCCCTCCCTTTTTCCCAGTTCCTTCGCATAAGGAGGAATTGTTACTTTAAAGAGGACTACTTCAGCGAGGCCAAGACGCTAAGCAATAAGCTCAGAGCAAGAGGCTATCCCCGTAAACTCGTGGGACGCTCACTCAAACACACATGGTACTGCCCACGGGAAACTCTTCTAGAACCCAAGCCCAAAAAAATGCAGGAGCGCCTCATTTGTGTCACTACATTCTCTCCAGCATCCAATGCAATAAGAAAGAGTGTAGTAAAGCATTGGCCTTTGCTGAATGCAGGACAATTGAACCTTGAACGTCCGTTGTTCGCCTTTAAACGGGCCAAAAACAAAAAAGATCATCTTGTCCGGGCATCTCTCCCTCAATCAACTTTGAAAACCACACTTAATGATGCATGGGGCCTACCTACCTTGACAGGCATGCTAAATGTGGCAGCTGCGTTTGTTGTGATTACACTGTTGAAGGAAAAACCTTAGAGTATGGAACCATCAAATTTGAGAGCAAGTACTTTTCAGATTGTAACTCAGCAAATGTAGTGTACGCTATTTTGTGCCCATGCATGATGATCTACGTAGGTCAAACAAGCCAGAAAATCAAACTCAGGATCGGACAGCATCGCAGCAGGATTCGCTGAAAAACTGCTAATGCCCCCTTTGTGGATCACTTTACAGACAAAGGACATACTGAGAATGACCTCAAATGGACAATAATAACAATGATCAAACCGCCTCCACGAGGGGCTGACATATCGCAATTACTCATCAAAGAGGAACTACACTGGATTTTAAGGACCAACAGCATTCACAGTGGCCTCAACCGCCTTGAGGACTGGACCTCCCTATTATAAAATGCCTTCTGTACTTTGTACTATAACATGTATTTTAGTCACATGCTGTGTCACCTTGCATGCTTTCACCCCTGTAATTTTATCTCACCCCATCTGCACCGACACTACCAATCCCACACCACCTTAAGATGACTGCCGCCTTTCCATCTTAATCCCTTCACCTGAGATTCCTTAGTCCTTCATCGCTTTCTGGTGATAGTGCTGCTTTGATCTATGTACTGGGCCCTTAACCGGCAATCACCAGTCTCTCAGGAAACACGGAAGTAGATGAAGCAATCGGGCTCACCACTACCACAGTAAGTGCTCACGCCCAAACTCTGCCCTCCCCTGCGCTCCCCTGCCACCCGCTGTCACCGCCTGGCGTTCCCGCCTAATACCTGCTTACAATTCTGTTCTCAAATAAATGCGATTGTGCATTTTCCACCGGCTGACGTCCAAACACCCGCTATTGCGCAGGGACGCTCTGAGACTTATTAAGTGGAACTGGTAAATATGTGTTTTGGTTTTATTCCACCCACCATTGTATTCCCACATAGACTCCTTGTAATCTTGGAATTTCGCCCACACAGGTACCCTGGCTGTTGGCCGAGCAACCTTTAATAATTAAATTGTGAAGGCCCGCGCGCCTCACAGAATTACGTGAGACTCAATTATAACTCCTGCCATAGGTAAATCCCCGTTCACTATGCACTTTTGTTTAATAGTACGCACTGCGCCGATTATAAACCACACGCGGCATAAATGACTACCCGTTTTCTAATCACCCTTAACCACTATGCCGTTTTTAAAATCTTTGTATCAGCATGTACCCATGATGGACCCCGTCCCCACGAGCCAAGTCCGGACCAACCCGCTAAACACGCTAATTTTAACCTACAGGACTGGGTCACGCGCTTTATGCTTGAGAAAACTATGAACAACCACCTATATAGTCCTAACGTGGTTCTGACATGATTCTCATATCTATATCACCCGAGCATGAAGTTCGCACAGCAATAATCATACAAATCGCTGTTTCATTCACAAATGTCACCGATTCTATTCTGAAAACATGCCTAGCTTATTTTTCTAAATATGATTTACACCTTTTTCTCCCCCCTGTTTTTCCTGTGTGTATCTTACCTTGTCCCTGGCCATTTTAAATGTAAAGTAAATGTAAAAAGGCGCAGCATATTACTGTCAAGACTACAATGTATAATTCTATTGTCCTGAAGATGATGCCTTGTATTTAATAGTGGCATCGAAACGTCGTCGACACCAATACACCTTATGCACTAAGATTGAGCTGTATTAGAGTGTGCAATGGTGTTTATAAGTTAATCTATGTCTGTGTAAACTGAGTACAAGTATACAGACCCATTTTGGCTTGCCTTTTGGCCAATCCTTTTCGTTGTTTTGTCTTGTGTTTTGTGGGTCACGGCTGTGCCCACTTGTTATTGACTGTTTCTTAAACGCTACTAATTGAAAACTATTATGAAAATAAATTCTTGTCCGGCTGGACAAAAGACATACTTTCTATCTAGTGTATGATTATCTCCCCTTGTTTATTCTTTTAGAATAGGGACCACTGTTCTCTATAATCTGATACTATCCAAGGTCCCTACCGTGTTACCTTTGGGTTCCCTTGTCCTTGTATAATTATACATTTTATATTCATTCATTCATAATAACCCAAGCCCAGTCACACGCCATTAAGATAACATGACACATTGATCCCACTGTGCAGCCCTCACTGTAATAATAATTCTAAGACATCTATTATCAAAGCTTTTATAAAGACACCTGGAACAGGCAGGTGAGGATTAAGTTACTCTTTATTACGGCCTCCACTCTGAAACCTCTATCACGTCGAGCGCAGGGCACCACAACCAACAAACAAAGCCAGTCTGGCTGCTCTTGTCAACATTCCAAGGCAGCCACTAGCTTAACGGTAGGAATGTTCTAAGGGATGGAATGAGGGAGGTGGGTAGGAGACAAAGGGGAAACCACGGCAGGGTTCCGAAAAGGTCTTGTTGTAAAACCTGTAAAGCAAGAGATTATAACACATCTTCACCCCTAAAAACAAGGGAAAGAACAAAGGTTAACATTATTGCATAATATAGTCTTAATGCGCAGCTCCCTTGATGGGTTGTCCGGTTTCCGGGGCCAACTAGGGTCAGGGAGCTATTGTGTGTGGTGTTCTCTGGGCTCGGGCTTTTTGCTAAACTATCCATGCTCCTGTTCTGTCCATTTTCAAGAACCACTGTATTGTTTTTGATCTCAACTATTCTTTTGGGATCATAGAACTTGGATGTGTGATCCCCTGCAAGAGTGGGGTTTTCACTGCTACCCAGTCGCCTACTGTCGATTCCCGGTGTTTGGTTCAATGCTTGTGATCATACCTGTCTTTGTACTTGGCTTGATTGGATTTGGCATTGTCATAAAAATGTGCTGTTACCTCCCCCCCCCCATCCTGTTGGGGAAGAACTTAGTACTGGGTTTTCTTCTTCTGAGTGATGAGAAGGGAGATATGCCCGTGATCAGGTTGGTAGTAGTGTGATACGCCTAGAGCATATCTTGAATAGAGCGTTCAACAGGTAGATGGTCGATACAAGCTAGCTGTATATTCTCTTTTACCATTCTGTTAACTCTTTCGACTAAGCCATTAGCTCGAGGACAGTACAGAGCAGATTTGAGGTGGGTTATGGCTAAACCAGTTAGGAAGCTGGACATGGCTGACAAGGTGAATTGAACTCCATTCACCGTGACCAGGGTGGACGGAATGCCTTCAGTAACAAAAGTATCTTGCAGGAAATTGATTAGGGATTCAGTAGTAATTTGGTTCACCATTTTGATGACTACCCAGTGGGAGTGAAAATCAGTCAGAACAAAGGGAAATCCTTTTGTGATACCTCTTTTATTGATAGGCCCGATGATGTCCAGTGGCAGTTTCTCCCATGGTTGGTCTGTAATGGAAACTGGGGAAAGAGGTGCCTTCTGGGTGTGTTTAGTTTTGTCCCTATTGGCGCACATAGTGCAGTTCTTGACTTTGGTCTCGACCACAGAGTCCATGTTAGGGAACCAATAGTGCTCTCTAAGTCTAGTTTTTGTAAGGCTTCTCCCTAGGTGGACCTCGTGAACCAAGTCTATTATCTTGTCCTTCAATCCTGCATGAGGTATGTTTTTGTTATTTCTCCAGATATAATCATTGTTTAAGTTAATTTCGTGTCTTGATTTCCCAAAATTTGTCTAGTTCTTGGCAGACACTTTTACGAGAGGTTGGCCATCCTTGTAGTGTGTATTCTTTAAGACAAGTGAGTGTAGCATCTTGGGTCATGCTCTCGATCCATTCATCTTTATTTATTGTAGAAGAGTGAACTTGTAAATGGGAAATTCGGATGTTTCAAAGTTTCCCACCAGGTCTAATGGTGCCCTCGAAAGGAAGTCAGCTGCTGTGTTGAGGTCGCCCGCAACATATTCAAGTTTAAAAACGAAACTTTTCAAGCCTAATATTCATCTAGCTACTCTGGGTGTACTGTTAGCCCTACCTTTAGAACTGAACATGTAGATGTCGGGCTTGTGATCGGTGCAAAATGTGAATTATTTCCCCCATAAGTAGAACTTGAAATGTTTTATCGCCCAGAAACCGAGTAGTTTCTTTCTGAGTTGTTGGGTGTGCGGGATGTAAAGGCAACAATACATTCTCTTCCACCGATGACCTGAGAGAGGGGTTGCACCTAGACCTTTGTTACTGGCGTCAGTGGTAAGGATGGTCTTCCTGAAGGGGTCGAAACTACATAAGTGGGGGGCATTTAATATTGTCTTTTTGATGTTATCAAAGGCTACCTGGTGCTTATCTAGCCATTTGTAAGGCGTATGGTTTTTAGTGAGTTCCCTGAAATCATTGGAAGTATCATCTAAGTTCTTGACGTATTTGGCCATGGATTCGGCAAGGCCAAGGAAAGATATTAGTTCTTGTTTAGTGGTGGGTGCATTTGCTTTTTTCACTGCATCAAGGAGGCTTATTTGGGTTTAAATACGTCCCTTGATATGGTGTGCCTAAGGTAATCAATAGTTCCCACCCCGATTTGGCATTTTCTTTCTTTTAGGGTAAGACCTGCCTCTTTGAATCTCTGGAGTACTGTTCTGAGAGACGAGTCATGTTCATCAGGTGGTGCTCCGTAAATTAAGACATCATCTTGGAAGCACATGGTTATGGGTACCCCTTGAAGTATATGTTGCATTATCTTTTGAAATACCGTTGCTGCTGAAGCGAGTCCAAACGGCATTCTGAGGAACATGAACGACCCCAGCGATGTGCTGAAGGCGGTTAATTCTCTGGAGTCAGGGTGTACCTCTACCTGAAGGTAGGCACTAGACAGATCCAGTACACTAAAGCACGTGGCTTCCTCACTGTACTTAACACTTCATTGATGCTTGGAAGAGGGTGTCTTTCTATGATGATGTTATCCTTAAGGTCCCTGGAGTCAATGCACCAACTAATGTCATTACCCTGGGCTTTCTTGGCGATGACTACTGGGGCAGCCCATACTCTACAATCTACGAGTTGTATGACACCTAGATTCTGTAATCTGGCTAGTTCAAGTTTGAGGGGTTCCCAAATAAGGTGAGGTATGGGCCTAGTTTTGTGAGCAATCGATTAAGCATTGGGTTTCAATTTTATCTTGTGTTGAAAATTCCTATTTCGGAATTGAAAACCTCAGGAAACTCTTTGACCAATGATTTACCCAAGATGGACAAGTCAATGGTAACTACTTGTTCCGGTTTGTTGGGGTCAAGCTATATACCTATTTCTTTTTGGTGTTGCCAACCAAGAAGATCTGACCCATCTCCTACTATGTAAACTTTCCATAGGGTAACACGGTCTTTGAATGTAATGTGAGTTTTAACCATGCCCTTCAAATGGATAGATCCTCTACTGTAGCTGCTAGGAGAAATGTCAGCTTTCATTAATTCACTTTCTTTGCAAATGTTCATGTTTTTAAAATCTGGAATGTTCACAAAAGTGAAGGGGGAACAAGAGTCCGCATGCAAATTGATTTTCTTGCCATCCAACCCAATTTTACATTGTGGGTAGTTTATTTGGTTGACAGTCTTGGAGTCCCTGACCTGGAAGATGATTTTCTTTACTGACTGGATTTTTGATTAAGGTGTTCCCTCAGCACCGTTTTGTTTACTGTGACATACCCTAGCTAAGTGGCCTTTCTTATTGCACTTTTTGCATATAGCTTATATGGCTTGGCAATTAGGATGGTTGGCCAGGTGGTTACTACTACCACAACAGTAACATTTAAGTTTGTTAGGGTTGTTGTCACATGCAGAGTTAAAGGTTTTAGTATTCTTAATTTTGCGTACAATATTTTCCGTGTGAGGGTCAACAATCTCCGGCACCTGGCTCTGGTCAGTATGGGAGTGGTCGGGGTGACCATAGTTAGGCCTAATTTCTTTCATACAGAGGGCAGTGTCTTCAATCGATTTGGCCTATTCGATCGCCTCTTGAAGATTAGTAATTGTTCTTGTATTTTACTATTATTGGTGCACCGCACCGTTGAGCTCTCCAAACTGGCATAGCTCACTTAAACCTCTCAGTACTGCTACATAGCTTGAAATACTTTCATGTTTGCCTTGAACTCTACAAAAGAAGTTGTGGCATTCCAGGACAATATTAACTTTATCTCCAAAGTGTATTTCCAATGTTATCAAAGAGGTTTCATAAGCATCTCCATCATCCTCTAAGTCTGGTTCTGGTAAGGTATCAACAACGTTCCTTCCATGGGTCCCCAGGTTGTGAAGAAGAATGTGTTGTTTCCTTAAGGCACTGAATTTCCCTCCCCCAATGGCAGTAAGGTATGACTCAAAGATTTTAATCCATTCTTTCAAAAATAGTGTTCACAAAAATAGTTTTCCTAAACATGTAAAAGTAATTACAAAAATATTGAAAATAAATATCGTTTTTCACTAATACTGAAACATATATACAAAAATATTGTTTTTTAGTATATTATATATATATATATACTGTTGTGGTAGTAGTAACCACCTGGCCAACAATCCTATATATATATATATATTGCAATTCTCCTCTCAAAGCCTCTTTTCCTACTGCGCAAATATGGAGTACGGACCATAAAATCGGTGTAGCTTAGATTTTATTCAGCCCCACACACAACTACAACAGCAAGACGCGTTTCGATCCCTAAGGATCTTGATCACATGAAGCGCTAGCACAGAAGGAGGTACCATTAAATACAATTGTTTTGAATTTGCTTAAAGTGCCATTTACCCAGTTTCGTTTACGTAGACATAGAAACATGCTTAGCAGTAGATGGATTTATAATTCATGGTTACATACATCATTTAGTCAGAATAAATATCATAAAACCATAAATTGTTGTTAAAATCAAGCATTTTGAAATCAAAAATAAATATAGTACTGTAAAAACTTGATTTGTAAAAGCAGTTGTAAAATCTCATAATGATAAATAAGATTAAAACATTGGTTTTTACAGAATGTTGGACAGCATCCAGGTTTAAATACCTCTACTAGTCTACTGGATTCCACAGAGAAACAAAGTGCTAGTGCTCATACAGTACTAAAGGATGTACTAGTCTGGTTTGTAAAGAGTTCAACTGGGAATATAGTGTTGGTGCAAAATACAAGATAAATGAAATGCTAAGTGCCATAAAACAAACGCTTCTAATGAGTAACCCTAAAACAAGTACCTAAAACTATGTGTGAATTAAAAAAAATCTGGAAGCGGCAATGAAAAATTCTAGACACACAATGTTCTGTAGTGTTTTTTCTATAATGACTAATAGTTCAGTGTAATCTTGGTTCTCGTTTTTTTTAGCATCCTACCACTGATGGACTGTCTAGTTTTATTCTAAAGACTGGTATATAAATCTTCTGTTTGATTAAGGCCCCCTGGATGCATTGTGTCGAGATTAAGGATGTATTTCGTTTCCAATTGCCTAAGGGCTTTGACCTCCCCTCATTCTAATAGGGACGCTGTCAAATATGAAATTCTTCAGCAAGATGGGGTCTGCATCATGGCTATCTTCGAAATGATGGGCTACAAGATATGCCTGATCACGGTTCTTGATTGCCCTTATGTGTTGGAGTACCCTCTTGTGTCCCTGTAGTATGGTACTACCTAAATATCTGAGCCCACAGGGGCACTCCAGCCCATAGATAGCATGATCCGTTTTACATGACAAGGCCTTGGTGATAGGGATTTGTATTGGATTAAATGGTGTCTTGAAGGAGTAGTGTTAATGCCATGTTGGCATGCCTTGCAAGATTTACATTTATAGAAACCCTTTCGTTGACTAAGCCAAGTGCCTTTGATTGGACCCTCTAAATCATTTCTCACCAAAGTTTTTGGGGGGAGGTGATGACCAATGACTGGATCTCCCAAGACAATGGGCTGTAGTGTGGTCTGGGCCTTGTTTGCGCATATTACTATGTTAGCATTGGCTTATTAAAAGTTTAAACACCATTTGACCTTTTTCTGCTTTTGCATACAACACTGCATATAGCTATTGTTGCAAGTTAGGCTGCGTGAATTATTTCACATGAGAATGGCTTGTTTTCGGCATCCCTAGACGTACATCGTGACCCTAGTCTGCACAGTGAGTGCTAAAGCCTCCAAGGTTATCATAACAAGGGACCTGTGGTTCGGGTTGATTGGCTCACGATTTTAGACATAACATACGTGCAGATGCAAGCCAACGGAGATTCTGGCGCCTTTAATATTGCACTGTAAGCATGATTTCAGGCACTTTGAAGATTCCGTTTTCCAGAGAGACAGAGAGCTTTTGCAGATCCTGATGTGATTTACTCTTGCTGATCTTAGAGGTATGGGGTCCCCCGCATAAGCCTAAGAGACGTCTATGTTTTATAAAACATAGTTCCTAGCCAAGACGTCCGTGGGCATTCGAGCGCTCTATAAAATTATAAATCAAATCAAATCAATCTAGCTAGGGAGGGTGATATAACTAGGCGCTAAAAGCCCTGTTTTCACCATCATTCTAATATGATTTCTCCTTTTGTGTTTTATGGAATTGTAACAATGCTGATCATATTATTTTCAATCATATGTCTGCTTATGTTAGCAAAAATACTGCATCTTAAAGCACATCGTTAAAATAAATATTTTAACCTTTCCCGTGTCTCTTTTTACTCCTGCTGTGGACTGGTATGAGAGTATAACGAAAGAGTGTTCTTGCTTCCCACCATTCCTGAGTATAACCTAAGTCGCATGTTCTGTTTTATCTAATCATTGGTTCCTTTGCTATAGGACAAAGAGCTAATGTGACACTGATGCTAGCTGGTTAGGATTTTCTAGGTACTAAGGGGAGTTTTTTGGTCCACCTCAATTCATTGAGGTCCTGGGTCTCTGTGCACAGTTCTGTGTAGGAGCAGAATCCTTGCAACAGGGCCAATTTCTATTGATCAGGTTTTTGATAGTTCTACCCTGTTTGCTGACCCCAAAGATGAACCTGAATGTATCATCTTCTCCTGTAGCAGATCGATTGGGTTTAACTTTATTGTTAAGGAGGGTTTCCCTGCATAGTTCATTGCTTTTTCGGATGGCAGTGTCAATGCAGCTTAGTGAATATCCCCATGCCAGGAATCAATTACTGCTAGCTGTTTGAGCCTGTCTCAAATCTTCTTTGTTACTACATATGCGCTTCAGCCACAGCATCTCCCAAAAAGCTATACTTTGAATAAGGTGGTTGGGATGCGCACTGCTGGCGTGCAGTACTGTGTTGCCTGCAGTAGGTTTCCTATGTAGTCTGGTGTGTAACTGCCCTACCTTAATGTAAACCTGTACATCCAAAAAGTTCACTGATATTGGACTGATATCTCTAGTGAAATGAAGGCTTAAATTATTGTCGTTCAGTTACTGTATAAATGATTCAGCCTCATTTTAGCCCCTCTCCAGATCACAAATAAGTCATCTATATACCTGACCCATTTTATGACATTGTTGGTCATTTGCATATTGTATTCTTTATGAAGGAACAGCTCCTCCCACTATACCATATGCACGCATTCATAGCTGGGGGAGAAGCTGGCCCCATATCAACACCACGTTGTTGTTGGTACAAAGAGTTTTCAAACAAAAAGACATTATTGTTTAGGCAGAATTTAACCATATTGACCAGCATGGTACTGAGTTGTTCAAAGTGTGGATCCCATGTGCTAAATAATGTCTTAAAGCCCTTAGTCCATCTTGGTGTTTGATGGAGGTATACAAGGATGTAACATCCAACGTGATTAACCCCTTCCATGCTAATGACAAGGTCAGCTCGTCATGAGGCACACTGGAGCTGTGCTAATGACGAGTTGACCTTGTCATGAACAATGGGTTTCAAAGCTTTTCAGCACCCAGCGGGAATTGCCTTAGCACCAATGTGGTTAACAGGTGGTCATCTTGCCAGACAATATCTTGAATTTTGGAAAGGAAGTCCCCTGTATCACGAATATATGAGGGAAGTCCTTGTACGTGGCTTTGAAGAAAAAAATCCACATAACGTGAGGCCTTTTCCAGCAGACTATTATAGGCTGATATGATTGGCCGGCCTGGGGGCTCCAGGTGGTTTTTATGCACTTTGGGTATAAAGCACATTACTGGGGTCACGGGATTGTCATTTCTCATATATTTGTATTCATCCTGTGTCAAGAGTCCTGCGTTCTTCCAAGCAATAAGCTTCCTTCCGTAATTGTTGTACATATTTTTGAGGGTTTGGTGGTCACAACCCAGATAACACTCTCTGTCCTTTAGTTGTGTCATTGCTTCCTCAATATATGTGAACCTCTGTGTCTTCAGGGTCGGGCTGATGCTAGTGAGGAATGCCACAGGGTGGACGCAGTTTCTAAGCCAGGCGTGGCACACGTACAAATACAAGGACGATAGGCAGGTAGGGAATGTTTAGGATGTTTAATGTCACATCCAAAGTGAATAGATGTATGCACAGAACATAAGTAAGGAAAAGAACAGAACAAAGGAAATGTCAACGATACCCCTTCACCGGTCAGCAACTCCTTGCGGAACCCCTCCTCGGCCGACAATGCCGAGCGTCTGTAGGGACCAACCGTCCTCCGCAAGAGCACCCATCCAGGTAGCTCACCAACGGAGGGCACTGTGCAAAGCAGCGGCCGAAAATGCCGCTCGAGTTCCGCTTGCTGCGGTAGGGTCAAAGGTGGACTGCAATGTCAATGAGCCCGCGGTTACGTCACCGCTAGGTATCCCTGAGGTTATCCGCTCGTAACAGTTCAGGAGGGCTTCCCTCATTCAGCGCCACTCGAACCACCCCCCTTGGATGCCGGCAGGCAGGCACAGAGATGACCAAACAGGGCGGATGGCTCCTTTTACGTGTGGGCTTTACAGGTCCTGGAAATATCCTGATTGGTTTTCTATCAAGGCAGGGAGGCAAACGCGTGACCCGCGCTTCTCCCATGGATAGCTAGACAACGCTAGCGTTCAGCAATATCCGACACCGTTGTTCACTGGCGGCAGCCATTTAAGCACTCCGGCTTGCGCATGCGTCGCGCATGCGCCACGTATGGCCTTCTGGGCACTGTAGTTCCTAGGCCGCGGTGACGCTGCCTGTCCTGCGCCGTTGACCAGAAGGCGCCGAGTTGGAACGGAGATGCGGGAAGCGCCGTACTTCCCGCATCGGGACCGGGGGTGGGGGGGTTCCGGGGTGCGGACTTGACAATATAATCTTTTTTACTCCATAGTACAAGATTACCCCTTTATCAGAGTTCCGAATGATGATGTCATTATTTTTGTTTAGTTACCTTATCAATCGGTGATATTGTAGTCTGCGTTTGTCAATCTTGGCTTTTGTTTTGTTATTTACAGCGTAGTTCAATTTTTCAATGCTGTTTGTAACCTGCTCGTTAAAAATGTGAATCGAGTCCCTGAGGGTAATTGGATTGAATGTCGAATGAGGTCTGAATGGAGTTATACTCTTCTGATGTACAGATTCACTGCTCTCCTGTCCTCTATTTTGTGACGGAGTGTCACTTTCATTGGCTATATCACGTAATATTTGCAGGGTTGGCATGTCAGTTGATGTTAAATTTAACGATAGGGAACAGGTTGGAGGACTGTCCAAGGCTTGTTTTTTGCTATGGTTTGGCTCCATTAGAAGAAAGTATTTTTTGAGTTTTAGCGTTCGGGGCAGTAAGATAAACCAAGAGCTAAAAGCTGTTTCTCTGCCTCATTAAGATTGACATCAGTTAGATTAATGATGGTTTGGCTGCTGGATATTTGCATTTTATTCATCGTCTCTAGTTGCGCCTTGATTGTCTCTTCTGTTGCGGTTTTTGCTGCTGCACATCGCTGCTTGGCTTGCCTTCTCTCCCTTTGTTTGATGGTTGAGTTCATACTTGTCTGTTCCTGTTTCTTGGGCGCAGGGTTTCCCTGCGCCCGAGGCATAAAAAATCTGCCTCATCTGCCAAAGAGATATTTCAGGTTCTGTTTGACCAGTTGAGGGCCCCTGGGATGTACCCCCATACTTGGATATTTTTAGTTTGTCATACTTCTTGGCAAATATGAATACGCGGCCATATTCGTAGTCCATTCAGTCACAATGGAATTTATATGCCTTTCTTTCCCCTATTTTTTTTCATCTTTTTTTAACCTTTTCATCATTTATTCTTTTAATTTTTTGACATCATGCTGCTGGCCTGTTGTATTTAAATCAGCATTAAGGTCGTCTATTTCAATTTTGATTTTGGCACAGTCTGTTTCTTCATATTTGACTAGGATAATCATAAGTTTCCTGGAAGATTCTAAATTTGTTTCTGCCCATATGGCCGGGATGCCCGCCACCCCCTCCCAACACACATCCCCAAGGATGGGAAGTCGGACAATAGTTGACTTTTTTGGAAGACGGGAGGGAGTCACCCTCCTGGCCGTATTTATTAAAATATGAAACAAAATTTAAAACATTAAATTAAAAGTTTCATCATTATGCATTACTTACAATTTGACATTTATTACATTTCGATGCAGTCATGTACTTTTGGCTAACATCCTGAAAATGCATACACTCTAATTCAAATTGTACATCCTAGCATTAACGGCCAACGGCAAGGTCTTAACCGGTGTCAGATCCCAACTTCCAAACTCTCGCCCTCACCGTGTGACCGGCGCATGCGCAGAGGGCTCTACCCTCGTTGCCAACTGTAACTTCCCTTATCGTGGTGGGGGCCCCCTTTCACTCGACGCCATCTTAAGGGTCGTCCGAGTTCCCGTATGAGGTCTCTGTAGGAAGGACAGCGTGGACTCTCCCCCCCCCCCCATACTCTCTATCCGCCGTCGCGGATATCCGGCCCCCGGGAAATTGTCAGGAGGGGCATTTAACCGCCTCCCCACCTGGGAGGGGCCCATGCCCATCTCCCCCTAGGCGCCCCATCCTTAGTGGGTGTCGCCTCCCCATGGAAGGGGCCAATGGCCGTCTTCCCCCGGGCGCTCCCATCCATAGTGGGTGGCGCCCACTCTAGGGACCTTTAAATTCCTGCTCACCGATCATGACCTTACCGCCCGACAAATAAATACGACAGTTGTTTTACCTACTAAAAAGAAAAAATTCACTTCATCTTACTGTTCTACTGATCATTCCTGCAAGAAGAACATTCTCCAATGCAACCCCAATTTACCCTTTCTACATTCCTTTATCCACTCTACTAAGGAAAAGAAAGGCCTATACTTTCATCACTCAGAAAACTTTATTTCCCCCAAACATTTGCTATCAGGGGCTGGTGGGTGGGTCAAAATTGCTGCTTGTTCCGTCGAGGGCTCACGAGCAACGAGTGGGTGCAGCCTTCCGATCCAAGGAACAAGAGGACGATCTTCGGGGTTCCCGCTCCTTTATCCTTCTTCGGGAGGGCGTGTACCCGCCACCGATACGCCTACTGGGCGTGGTCTTTCTTCGAGGTGTCTAGGACAACCCCTCTCGGGCGGGGGGAAGGCGCGCTCCGGCTACGCCGCTTTGGGCATACCAGCCGGGCCACGCCCACACCCGCCCAAAATTGGTTTCCCGGGAGGCTCGGTCCCCCAACCATACGTTCGGGGGGACCTAGCGGTCGCCCCTTTCCATATGGCCGGGATGCCCGCCACCCCCTCCCAACACACATCCCCAAGGATGGGAAGTCGGACAATAGTTGACTTTTTTGGAAGACGGGAGGGAGTCACCCTCCCGGCCGTATTTATTAAAATATGAAACAAAATTTAAAACATTAAATTAAAAGTTTCATCATTATGCATTACGTACAATTTGACATTTATTACATTTCGATGCAGTCATGTACTTTTGGCTAACATCCTGAAAATGCATACACTCTAATTCAAATTGTACATCCTAGCATTAACGGCCAACGGCAAGGTCTTAACCGGTGTCAGATCCCAACTTCCAAACTCTCGCCCTCACCGTGTGACCGGCGCATGCGCAGAGGGCTCTACCCTCGTTGCCAACTGTAACTTCCCTTATCGTGGTGGGGGCCCCCTTTCACTCGACGCCATCTTAAGGGTCATCCGAGTTCCCGTATGAGGTCTCTGTAGGAAGGACAGCGTGGACTCTCCCTCCCACCCCATACTCTCTATCCGCCGTCGCGGATATCCGGCCCCCGGGAAATTGTCAGGAGGGGCATTTAACCGCCTCCCCACCTGGGAGGGGCCCATGGCCATCTCCCCCTAGGCGCCCCATCCTTAGTGGGTGTCGCCTCCCCATGGAAGGGGCCAATGGCCGTCTTCCCCCGGGCGCTCCCATCCATAGTGGGTGGCGCCCCACTCTAGGGACCTTTAAATTCCTGCTCACCGATCATGACCTTACCGCCACAGACCGGATGGTTGACCGACCATCCGGTCCCCCCAAACTCCTCCTATAGGTCATGCTTCTTCAAGTTTCTCAGCCAAGCAACCAAGTCTCCTATGAGTAAATCATTCCCCTCCCTGGACAGGTGAACCCCATCGTTCAGATACATCTGGTCACCCCGGATACATCCATGTGGAATAACATGCAACTGTGCAGAACGGAACAATCTCCCAATCTTATTATTAACCCGTTTAACTGAATGGTTCAGAGCTGACACCGAAAGGCCCCCCTGCCACCTCTTTCTAGGAATCATGTGGGACCAGGCAATCATGCACCCCGGGACTCTTTTACCCAACCAGCTAACAGCCGACAAGATTCGTTCAAGTAACACTCGTCTACCCAGAGTCACCAAATCATTGCCACCCAGGTGTACTATGACTATAGATGGCGGTGACCTATGCCGCCCTAAAAGTCCCTCGAAAAATGACTCAAATTGGTCAAAAACGAGCCCACCTTTCCCATGGAAAGTCATTCTGAACCCGTATTCCCCAGGTGCGTGAATCGCGTCACCTTCTTTGAATACGTCACCAGCTCGCCTCACGTATGAGTGGCCCACGACCCATACCATCCTCTCCCCAGTCGGTGATCTCTGACCGCTGGTCACTTGATGTAGGGTCGACCTCCAATTCCGCCCTGCATGGCAGGCCCGCGAAACTGCAAAGTAAACAAAAGACAGAAAACGTGAGTGCATGTCAATTGATCACTTACAACATGTGCAATCGCACATACCTCTTAAAGCAATTCGAGGCCCAACGGCCCAACTGTTTCACTTCCTCGGCACTCTGACCCCTGGCTGTAGCCTCTGTAGCAGCCCCTATCCTAAAGGAGTGGGTCCCAAAATCGCACGGGTCCATGCCCGCGTCAGCGATTACCAGTGCCAGCACCCTCTGAAACTGAAATCTCGTCAGTGGGGTGCCATCCCTGTGTCGGAGCAAGCTCCCCCCCCAGGCGGCCACTCTTAGCGCCAAATAGTCTTCCACACACTTCAAGGGACAGACGGGGGACCCATGCTTGCGCTGTACGACCACACTATCTCCCATAGCCCCCTGGTCGGTCTTGGACCTGGCTATCATGATTATCATGGAATCACCCCTTATCTGGATGTGATCCCTGCACAAACCTCCCTCCATCTCTCTCTTGTTCCTTGCGACAAGCTCGCTCACCCTCATTGCCCCATGGAATGCCAATGTGAACGCTGCCCGGAACTAAACTGTTTCATAATGGGAGGAACACGTCTCATCCAGCTTTGCTAAAAGCAGAGACAGTCTGTCTAAGCCAATCGGGTGCCTCGTATCTCTCTTGCAACCCTCAAGGCGCTGCCAGCCGCGAAGGGCTTTTTTCACCAAAAAAGAACCTGTAGGATCTTTTATGCCTTGTACCTGGGCCATGAAGGAAATGGCCGCCCTATGCCTACCGGCCGTTGCTGCTGATCGGCCCTCTCTGTGTAGTGCAACCAGGTAGCCCAGGAAGTATTCCTCCTGACCCCAATTCTGACTCCCTGCAGGACCTAAATATGTGCAATAGGAACGAAACGCTCCTTCGTATGCTTTCCTCGTCCTGGGGGCTAGACTCGCTGCCACGAGGTCTTGTAATCCGAGGCACCGATCAGCCACATTGCTTCCTGGAATGGTGCTGCCTCTAAGTCTGCTGTGGGCAGATAACCCCTGAATGCCTGTATATGTGAACGAGAGAGTGCATCAGCCGCATGGTTCAGTACACCTGGCACATGTTTTGCCCTGAACAGTACATTCAACCTCATGCACAGCAGCACAATCTCTTTCAACAATCTCAAAATCATTTTGCAGCGTGCTGCCTGTTGGTTAATGCAATCTACGACAGTCATATTGTCGGACCAAAACACTACTGAGCGGCCTCTAAATTCATCTGGCCATGTCATCAGAGCCACCCAAATGGGGAATAACTCCAGGAACCCAATGTTACCTGTGAGGCCGTCAGAGTGCCACCATGTTGGCCATGTTTGTGCCGACCATCGATCACCTAAGATGGCGCCAAAACCCACACTCCCAGCCGAGTCGGTCCATAGACCTAATTCCACCGAAGACTCTGGCGGGGAACTCCAGACGACTCGACCGTTGAAATCCGCCAGAAATGCCAACCAAATCCGCATATCCTGGCGAACCTCTCCAGACAGTCTTGTACGGTGGTGAGCCTCTTTGAGACCACCCATAGCCTGCGCGATAGAGCGCGAAAACGGGCGGGCCATAGGAATCACCCTCAGGGCAAAATTAAGCTGACCCACTGTTCGTTGTAACTGGTGCAGGGTCACTTTCTCCCCACTCAGGCATTGCGTCAAGGAAGCCCGGAACTTGGTCACTTTATCTACTGGTAATCGGAAACACCCTTCCACAGAATCGAGCTCAATACCCAGAAACTCCAGTGAAGTAAATGGTCCGATCGTTTTACCTGGTGCCAATGGGACACCGAATTCATTCATGAGGATGCAGAAATCATACAGCGCCTGTGCGCAATTCATATCATCGGCTGCCCCCAACAACAGAAAATCATCCAGATAATGCATAACATGTCTATGCCCTGTGGCCTCTGTAAATGCCCATTCCAAAAAACAGCTAAACATCTCAAAATATGCACATGAAATGGAACAACCCATGGGCATGCATTTATCCATGTAATACTTTCCCTGAAATACAAAACCTAGCAGGCGCTGATCCTGCGGGTGCACCGGAAGCAACCGGAATGCTGATTCGATATCACATTTCGCCATCAGCGCCCGGGGGCCTAGGTGATTCAAAATGGCCACGGCATCGTCGAACGATGCGTATCGTACCGAACAAACTTCTGGGTCTATGACATCATTCACCGAGGAACCCCTGGGGGCAGAAAGGTTATGTATGAGTCTAAACTCCCCCGGATCTTTCTTCGGGACCACCCCTAACGGGGAACAAATGAAATCGGCCACCGGCGGGCAGGAAAAGGGGCCAGCCACTCGTCCTAAACTGACTTCTTTAGCTATTTTCTTTTCTGCCACGCTTGGGTTGTGCCGTACCGATAACTGATTTCTACAAAAGGAGTTCCCCCGAACTTCCCCCGCTGGGATATGGAAGCCATGTAAGAATCCCTCCCTCAACATCTCAGCGGACACATGATCAGGGTATTTGTTTAACCACGGAATCATAACCATTAGATCAACGGGTGTAGGCATACGGTCACAAAGATCCACCTTACTCCTGCTTAGGTCCTCCTTTTCCACCCGCCCCAACATTCTTTGATCTACAAGTACTTTCCGGGTGCGAGGAATTCCCACACCCGGCACACACATGCTTAAACTTGCATGTCCCCTGTGGTCTGTTACAATTGCCTCGATTGAAACCCCAACAGACCCCTCCTTGTCCGCCCTTCCCGCCAACTCTAGGCTGATAGCCCCCACCTGTGCCTGCTCGAAAGGGCACCCCGGGCTTTTGGCGGACAACTCCGGACCCGCTCCCACCTGGCGAGGACGTACCTGTCGCCCCTGGCAGGAGTTGCTTGTGCCATGACACCGAGTCCAAACAATCCCAAGACAGAGAAGCATCAAATTCTTTTGCTTTACGGAACTTCATGTCATAGCCTTTCCATTCTTCCCCCTCGTACATTGAATAAAAATCCATAATGCGATTCTGATAGCAAACCAACTCAGTCATAACATCAGGTTTACGTTCCCCCATAACTGCGGTAAATATAGAGAAGGCCTTAACCCAGTTCGTCACTGTCTCTTCCACCCTGAACTCGGCCATCTTGGCGCGCCATACACTAGGGTGCCACAAATCTTTATGCGTTTTAGCATACTCCATCTCATGATGGTCCGTTAACAATGAAAACATGTTGACATACTTGTCCCCCCATATTAACTCTTTTGTGGCCAAGGGAACGTGCTGTGCAACTCTTTCCCGCCTCGAGGGTATCGAGCCCTCCCCCACCATTGGCAATGCGAGCTTACCCGGATCGGCCATTGTTGCCGCCGCCTTCTCTTGACCAACTGCTGGTACTCCTGGCACCATCTGTGGGGGAACAATAGGGACACTCGCCTTTGCGACATCTCTCGATTGCCGCAACTGCTTTATTAAAACTCTGTCCTGTGCGGCCGGATCACCCGGGGTCGCTGAACCCCCCACCTTTGTCTTGAACCATGCCGTCAACTGTGCGGCCAATTCTGGGGGCATTTCATCATCCTCGGTCGAGGTGATCATCACTGGGATCGGCTGACCTAAAACTGGTTCCGGAACCGGGATACCAGCCGGTACTAGGGGGACGATGGGTGGCACCTCCGGTGCCGGGACCCCCCCCGAGACAGCCCTCTCTTTGACCCGCTTCCCTCTCAATGCGGGAACCACTCCCGGCAAGGCCGGGCCTATTACCTTTTTCGGCTGACCTGGGTCGTTCATTGCCGCCAATTGCTTCTTTACCTCCGCCAAACCTCTACCGAGCGATTGGACTTGACCGAGCTTTCGATCCATACAGGCCATCCTATTCGACAACAGGCGTAACATCTTCTCCATCTCGGAACCCTTTCCTGCTTGCTTGCTAGGCATGGTTACGAGTCCTCCGCCTTTGGTCGATCCACGAGGTCCTGAAATCTAGTGTCGAAACTGAAAGATAAAGAACAAGATTACCACGTTCAAAAATTGCTGCTTGTTCCGTCGAGGGCTCACGAGCAACGAGTGGGTGCAGCCTTCCGATCCAAGGAACAAGAGGACGATCTTCGGGGTTCCCGCTCCTTTATCCTTCTGCGGGAGGGCGTGTACCCGCCACCGATATGCCTACTGGGCGTGGTCTTTCTTCGAGGTGTCTAGGACAACCCCTCTCGGGCGGGGGGAAGGCGCGCTCCGGCTACGCCGCTTTGGGCATACCAGCCGGGCCACGCCCACCCCCGCCTCAAAATTGGTTTCCCGGGAGGCTCGGTCCCCCAACCATACGTTCGGGGGGACCTAGCGGTCGCCCCTTTCCATTCTTTCATCATTGATTTATCCGGTTTTTCAGAGCTGGGGGCTAGTAGGATGCGTAGTCCTCGTGGGACTCTCCCCACGTCAAGATACCGATGAAGGGACTTCCCCTCCCACCATTTCCTCCATTCTCTTCTCATCAGCCTCTCTAATTGCTTTACATTGTCCCCGAGGCAGGTATTGTGTGAATTGTGCATTGTGGGTGTTGAAGTCCTGTGTCGGCGTTCTACTGTCATTAAACATATCCGCCGCCGCTTCCTCTCTCTCTCTTAGCTCGTCGGCTGACATTTGTGTTGCTGGTGAGCTTTGTTGTGAATAATGCTGGTTTAGAAACAATGTCGGACAAGCGGTGTGAACAGTTTCCCCCCTCCCTTCGTGCTTCGGAATTATGTGGTGTGGAATGGAATTAATTGTGGTGTGGAGGGGGCGTGGCTAGCCGAGCAGCGAAATGGCCGCTCTGTGAGTGAGCTCCGCCGGCTACACTCATTAATCCTGAGTTTATCCTGCTCCTGGTACCTGTGGACCCCAAATACCCCGAGGGTCGCCGTCGGACGCCCAGGAGATCCTTCGGCTTCAGTTTGGGGCGCTCAGCTGATGACCCTGCGGAGCGGCGGCTGCCTAGACATTTGCCGACCTGCGCGCCAGCTCCGTTCCTCGCCGGAAGTGCCTGACTCTGGGCGTTGCGTGGCACCACAGACCGGGGCTCCGGGGGCCCCTGGAGATCCGGCGAGCGGAACCGCGAAACATCACCTGCTGAGGGGACACCGCCGTGTCTGGTGCCGGTGAGTCCTGGCTGTGCCTGCGGTGCGGTCTGGCTGCGATTGCGCTGAAAATTGAGGAGTGCGGCCGTTGCCCTCACCCTAGCTGGGAAGCCTGTCGGGGCGCCTCGCGTCGCCCAGCCGTTTGCCCGGAGAGGCGTTGGACAGTGGGAGACCCCCCGGGACTCGGCTGCAGGGTGGTGTCTGTACTTGCACCACTTCCGTGCAGGTTGGGGACGGAACGGAACGACACTGCGGCGAGGCGGGAACCTGCCCGCTTCGCCTTTCTGCCACACCGCGCCGACTGCTGTCGGTGACCGAACGCGGAGAGCCACCTGCTCATCTATTTCACTGGCTTGCTGGATCCCCGGGGACTCGCTCGGGCCCCTGATACCGGTGGCGGCTTGGGCGACGTGAGGTCTTGCTGGAGTGATCCCGGAGCCCGCCATTTTGTAACTTGGCGCTGCCCTGATTTGCATGCTGTAGCTCCTAGGTGCGGCTGGCCAGCCTCGCAGTCAGTACTTAATACTTTGCCGATACACTACTCTCCCTCAGATAAGGCTGACTCACTTTGGCATAACTCGAGCCATTGCACGACGAGACTGCAGTGAGGCGCACAGCGACGCTACTCCTTCGTGGCGCTGGGAGATCACTCCGGGCTTCAGTGATGGGGAAGAACGAAGCTAGGCAGCCCAAAATCAGCTTTGACAACAAGAGACTCCCGAAAAACCAAGCGGCTGAGATGGATGGAGGCGAGTCGTCATCGCATGGAGTACCTTCAGACATAGATTTTGGGGCACTTATCATGGAGGTGAGGTCCAGCTTGAAGAGTATCGACGCCAAACTGGATACCATGGCATCGCAGCTAGAATCTGTGAAATCTAAGGTGGACGCCCACGAAACCAGACTGGACTGCCTAGAAAATAGGCAAACTGAATGCTGCGAATTCCAACAGCAAGCCAAGCAACACATCACGTCCCTGGAGCGAGAAATAGGTAACCTACGCGCCAAGGCTGATGATTTGGAAGCGCGTTCCAGGAGATCCAACATTCGCATTACGGGCATTCCAGAGACAACCAACATTAGCAAGATGGAGGCGTTTGTGGCAGACCTCCTCCATGAACTATTTGACCCGAATTTGTCCCCGGTCTTCACGGTTGAGAGGGCGCATAGGTCGCTTGGAAAGAAACCTCCGCCCGGGGCCCCACCTCGCCCGATCCTGGCTAAACTGCTCAATTACCAGGATAGGGACCTCATCCTTCGCTTGGCGAGAGAGAAAGGTAGGATCACGCATCAAGGGAACAATGTCTCCTTCTACCCAGATTTTACCCCCCTGGTTCAAGCGGCCCGCAAGGAGTTCCTACCGGCGAAGAAGGTGCTGCTACAGGCTGGTGTGCCCTACTCTCTGCTATATCCAGCGAAGTTGAAGGTACAGCATGACAACGCTTCACACTTCTTCACTGACGCCAAGTCTGCACTCAAGTTCGCCAAGCATATCTGTGCTGGGGCCAGGCGGAAGTCACCACGACTGGAGGAGGCTTCGGACCACCTAAGTGACAATGACTGAGGGGGCTGCCGATGTGACTTTGTGTACCTGCACCTTCATCTCATTCGTTCCCCATGTGGGCATCTGAGCACTCCTTATGCCCATGGCTGTTACATCTACACTGAGTAAGTGGAGGGGAGTCACTGCCGTGACTGCGGGTGCCAAACTGAGGCTACTGACTTCAAGTGCTCCTTGTGATTATGATTACATATGGGTTTTGCGGACCCTGGGGTGGGGGCAATGCTGGGACCCAGGAGAGTTCCAATTTGTGTGTAGCCACCCCGTTCACACGGGGGTGTACGCTGGGCGCGTCACGCCTCATGGGGTGCTTCCCATTGTTACTGATGTTGGGGTTTTTGCACGCCCTGCGTGCCTGCTTCTGGGATATGTCACGACCTGATTGGGGGGTTGCTGAGGGTGGAGGGTGGAGGGGGGTGTTTATGAAGTTGCAAGTTCTAGTTCTAAAAAGGTGCACTGTATTTTTACTTCGAACTACCTGTTTGCGCATTGGATTGCTGGTCACGATGAGTGGGCGGCCCTGTGGCTCTGGGGGATGGGGACAATGGGAGACTGATCTGACTGTAAGTCACTTCCTAGATGGGGGGAATTAAGCTATGGACTTGGAACATTAGAGGCCTTGGTGATTACAAGAAAGCCCGCCTGATGCATGGTATACTGTCAAGGCACAATGTGGACATATGCTTTTTGCAAGAAACTCACCTTAATACGACCCCCTCACCCAGATTGAAGAACTCCCGATGGGCGCATGTGCACTCCGCCATTTATTCTAACTACGCGAGGGGTGTGGCCATACTCATCCGCAGAGGGCTGGATTGGCGGGAGCACGCTCGCGTGCAGGATGTGGAGGGGAGATATGTTATACTGCATGGTTCTTTACAAGGGCGGCCCATTGTGTTGGCTGCACTTTATGGTCCAAATGTAGACGATCCTGAATTCTTCCGGGGTGTTTGGGCGGAGATTGCGTTGCTAGACTGCCAGTCGGTTGTGTTGGGTGGTGACTTTAATATTGTGCTGCGTGATGACATGGATCGCCGGGGTGTGAGCAGACCACTGCATACTAAAGCGCGTCAGGCAGTCCTGGATGTGATGAGTGAGGGGCAACTTTTGGATGTGTGGAGAGCTCGACATCCGGATGTCAAAGTGGGGACCTGCTACACTTGCCACAAAGCTGCTTGGTCTAGGTTAGACTTCTGGCTAGTATCTCCTGAGGTTGCAACGTGGGTGTCGAGTGTTGATATCCTAGCTAGGTCACTGTCGGATCATGCCCCATGTATGCTGGAGCTACACCCACCAGACACTATTCACAGGGCATTCACATGGCGCCTTCCACCACACGCGCTCACGGACCCAGTGTTTGTGGAGGAGATCAGAGAAGACATCGTTCAATATTTTACTGAAAATGCTGGGTCAGTCTCCACTAAGGCCGTCGAATGGGACGCCTTCAAGGCCGTGATCAGAGGCCAGTGCATTGCACGCAAAGCAGGTGTCCTGCGCGCCATCAGGGACACGCTAGCTAAACTGGAGAGAGAGCTGAGAGATCTGGACACTGCTTTTAGCACCGACCCGTCATTAGAAACTGCTGGGGCTCTAAAAACCAAGCTACCTACCTTTACTGAGGAGGCGGAGCGCGAGGTGCGATTCCTGGGGAAGCAGGCGGAGGCACGCAGATATGGGGAGGGTGACAGACCGAGCAGGACCCTTGCTAGGCTGATAGCTCCTCGTACACAATCTAACTACATTCACACCATATATGACAAGGAGGGAACCCTGGCAGTAGGCCAGGAGGCAGTGTTAGGTGCTTTCGCTGATTTCTACGCATCCCTCTACACCTCCAAGCAACCCACGGCCCCAGCCTCCTTGCAGAGCTTTCTCGACTCTATTGCCCTCGTCTGGTTTAATAACAACCACAGACAATACATGGACCTTCCTGTAACTGTCCAAGATATCACTCAGGTGATTAAGAGCATGCCGGCCAACAAAGCCCCTGGCCCTGACGGCCTTACGACATCCTTCTATAAAACTTATGTTGAGGAACTAGCGCCAAAACTACACTCCGTGTTTGTCGAGGCCCTTGAATTGAACTCCCTGCCAGACTCCATGCGTGAGGCCCTAATAATTACGCTCTTGAAACCCGATAAAGATGAGCTGCGCCTGGATTCCTACAGGCCCCTCTCTCTGATAAATGTGGATGCTAAAATCTACGCAAAGATCATTGCAGACAGATTACAGCCAATGTTACCGTTGATTGCACTACCTGACCAATCGGGGTTTATCCCTGGCCGCGCAACATCGCATAACCTGAGGACCATTTTCTCTGTCCTTCACTACTTGCACCCGTCTGTGCAGGCGGCGGTGGTGTTTCTAGACGCCACCAAGGCTTTCGACTCCTTAGAGTGGCCTTACCTGTTTGGGATTTTGGAGAGGATGGGATTCAGCCAGAATTTCATAACCCTGATCAAACTGCTGTACACGGGACCTAGAGCTAGGGTGAGTGTAAATGGCCTCGTGTCCGAGCCCTTTAGTGTTTCCAGGGGGACCAGACAAGGGTGTCCTCTGTCCCCTCTCCTCTTCGCCATTGCAATGGAGCCGCTTGCGGCTCGGGTACGACAACATCACACTGCACGGGGCATAGGCTTCAGCTCCAGAAGCTTGCTGATTTCGTTGTATGCAGACGATGTCACCTTATATGTCACCAATCCCAAAGACAACATGAATCCGCTGCTCCGAGAATTTGTGAGGTTTGAGGGCCTGGCGGGCGTGTCAATCAATTGGTCTAAGTCTGTCGCCTTCCCACTGACGGAGGTGACTTGTCGCCCGACACCGGACTACCCACTGAGATGGGAGACGGATGCTGTAAAATATTTAGGTGTTTGGGTCAGTCGTGATGTACAGGAGCTGTGGTCGCTCAATTTCGGAAGGGCGGTGGACTGGCTGGAAGGGAAAATCGAGGTTTGGAACAAACTGCCGCTATCTCTGGTCGCAAGAATAGCCCTGGCGAAAATGGTGGTTCTCCCCAAATTCTTATACCTGTTCGTGAACGTTCCGCTGCCGTTGACAGCGCACTTTCACGCTAGAGTTCGCTCGCTGTTGTTGAGATTGGTGTGGGCTGGAGGGCAGGCTAGAGTGTCCTGGGACCTGCTCACACTACCGCTCCGTCAAGGGGGCCTCGGGGCTCCGGACATGAAGCTGTACTCCCTCTGTGCACAAGCGCAATTTCTACACTTCTGGGCCTTCCCTACGCCTTACCAGCCACACGTGGCGGTGGAACTGGCTGCGGTGGCCCCATTGCCGCTGCGGGTGGCACTATACGGGAAAGTTTCTTGCCCGTCGAGGGAGGTTGATACCGTGGAGATGATTCGCTGGGCCTGGCGAGAACTTCAGAAAATAGCGGGACTCTCCTTGCTTTACGCACCGGCCATCCCCCTACGGGGAAACCCGATGCTGCCTTGCTTGACAGCCAGAGGAGATGTACTCATGATCAGGGGGAAGAGACTGCACACCTTTGCTGATATATACCCTGGCGGTACGTTTGTCGAGATGAACGCGTGCGAAGATGTCCAACCTGAATCTTTTGCAGACGCGTTGTTATACCATTCCCTTCGTGAATCCTGCAAAAAGTTGGGGCCCCAATTCCCGGAGGAGCCGGGCACTCTGGACGCCCTTCAGAATTTGCTTTCACGGCCCTCCCCCAAAAAGCTGGTATCGCGACTGTATAACTGTATGCAGGAGCAGGCCCCGCTGACAGTGGCCACGGCCAAACAGGCTTGGGCCGCAGACCTGGCTGACCCTTTCACAGATGACGTATGGGAATACTGCTGTAGGCAACTCACGGCACTGTCTCCGAACTATCGGCTGCGGCTCATCCACTTCAAGTTTCTGCACAGATATTATCGCACACCGACACTGTTACATCGCATGGGCATCCGCGCGGACGCCTCCTGCTGGAAATGTGGAGGGGAAGATGCGTCCTTTCTTCACGTGGCATGGAGCTGCCCTAAACTGGACGCGTACTGGTCGGAGATCTTTACAGCCATTAATCAAATCATACATAGACATGACACACCGACACCGCTCCTGGGTTTGCTGGGCTACGTTCAGGATACTGTACCCTGCGACAGAAAATTACATGCGCTACTCCTTCTCTATGCTAAGAGACAGATCGCACTACATTGGGGTAGGGAGGCTCTTCCCTCGTTCGAAGGGTGGATTAGGGATGTGACATATGGTCATGCTCAACTGACGCACTACTGGGAGACAATGCCTACCGCTTCCAGACCTACTGATATCTGGGACCCGTTCATACAATGGGCTAGAGAGCGGGCGGGCTCAGACACCTCGGGGGGGTCGCCTGATGCGGGTGTTTCGGATGATATGGGCTGAATGTGTTCATTATGAGGTGGAGTGATTGCTGCTCAGAGCACCTGCGCTGATGCGGACCTGCCCTGCACTGACACGCGCTCTGGACCTGCTGCCCCATTGTTCCTGCATGTGACATTGGCCCTGCCCCCGCTGTCTCTATTTCGGCCTCAAAACTAGGTAGATGGCCCCACTCAGCATCCTCCCCCTCCCCCCCCCCCCATCCCCCTTCTCCCACCCCCTCCGCCTACACGTAACAATGTGGAGGTCTCCGCGCCCCCACTCTATACGTGACTTGCCTTGTGCTCATGGTGATCCGGCACAGGTCCGCGCAGACCCATGAATGGATGGTATGTCGGGTAGTTGTCTTTGTGTACTGGCACCGAAGTTTGTTGTTTTCGTTTTTTGTTTGTCAGTGAGATACATTGGGAGAAAACAGTGCTGTTAGACGTGTGCTTTCCACCTGCCGCAGCAGCGGGTTACTGACCGCTGCTAGTTCTGTGGCGGCTTAGTTGATTTCTGAATCATTTGCGCGTCTACCTCGCTGGGAGAAAAGTAAGACCACTTAAGCGCTGAAATTGCACTGCTCACATTCCAGTTTTTGCTGGATTTTGTATATATATGGAGGTGCTGATCCTGGACGGGTCCTGGAACCCGTTCTGTTTCACTGCCTCTTGTGCCTTGTACACCTGATTGCGGCCTGCCTCCGGGTTGTTGGCGTGACGCAGTGTAATTCTTCTGTCTCTTTATTGCAGAATACATGTCTTACAATAAAAAAAAAATAAAAAAAAAAAAAAAAAAAAAATTGTGGTGTGGAGTGCAATTATGTGGTGTGGCATGGTTTCACTAACATAATATAAAAACCAAGAATATTGTGATACAAAAATATTGCGTCAAAAATAGTGTTCACAAAAATAGTTTTCCTATACATGTAAAAGTAATGACAAAAATATAAAAATTAAATATCGTTTTTCACTAATACCGAAACATATATACAAAAATATTGTTTTTTAGTATATATATATATATATATATATATATATATATATATATATATATATATATATATATATTTATCGTTACTAACAGTAAAATCCAAAATATTTCAACATATATTCATATATAAATGAAATGTTACACAATAACACATGCATATATATCTATGTGTGTATGTTCATATACACACATATATATATATATATATAATATTCACTGAAAAAAACATAGGTTTCAGACATGTTATAGTTAGGAATTAGCATTTAAAAAACTTCAGAAATGCACTGAAAAAACAACAGGTTTCAGGGGTGTTATAGTTAGTTGGACATTTCACTCTTACAAAACCATTGAAATTCCCCCATTATAGTTGTACTAACTATAACTCACGCGCACTCAATCCACTGCTGATGATGTCACATATTACATCATTCATGACATGGTCAGTGACATCACTGATGACATCTCAAATGACATCACTGATGGCATCACTGATGACATCATCCATTTGATAAACTGATACTCCTCATCATACAGTAGCATAACCTTTCAACACTCATTATAACATATGAAGTACCATATTTGACACCATTGACACTCCAGTACAAGTTTCTAAAAACCCACTCAGTGATTCCTAGATCTACACACACATCTAAACGCTTACCTATAGATTCACTCATACATGCTAACAAAGATCAATAGAACACTATTAAATATACGTATACACCTACATCAACATTACACACCAGCACATATCCTATTCACTTATGCAGACATCCTACTCATGTATGCAAATAATTGATCATACTTATATTTACTAAGCTACTCACTTGCACAAACACTACTTTATTTATTCATATAGATAGGGACTCATACTTAGTGTGTTATAAAATCACTATTACAACTATACATTTATCAATATCTCACACATACAATCACTGAGTCTTATGTATACTTATTTATATACAACAATTGTCACAAACACTGCCTTTTATATTTTTAGTTTGTTGGACATACATCATTGAGAAATATATTTACTCATCACCACACCCATAAAGAGATTCACTCACCCAAATAACTGTTTCCACATACATTCTTAACCTCATATACCTACTAAATCAACTATTTACACATCTTTTGACAGTCACACACGTCCCACCCAACCACACACACATTCATTCACTATCCCATACAAATACTCACTTAACTAATTAATACCTAATGTAGACTTTCACATACCTAGTAAGCAACGTATGTAGTAGTTGACACAACAAGAGATAGAGTGATATAGGTATTCACAAAGTTTAATCACTATCCCATATATTTAGTGAGACAATTTAAATTCGTCACTTAAACACTCAATCACTTTGCTACTAAATCCTCCATTCAGACACTTATACGTCGACTCAGTGTTTAAGGCAGATTCATATATATATATATATATATAATACTTATTTAAATATCGAAGCAAACCACATTCACTGGATGATGTGATCAGTGATGTCATCAGTGATGTCATTTGAGATGTCATCAGTGATGTCATCAGTGATGTCACTGACCATGTCATGAATAATGTATTATGTTACATCATCAGCAATGGATTGCGTACTCGTGAGTTATAGTTAGTAGAACTAACTATAACGGGGGAATTTCAATGTTTTTGTAAGAGTGAAATGTCCGACCAAAAGAAGAAGAGTTTCCCTTGCAACATGCTAAGTGACAGTTACGATACCAAGCCTCACAATGTCATAAGTACATACAATAGAAACATATAGGTAGTTAAAAATTCATTTATTATGAAAACACTTAAAAACACAAGAGTAGATTTCACTAATCTAGATCCCTAGTCTTAAAACACAGTTTAAAACAATACAACCAATTGCGACCTGCACAATTGAGAAAAGAGGACAGAACAGGTACAACATGACATTGTTGAATACAGTTTGTATATTCTGGCTCCGTTGTAATAACACCAATGTTGTATTGCTATGACATCAGCATATCAACTCCGGTGTTGGAGACTTGAATTATACCACTCTGAGCGTCGACGCATTTCGGTGGGTTCTCCTTATAGTTGCCACCTTTATCAAGACCAATGATAAGTTGTCACAATCAGGGGGTATATGTCATTGCCCCTGGATTCTTGATGAGGATCACTTCTTTTAGTGAATACTCTGTGGTCCGAACGATGGATTCTAGTCGAGCTTTGGGTAGTATGTTGCTGCCAGTTGTCAAGCCTGTTTAATCCTAAATGACTTATTATATTATCCCACTTTAAATGCGTAATCCACTTCAATTTGGAAAAACACTTATTATTGATCTGTTTCTAGGCCACTCATGTCTTGAGTGATTGCCTTGCGGTCCCTGCTTCTTACGATAGTCTAGGACGTGTGTTGGTTTAAAAACAGTACCTCTTCCTCAGGCCTTTCTTTGTAAATTCAGGAGGAATGATATCCTGAAGGGTAGTATGTAGTTCTACAGTCAACAGTACTTCTTTGATGGCCTGTTTGCGAAGGCTGATGGAAGTTGCATCGATCCGCTGTCTGTGGGGTTCCGCGTCGTATATCCAGAGTGAAATGTCCAACTAACTATAACACCCCTGAAACCTGTGGTTTTTTCAGTGAATATATATATATATGTGAATATCTCGCACTGCCGGCAACGCAAGAAAGGGTCCCACTCAGGATCTTTAAAGTTTAGGAAAAGTATTTATTGACTCAACGCGTTTCGACACACAGTCTTTGTCAACAAGTCATACACTGACCCATAGGTGGCCATGTCTTTTGAATGAGCATTTCCTGTTTAAGACAATGGACATAGAAGACATTTACATTTCATGTTTACTAGTCCTGTGCATATTTTAAGGAAGTCACACTGTCAACACAAAAAAACGTTATCAAATTATTTCAAAGAAACATTTTAAGGAAAATAATTTCAAATTAATGGATGACATTCCACACGTGATAATAATAAACAATCTGTGGAAAAAACCTGCATAACAGTCAAGTACATGTACAGCAGGAACATCCTAAAAGCAAAAATAAAGCTGCCCTGTGGCAGGCAAAGTAAGGTAATTATATTCCTTTGCTGCGCTCAGTAGCCCTGAGATATAGGTGCTGGTGGGACGGGCAAGTGCCCGACGATATATGTACCTTTCAAAACACAGGATGTCCAGAAGAGAAAAGACATTGGGTTAGGCCCACTTGTGGTCCTTTTAAAGGGGGTGAAAATAAACATCGGAGTTGTGGTGAGGCAGTAAGTAATAGACAAAAAATATACATGTGTTCTGATATGGCTATTAAAAGGTAAAGAAAAAGACCTGGGGTCCTAGGAGTTAGTTTGCAGGGCTGCCTTATAGGCAATGACCGTGGTCCTGTGGTCCATAGTGGATAAGCTAATGCTAGATGTAACTTACAGTGTGTGGGCAGATCAGAGTCTGAGATTCAATCTGGATTAACAGAAATGGGGGGAGAAGGAAAAAAGGCGGAAGGAATGAAGGGGGCAAGTCCTCACAATACTGTGATGTAATGGTGGACAGAATTCCCTATAGGTTCAGCCTAGGTGGACATGCAGGTCCTCCTCATGGTGGAGGCCTCCCGGGGTCTTGCTTTGTAACTTTACAATATATTCAGATTCCAGGTGTCGCAGATAATGTTACCGATCTCCTCCTCTCGCTGACACTAGGATCCTGTCAATGCCAAAAAAATGAGATTTTAGAGCTGACATCTTTGACATTTCGATGTATCAGATCACAGTGTTTGGCTGTGGCATATGTCATGCCACCATTTTTGATGTCGCGCAGGTGCGTAGGACGCGCTTCTTCACCGGGAATACAGTGCTTCCCACATAACGCCGGCCACAGATGCAAATCAAAACATAAACAACAAAATCAGTGTTGCAATTGATAAAACAGTTGATTTTCCCCGTCTTCCCATTGGCGAGGGTAAAAGTTTTGACATTTGTACTGTTGTTGCATTCTTTGCAACCAGTTCCCACGTGATCTTGATTTCATGGATAGGTGGCTGTGTACCAACATGTCTTGTAAGGACTGACACTTTTTGTATGTTACATGTGGTGTCGGACTCACCAACTTCCCTATCACCACATCATTTCTGACTATGTGACAGTGCTTCCGTACTATCCGATGGATTTCCTGTGAGGCATGGTTATAAGTGGTGATGAGCCTCACTTCTTTTTTTGCCACTGTCCTTCTCTTTTGGTATCAGGAGGCTATTTCTGTTTCTTTTGTCTGCTTTCTCAGTTGCTATTCTGAGAGTCTTACCTGAGTAGCCCCTGCTCCTAAAACGAGCCCTTATGTTCTTGGCTTCTTTCTCAAAAGAGTTTTTGGTGCTACAGTTGCGCTTAGCTCTTATTAGTTCCCAATAGGGGATGCTGTTCTTTAGGCCTGTCAGGTGGTGGCTATGTGAATGTAAGATACTGTTACTACATGTTGGCTTTCTATATAAACTGGTGTTCAGTGTTCCATGATCTGCCTCCAGTAGGATGTCAAGGAACTCTATGCTAGTCCGATCAGTTTTGCTGGTGAATTGTAGGTTTAAATTGTTCACCGAGAGTCCTTGAATAAAAGTGTTCAAAGTATCCTGTGGACCATCCCATATAAGAAAGATATCATCTATGTAGCGGGTCCACAGGATAACATTGTTCATGTGCTGTGTGTTGCCATCATGCCATAGGCGCTCCGCCTCCCACCACCCCATGAACAGGCATGCGTACGAAGGAGCAAAGCAACTTCCCATGGCGGTACCAGTGTTCTGTTCATACCAGTCATCCTCAAACAGGATGCAATTGTTGTGTAGGCAGAAGTGTAACATGCGCATCAGCAGTGCAGTGTGGTCATACATGGTGGTTGGCCTATCTCTCAGATAATATTTACAGGCTTGTAGGCCTAAGTCATGTTCGATACAGGTATACAATGCAACAACATCTTTTGTTGCCAGGATGTATGTGTCTTTCCATGGGATTTCCTGCACTTTAGACAGGAAGTCCATGGTGTCCCTGCAGTATGAGGGTAAATTCAGGACATATGGGCAAAAAAAGTAGTCCAGATAGATGGACGTTTTCTCAAGGAGACTCTGCTTGGCCGATATAATTGGTCTGCCGGGGGGATCAGTAGGATGTTTATGTACCTTCGGCAACATATAGAAAGCTGGAGTAACGGGTTTCTTTACCAGTAAGAACAGGAACTCATTTTGGCTCAGCAGGTCATTCTCACGCCAGTCACTCAACACTTTGTGGTATTATAGAATGGTTTTGTTATATCTTGCCAAACTGGATCTCAGGTAACATCCTGAGAATTCTAGTTGTCTCTTGGCCTCTGTTCGGTATTTATTGATATCCCAGAGGACCACATTACCCCCCTTGTCAGAGGGTTTTATAACAAAGTCGGTTGCTTGTTTCAAAGACTGCAAGCCAGCCCTTTGTGCTGCAGTTAAGTTTCTGGCAAAGTTGTTGTTCTCATTTTTGCATAAGGACAACAGATCAAATAAAACAGTCTCATGGAATGTGTCAATTCCATCATGTAGGGTTATAGGATTGAATTTTGATCTGGGTTTAAAATCGTTCCTGGATCTTTTGTTGACCTCCATGTGCATGCTGATCAAGAGATCACGATCCGTCTCCCAATCCCTGGCAACCAGTAGGATTTCCCTCATGCCTGTCATGGTGTCACTGTCCCTTATGGATAAGGTAGCATCCGTAGGGAGAGGGGGGGTGTCCACTAGTCTAGAGTTTGAGGAACCTATGTTTTGTTTTGAAGCGTACAACTTTAAAAGCTTAAGTTTGCGCATGAACAAAAAAAGGTTGATATGTGTTTTGGCGAAGTCAAAGTTAGCTGTGGGGCAGAAAGATAGGTCTAGTTCCAAGACCGATCTTTCCTGGGGGGTGATAACATGAGGGGAGAGATTAAAGATAGTAAAGTTAGGTCGCTCACCCATTATTTGTTCCTCTTCGATCGCCTGATGCCTCTCCCATGTGGCGTTGAGTTGTCGCTGGCCTTCGCCCCCTCTCCTTATTCGTCTCCTTTGTCTTGTTCTTTGCCTTACTCAATACAATTATTTATACATGTCACTAAATATCAAAACATTTTTTTTTAAAACTTAAAATGGCAAAATTATTTAACAGATATTGTATTTTTTTAATATTAGTTTTAAATTATTGACAAAAAACCTCCATCCTCACCTATAACCCTATAACCCCAAAATCACACTCCTAAAATCCAATTTACATTGTTTTAGAATAAAACACACTGCTCCCTTATCAACTATAACCTCAACACCTCACTCCTAATACATTTTTTTTTATGTTTTCAAATATATATACATGGGTTTGCCTCGTCTTCTTTGCTGCCAGACTGCTGCAGGACGTCTTTATGCTGAAAAAAAATAAAATATATATATATATATATATATATTCACTGAAAAAACCATAGGTTTCAGGGGCGTTATAGTTAGCTGGACATTTCACTCATACAAAACCATTGAAATTCCCCCGTTATAGTTAGTTCAGCTAACTATAACTCGCGCGCCCGCAATCCACTGCTGACGACGTGAAATATTACATCACTCATGACATGGTCAGTGACATCACTCATGACATTACTGATGACATCTCAAATGACCATGGTCAGGAACTGGAATCGTGTAGACATCCCCTCCCTCTGTACTGCCCTCACTTCTACACTTCACGCCCCCTCCCCTGCAACCGACCTGTTTTGTTCACCTCACACACAGGCTGAAGCTCTTAATTCCTGGCTGGCCCAGACAAGAGACAACTTTGCCCCCCTGAAAGTCCTCAAGAAGAAGAGGCCCCACGATGCCCAACTCTGGTTTACTAAAGACCTCAAGGACAAGAAACTTGCGCTGCGTCAATCGGAACGCAAGTGGAGACTAGATTACTGTCCCCTCAAGAAATCTATCTTCCTTACGGCCTTACGGGACTACAAAGCAGCCATTCTCCTAGCTAAATCTGAATACTTCTCGGCAAAAATTTTGAGTTCTACCTGTAAATCCAAAAACATCTTTTCCATCGTGGACGAATTGGTGAAACCCGATCGTGTCACTGTTAAATCCCTCCCCTCTGTGACTCCCTCAACAGTTACTTCATTGAAAAGATCATAAAAATTAAAATCAGTATCCCCAAAGTTGTCTCACCTCCTGAGGCTAATGAGGCATCCCTTAACCCCGTCCTGTTCCCTAATTTTCCCACGCTCACTGAAGAAGTTTTCTTCTCTCTCCTCAGGAAAGTGAAGTCCGGCTCTCCCCAGGACAGCTGCCTCCCACACATTACCCGGGAGATCTTCCTTAACATTCCCAACCCCCCCTCTCCTTTCTGAACAACTCCCTCTCCTCTGGTGTAGTCCCCAACTCCTTCAAAACTGCTGTGGTCTCACCCATTCTTAAAAAAACAGGATCTGATCCGGGGGAACTTTGCAATTTCCGCCCAATTTCCCTTCTCCCCTACCTGGACAAAATCCTGGAGGCCTTTGTGGCAAACTGTCTAAGTACCTTCATAGAATCCACCCACTATCTAGATCCCCACCAAGCCGGCTTCAGGCCTCAACACTCTACTGAGTCAATTGCCCTGGCCGTCCATGATGAGCTCAGAAAGGGGGTCAATCAGAACATCTCACAGGCACTGGTGCTCCTGGATTTGTCAGCGGCATTTGATACCGTCGACCATGCTGTCCTTCTCGACCGAGCCGAGTGCGCCGGCATCCGGGGGCAACCGCTGAGATGGATCGCCTCCTTCCTCCAAGACCGTTTCCAAGCAGTCTCCCTCCCCCCTTCTCCTTGGAAGGAAAGCGACTCACCTGTGGAGTCCCGCAGGGCTCCTCGCTCTCACCACTCCTGTTTAATCTATATATTCTTCCCTTGATCGCTGAGCTTCAGAAAAGATCAGTGATCATCTTTAACTACGCCGATGATCTCCAGCTCATTTTTAATATTGACCCTTCTCCTTCCTCCATTCAAAACGTCCATTCCATCATGACCTTCATCAGCTCCTGGATGAACTCAAACCAGCTCAAACCTAACCCTGACAAAACGGAGTTGGTCCTCACTGGGCCCCAAGGTAACCCCTGGAACTCCACCTTCTGGCCCCTCTCCCTTGGCCCGTCTCCCAAGTCTTCTCTGTCAAGAGCCTAGGCATCACCATTAGCAGTGACCTCTCCATGAGGGCTCAAATTAACTCAGTAGTATCCGTCTGCTTTTTCCACCTGCGCCGTATTCAGTAAATCAGCAGACTGCTGTCCCGTGAAGCTCTTGTTCAGGTCACTCTGGGACTAGTCATGTCTCGCATTGACTACGCAAATTCTTTATACGCCGGTATACCTGCATACCAATCTCAACTTCTCCAACTCATCCAGAATCAAGCAGCCAGGCTTATTCATGACCAGCCTAAGTTCAGCCATACTAAACCCCTTCTCAGGAGCCTCCATTGGCTCCCAGTGGCCCAGTGCAGCCTTTTCAACTGGGCTGCCTGATCCACAAAGCCTTTTCCTCCCAGGGACCCTCCTTCATCTCCTCCCGTTTACACCGATATGTCCCGTCCCGCGCCTTACCCTCCTCCGGCTCTAACTTACTGTCCCCCTGCTCTTTCAGACGCAAGAGGCATGGAGGCTTGAGATTCTCTACCCAGGCTCCACTACACTGGAACTCCCTTCCCCAAGAACTCCGTCTCCTCCCCTCCTATGCTCACTTTAGAAAGTCACTTAAAACCTGGTTCTTCTCTCTAGCCCACAACTAATTCCTTCACGCCACTGTACCTCTCAGCTCTTCCACTCTAGCGCCAAGAAACCGCTGGTGAACGTGCGCTCTATAAATCCCATTTATCATATCATATCATAACAGGTGAGTAAATCGGAATTCGTAGTTCGGCTGATTGTAGAGAAATATTTGTACAATGGTGAAGGAAGGGGGCAGGGCCTGAGATGACATGTGTGCAAACACGCCCTGTGGCGCGTTTTAAGTTGCGGGATTAAGTGCCCTTGAATCCTGAGATCCCCTGGGTGCCAACTAGCCCACCAGGTACCTCTAGTATGCGCCAGGGGGCTGTGTTGCAGAGAGATGTTCAGAGGCTACGCCCCTTTTCACAACACTCTGCAACGCAGCTCCGCGGCGCTTACTAGAGGTACCTGGTGGGCTAGTTGGTCCCCAGGGACCCTCAGTATTGACAAGGAATTAATTCCCCAACTTAAACCGCGCCACAGGGTGTGTTTGCACACATGTGAACTGAGGCCCCGCCCCCTCCCTTCACCACTGTGCAAACGCGCCCCGTGGCGCGTTTTAAGTTGAGGGATTAACTCCCCTTGAATCCTGAGGGTGCATGGGGTGCAACTAGCCCACTAGATACGCGCCACAGAGCTGTATTGCAGAGAGGTGTAAAAAGGGGCGTGGCCTCAGAGCACCACTCTGCAACGCACCTGGCGCATACTGGAGGTTCCTGGTGGGCTAGTTGGCCCTCAGGGACCCCCAGTGTCCAAGAAGAACTCATTCCCCTTCCTGAAACGCCAGGGGGGCGCGTTTGCAGAGTACTGCATGAAGGGGGCGTGGCCTCCGGCGAGATGCCAGTGTATTTCTTTTTTTTTTTTTTTAAAGGGTGCTGTGTAGCCCCCCTTCTTTTTCTATTTTTTTTGCCCTGGGGACCCCATCTCCCAGGGCTGGTAAACAGCGTTTACAACGCAACTTTTACCACGCACTACCTTTACGACGCAACTTTTACAACGCAAATCGTTACAACGACTTGCGCTGGGGGGCGCTGTAGGATAGGGAATAGTTTAATTTACTATCCAAAACCTTCCCTACTATCCACGGGGACTGGAGTTGGAATAGTAAATTAAACTATTCACTATCCAGCGCCCCCAACGCAAGTCGTTGTAATGACTTGCGTTGTAAAAGTTGCGTGGTAAAGGCATGCGTTGTAACGACATACATCCCCCAGGGCTTGCCCCCTAATTTTTTTTTTTATAAAAAAATGGGGAAGGAGCTGCGTGGCCCCCCCTCCTGAGGCTTCTTTTAGCCCCGGAGACGCCATCCCCCAGGGCTCTGCCTCCATTTTTTAAAAACATTTGTTAAGGAGGGTGGCCGCGTGGCCCCCCCTCCCGGGCGACTTCTGGCCCCGGGGACCCCATCCCCCGGGGCCAGCCATTAATTTATTTATTTAATAATGGAGGAGGGGGGCCCAGAGACCCCATCACCCGGGCCTGGCCTCTCGTTGGGAACCGTGGGGGGGTCCCCAATCACCCAACAGTCCCTGCAGGCTCCCTGCGTCCTGCAGGAGCCGGCAATGCTTTTCTACATGGGGAGCAGCTAACATGCTGCTCCCCATGTAGAAAAGCTATAGTCTTTGGTTATTCCAGAAAACCAAAGCAGTTTGCTATGGTAGGGCGGGAGCCGCGAGGCTCCTGCCCTACCATAGCAAACTACAGTGTCCCGGGGGTGGGCACCCCGGGACACTGCAGGAGCCAGCCATGGGTGGTGGCGGTCCCCGGGGCCACCACAAGGCTCAAGGAGGGGGGCCGCGTGGCACCCCTCCCACCATTTAAAAGCCCTGGGGGTGGTGGTCCCAGGGGCTGGAGGGTCATTCACGGACCCCCCAATTTAACAAGCATTTACAATGCAACGGTTTCGCCTTTGCAAAAGTTAGAGCTATTGGCATGACATTATTTTTATTTGGGTTTTTTTAAAAACATAAATAAATGGCATTGTCATTTACAATACCAATAGCAGGGCAGGAGAGCAAGCACAAGTCTGCAAATGTAAAGGATGCTTGAAAGCCAGTACTGGCTTTAATTGATGGAGTCACTTGAAAACTATTTTCTATTTTTTTGGGGAGGTATTGAAAGGTGACCTTATGAGCTGTGAAGTGTGTGCTTTAAATGGACAGTTATAAAAAAAATTCCACTAAGTACAGTCTTCACATTACTCAGATCTATATTTTGGAAACACTTTTTATCTTAAACATAAATCTTTTTGTGCACTTTGTGGCAGCCTATCTTATAGTGTGTGTAATGCGTAATTTAATGACATACATATTCAAGGTTCTTTCTATCAAAGGCTGGGACCTTGTACCACAAAAAACACACAATTCACTATTCCCCCTGCACCAAACAGAATTAAACTCTGTAGCTATATGGTTGCATACACAGATATCTGCAGCGATTGCATTAACCACTAAAGGCTTCACAATGGTAAATAATGCATCTCTCACTGGTTAGTTTACCCGACAAATATTTTTTTTATTTAAGGTATGTGTTATTTTATATGCATTAACTTGAAGGTGAAAGACCAACAAAATAGTTACAGATTATTTTCTTCTTTTTAGCCACGCCTTTGATCCTGCCCCTCATACTCGCTGGTCCCACCACCCAACGGACTCAGGAGGACAGCTCCTCTACTTTATTTGAATGGACTTTGACTGCTGTGTATAACACAAGAAATACAAAAAAAATCAGTATGTCAAAATTTGCAGAGGGCCATTCAGACCCTCCAGCAATTCGCGATTTTGCGATTCATGAAAAAAATCGCGAAATCAGCTGGCAAGCAGGACGGGCGCGATATTTACCAAACTGCCCGCGAAAAAAACACTCTCCTGGTAGGCATGAAAAAATGATGCCATTTTATTGGCTGTGCGCCCATACGTCACACCGTATTAGCAACCTGCTTCCTCAATTATTTACAATAGTTATAAGAGGAGCGAGAAAAGCAAAGTATCGCTTCTCTTCTCTCCAGGTTGCAGGCTCGACTGGAAATAATGTCAAAAATTAGGATTCCAGCGCCGGGACGGGAGGGGCGCGCAGATAAGGAAAAGGACTGTCTTTTCCTTCTTGCGCACAGAATTCACTGACTGCCTCTGATCTGCCGCTTCAACTGCCCTCCCCCCTTTCTTTCTTCCTCCCCTTTCTTCCCTCTCTTTGTCTAGAAGCTTCTCTCTGACTGAAAATCCTGACTTCAGAAACGGTTCTAATTAAAATTAATTCTGAAGCTTATAAAGCGCCTGGTTACACTTACCAGTGTGTCCCCGCGCTGAATAAACCGCTGAGGAACCCGTCCTGGCCTGTTCCTGTGAGGCGCCCAACTCCTGGGCACCCCCCTGGTGAAGCCAGGCATCCTTAGCGATTAGGGCCGGTGTGGAGGCTAAGAAATCTATTGCCCAGAGTTGCAGCGTGGGACCCCATGATTAGAGTAGGCACCGTGCCGAGAATTATCGGGTCCCCGGACATTTGAGCTCAAGACCCTGCGCGACGGGAATTGAACCCTGGTCCCGGGCCAGACCTCTGCATCAGGGTCTGCCGCTCTAATCAGTGAGCCACACTTCTCCCCTCTCTTTTCTTCGTTCGTTGATTTGTCCCCTTGTGAAATGGATCTAAAAAAGAAAAACATTGTAATTGACGTCTTTTTAAGATATTTTACAATTTTAAAGCAGTGCTTGAAATGGATAAATAGAAGTGCAGGTACTCTGTAACAGAGTACCTGCTTGTTTCTGAGAAGTGCTTCGAGGGGTGCCCTCACCTCACCAGCAGCCTGTACAATGAAGGCCTTTTGTGTTCAGTCCGGTGTCCGTTCACGCACGGCAGGAGGCCTGTTTATGGGAGCAACCTCTCCCCTTCAATCCAAACTCGTTCACACCTGCGGCGTAGCTCTCAATAACGTGGCGGGTGCAGTGGCTACGTGTCCGGAGGTGTGAGGAACCCACTTCACCACTCTTATGTATGTCTATCTTTCACTACCAAACCGAGTGACCCATTTGCCCGTGTCCCATTAAGGCCCGGGGCATTATTGCCACTTAACTGTTCTCGCCCTTCTCGGTTTTTACTTTCTTTGAAAACAAACCTCCGAACCAAGAATAACCAAAGAGTGAAAATGCTCTCCAAACTGTTTTACATATTCTCCCTCTTGAAAGTCCCGAATGTTGCTGAACGTGGCAAATACCCTGCTATAACGTGTACTTGTAAGCACTATACGGAACAAGAGCCACTATTTCCAAATTTGATTGATTCCAGTTAACCAACCACTAAAGAATTTTAGGCCTAGTTGTTCGTTTGAGGTCGAACAGGTTGTTGACGCATCGCAGCAGCTGTCAGCAGCGAGCGTGTAACTCGCCGAGCAGTTCACTATATATAACGTGTTACAATTGTCCAAGGACTGGGAAATGCGTCTAGACCCGTCGATCGGATAAGTAGGTTCGCGAACCCATATATGGGGCATCGGTGTCTGTGCAAGCTGAGAGGTAGGAGTCGAACAGTTTCCCATACATTATTAGTGATATACACATTTGGCGGGAAAGGAAGGGTTTCTTTTTTTTTTTTAACCTTTCTAGCGTTGTGAAAACAGGTCTTTCTATTCGCAAATGAAAGAGTATTCGAGTTACTGGCCCTGGGATGATAAAAGGCCGAACAGGCCACATCATATTTAGAAGCCGTGCCCTGCACACTTCGCAGCCTGCAGTCGGGCGGGGGATGCCTGCCTGGGCCATGGGAACGTGCACAGACGGTCGCGCGCTTCTCGCCTCCGCACTCCCCATGTTATTAATCTTCGGGAGACGCCGCTATAAACTAACACCATTAAAACATTATTGTGACTAATGAGAAAGAATTACTTAGCAGAAGCCGCGCCTCGGATTGGTTTGGGGACAGTGCGCTGCCGGCGCAGATGAGTTCCATAAATCAGGGGCGCAGGGGATGCGCACGCGGGTGCCCGGCCCCACCCAAGTGACACTTCTCTCCACCTTGCATCATTTTTTTCATTAGTCTCAATAAGCCCCAAGAGGCGCAAGATTGTTTTAGGCCCCATAACAGTCAAAGTCTTGATCGTTGCACTGAGGGCTGTGGCAGCCACCCTGAGGGGTGTGACTGGAAGCGATACAACCCCCCTCTTCTCTTAGGGCAGTGAAGAGGGCAGAGGCAGCTGTACCCTTGGGCTAGGATCACAAGCCTCCAGCACGGAGGGAATTTTTGACACGGCAATACGGGTCTTGGTTTCTTTTTCATTTTAGCGCATCACTGCTCAGGGATATTTAGTTTGTGCACTGCCATGACGATGGAATCTATCTGCCCCCTATCTATTGTTCAATCAATGTCTCTGTCTGTGAATCAGTCTGTAGCCCCTCTGTCCATGTTTCACTGCGTTTATCTGTTTCCGCGTCAATCCATCTCTGCCCATTATTGCCCGTCTACCGGTGTATCTGTCGAGGTGCGACTGTATCTGTATATTTTTAGCAGGCTCCCTGAAAGTAAGCGTCGGACAACAGTAACACTGATAAATCCAGCGCTTCACAATAGAAACAGAAATGATACATGAGAAGATTACGATGCTGATAACGTGACTTTAGAAGGTAAAGGTGCTTCTCGGCCACCTATAGGCTGCAGGCGGGTCCCGGTGCGGCTGCACTGCATGCCGTCCTGTGCAGAGTGCTGAGCAGAGCTGCACTGTCAGAGGAGGGAGGGAGGGAGGAGGCGATTTCGGGACAGGGAGAGACTGAAGGCGGCCGATCCAGACTGGGGGAGGAGAGCCACCGACCCCGGGACAGGGAGGGGAGGAGGGCTGCCGATCCCGGGACACAGAGCGAGACTGGGGAGGACGAGTTGCTGCCGATCCCGGGGAGGGTCGCGGGCAGCACACCGAGCGAGGGAGCAGGGCAAGGGGCAGCAAGCACAACAAACGCGGCGGGGGTGGGGGTGGGCAGGACAGCAAGCACTCCCCCGAGGACTTCTTCCGGCGGCGGTCGGGGGAAATGGAAACCAAAAGCGCCGGCAAAAAAAAAAAAAGTAAACGCCCACCTCCGAATAACGGAGAGAAAAGGGCGGTACTTAAAAAAAATGACAGAAACGCCCACAAATCTGCTCCCGCTAAGATTGACACATCTCTCTTCCAATGGCTAGCATCCATTTATGGAGCTAGCCAATGGAACAGAGAGGCGGGTTAAAGCCCCGTACTGAAGATCAAAAGATTTCGCCTGCGCGACACTGCTTGCGCAGTGAACGCCAGGCGAAACCTAAAAATGTAGTGCCCCGGGGAGGTAGCGGTCCCCGGGGCGTGTGGCGGGGCTTTAACCCCCCTAACAGGTATTTTTTTTTTTTTGTTTTGTTAAAAAGATGCCCTGGGGGGTGGCGGTCCCTGGGGCTGCGGGGGCTGTGAGCCCCCCGCGTACATAATGTTAAAGCCCCAGGGGGTGGTGGTCCCCGGGGCTGGGGTGCCCCTCTGGGATTTGCCCCCCCCCCCGGGGCTAATTACAAATAAAGCGGGCTTCGTTTTTTTTTTTCCACGGGATACGCGTACCCTATGCGCATCCCGCGATTTGTTTTTTTTGGGGCCATGGGGGTCCTTGTGGGACCCCTTGAGCAGGCCTGGGGGGTCAGGGTATTTCAAACCTGCCCCCTTTGCGTCTTTTGCGCACTTGATTTTCAGTTTTCTTGTGCCTCAGTTCTACCGAGACACAAGATGGCTGCCAACACTTCCTGGTTTGGAGTGTTGACAGACAGTTGACAGCCAAGTAGCATGCAGCTCGTGCTCGTAAAGCTACGAGCATGCTCCTCGGAGTATACGCGTACCCTACTTCGTCCATATATATATCTATGATTTTACTTCTGATTTTCTCAGGAACTACTGCAGGGATTTACACCATTTAACAAAAAGTGTGGTCTGTGAACCAAACTCTACGTTTTTGCCAACTTTGGTGTATTCCGTTCAGCAGTTCAGGCTGTAGCCGTGTCTAAAGGTCCCTATGGAAAATTGCATGGGGAAAACACATTTTGGGACCCCCCTTTTTTCTCGGGTCCCGTTTGATGAATCACCCCGAAACTTTAGGAGCGGAGCGGAGCGCCCCATCTTCTTGGAGAATTTCACGAAGATTCGTCGACCAGCGCCAAAGTTATTCCAAATAGAATGTTGTGGATTTCCTATGGAAACTAGGTCCTAACTATAACTTTCTACTGGCGACCGCCAGTAGTTAATTAGTTAAGGTATAATTATTATAATTATTAAGATATTATCACTAAGCAATTATAATTAAAAAACGAATTGGTAATTAATTATAATGAAATAACTTCCCACCCTTTACCTTTACAAACCCAACTACCCGCACCAGAAATATAACTTCGAAAATATCTTAATTACACAATTTACAAAATGATTTATCAATTAAATAATTAATATTATTTAAAAGCTAATTATTGATTAATTATACTTAACTTCCCACCCTTTACCCCTACAAATCCCACAACCCTCACCTAAAATATAACTTACAAAATAAATTAATTCCACAATTTACATAACTAATGATCAAATATATACTTAATAATCTTCTATATAAATAAAAATGTAAATGTTCGTTCAAAATCGTAAATCGTAAATCCCCGAAGGTTCTTCACCAATTGCTTTGAAATTTTGACACAACGTTGGATTCGAATACGTGCATGTTGTTATATACACAACGTTGGATTCAAATACACGCGTGTCGAATACGCGCTTGTTTTTAATCGAAAGCCTGAACAGACACATAAAAATGTCAATGTTCGTCTGTTCAAAACCTTAAATCTCTGAAAGTTCTTCACCGATTGCTTTGAAATTTTGACACAACGTTGGATTCGAGTAAGCGCATGTTTATATACACACAACGTTGGATTAGAATACGCGTGTGTTTTCAATCAAAAGGCCGAACAGACCCTATCGATTTGGTTGCTGCGCAACAACTACAAGGGATGCATAGAGACAATAGTCTACATATATTAGGATGGACAGTTGGTGTCAGGATGGCAGACCGGGAAGTGGGTGGAGGGAGGGGGAAGAAGTTGGTTCACTTTGCAACATTAAGAAGGGACGCATACAGACAATAGTCTACATATATTAGGATGGACAGTTGGTGTCAGGATGGCAGACCGGGAAGTGGCTGGAGGGAGGGGGGAAGAGTTGGTTCACTTTGCAACATTAAGAAGGGACGCATATAGACAATAGTCTACATATATTAGGATATACAGTTGGTGTCAGGATGGCAGACCGGGAAGTGGGTGGAGGGAGGGGGGAAGAGTTGGTTCACTTTGCAACATTAAGAAGGGACGCATAGAGACAATACTCAACATATATTAGGATGGACAGTTGGTGTCAGGATGGCAGACCGGGAAGTGGTGGAGGGTTGGGGGAGGAGTTGGTTCACTTTGCAACATTAGCACGTGTTTATATATACACAACGTTGGATTCGAATACGCTCGTGTCCAATACGCGCGTGTTTTTCATCAAAAGGCCGAACAGACCCCATCGGTTCGCTTGCTGCACAACAACTACAAGGGACGCATAGAGACAATAGTCACTAAAAAATATTGTATACCCACAAGCATTGTGAAATTAAACATATTAGAAACGTGCGCTTACTCTTTTCTTTCTCTTCCATCTAACCAGACTGAGCCACAGCAACGCATGGCCGGGTACAGCTAGTAAATAATAAATAAAAATGTATTATTATTAATTAATTAACGTCCTACCCTTTACTCCCTCCGGGTGCCCCTTCTCTGTTATTGTTATGTTTCTTGCTCTTTTCCATGGCCAGGAGCTCAAAGCGCCGGGACACTCCTTTGGAGTAGCCGTTGCGCTATAAAAGTCCCATTTTAACATAACATAACATAACAAACCTCACAACCCGCACCTAAAACATAAATTGAAAAAAGCACAGTTAACATAATTAATCATTAATTAAATAATAATAATTAAAATAGTTATTAGTTAATTATAATTAATTTACTTTCTGCCCTGTAACCCTATAAACCCCATAACCCGCTACAGCACTAAAAATCACAATTTATATTTAAATTAAATATACACACAAAAAAGAATTTACAAACTATGTTAAAAACTTTAACAATGGCATCTGATATCCATGGCATCCCCATGGGAGGGCGCGAAAACAAGGTGTTGTTCGCTGATGATCTTATACTTACCCTAACACGCCCCCGAGAATCCCTCCCTGCATTGCATGCAGCGCTGTGCCTCTTTGATCAGGCCTCTGGCCTCAAGATCAATCATAGCAAGTCCTGGGCCCTTAATCTCACCATCCCGCAGGAAGAGATCCCCGCCCTGGAGACAATGGTGCCATACCAGTGGGCCTCCCAGCACATTCGCTACCTTGGCCCTCGAGTGACTCCCTCTCTAGATACTTGGACGCAGGTCAATTGGCGGGAATGCCGTAGGGCGGTCCTGGAGGACCTACGTAAGTGGAGACCTCTAGTGTTGTCATGGTTGGGCAGGCTTAACGCCATCAAGATGTCAATCCTTCCCAAAATGTTATATTTATTTCAGTGCCTCCCCACGCCTATCCCGCTGCGTTGTATACGGGGCCTCCAGCGCGACATTACAAACTTTATCTGGGGAGGGAAACAACCTCGGTTTTCGCAGAAGCTTCTGATGGCGGCGCGAGATAGGGGGGGATTGGCCTGCCCCAACCTAGTGGACTATTACTGGGCCGCGCACCTCCGATTTGTGGTGGAATGGGGGGTGACAGAGAGTGAGAAGGGATGGCTGCATATGGATCGAGCAGTGGCGGGACGAATCATCTGGGACCTTGTGTGGCATCAACGGGCGGCACACTCCAAGAGCGCGTATATGGCGGTACCGACAAGAACGGTCCTGGATATATGGGATTCAGTAGCCATCCGGAAAGGCCTCACGACCTTCCCTTCACCGCGCACCCCGATAGAGGGGAATCCCTCTTTCCCACCTGCGTGTCACACGCGTGCCTTCGCCAAATGGACGCAAGGGATTGTCAGGTAATCACTGACCTGTTCGAGGGAGGTAAGCTTAAGACCTTTGCCCAGTGCAGGGAGGAGTTTCTTGTCCCGTCTACAGCGGTGCTGCAATATGCCCATTTGAGACACTGGGTGTCGGAGGAGGAAATGTATCAGGCGGCTACATGCGCCTTAACCCCCTTTGAGAAATTGCCCCGGAACCCTGTGAAATAAAAGGGGCTGGTCTCCCGGATTTATCAGATTCTGCAGCATCCACGGATGCCGCCCTCTCACCCTTATCAGCGCCGGACACAGACATCACCGCCTCGCAGTGGGGTAGATTATGGCAGGATATTCCCAAAATATATCGTAGCATTCCACAACGGGAAAACGCCTATAAGCTCATGACTCAATGGTACTACATGCCCCAATGCCTGCACAAGATGTTCCCCGCATCCTCTCCCCTATGCTGGAGATGCTGATCTGCTTCTGGGGACTTTATTCATATTTGGTGGAAATGCCCGTTTCTACCTCTATTTTGGAAAGAGGTCCTAAGCCACATCAGGGGGGTGTTGGGGTTCCCCTTGCCTGAGGTCGCAAGGGCAATCCTGCTAGGCATCAAATCTGCTAGCCTGAGGGCGCTTACCCGGAGCGATTGGATCTTGACGCTCCAAATGATGGGGGCGGCCAAGCAGCTAAAACCCTGTATTGGAAAAAAACTGAAGCTCCTCCAATCGCGTCCTGGGTTGTGCGTTTATGGCATCTTGTCACGATGGAGCTCTTCACAGCGCAACTGCAGGCACTTGACACACGTTTCCAGACTGTTTGGCAACCCTTAATTGCCTACCTCTGTGCTGTTGATCTTGCGCGCTACATGCCCACCAGACTCAGAGCGCTGCACCTTTTTAAAGATGCTATTGTTCCCCCCGACCCGAATAGACTGCTGCCATAGCTGCCATGGCTTCCCTCCTACATTCCGACTTTGACGCTTCCGGCGCCGGGCTGCTCCCCTTCTGCGCACAAGGTCCCTACTTTTGCTGTACTGTCTCCCCCTCTCCTTCTCTCTTCTATCCTTTTCTTCCTTCTCTTTGTTATTTTTCGGGTTCCTTGGTCCTGTTGGGCCGCTTGTCAAGTTTGGGCCAGTTGCCTGTTAGTAATAAAGATAGATCTTTGGGACCTAATCTTGCCACAGAAATGGATGACCCTATGCTATACACTAAGGAACGCGGACGGCCCTTCAGGGGGTTGTAGGCGTAACGCTGTGTGCAATATAACCTACTATATAGAATCTTAATGTTGTCACCGTAGCAATCAGTCACGCGGCCGGCCCTTGAATAGGGTTGCAGGCTTAACGCTGTGTTATAAATAGCGCTGTGGTATATGTTTTCGACAGAAAATAAAAAAAGATTTGAAACAAAAAAAAACATTAACAATAATTATATGAACAACTTATAACATATACAATCTAAACATATACTAAAATGCATTAAGATAATTAAAAAATGATATTATTTACAACAATATTTTTGTAAATGATATTAACATAAGTATTTTTGACATTGACATTAATTACCTTAGAAAATCGATGTTTGTCAACGATATTCCTGCAACACAATATTTGTGTATCACGATATTAACAACTCGATATGTGTATGCTTCGATATTTTTGACTCTATGTTTTGTCTGAATACTGTGGAGTGAGTGGAAATATGCAAAGTGGAAAAAAATGGCATGGGTGGAATTAGGTGGCATGGAATTATGTGGTGTGGCATAGAATTATGTGGTGTGGAGTGGAATTATGTGGCACTGTGTGTAGAGGAATTATGTGCTATGGAATGCTATTGTGTGCCATGCAGTGGAATTATGTGGCATGGTGTGGAAGTATGTGATTTTGTGTGAAATCATGTGGTGTGGTGTGGAATTATGTGAGATGGAATGGAATTATTTGGGGCATTGAATTGTGTGGTGTGGAATTGTGAGTCTTGGAAATTGTGCAGCGTAGATGGGGTTATGTGGTGTGAAGTAGAATTATGTGGCATGAAACTGTGTTGCATGGTGAGGAATTGTGTAGCATGGGTTTGAATCTTGAGTCTTGTAACTGTGTGGCTTAGAGTGTAATTGTGTTGGAAGGAGTGCAATTGTATGGCATGGAGTGCATTTGTGTGGCATGGGGTGCAATTGTGTAAATAGCTGGCATGGTGTGGAATTATGTGCCTCATGGGAACAGTCTAGCCTGAACTGCCAAGCTATGTCTTTCCTGGACCAGAATCAAGCATCCTAGGACCGGTTTCTGGCTATCAGCCGTCATCAGCCAGGATAGCTTGACTCCAGTGGCTTAGTGTGCATGGGACCCACGTCTGGGCATACCCTTCCCACATAGGGCGAACAGCAAAACACACAAGATGATGGACGGAATGTTGCACGTTGGCAAAACAATCACCCCCAGTCACAGATCTGGGTTTAATCCATTGTTATTTTGCTCACCACGCCACCCCAGTGCAGATATGGCCATATGCAAATCAGTCTTGACCCTGTGCCTCATGGGAACAGTCCAGCCCGAACTGCCAAGCTATGTCTTCCCTGGACCGGAATCAAGCATCCTAGGACCGGTTTCTGGCTATCAGCCATCATCAGCCAGGATAGTTTGATTCCAGTGGCTTAGTGAGCAAGGGACCCATGTCTGGGCATGCCCTTGCCACAACTGAGTGAGTGAGAATGAGAGGCATTAAGGATAAGTATGTGTGAGAATGAATGTGAGTGAGTGAGGGATAATGGCAGTGAGTGTAACTGACTGTTACTGTGTGTGAGCAAAACACACAAGATGATGGACGAAATGTTGCACATTGGCAAAACATTCACCCCCAGTCACAGATCTGGCTTTAATCCATTGTTATTTTGCTCACCACGCCACCCCAGTTCAGACATGGTCATATGCAAATCAGTCTTGACCCTGTGCCTCATGGGAACAGTCCAGCCCGAACTGCCAAGCCATGTCTTTCCTGGACCAGAATCAAGCATCCTAGGACCGGTTTCTGGCTATCAGCCGTCATCAGCCAGGATAGCTTGACTCCAGTGGCTTAGTGAGCACAGGACCCACTTCTGGGAATACCCTTCCCACATAGGCCAAACAGCAAAACACACAAGATTATGGACGGAATGTTTCACATTGGCAAAACATTCACCCCAGTCACAGATCTGGCTTTAATCCATTGTTATTTTGCTCACCACGCCACCCAGTTCAGACATGGCCATATGCAAATCAGTCTTGACCCTGTGCCTCATGGGAACAGTCCAGCCCGAACTTCCAAGCCATGTATGTCTTTCCTGGACAAGAATCAAGCATCCTCGGACCGGTTTCTGGCTATCAGACGTCATCAGCCAGGATAGCTTGACTCCAGTGGCTTAGTGAGCACGGGACCCACTTCTGGGCATACCCTTCCCACATAGGCCAAACAGCAAAACACACAAGATTATGGACGGAATGTTTCACATTGGCAAAACATTCACCCCAGTCACAGATCTGTGTTTAATCCATCGTTATTTTGCTCACCACGCCACCCCAGTTCAGACATGGCCATAGGCAAATCAGTCTTGACCCTGTGCCTCATGGCAACAGTCCAGCCCAAACTGCCAAGCCATGTCTTCCCTGGATCGGAATCAAGCATCCTAGGACCGGTTTCTGGCAATCAGCCGTCATCAGCCAGGATAGCTTGACTCCAGTGGCTTAGTGTGCATGGGACCCACGTCTGGGCATACCCTTCCCACATAGGGCGAACAGGAAAACACACAAGATGATGGACGGAATATTGCACATTGGCAAAACATTCACCCCCAGTCACAGATCTGGCTTTAATCCATCGTTATTTTGCTCACCACGCCACCCCAGTTCAGACATGGTCATATGCAAATCAGTCTTGACCCTGTGCCTCATGGGAACAGTCCAGCCCGAACTGCCAAGCCATGTCTTTCCTGGACCAGAATCAAGCAACCTGGGACCGGTTTCTGGCTATCAGCCGTCATCAGCCAGGATAGCTTGACTCCAGTGGCTTAGTGAGCACGGGACCCACTTCTGGGCATACCCTTCCCACATAGGCCAAACAGCAAAACACACAAGATTATGGACGGAATGTTTCACATTGGCAAAACATTCACCCCCAGTCACAGATCTGGCTTTAATCCATCGTTATTTTGCTCACCACGCCACCCAGTTCAGACATGGCCATATGCAAATCATTCTTGACCCTGTGCCTCATAGGAACAGTCCAGCCCAAACTGCCAAGCCATGTATGTCTTTCCTGGACCAGAATCAAGCATCCTCGGACCGGTTTCTGGCTATCAGACGTCATCAGCCAGGATAGCTTGACTCCAGTGGCTTAGTGAGCACGGGACCCACTTCTGGGCATACCCTTCCCACATAGGCCAAACAGCAAAACACACAAGATTATGGACGGAATGTTTCACATTGGCAAAACATTCACCCCCAGTCACAGATCTGTGTTTAATCCATCATTATTTTGCTCACCACGCCACCCCAGTTCAGACATGGCCATAGGCAAATCAGTCTTGACCCTGTGCCTCATGGCAACAGTCCAGCCCAAACTGACAAGCCATGTCTTCCCTGAACCGGAATCAAGCATCCTAGGACCGGTTTCCGGCAATCAGCCGTCATCAGCCAGGATAGCTTGACTCCAGTGGCTTAGTGTGCATGGGACCCACGTCTGGGCATACCTTTCCCACATAGGGCGAACAGCAAAACACACAAGATGATGGACGGAATATTGCACATTGGCAAAACATTCACCCCCAGTCACAGATCTGGGTTTAATCCATCGTTATTTTGCTCACCACGCCACCCCAGTTCAGACATGGCCATATGCAAATCAGTCTTGACCCTGTGCCTCATGGGAACAGTCCAGCCCGAACTGCCAAGCCATGTCTTCCCTGGACCGGAATCAAGCATCCTAGGACCGGTTTCTGGCTATCAGCCGTCATCAGCCAGGATAGTTTGACTCCAGTGGCTTAGTGAGCAAGCGACCCACGTCTGGGCATGCCCTTCCCACATCTGGCGAACAGAAAACACACAAGATGATGGACAGAATGTTGCACCTTGGCAAAACATTCAACCCCAGTCACAGATCTGGGTTTAATCCATCGTTATTTTGCTCACCACGCCACCCCAGTTAGACATGGCCATATGCAAATCAGTCTAGACCCTGTGCCTCATGGGCCCGAACTGCCAAGACATGTCTTCCCTGGACCGGAATCAAGCATCCTAGGACGCGTTTCTGGCTATCAGCCGTCATCAGCCAGGATAGCTTGATTCCAGTGGCTTAGTGAGCACGGGACCCACGTCTGGGCATACCCTTCCCACATAGGTAGACAAGCAAAACACACAAGATGATGGACGGAATGTGGCACATTGACAAAACATTCACCCCCAGTCACAGATCTGGGTTTATTCCATCGTTATTTTGCTCACCACGCCACCCCAGTTTAGACATGCCCATAAGCAAATCAGTCTTGACCCTGTGCCTCATGGGAACAGTCCACCCCAAACTGCAAGCCATGTCTTCCCTGGAGCGGAATCAAGCATCCTAGGATCAGTTTCTGGCTATCAGCCGTCATCTGCCAGGATAGCTTGACTCCAGTGGCTTAGTGAGCACGGGACCCACGTCTGGGCATACCCTTCCCACATAGGGCGAACAGCAAAACACACAAGATGATGGACGGAATGTTGCACATTGGCAAAACATTCACCCCCAGTCACAGATCTGGGTTTAATCCATCGTTATTTTGCTCACCACACCACCCCAGTTCAGACATGGCCATATGCAAATCAGTCTTGACCCTGTGCCTCATGGGAACAGTCCAGCCCAAACTGCCAAGCCATGTCTTCCCTGGATCAGAATCAAGCATCCTTGGACCCGTTTCTTGCTATCAGCCGTCATCAGCCAGGATAGCTTGACTCCAGTGGCTTAGTGAGCACGGGACCCACGTCTGGGCATACCCTTCCCACATAGGGCGAACAGCAAAATACACAAGATGATGGATGGAAGGTTGCACATTGGCAAAACATTCATCCCCAGTCACCGATCTGTGTTTAATCCATCGTTATTTTGCTCACCACGCCACCACAGTTCAGACATGGCCATATGCAAATCAGTCTTGACCCTGTGCCTCATGGGAACAGTCCAGCCAGAACTGCCAAGCCATGTCTTCCCTGGACCAGAATCAAGCATCCTAGGACAGGTTTCTGGCTATCAGCTGTCATCAGCCAGGATAGATTGACTCCAGTGGCTTAGTGAGCACGGGACTCACGTCTGGGCATACCCTTCCCACATAGGGCGAACAGCAAAACACACAAGATGATGGACGGAATGTTGCACATTGGCAAAACATTCACCCCCAGTCATGGATCTGGGTTTAATCCATCATTACCCAGTTCGGACATGGCCATATGCAAATCAATCTTGACCCTTTGCCTCATGGGAACAGTCGAGCCCAAATTGCCAAGCCATGTCTTCCCTGAACCGGAATCAAGCATCCTAGTACCGGTTTCTGGTCCTCAGCCGTCATCAGCCAGGATTGCTTGACTCCTGTGGCTTAGTGAGCACGGGACCCACGTCTGGGCATACCCTTCCCACATAGGGCGAATAGCAAAACACACAAGATGATGGACGGATTGTTGCACATTGGCAAAACATTCACCCACAGTCACGGATCTGGGTTTAATCCATTGTTATTTTGCTCACCATGCCACCCCAGTTCAGACATGGCCATATGCAAATCAGACTTGACCCTCTTTTACTGTGTGTGAGGCACAGTAAGACAGAATAATTCAGAATGAGTGAGAATGAGTGGGACTGAGTGAGAAAAAGTGGGTCCGTGTAGAATGAGTGAGACTGCGTGAATAATTAGTGAGTCAGAGTGAGACTAAATTTAGTCAAAGTGAGACAGTAAACTTAGGGAGTTATTTACTCGAGGCCTGCGCCTCCAGAGTGTCACTTTTTTAGCTGTTCAGTGGCACATGCCTCTCAATCATATCTATGAGGCAGCACAAAACCACCCTGTGTGGTTTTACATGGCCTCGTAGATATGGAGTAAGACAAGGCAGCACACGCTTTACTCTATGTCAAGGAGGCGTTCCATGGGCAAAGCGGTGGGCGTTCCCACGCAATACCCATAGATTTTGAAGCTGACCCAGATGTGCAAAGTCACATAAACCTGGGCCAGCGCCATATCCATATGACTCCCCAGAGCAGCCGTAATGAGGAGAATGTTTAATTTCTCCTAGTTTTTCCCTCTTTCCATACAGGAAAAATGCCTTCATGCATTTTGTTTATGCAAGAAGGTGTCCATTCCTGCACAAAATCAATCATGCCAACAATGCAAAACAAAGGTGCCTGTGCTGGCACTTGGCATCAAATTGTGCGCTGGTGCTGGATAAAAGGACGCAAATGCACCATATCTCGTAGATATGGTGCATTCCAGCCCTTTTGATTTAGCATATAGCAGCACAATAAAAAGACTTGCAGCATTGCCCTACGCCAAATCTTTGTAAATAAGGCTCTTAGTGCAAAAAGTGTGAGAGTTGTGGAATTATGTTCAGTTGATTGGAATTGTATGGTGTATGGAAATATTTGGTTTGGAATTATGTGGTGTGGAATTGTGTGGCACAGAGTGGAGTTGTGAGATGTGGAATTGTGTGGCGTAGAGTAGAATTGTGTAAAATAGAGTGCACTTGTATGGTTTAGAATTATGTGATGTGGAGTGGCATTATGTGATGTAGTGTGGAATTTTGTGGTGTTGCAGTATGTGGCATGGTATGGAGTGGAACTGCATTGAGCAGAATTATGTGCCTTGGAGTTGTGTTGTGCCAGTGCTGTGTAGAGTGGATTAGAGTGGAATTATATGCAGTGGAGTGTAATTATGCTGCAAGGAGTGTAATTGAATTATGTGGTCTGGAGACAAATTATGTGGATGTGGAGCCAAATTATTTGATTTGGCACGGAATTATGTAGCCTGGCGTGGAGTTATGTGGCACTGAATAGAAATATGTGGTGTAAAATTGTGTGTCGTAGATTGTGTGACATGGAATTGTGAAGCATGGGATTGTGTTGCATTGAGTGGAGTTATATTATGTGGCATGTAGTGGAATTATGTGGTTTGGAGCAAACTTGTGGTGTGGAGTGGAATTATGTGGTGGAATTATGTTGTGTGGAATGGAGTGGAATTGTGAGTCGTGGATTTGTGAGGCGTGGAGTGCAATTGTGTGGTGTGGAGTACAATTAATTTTATGGCATGGAGTGTAACTGTGGCCTAGGGTGACATTGTGAGAAGCTGATGTATGTGGTATGGAGTGGAATTAGGTGGCATTGTGTCGAATAGTATGTTGTGCATTGAAATCATGTGGTGTGTGGTGGAATTATGTGTAGTGGAGTGGAATTATGTGATGCTGAGTGGAATTTACGTGGTGTGTCATTGAACTGTGTGTTGTGGCTTGGAAGGGTATTGCATTGAGTGTAGTGGAATTATATGGCATAGAGTGGAATTGTGTGGCACAGAGGGAATTGTGTGACGTGGAGTGGTATTATGTGAAATGGAGTGGAGTGAAATTGTGTTGTGTGGAATTACATGCCATGGAGTGGAATTATGTGGCATGGAGTTGAGTGGAATTATATCATGTGGTGTGGAATTTTGTGGTGTGGCATCGAATTATATGGCATGGTGTGTAATTATGTAGCATTGATTAAAATTATGTGGACCCAGATTGTGTGGAATTGTGTGGCAGAGGTTGGAGTGGAATTATGTGGCATGGACTGGAGTGGATTATGTGGCATAGAGTGAGATTATTTGGCATGCAGTGAAGTGGAATTGTGCTGTGTGGAATTATGTGCCTTGGAGTGGAATTATGTGGCATGGAATGGAATTATGTGATGTGTTTTGGAATTGTGTGGTGTGGCATAGAATTATGTGGCATGGTGTGGAATTATGTGGCATGGAATGGAATTATGTGATGTGTTTTGGAATTGTGTGGTGTGGCATAGAATTATGTGGCATGGTGTGGAATTATGTGGCATAGATTGGAGTTGAATTATGTGGCATGGACTGGAGCAGAATTATGTGACATAGTGTGAAATTATGTGTAATGTAGTGGGAATATGGGGCACAGAGTGAAATTACATTGTGTGGAGAGGAATTATGTGGAGTGCAGATATGTGGCATTGAGTGGAATTATGTGGCATAGAGTGGAGTGTATTATGTGCTGTGAAGTGGAATTGTGTGACAAGCAGTGGAATTGTGAGACGTAGAATTGTGCACCGTTGATCTGTGTGGTGTGTAGTAGAATTGTGTGATGTAGAATTGTGAGGAGTGGAATTGTATGGCATGGAATTGTGAGGTATGGTATGGTGTGGATTGGAATGTGTTGAGTGGAATTGTGTGAGGATCAAAGGACAAAAACGAAAGAGCTCAGGGAGGGTTTTTGAAACACTGGGGAAGCAAGGCGAGAGCAGCGAGGATGAAGTCAGTAAATATAAGTGGTGAAAAGAACAGTGTTTGAAAATCTGTGGAAACCTGTGCAGATTTGAATCATGGACAAAAGATGTCCGAAATATGTAACAGTGTCTGGAGCAATTAAATGAAACGAAGGTGTCCATGAGGGAATGTGGCTTCCGCATCTTGGAAACACAGGCAGTGGCTGTGTCGTGTAAAGTATGCTTGCGTGTGTTAAGTAAATATAAAAAAGCATGGGGTTAAATAAAGGTATTGTGGCTTCTAGAAAAAGAGAGTATTTAAAAATGTAATGCTATCAACATATGTGCATTGCAAATAGCTGTGAAAGTACATTGTTTTTCAAATGGGGCAACGTTGCATTTTAAGTCAAAGTGGCCGTGCAAGTATGTTTTTCACAATCAAGTAACAGGTGGAGAAACGAGTCACATGACCAGTTGAAAGAGTGACAGCCAATGTTTCAAGTATAGGTGTGGTGGTGGACAGGCGGCAAGAACTCAGAATAGTGGTGGGTGGAGGCGGGTGTAAGAAATAGTACCTGGATAACAGTGCGAGCGGAATGTGACAATCACAGCACTGCTCCCCCTGTGATGCCTCCTTATCAGTAGCGGCACGTTGAGGGAGTACCGTGGGGCGGTGAGGCGGGGTGGGGGAGGGGCAGGGTGGGGGGCAGTAAACTCCGGCTCACCCTTGTGTATCCTTCTTTCAGGAGTGGCCTGAGGCTATGAAATAAATGGACAAAGACCGCACGCCATGGGTCTTCCCGCCCTGTTCTTGCGTCACCACGATTGAATTCCTTCTAACATGATTTCACTAGATTTATTTGCGGCACAGACGAACCCGTGAAGTAGTGTGGCTCACTGGTTAGAGGCGGCAGACCCGAGAGCAGAGGACGGCCCGGGACCAGGGTTCGATTCCCGGCGCGGCAGGTTTCTGGACCAGGGTCAGCGGACTCGATAATTCTCTCGCCTCGGTGCCCACTCTGATCAGCGTTCACACTCGGCAACTCTGGGCATTAGCTTGCCTCATCTTCACTAACGGCCCCACCAGACCGCCGGGGATGCCTGGTCTCACCCTGGAGATACCCATTAAGGGACCATCTCTCAGGGATGCCAGGAAGGGTTTCGCAGCGGTCGAAGCGCCTTGGGACCCTACGGGTAAGTAGTGCGCTATATAAATGCCTATACATACATACATACATACCCACTAGCGTACCGCGATTCTGTTTGCGTCCACAATTGTAGATATCCACACTGGACGGCGGAACGGTGTTGTGTGCTTCCACAAGATTGTCACTGCATATTGTTACGATTTCCACCTGCACCCTGCACTTGCACCAGAAATAGCCACCCAAGAAACGTAATATTCATTGAAATGTTACCATGAATTCCATTATGTATTTTGTATCCTCCCCAGCCCTGAGGAGTCGTGTAAGCACTGTTACTGCTTTGCGACGAAACACGTGTCGGCTGGTCATCCTTCCAATAAAAGAGGAATCGTATCACCCATCGTTTTCCTTGTCTTCAAATGTGGAAACTTGAACTTACTTTTGTCCATTGAGACATCATTTTCTATGGTTCACAACACAAAAAGGTGGCAGGTACTGTTGCTGCACTAACAGACAGACATTTCAACCGTTCTTTGGTAAGCGTTTAAATGTATCACTCTTGCCCACCTCCTAAGACCAGCCACCAAAAATGGTCTTAACATATAAACTTGTTTAGCACAACATTGGAGAGGCAAAGCGTATCAATACAAATATGTAGCCTTAAATGCCATATAAATCAACATAGATGACAGGAGTAATAGTTTTCCAGTCGGTGACGTGATTTTCAAATGCTTTTATTGTATATCATAAAATCCACAGCCAAACTCCACAGCCTACGCGTTTCGCCCAACACGGGCTTCTTCAGGGCTTAGTATCGTATCTCAGTATTGTTTTGGCTCCAAAAAATGAGTAATTCCATTAATATGATTCCAAAGGACTAGCGAATATGTCCCCCTTCTTGAGACCACGCTTAAGTCAGGTCAGATATTGTCTCCTGATCCTTTGTGTGCTATCAAACCCCTTGTTTCGGAGGATGAGGTGAGAACTTCAAATTTAGCCGTGTCGCTATACCATGCCGATTAGGGCACAGTATCTCCTATGTCAGGACCCTTCTCCCTCGGTATTCTTTCCGGAAATTTGAAGTTCTCACCTCATCCTCCGAAACAAGGGGTTTGATAGCACACAAAGGATCAGGAGACAATACCTGACCTGACTTAAGCGTGGTCTCAAGAAGGGGGACATATTCGCTAGTCCTTTGGAATCATATTAATGGAATTACTCATTTTTTGGAGCCAAAACAATACTGAGATACGATACTAAGCCCTGAAGAAGCCCGTGTTGGGCGAAACACGTAGGCTGTGGAGTTTGGCTGTGGATTTTATGATATACAATAAAAGCATTTGAAAAACACGTCACCGACTGGAAAACTATTACTCCTGTCATCTATGTTGATTTATATGGCATTTAAGGCTACATATTTGTATTGATACGCTTTGCCTCTCCAATGTTGTGCTAAACATCATTTTCTATATTCCCTTGAACTGGTGTGCATCAGGTTTTGTGTTTTTCCAGCATTGTGTCCAGTAGTCCCACACATTCATAAAGACCGCCAGGCCGGGCCCTGCTCGTCACAGCAGGGGCCGATGACACTGGCAACGAGGGTGAAATCCATCGACACCACCTGCTGCTCCATCCCAACGGCAGCCGCCCCAGTGGTTCACCGTGATCCACCTCGTAACACACCACCACACCCACAACCTGCAGCACACCCATAAGCCCCACAACCACCACACCCACAAGCACCAGCATATCCACAAGTACCACAACCACACCCACCACCTCAACAGCAGACTCAGCTAAACACACAACACGCAACCAAACAGAAATGCTCACACTCACCCAAATAAAAAACATCTGAGACACCGCACACATCTAAACATACACCTGACCCACATGCAACTGCAAAACATACACCTACCAAAGACAAACACACTTACCTGTACAGCATACACCTGTGAGGAAACATATACCCAAACATAAACAATATACTACAGACCCACATGCAACTGCTAAACCAATAGACATACCCACATCACAGATTTTTATCCTTATTTTCTGCCTTACCTGGTCATAACCCCTGTCCAATCTTAACCCATCCCTCCCAAGGAAGATCCTTGAGGTGCCTGCTCTGTGCCCACTAGATGCCCTTTCCTGAGGCAACACCCCAACCTCATGTGATGTCTTGTCACAATCAGATGTTTACTATTTTATGTTTTCAATTAAAATATATTGGTTTGAGAGAAGTATCTCAATTCTTAATAAAATATATAATTAATTTCACCAAGTTTGTTCTGACATTATTTTTCATTTACAGTTTTTTGATTTCTAGAACCTGTGACTTACATATTTTAGCTTCCATTTATGACAGTAAATGCAACAGGTTTTTTAAATGTCTAATTTTGAAAGTCCATACCCTAGTAAAATAAAGTATGTGATGGGCATTTACATTTTCGTGCAAACATTTATTATGATGATGGACACTTGCACCAACAACTGAATTTCCCATTTTTATTTTTAAGTGCTAATACAGATGTTTTTATTTCTACTTGAAAAGTGATGAAAAACATATATGCATTGCTCCTTAAAATAATAATGACACAAACAACACTTAATAAAATACAGGACATGCAGTAGGTAAGGGGAAATGTTACATTGATAAATATGTTAATTGATTAAAATTTGGAACGAACTTCGATTTTACAGTTTTTTTAAAACAAACATTTCATCTTGTGCAAATTCTACATTGTTTTACATTTCAATTATCCTAATAATGTGTAATGCATATGTTAATGATTTTATAGTTTAGGAAAATAAAGTTAACACACCTGTATACAAAATGTTTGATTGATTACCATTTTTGTGTTAGTGTCCATTATCATGAAGGCAGTTTGCACCAAATTTAAAAATACATTAAAAATTAAACAGATGTGTTCTTTTAAAATTTCTTAAATGATAACATTAAAAACATGCATTACACATTGGTATGTTATTGCTGGTAAGAGATATTTAAAAATGCTCGAGTTCAGATGTAATGAAAAAGACAGGTCTAACGGTAACAAGTGAAAATAGAAGCTTAGTTTTGATTCCAGTGACAATGGGGTTCATTAGCTTCGTGGTCACTTAGTAGCCGCAAAGGCAATAGTTGGATGATCGGCTCCGTGATGGAAAAGGATGTGTGAAACAGAAAGGAGGTACGTTTCGGCCTTATATCCGTTCCAATCCACCAATTTAGGTGTTGAGGTTTCCCAATCACAGGTTTGTCTGCAGTAAGGCACATCGTGATTGGCCCGGCGGACAAAGTGGCTGTATTCCATCCAACAGCCTTTTTTGCCTAAGGCGCCGTCGACATGGGTGAAAATATCTGGCAAAAACTTCAGCACTCCAGTGGTCTTTCGTCCATCGACCAGCCAGCATTCAAATAGAGCGGGCAGACTGCCTAGCAAGGGGGCAGGTAATCCGACGGAAAAATGGCAGTGGGTACTATTCCACCAAGATCTAAACCAGGCCCTAAGATTATCGTTAGGCCACTCTGGAGTTCTGGGATAGCCCTAAATTGGTGCCAGATCCACATAGTAATCTATCTCACGAATCGTCCTAAAAAATAACCACATATTCAGGGCTGTAAGTGTATCTTCAAACTAACTTGTTTAAAAACTTTGGGTCCCCAAAATTGAGCAAAAACGTACTTGTGTCTCAATGCTTCAACATAGCTCTATGCAATTGACCCATATAAGAATTATCTAGCTCTCCAGCCAAGAGGTGGAAATTCTTGAACTTGAAAGCATAACAATAGGCTTGAAAATCCAGAAGAGCCCCCCTTACTTCAATCTCATCTGGGTTTTTTTCATGAATCCTGGCATTGTGGATACTCATATAAAGCTGCTGACCCTCCCTTGCAACTTCTGCAAAAGCTTTTGGGGTTAAAAGTGTTAAAGAAGATCACCTTAGGAAGAGCCAGCATCTTAATAATGTTCACCCTCACATAGATACCGAGGGACATAATTTTCCACCTTCTAAGGAGACCTTCTATATCATGGCATACCTTAGTTAGGTTTACTGCTGGTATTTCTTCCAAACTCTGAGTTACAATGATCCCGAGATACCTAATCTATTTCCTGTTTTGAAGCACTACCTACTCTTTAGCCCATGTCATAATCTCTGTCTTCCCCTTGTTGATTAGATATCCTGACAGACATTTCAAGCTTAGGCACAGAGAACTCTGGGTTTGATGTTTACAGAACTATGTCATCAGCATACAGTTCTATTTTGATTGTTAACTCTGCATCTTCAAAGGGAAGACAGGTCATATCCTGCTGAAACCTCTGGGAAAAGAGCTCAATATATAGACCAAACATAATTGGTGACAAAGGACACAACTGCCTAGTTCTCATTGATATCCGAAATGGAGCTGTAAGTTCACCATTAACTTAAATCTTGGCTTCAGGCACCTTACATAACATTTGTACAACTCCAATAACATTGCTGTTGAAACTATAATACCACAATACATGCCAAAGATAGGACCAATTAACCCAATCAAATGCTTAAGTGTCATCAATTCTTGCGATTGTCAACAAGCGATTAAAGGCCTCTGCCATATAATTCGCACTAATATGTCGATGGGTTAATTCATATACATCAAAAGAGGGAGTGGAGAGGGAACGTCTCCACACTGACACAGAGGGCGGATTCAATCTCCCCAGCTATAATTAATACACATAGAGAATCCACCCATATAAGATAGATGAAAAAATGGGTTAATTCATACAGCTGATCATAACCGTAGCTGCCTCATACCAGGAAGGTGGTATTTAATGACCCTCCTGCTAGATCTCATTAAAATAAGATACCCAGAACAGGACCAAAGAGTTAAAACATTTTTTATAGAATTCAGATAGGATCCCGGCTGCGCCTTCTGCTTTCCGATTACTGAGCCCCCTAACCTGTTCCCTCTCTCCCTTTGTGATCCTTCCCCGCTGGCCTAGAATCTGCTGTTCTCTAAGATGTGGGAGATTTTTGTCTTGTAAATAACCGATCTTTGATTACTAAGGGGTCTGGGTTCAAATCTTCCTTTAAAATCCTACTCATCTTGGTTATAGAGGAATGGTGACAAGGTTTATGCTAGCAGGAATTGGGTGTTGCAGTGTTGTGTTGTGGTTGTTGGCAGGAATACGTTACATGTGGGCATCAGTTAAGAAGGTATTTATTAAGTATGTACACAAGACTCCAGTGGAAGCAGATGTAACCTGTTAGTCAGCCCTGCTCTCACTGAGCTAACCGCAGCTCCTAGAAGACCCACAATGTGATAACCCATGGCATCACTGGGCTGTTTGCCTTAGAACACCCACATCCTGTCATAAGATACTAAAAGCACTTTTTGATATTGTCAGAGCTTTGTTGTGAAAGAACAGTAACTCACACTGAACACTAGTATGCAGGGGTTGCTCTTAATACTAATTTCAAATGCAGATCCTATGTGCTGTTCATCCTTTGTTTCCGTAGCGCTCATTGCTCTTTAATACAAAGATGATGTGTGTGTTATTACAGGTGGAATAATGTGAAGATCTAGAGGCCAGAGGCGATGGTGAAGAGTTATGAAGGTAAATATCATTAGCTCTGTATGTTACTGCTCATGAAAATGGTGTGGTATGTCATGGGTTGGTATAGTATGTATGGGATAGGAAAGATGGCATGGGAAGGGATGGGATAGTGTGGTATGGCATGGGATGGGATGGAAAGTTAAGGTTGGGATGATATGATGGGATGGGATGGTTTGGTGTGCTATGGATTGGGATCATGGTATAATATTGTATGAGATGGTGTGGTGTGTGTGGGATGGTTTAGTATGGTGGTAATGGATGGAATGGGATGGGACAACAATGTGGTATTGGAATTGTATGTTATGGTATGGTATGGTATGATGGAATGGGATGGCATGGTCTTGGATGGGACGGAATGCTATGATTTGGTATTGTATTGTATGGCATTTAATGGTAATGTGCACTTAAGTCAGGGTATTGATACTTGATTTGTGTCTGTAACCTTTGTCATTTCCAGATTTTTCTAGAATTGTAACGTTACTCCATTCTGTATAAGTTCTGCTGGATTTCCCGTGTTTAATTCATTCTTCCCCCTTAGACATTTATGCTAAGTTTATCAGAAATCTAGATGTGGTTGTCACAGTGCGAATTATTGATACTGCTAGGATTGACAACTGCGGGCAACTCCTGTATTACAGTATTCTGAGATTTTTACTATTTAATGGGAAACTTCCTCAGAATTCTGTATTTACCACATTACACATTCTATGTTCCAGATTTCTAGCACCTACAGTGGGCTAGCATATGCATCTACACTGACCTAGTGCATGCACCTACACAGACGTAGTGCATGCACCTATACTGACTAAGCGCATGGCTCTACACTGACCTAGTGCATGCATCTGCACTGACCTAGCGCATGCACCTACATTGACATAGCACATGCACCTACACTGAGCGAGTGCTTGCATGTACACTGACTTACTACATCAACCTACACTGACCTAGCGCAAATCCATACACTGACATAGTGCATGCACCTACACTGACCTAGCGCATGCATCTACCAGGCCTAGCGCACACACCTAAACCTGGCCTAACACATGCACCTACACTGATCTAGTGCATGCACCTATGTTGCAGGGATTCTGCACAAACACAGACCTTTGCGCAGGGTAATCGGACCTTGGTGTATAGGGACTGACTCTTCCTACCTCCTTAGTGCCCACGAGCCCAGGACTGACTAGCTATAGTGTCTCACTTTCTCTCCTTCTCACAGAGAAGCAAATGATTAGAAACCCCAGAACACAGATCTCTCAGGAATCGTGGTAACAAGACACACCCTTTTGCTAGCACTCTTGTACTCGTCCACAATAAGATCTGACAGGGACAAGAAATAGTTTAAAATATTTATTTTAACCAACGTGCCCTAACATGCAGTATACGTGCAACGACAAGCATGAAAATGCGTAGTACAAATATAGTCAGCATAGCAGTTAGTCCATAAATCATGAAGGGAGATGTCATCATAAAAAGACAGTGGAGCCTATCCTCCACCCCCGTGCAAAGAAGCAGTATTATTATATATTAGAAGATCCCTGGACTCTGTCAGCAGACCCCATACCTTAGCCTATAGATGGTAGATCTACATCACAGGTACTGTCATGCTCTTCTCCCTGGAAAGATCCCTCTCCAAGTGTGTCTCACCTAATTCATGTACCCCACTAAAAACCAAAGTACGTTGTCCAAACAACAGCTGCATCAGTATGTTTTGTCTAAGGGCTAAGGTCTGGCTAGAACGAAATAACAAGGGGCATTCTTGTTCGACAGTGCACATAATGTTCAGTCAAAATCCCAGGAACAAGCAGAGTGTGAGCACAGCAATGAGTTTTCATGTGAAAGCAGTCATATAAATATTGCAAAAATAAAGACGTGTTGTAACATGCGCAAAAGTAGCAGGCAAGCTGCATCGTGCTCATGCTAAGTTAGTGAAAAACAACAATGTCCCCATGGGCCAAGTTACAACCTCCCCTTGGCCAGGTCGTTAGCTCTATGCTAAGACAAAACGTAAAATAAGCGTCTCAGTGGTATTCCAATTAGGACAGTCATGAAGCCGAATTAAAAACAGTGGTTGGAATATTTCGCCAATTGGGCACTCAAAAACCCATCCATTCGTTGGTAGTCTTCGGAGTCGAATTTGCGGCGGGAAAAGCGGAAAGCCATGTACTCAAGAATGTTGTCTGTTCCTTCCATATTAAAAAGGGATGCTACCCAATTCAGTAGATCGAACAAGCACACATGCTCCTCATATTCAAACGCACTTAGGAGCATGCCAGGGCAACCTGCGACAATTTCAGATATCAGTTGAACTACAACTTAGCGCTGCGAATCATCTCGCTAAATTGCTGCTCTCTTTTTAAAAAAAAAATATTTGATCTGTTTTAACCTTTTCTGTGCCAGGTAAAATTGAATTTGTTCTTAAATTGAAGTGGGTGCTAGTTTAAGAGAGAGCTGAATCTGGGTGTGTTTGGGAAGTCCGCCTACCTCGTGTTGCTGCCAAAGATTACACGGTGTTACCTGTGGCCCCCCGGTCCTCCGCAGTCAAGAGCGGACTGTCTGAGTGGAGGGAGGTCACAGGGGATCCCGGCACTCGATCTTTCAACCCACTTCCGGGTTATGCCATATGCGGCCGCCATCTAGGGGCAAGGGACGCTCTAGTCTTTGCGTTCCCTTCCCAAGGCGGGACCTTTAAAAGCACCCTATGTGGCTAGCGCGCAGCAGACGCACGCAGCGGGCACGCCGGCGGTGCGCCAAAGGCAAGCCCGTCCGCGCCAGGCCGGGACCCGGGGCCCAAACCCCTGCCCCTCGCATTACTGCGCCCCCTAAGTACACCTCTACCCAACTGCTTCATTTGCGCAATTACCCTCATCCCCGGTGTGTCTGCCTCAAGACTGCAGATAACTTTGGCGCCTGTCCTGGCCGCAATTTGACTTTCAACGCCCACCTTTAGGATTTGGCCTTAGCTATTAAACCAGATATGAAAAACTCCCAGCTTATACATCATACCCTTAAAGGAAGGTCAGGACTTTCTAAGACATACTCCTTCCTGAGCGTTAACTGTCGCTCTCTCCCCAAAAACAAGGCAGACATATTTGACCTTCTTACTGACCTACAACCGGATGCCTTTTTCCTAACGGAGACATGGCTTACCGATTGTTCAGGTCCTGACTTAGCACGGGCTCTGCCCCCCAACTATGCCATCGTGAGGAAGGACAGAGAAGCCAGGGTGGGAGGCGGGATCGCCATCATTTTTAAATCTTCACTCTGCTGCAAATTCAATGCTCTCTTAATTCCAGACTGTGAAGCTGCTGCCTTTAAACTTACTTTGACGCCACACTTTACTCTGTCGGGTATACTTGTGTACCGCCCCCCGGGACCTGCTGGCCCTTGGGTTACAAAATTTCCCGATTTTATTTTTCCTCTGCTACTTCAAACCGCCAATTTCTCAATCTTAGGTGACCTTAACCTCCATCTTGTAACACTGCCAGCACTTTGATCTCTGACTTAGCAGCCATGAATATTTTTCTCTTAAATAGTGGGCCCACACACAAGGCAGGACACCTATTAGACCCCATTTTTTCCAATTTCTCTTCATTACATTGCAATATGGCCATCCCCCTTTGTTGGACGGACCACTTCCTGGTAGGCTTCAGTTTGGTAATCCCCTATCCTGTACTCACTAACTGCAACACCTCTGCCTCCATCCAGGAATTTGACGAAGTTGGACATCACTAAGTTTAATTCATTGTTATCCCTTAACCCTCCCCTATAGCACATTAATGTCACTTCAGATTTGGTAGCTTTTCAGAGTTGGATCAAAACGGCCCTCGATATCTGTCTCCCCACCACCATTAGAAAGTTCAATAACTACCGCCCCCCTGCTCCCTGGTTCTCTGATGAACTTAGGTTAGAGAAAACCAAATGCAAAAATATGGAGCGTCGGTGGCGCAAGAACTATTCGGCTGAAGCGAAGCTGGCTTACAATACTTGTAAACGGGCCTATCATTCCCTTTGTCGAGCTGCGCGAGCCAACTATGTTTCCGCCACCATTCTACAGGCAAAAAACTATCCAAAAACTCTGTTGAATATGGTCAAGGAACTTTCCGGCTCGGCCACTATACAACCTTCTCCCACACTCAACTCGACTCAATGCAAAGATCTTGCACTATTCTTTGTGAATAAAGTAGAGAATATCTACTCCACCCTAGACAGCGCTACCCTTGTCTCTCCGATTCCTCCCACTGTACCAGCTGACTGCCCTGATCCTGATAATTGCGCCGATTTGGAAACGGCGCCCACCCTTGAATCCTGGCCACTCTTGGATATGATGACATTTACACATCATCTTGGCCACATTAAATCGGGGTCCCCCTGCGACATATTGCCCATCCCAGTTTTGCGTCAACTTGACCCATCCTCTCTTACTTATGTTCTTAGAGTGCTTAACACCTCTTTAATGACTTCCATCGTTCCTCTAAGCTGGAAGCATGCTATGGTGGTCCCATTGCTAAAAAAAAACAATGCGGACCCTACTCTTCCCTCTAACTTTCGCCCTATCTCTCTCTTACCTGCTCTCTCTAAGATTCTTGAAAGACATACTAATGGTCATTTGTCCAAATTTATTGAAACTAATGGGCTGCTTCATCCCACCCAGTCTGGCTTCAGGACCGGCTATTCCACCGAGTCCACCTTGCTCGGAGTTACAGAAGCGCTCCGTCATAACATCGACAAGGGTAAGACCATGGCCTTAGTGCTCCTCGACCTTGGCGCGGCCTTTGACACGGTTTCCCACACCGTACTCATTAAGGCCCTCCAGCGCTCGGGTGTCACAGGCACTGCCCTCAGCTGGCTTACATCGTTCCGTTCTGATCGCGCCTTGCAGGTTTTTTCATCTACCTCCAAATCCAGGCCTCATCCTCTGCCTTTTGGTGTCCCCCAGGGCTCCATTCTCAGCCCTTTGTTGTTTAACATTTACATCCGTCCGCTGGCAGTATTAGTGGAGGAATCGGGGTTGTCACTTTTTTCATACGCTGATGACACCCATATCCTCTTCTCTCTGTCATCTGATAAACAATCCGAGCCCTCGGTACGCAGAACCGGCCTCAGTAAAATGATGGCCTGGATGAACGCCAATTTTCTGAAACTCAATGGTGACAAAACGGAGGTTCTGGTCCTTGGCAAGGACAACGGCCTTTGAGGGGATGTATGATTAAATAACGACCGCCTGAACCACGAATTCCTCAACCACGAAGGCTAAACAACGAGAAATGCCAAACCACTACATTTTTTACCACGAGTCCTTTAACCACGAAAAACAACATCTAATGAGAAGAAGGCAGCCCACACACTTCCATAAATCTGACCACAGACTGACCCATCTGGCACTGCTCGATTTCCCAATATGCCCGTCTGATCCTGGTCCCAAACTGAATGGATGGCAGCAGCTAAAGTAGTTCAAACTTGTAATCATCGACATGTTTTATTTTTTACTAATTCTTAATGTGATGCAGTTCTATGACAAAGTGATTGATTGGTCTTCGCCCTGTTATCCATAATACCAGAAAGCCAAGCGCGGCCTTTGCCCTCCTGCTCTCTATCTCAGTGCACTTCAAAGGCTAATGATCTTTTTTGCTCTGATGACAGGAACACCCTTGCCAGTTCGAAGCACAGATCATACACGATTGCTCTGCTTCCAACGTCCTGACTCTTGGAACGAATGCCGATAGTTTGTATCTGCTGTGTGTCTTTGATGGCGATTTACTAACAATCTGCATAAATTACGGGATCCTCTCAATTGTTTTTTTTTATTAGTACAGATGTTTTTGAAGATGCTGGTTACAGGAACGGATATATTGCCACGCATTACCAAGCTGGCAGGATGATGGCTGGCTGCTCCCCCGTGCGCATCAGAGCCCATCTTCCTGATGATCACTTTGCCGAGGCAATGCCATGGGGCGAAGATCGTGTCACGTTAGGAGGAGTGGAGGGGAGGGACCCGTGGTTAAGGAAAGTTGTGGTTTAAAATGGTCGTTGTTAAGGATTGGTCGTTGTTCAAGATTCGTTCTTCAGGTAAATCGTTATTAAAATGTTGTTGTTAAGGATGTTTCCCCCTTTGGGGCCCTCAAAATTGGCCCCCAGAAATGGGTACGCTACCCCAACCGGCTACCCAAGTACGCAACCTTGGCTTTATAACGGATGACTCTCTTTCCATGCTGCAGCAAGCTACCAAGGTTGCTGCCACCTGTTTTACCATCCTGAAATGGTTAAGGAAGGTTGTGTGGATGCTCCCAGCTCACACCCAGCGTACCGTGGTCCAAGCCCTGGTGACATCCAGGCTGGATTACGGGAACATTCTTTATCTGGGCACTAACAAGGAAATTACACGCAAATTGCAGCGAGGTCAAAACTCTGCCGCGCGACTACTCTGTCGAGTTCCTAAAACTGTCTCAGCGTCCAAGTCTCTGATTGATCTCCACTGGCTATGAGGGCAAAAGTTTGTCAAGTTTAAGGCCCTTACGTACATACATGTTCCGCATCAAGCATGCAAAAGCTCCCGACTTTGTACAACAGCTTATGCTCCCTTCCGCATTCTTAGATCCTCTTTCCAAGACAAATTTCAGGTCCCCAGAGTCAAACTACCTCGCATGGGAGGGCGCTCTTTCTCTTATCTTGGCCCTTCGCTGTGGAATTCGCTTCCATTGCCCCTCCGCCTACAGTCTGACCTTCTGTCTTTTCGCAGATCTATAAAAACTTGGCTTTTCAGCCAATAGTTCCTTTCTCTCTGTTGTTCACTGTCAGCGCCGGGAAACCCCATGGGGTAGCTGTGCGCTGTTATACAAATTTCAAATAAATAAAATAAATAAATAAATAAAAATTTCGGTGAAACTCCAGTCAATGAGGCGCTCCGCTAGGGCACAGGTACTCAAGTCTGCCGTTGGTCCTAGCAGAGGATGCACAACAGACGCCTACCCGTGGCACATGTCTGATCATGGGCCTTCAATGGCCCAAAGCAGATCATAATCCAGGGCAGCGTGTGTGGTATTGAAAAGGCAGACATCCAGGGCCCATTGAAAAGGGCACCGAAGTCTGTAGAACACAGGTTGCATGCAGGTGAAGTAGGCATAACAGAAGGTCAGCAAGTAGTCAATGGCAAAGGACGTCACTGGCATAGAACTAAAAAGCTGCCACATGCTATCACAGTACAGGCGCAATTGGACTGGGTTTGGCAGCTGCACAAATCGAGCATCCATTGCGAAGCAATAATAGAACCAGCATGCTGCAAATCAACAGGAGCACTAGTGGAAACCCTCCGTAGGCGCTGGAAAAAATAGAATGGATAAAGGCTGGTATTACTCCAAACATATTCTGAAAGGATGAAACAAGGCTGGATCCCACAAGTATAAAAATGTGGGCAAGGCACTCTGTATCAAACACATTAAATATTTGGTGTATTAATTCTCCAAAATGGAGTGGGTGATTTGTGTTTAGCAGCGACTGTATCTCACTTGCGGTTCTTGCCACCTGCAATTAAAAGGTATCTTTCGCTGATGTGAGAGCCACTTCTTGTTGAAACAATAGCACTTTGAGTCTGCTTAGTTTATTGAAATCTGTTTTTAAAGTTGGAATGGAAAGCCAAAGCAAACTATCTACAATCCCATTCGGGGTGGAAACAGGACATTGCTGCAACATGCAAGACATTGCAAAACTGTTACCATGTAGGGGATGCCAGCCCATGAGCAGCAGCAAGCATGGTTATTCAAAATACGATAACTGCCATTGCGATGATGTATGGGGAGCTAGAGCTCCGTCAACCAAGTTCATAACAGAGCGTTTAGACAAATAGTGATGTATGTCCAGGGTGGGACCAGGTAAGTCTTTATGAACCATAAAATAAAAAGACTGGTGCGGGTAGGGGGTGTTGCTACAGATGAGGATGACGAAGAAGAAGAGTCAGTTGAAAAGCTGTTACGTCCATATAATAACCACTCTCTCCCATTTGAAACAACAGAGGTTGTGCAGCATCAGATGGCTTTTGTATTGTACTCTCAGGAATGTCAATTATGACTTCAACTGGGGGGAGAAGCATACGTGAAGTCTGCATTGGTGGAAGTAGAAGGTAAAATAGGTAAAAAAAAAATATTGAAGTTTCTATCTCCCCTTCCATTTCTTGGGGAGTAGTCGAAGAAGCTGAGCCGTCGGATTCAGGGAAAGATCTCGGCGTGGAATACTTGAAGGCATACTATTCAGTATCGGCCTTATGGTGTAGCTTGACATGTTCGATAGAAATGTAATGATTCTCCTTACGACCAGGTAAAGGAGGCAGGATCACAGCACGGCTGCCTTTCAATTCAAGTGCTTTGACTAGTGCATGGTAAAATGGACCAAATTCTTTTTTGTTCTCCACTTTCCCTCTGACTAGTGCTCCGACTTTAGGAATCCAGACACAGGAATCAGTATTGCTGGAACCGTGGAAGAGGGCAAATGTGCTTTTGCCTGAGAATAACAAGCTTTTTGTAGATTCTGTAACACAACAACAAGAAGAGAGGTCGGGAAGATAAGGGAACACTCTTAACCCCCTGTTATATTCGTATCAACAAGAAAAGAGTGTCCAAAAAATACCGTTATCGTACAATTGGAGCGGTATATGACCCCTTTTGGGTTAATGAAGAAAGCCCTCACTCACCACCCTGGTTGGTGACATGCTTCATCATTGGGCCCCACTGAAGAGGCCGAGTGCCTCTTCAGTGTGCTTTGACGCCAGAACTACTGCGGAGCAGGTTTTGTGAAATAGGCGTGACGTGAGTGATAATTATTAGGGAGTGAAGGTATAAAAATTGTCTTCAGTGTCTCAAAAACATTTTTTATTGCGTGATCACTTGGACAGGTTAAAATGGTGTAGGGAAATAGACCAAATAGATTGTTTGTTTTTTTCTCGAATTTAATAATCAGTCAACATCTTGCTGCCTTGAAACGGTGTAACTTTACCAGGCATTCATCAGGACAAAAGGTGTAATAAACCCTGGCAGTATGAGCACTCTAAGGCCCACCCTGACCCAGGGACGTGAAAGTGAAAATTTGTTGTAAAAAAGTGCATGAAGAAGTGAAAAACTTCTTCTAGAGTCTGCCCATTTGGGGGACCTCACAGTCAGTGTGTATGCACCTGTGGAAGAAAAAGACGAAGACATACAGATAAGAGACAAAACAAAGTTAAAATTTGCTATGCTCCTAGGCATATCTACAGTGCTCCAGTTGTGGTGAGAGGACAGTGGATGGCGAAATAACAGTATAGTTAACACCATATTATGTCCCAGGAGAAGTAACGTTATACATAGGGGTGCTGTGGACTACAGGTGGTTCTTAGGATCAAGGTAGCCCCTATTTGGAAGTCAGCAAATCAGCATGTGGCATGCGATCGATGGACCATAATGGCCAGTGACCTCATTAATAAAAAACAACTAGTATGGTGAGTAAATCACACACCATGGATCTCGGGAGGGGATTGGTGGCGTAATTGGAACACCCTTGGAAGGAAGAACAACATATACCGGAATTAAATAATCAGTAGTATGGGCATGTTACTTAGCTCTATCACTCTGGCTCCGTGGAAGGGGACCGTGGATGCTGGGATATAACTTACGCCCTCGACGCCAGACACCCTCTTGGAACCTGCTGTCACCCTCGTTACCGGATCCCGAAGATGATCGCGGTCTCCGGTAACGCTGTATAAATGCCGTAAAGGTTTCGCGCCCTACTTCCGTGGTGGGCGTGGCTTAGTGAGTGGTAGGCGTGTGAAGGATACGAGTGGCCAATCAGAAGTGAATGGCGAGGTAGTGTCATGATCGAGTCATGGCCAGTAAAGAAGTGCCCAATCACCTAGTCCGCACGTTGCAAGTGGCAACTAGACCGGGGCGCGACTCACCGAGTGTGCTCCGGTGTCCAGGGTAACCGCTGTGTCAAATGCACAAGAAACTTTATCGGCAAAAGGTTGTTGACACAAAAGATTATTGACAAAAAGATTACGAGTGCAGAGAGAAATCTAGGGGACAAAGACGGTTCTCTTTGTGTAGGTGAGCTGCCTGCAGGACGTTGCGCATAAGATAAGGAAAATAAATATTGCAGAAACGCCAAGTCCGAGCCCCAGAGGAGGCGTGTCACAGCCCATTGAAGTGCACTGCTGGTGACATACATTGGTAAAATGCCAAATTGCATAGATGTTCTTGCAGTAAGGTGTGCAAGCGATAAGACAAATGCTGGTAAACAGATGTTTCAAAGCCCATCACAGCGCAATGGTTGTCATGGGAGAAATGTCAAATTACGTTAACTGGTGGCCCAGCAATTGCAGCAGGTGGGATGAGCCTGGGGGTATCAGGGACAATGGATGCTTTACATATTAATTAGATTATTTCAAAACTGAGTTCCAAGGGATCTCATCATTAAGACCATTGGTGGAAGTTCCTAGTCTATAGACCCATCTTTGTTCTTTCTCAAAGAGTCGGTTGGAAGTATTGTATCCCCCATTGACCTGTTCGATTATTGTCCATCTCAGATCGTTGGTGGTATGGTTATTTTGAAGAAAATACTGCTCATTTTTGTGGTTGCTTTGCGACACCTGATGTTGCTCCGGTGTTCGCAACTTCTTTGTTTAATTTTTCGGGAGGTCATTCCAATATATCGCAGGTCACACAGGCAGGTGATTAGGTAGACGACATTCATTGAGTTACAATTGGTATGAGATCTTTGGGTCCGTATCTTGCCCGGTTCACGTTCAAGATGTTTCGATGCGATGGTCAGGTGGCATACACTACAGTCCGAGCACGGCTAATGTCCCACTATCTTAGGCAAACCCCAGGTATCAGTAATGGAAAGGGGGCCTTGGGGCAGTACTTCTTTTGGACGGGTGTGGACCAGGGCATCTTTGAGACTTCGTCCTTTCTTAAACGAGAACAGGGGTTTCTCCCAAGTTTTGTTGATACTCGAGATAATTCTCCAGTTTTTGTTGATTGTCTTTTTCATAAAATTTGAAAGACTACTGTATGTGGTTACACAGGTTAAGGGAATTTCCTGCAGTGAGTTGGTCTTTTCCTCCAGGAGTGCTTCGCGAGGTTGATTGCGTGCCCTTTTATACCCTTTGTCCAGAATGCTGGTAGGGTAGCCTCTTGATTGTAGTTTCTGGGTGAGGCCCTTTGACTGTTCCTTAAAATCGCTGACATCGCTACAGTTGCGTCTAATTCTGAGGTACTGCCCATATGGTAGGTTCTCTTTCAGAGGGTGTGGGTGGAAGCTCGTGTATTCAAGAAGATTATCTTTTTGCCGTCGGTTTATAATGTGTCTTGGTTGAAAGACTACTGCCTGTGACAACCAACAGCAAAGGTGGCAACAACAACCACAAATAGGAGGTGGTGCACACCCTTACTCCTTCCAACAACCACCATTCCCACTCATGGGCTGGAACCCTGCCTTTATGCCACCACCCTCGTTCCAAAACCAGTACCAGCCTCATTTTTTAGAGAGTGGCCGGAGAGGAAGAGGGAAGAGGAGAGGAGCCAACCAAGTCTCCTGGGAAGCGGACGATCTTGTAGGGAACCACACACGAAGCAAGACATCATTGCCAGGGACGAGCGACCAGTGAGTCTCATCACGAATCTGTCAGACAAAATTCTGACCCCCATGAAATCCAAGGTACTTGAGAAGGGCCTTGGCTTTGTTCCAACAGCACGTCCAGACAAATTTAAATTGCACTGCGAATTAGCAGGTTTTTTCCGAAAATTGAAACTGAAATCCTTCTTTGAAGGAAAGGATGACCCAATGAAGAAATTCAAAAAGAGGACACGGGATTGAGGCTGAACTCAACCTTTACACCTCCTCCCCACACTGTCCCGGCAGCTATAATCGCTTTTGAACAAGCTGTTTTCAAGGATTTGGAAACATGCCCTGAACCTACCACTTTTGGAAACTTCAGCACTACAGAGTACCAAGCCCTCCAAGACCTTCAAAACAATCCTGACATCACAATCAAACCAGCAGACAAGGGTGGGGGGATAGTGGTACAAAACACCACAGATTATGACAAAATCTGCTAAGATCTCCTGAATGACAGGAAGAACTATACCCCCCTGACCAGAGACCCAACAGCAGAATTGCAAACCAGCATCTCTAATCTAGTGAAAAGAGCAGAAGAAGATGGACATCTGTCTAAAAATGAAGCCGATTTCCTTTGTGCCAGTGACAAAATTGTCCCTTACTTCTACACACTACCCAAAACTCATAAAAACAGACTCCCTCTGCCAGGACGACCAATCGTCTCTGGTATAGGCTCAATACTTGAACCTCTCTCGCGTTTCTGCGATCATTATCTAAAACCCATTGTACAGAACACTCCTACTTACCTAAGGGATACCAAGAGCCTCCTTCAACTCCTACAAACAGTGACTTTTGAGGAGAACACAGTGACATTGGTCACCTTAGACATAGAGAGTCTGTACACCAGCATCCCCCAAGATGATACCATCAAAGTCCTGGGGTCAGCCCTTAATTCAGTCGTCTGGGAGTATCAGACACCCAAACCATTTATCCTGGAATGTGCAACTATTGCCCTTAAAGAAAACTTCCTTTCTTACAAAGGGCAACTCTTCCTGCAGAGCACCGGCACCTCGATGGGTAGTACCTTCGCCCCGAGTGTGGCGGGGCTGTACGTCGCAGACTTTGAAGCCAGACACATCCTACCACTGGATGGCCCTTTTACCTCTTCCATCCACATATGGAGAAGATACATCGACGATGTGCTTTTGATCTGGAAGGGCAGTGAAAACCTTCTGGAAGGCTTCCTCAAATGGATTATTACTTTTGACCAAAATATGAAATTCACTTACACCGTGAGCAAGACAGAAATTGTTTTCTTAGACGTTGTGATAACAGTCACAGGCAGTAGTCTTTCAACCAAGACACATTATAAACCGACGGCAAAAAATAATCTTCTTGAATACACGAGCTTCCACCCACGCCCTGTGAAAGAGAACCTACCATATGGGCAGTACCTCAGAATTAGACGCAATTGTAGCGATGTCAGCGATTTCAAGGAACAGTCAAAGGGCCTCACCCAGAAACTACAATCAAGAGGCTACCCTACCAGCATTCTGGACAAAGGGTATAAAAGGGCACGCAATCAACCTCGTGAAGCACTCCTGGAGGAAAAGACCAACTCACTGCAGGAAATTCCCTTAACCTGTGTAACCACATGCAGTAGTCTTTCAAATTTTATGAAAAAGACCATCAACAAAAACTGGAGAATTATCTCGAGTATCAACAAAACTTGGGAGAAACCCCTGTTCTCGTTTAAGAAAGGACGAGGTCTCAAAGATGCCCTGGTCCACACCCGTCCAAAAGAAGTACTGCCCCATGTCCCCCGCTCCATCACTGATACCTGGGGTTTGCCTAAGAAAGTGGGACATTACCCGTGCTTGGACTGCAGTGTATGCCACCTGACCACCACATCGAAACATCTTGAACTTGAACCGGGCAAGATATGGACCCAAAGATCTCATACCAATTGTAACTCAATGAATGTCGTCTACCTAATCAACTGCCTGTGTGGCCTGCGATATATTGGAATGACCTCCCGGAAAATTAAACAAAGAATTTGCGAACACCGGAGCAACATCAAGTGTCGCAAAGCAACCACAAAAATGAGCAGTCATTTTCTTCAAAATAACCATACCACCAACGATCTGAGATGGACAATAATCGAACAGGTCAATGGGGGATACAATACTTCCAACCGACTCTTTGAGAAAGAACAAAGATGGGTCTATAGACTAGGAACTTCCACCAATGGTCTTAATAATGAGATCCCTTGGAACTTAGTTTTGAAATAATCTAATTAATATGTAAAGCATCCATTGTTCCTGATACCCCCAGGCTCATCCCACCTGCTGCAATTGCTGGGCCACCAGTTAACGCAATTTGACATTTCTCCCATGACAACCATTGGGCTGTGATGGGCTTTGAAACTTCCGTTTACCAGCATTTGTCTTATCGCTTGCGCACCTTACTGCAAGAACATCTATGCAATTTGGCATTTTACCAATGTATGTCACCAGCAGTGCGCGTCAATGGGCTGTGACACGCCTCCTCTGGGGCTCGGACTTGGCGTTTCTGCAATATTTATTTTCCTTATTTTATGCGCACCGTCCTGCAGGCAGCTCACCTACACAAAGAGAACCGTCTTTGTCCCCTAGATTTCTCTCTGCACTCGTAATCTTTTTGTCAATAATCTTTTGTGTCAACGACCTTTTGCCGATAAAGTTTCTTGTGCATTTGACACAGCGGTTACCCTGGAGACCGGAGAACACTCGGTGAGTCGCGCCCCGGTCTAGTTGCCACTTGCAACGTGCGGACTAGGTGATTGGGCACTTCTTTACTGGCCATGACTCGATCATGACACTACCTCGCCATTCACTTCTGATTGGCCACTCGTATCCTTCACACGCCTACCACCCACTAAGCCACGCCCACCACGGAAGTAGGGCGCGAAACCTTTATGGCATTTATACAGCGTTACCGGAGTCCGCGATCATCTTCAGGATCCGGTAACGAGGGTGACAGCAGGTTCCAAGAAGGTGTCTGGCGTTGAGGGCGTAAGTTAGATCCCAGCATCCACGGCCCCCTTCCACGGCCCCCTTCCACAGAGCCAGAGTGATCGAGCTAAGTAACATGCCCATACTACTGATTATTTAATTCCGGTATATGTTGTTCTTCCTTCCAAGGGTGTGCCAATTACGCCACCACCCCCCTCCCGAGATCCATGGTGTGTGATGTACTCACCATACAAGTGAGACATTTTACTAGTTGTTTTTGATTAATGAGGTCACTGGCCATTATGGTCCATTGATCGCATTCCACATGCTGATTTGCTGACTTCCAAATAGGGGCTACCTTGATCCTAAGAACCACCTGTAGTCCACAGCACCCCTATGTATAACGTTACTTCTCCTGGGACATAATATGGTGTTACCTATACTGTTATTTCGCCATCCACTGTCCTCTCACTACAACTGGAGCACTGTAGATATACCTAGGAGCATAGCGAATTTTAACTGTTTGTTTTGTCTCTTATGTGTATGTCTTCGTCTTTTTCTCCCACAGGTGCATACACACTGACTGTGAGGTCCCCCAAATGGGCAGACCCTAGAAGAAGTTTTTCACTTCTTCATGCACTTTTTTACAACGAATTTTCACTTTCCCGTCCCTAGGTCAGGGTGGGCCTTAGAGTGCTCATACCGCCAGGGTTTATTACACCTTTTGTCCTGATGAATGCCTGGTAAAGTTACACCGTTTCAAGGCAGAAAGATGTTGACTGGTTATTAAATTCGAGAAAAACCAAACAATCTATTTGGTCTATTTCCCTACACCATTTTAACCTGTCCAAGTGATCAAGCAATAAAAAAAAATTTTTAGACACTGAAGACAATTTTTATACCTTCACTCCCTAATAATTATCACTCACGTCACTCCTATTTCACAAAACCTGCTCCGCGGTAGTTCTGGCCTCGAAGCACACAGAAGAGGCACTCGGCCTCTTCAGTGGGGCCCAATGATGAAGCATTTCACCAACCAGGGTGGTGAGTGAGGGTTTTCTTCATTAACCCAAAAGGGGTCATATACTGCTCCAATTGTACGATAACTGTATTTTTTTGGACACTCTTTTCTTGTTGATACGATTCTGTAACACAGCACAATGTTTATCTACGTCAAAGGTTGCGTCAGCAGCCACAACGTCTAGACCATCAAGGTCTGGCACAAACATTTTAATGCCTTTTGTATGGGGTCCGCCCACCTTGAGATCTTCATGGGAGAAATGTTTTTAGTGCACGTTGCACTCTATTGAGATGAGTCAGCCAACTCCTGCCAGACTCTAGCCATCAAAAATTGCTTTTAGTCATGGTTCATTCACTCCACAACTAAATTGCCCTCAGGCCGTTATGGAGTTGAATATTGCACCTGCACCCCCAGAAACTCATCGCACCCCAGTAAGCCTGAGAGGCAAACGCTGGACCTTGGTCAGAATGGAAGGTGCCACAGGCAAACATACCGACAAAGATGTGCAAATCTTTAATGACAGTTTGTTTGTCAGCACTATGTTGCGACGAAACCCAAAGAATCTAGTGCACAAATGAACTGCAACCACGATATGTTTAAAAGCAGTGTCAAAAGTCAAAGGACCACAGTAATCAAGATCGCTACAATCAAACGGTTGATTTGAAATGTAAGCTTGAGTATGTGGTGGACGGGCAACAGTAGAAGGCTTAATCTGTTGACAAATGTCACAAGAAAGAACATATTTACATGTCTGCTGATATAAACCACACCACCAGAAACGTTGCTATAAAATATATACCGTTGCTGTCACTCCGGCATGCGCAGAATCTATGCCTTCATGAGCGGCAATGATCAAAGAAAATCTGCGTCCTCGTTTGGAATCATCATATCCCCAACGGACGGAATGGTTGCAAATGGGACGATCAGAAGACATGTGATATGAGTTCTGTTACCGCCTTTGTCGCAGCAATGGCCCCCAGAATATCATCATCAATTTTAGTAATGGGCCTAGTGACTGCTGCTTAAACATGTAGCTACTGCAGATTTGGCTGCCTCATCAGCCAGCGAATTACCAACAGCGTGTGTTCCCATGCGCTGATGGCCCAAAGTATGGATAACATGTGTGAGCTGGAAACATTCCTTAAAAGTGGCCACTCGAACCCAAAGCTCTGTATGCTTAATTGCGCTACCTTTAGAATCACAGAAATCATTTTGTGTTCAAAAGAACAAGTTGTCATTGAAGAATTGTATACTGTAAAAAGAATCATATGCTATAATCGTCGGAACTCAAACTCAAGAGCTAAAACCAAAGAGCAAACTCAAGAGCCAAAACCAAAGCACGCAGCTCTGCCAATTGAGCCGTGCAATCACCAAGAGACTGGAACACCCTCCCACTGAGCCTACGACAGACCCAAGACCTGCTGACCTTCAGGAGGATCCTAAAGACCTGGCTGTTCGATCAGTAGCGGCCCCCACCTCCCCCCCCAGCGCCTTGAGACCCTCGCTGGTATGTAGTGCGCTTAAGAAATGACTGATTGATTGATTGAGTGTGCACTAAGGAGGAATTAAAATCCCTGTCCACAATCTTGCCTACCACAATCACGCAGGCTGCCGAATTAGCATGCTTAGAATCTACTGCCGGTTGCGGAGAACCGCCAGTGTAAACAATACATTTGTATTGATCCAGAGGAAGCAAAGACAAGGCAGGAGGATGTATGTGTGCATATTGTAATAACTCCTGTGTCTGTAGAGGAGGGTCAAAAATAAAATTGGCATCAGCCGACGTCAAAGAACTAGCTCAATGTATCCAGAGCGGATGCCAGGCTTTGGAATTTTGAACACTAGCCTTTATAACCGATTAAAGCAGGTACCGGCGAAACAATAAAAATGTGTTTACCCTGAGCTAGAGCACGTTCTTTCAGATCGCCATCTGAACAGCCATCAACATTTTTTCTGTGAGAGAGAAAAACGCCTCTTAGCCGAAGTGTGCACATGTGATTTGTAAGCAATGGGGACTGTATCCCCTTCATTAAACGTCAAGTAAGTGAACCTCACCGTTCCTGGTACAATCCTTATTTATTTATTTTATTTATTTATTTATTTTTGGCATTTGTTGAGCGCGGCGAATACCCGTAGGCGTCTCGGCGCTGAAATTCCCCTAGGCCTACCGCTTACTCATCAGGTGCTGACTAATTAGTGGTCAAAAAGCCACGTTTTCAGACTCCTGCGAAATTGTAGCAGGGAGGGGCACAACCTGATGTGCTGAGGTAGGGAGTTCCATAGCTTGGATGCGGCCACTGAGAAGCGACGATCCCCCCAGGAAACTGTTTTTGATCGTGGAGTGACTAATAGATTTAAATTAGCCGATCGAAGCTGTCTGGCTGGTTTATAAGGTGTAAGCTGGTTCTTAAAATACTGAGGTCCCGGGTCGTTCATTGTTTTATATACAATGCACAAGGATTTAAATTTAATTCGGTTGCCGATGGTCAACCAATGGTATTTCCTAATGGTGTTAGCTATGGAAGAGCACTTGGGAGTCCCCGAGAGCAGCCGAGCAGCTGCATTCTGAATAGTTTGAAGCTTAGTGGTAACCCTTACCTGAGCATTCAGAAACAATGCATTGCAATAATCTAGGGACGATAGTACTGGGTAGTAATCAGGGTTTTGGCAGCAGATTCCGGCAAAAATGGGAGAATTTTTCTGATAAGTCTTAGCTTATGATGGGCAGTAGCTGCTATCTTATTTGCATGTGCTAAAAAATTGAGGTCACCATCGAAAATTATGCCCAAATTCCTGACCTTGGAGGCAGGCCTGGTGGGGTCGCCCAGGGCTGCAGGCCACCAGGTCACTGACCAGTCAGGAGAAAGGGGACCAAAGATGAGTACCTCAGTTTTTCCGGAGTTCAGCTTAAGGCAGTTCGCTGCCATCCATTCTCCAATTGCTAACATTCCACGTTGGAAGCGCTCTGCCACCTCAGGACCGTTGTCTTTAATGGCTAAAACGAGTTGGGTGTCGTCCGCGTATGAGGTTATGCTCATCCCAAATGCTTTGATGACATTAGCAAGGTCCGACACATATATATTAAATAGTGTCGGACTTAGGGATGAGCCTTGTGGAACCCCACACGGGAGCGACATCTTAGCTGAGTGGTAAGGGCCCAAGGTGACTGCCTGGGATCTATCAGCCAAAAAAGATGCAATAAGATCCGTTGCAGTGAGAAGAATGGCTTTCTTTTCGACACGGTCGAGCAAGATCTTGTGGTCGACCGTGTCGAAAGCCGCTGATAGGTCCAACATTACTAACATAGCCGTAGCTCCCTGGTCTCTGATTGTCCTAATCTCATCAGCGGCCTTGATTAACGCGGTTTCCCTGCCGTGATGTTTCCGAAAACCGAATTGCGATTCATCCAGAAGAAAATGTTTCTCTAGATGCTCGACTAGTTGGTGATTCATGGCCTTTTCTATCACCTTAGCAATGAATGGAAGGCTTGCGATAGGCCTATAGTTCTTTAAATCTGATTTATCGAGGGTTTCTTTCTTCAACAGAGGCTTCACCAGCGTGTTCTTTAAGAAGTCTGGGTAAGTTCCGGAGGTCAATATCGAGTTACAAACTGCAGTGATGACTGGGATGAGAGTATCCATCACCGGAGAGAGCACTGAAAGAGGACATGGGTCTAACGAAGATCCAGATTTAATAGTAGAGACCAGAGCCTTTATCTGATCTGTAGTGAGTGGGTGAAAATTTGTCAAGGCATTGTCGATAGGAAGAACCGGTGGGGCAGATATTATAGGTCGCGACGAGAAAGCCTGATAGATGTCATTCACTTTCGAAAAGAAAAATTGTGCCAATTCGTCACAGAGAAGTTGTGAAGGAGGTGGAATAAGATCGGGGGCATTACCTGACAGTGATCTGGTAATATCATAGAGTTGCCTACTTGAATTTTTGGCGTTTTCTATTTGCGCTGAGAAAAACGTTTTTTTTGCTTCTATGATCATGGTTTTATAAACACTCAGTGACTCTTTATATTTTGCCTTATCCTCAGTGTTATAGTTTTTCCGCCATTGCCTTTCCCTATGTCTGTTCTGCTGCTTTTGTCTCTTTAGTTCATCCGTGTACCATGGCGCGGTTGGGGTATTTCTATTACTAGATAATATTTTAGTTGGTACTAACATATTCGTGGCGTGAGTAATCCAGTCGTGATATTGCTGAGTTGCAATTTTTGAATCCTTAGACAGCAGGGGGCTTGTACTTTCCAGAAGACTTTTGAGTGCAGACTCATTTATATTTTTCCAGACTTTGACTGATCGAGGAATTAGATTATTACTCTTGTTCTTCCGTTTTTCATTAATATTGAGTGTACTAAATACTACATAATGGTCAGTCCAGGGCACCAAATTAGTAGAATTGTCTCATGTTAACAAGAAGTTGGTCGCTAGCAGATCAGACTGCAGAGACCGAAGAATCGTGGTATATTCCAGAAGCTAAGAGGAAGCCGAGTAATAAGGTTGTTATCAAAGAGTAAAGATGTTAATAGGCTGGGCGTAATCAGGAATGTATGTCCTCCCAAAATTAAAAAAACCCAGGAAAGAGTGTAATTTTTTCAGCGTAGAAGGAGGCTGCATTTGTGCACATTTCTCCAGAACATGAGGGGCCAAGCCACGACCTTCATTTTTAAGTTCATATCCGAGAAAAAGAACTGACAAAAAGGCAGTGTGCGACTTGGCAAAGTTGAAATTGTAACCCAAGTCAGCAAAAGACATTATGATGCGATCCTAGCGCACAAGATGCATCATCAATTCATCATCCACCAAATTGATATCATCGACGTATGCGAAAGCATCAGGGTCAATTTCATGTAAAACAGACACCATGCGTGCTGCAAAAGCACCAGGACTATTTTTATATCCCATAGGGTGCTGAATGCTGTCCAAATTGTGAGTGTAAACACCATTAAATATATTGAGTTGTTTTATATTTTTTACGAACAAGGTTATCAACCAACGCAGAGATATGGGTGTTCCGTACAGCAAAGTTACAAACATGACTGTTTAAATGACGGTAATACAAAACTATACGATATGAACCGTCTGGTTTCAATATCGGAAAAAGGGGATTATTCATCGACAAAACACAGGGTTCAATAACACCTTGATATTCCAATTGGATCAAGATTTAATTTACGAATGTTTTTGCATCCTGCTTAATTGGGCATTGTGGTTGGGGCTGAGGCATAGAGCGCAAAATAATTTTATGTTCCGGGGAATCCTTACCCCAACCCACCTGATTACGGTACATAGCTGGAGCAAGGGCTAATGCCCACTCCAACTCGTAGGCTTGTTTAGCTTCTTCCGAGACATAATGCAAAAAACTTGAGAGAATAACATCTTCCCCCCTAGAATAAACCAGACCAAATGGGGAGGCCAATCAACCTCCACCAACAAAATATCATAAGAAGAAGTAAGGTTGTCCCTAAATACCACCTTAATCATGCGTTTAATATCACCTTCAATTTGGAGGCCTATCTCATAAAGTCTATCAGGGTGTGCAACTCGTGTGTCAGCTGTTTCCACTGTAATGAACTTGTCAGTTGCCTTTGCCTCCAGACATTGGTGGAGTGCCTCCTGTCAGAAGGTATAGTTCCTCAGGAGCACTACCCTCAAAAGGCCCGCCTTCCGGCAGCTCTGACTCTGAGTAGAAAAAACACCAGAGGATCAAAGTGGCAGGATGAGGGGAAGGGAATTAGGGAGGGTTCTGCGGGGAGGGAGATCTTGAACGACAACAACCTACAGTAAGCCTTACATCTTCTTTCTTGCAGATTGAGCTATATAGAAATATATAGAAATATACTTTATAATAGAGTTCTTTGACAGTCTCTCTACTAGTCTTTGCAGAGCTCTTTGAAAATATATATATATATAATATATAATATATATATATATATATATATATGTATGTATGTATGTATGTATGTATATATATATATATATGTATGTATGTATGTATGTATGTATGTATATATATATATATATATATATATATATATATATATATATATTACCTACTGGCGGTCGCCAGTAGGTAGTTATAGTTAGGATTGTTTTCCATAGGAAATCCGCAACATTCTATTGGGAATAACTTTGGCGCCGGTGGACGAATCTTTGCGAATTTCTCAAAGAAGATGGCCCGCTCCATGTTAATTTCCATAGGGCGGTTGGACTTACTTTTAGCCCGAACGACTGAATGGATTCCCACCAAACTTGGCAAAATTGTAGGGACTGGTAGCCCGATGTGCCTTTGCTATGTCTCAAGATATGTGCTCCAGTAGATTTTGAGTAATTTAGGTTAAAAAAAATATATATCTCTATAAGCGCGCCCGGTACACGTACCGGGGCGCGTACCAGCGCGCTACGCGAGTTCGCGAGCGGAAAGCTGATTGGCTCTCGGGTGTCTGTCAACATTCCAAACAGTCCGGAGCGGCCGCCATCTTGTGTCTCCGTAGGATCGAGACACAAGAGGTGGCAAAAACAAAGGGGGAAATTACTAAAAGGGGGTAGGGTAGAACCCCCCTGACCCCCTAGGTTTGATGTGGGGGCCATAAAAGGGCCTCGCGGGGCAAAAAAAAAAAATAATAATTTTGATTTTCGCGGGGGGGGGGGGCGCCAGGTACGCGCACCGGGGAGCGTACCGGGGAGCGTACCATGGGAAAAAAAGAATGACAGATTTTTTTTAAAATGTAGCATTTTTTTTTATAAATTAGAGGTCGTTCTAAAAAGAACTGTTTTTTTATTCTTTTTGTTGTTTTATATTTTTTTTATTGTTTTTTTGAACATTTTTTACTTTTTTTTCTTTTAAGAAGAATTTTATATTTTTTTTGTAATTTTTATGGGGACAAACAAAAAACAGGGAATTGTAAACGGCTCAACTGGAGCAAAAAACAAAAAGGAAAAAATTAAGGCTTCTTTGGACACTTGTGGTTGTCACCAGCAAGGTTGATGAGATTAATAATCTCATCAACGAGTAATCGTTTTTCCACAAAGTATACAAACGATTTTGTATCTACCAAACTTGGTTTGTATGTTTGGGACCATCTCCCTTGCCTCTGGACCTGATGGAGTGGGTTCTTTGCTTGTTCAGGCTCTGGAAGAAGATTGTGGAAGGTTTCTGCACAGTTCTCTCACCTCTGCTGCAGAATAGTTATTGGGGTGCAATCGTTGCATGTGGCGAATCATTGTGTGATTCCCAAATTAATATTTTTTGGCAGGGTTCCCCCTGGATAGTACAGCGCCACAGATGAGACAGGTCACCTTTGCAGCGTTTACCTTCTTTGCACCCCTTGGGATTTTAAAAAACTCCCATATAAAGTGCTCCTTAGGTTTATATGGGGAATTGTCTTCAGGCAGGAACTGCCTTCTCTCATCCTCCTCCTCCTCCTCCTCCTCCTCTTCTTGTTCACCACCAATGTGATGTTGTGGTGGTGGTGGTGGTGGTGGTGGTGCCGATGCTCCAGCTGCTGCTGCAGCCATTTCTCTATCAATAGAAGCAGGTCTTCCTCACTCAAAGAACAAAGTGAGAATGAGGAAAAAAGGTGGGGGGTTTCATCATTTGGAAAACAAAACTGTTCTGAACCAATGAAAAGTGTTATTTTCAGGTCACATGACCCGACGCGCTTACGCTACGCGCCCCGGTGCGCGCCCGGCGGCGCTTACGTTGCGCGATCGTATGCGCTCGGGCGCTTCCGGGTGCGCTTACGCCGTGCGTCATAAGACGCATCACGCGACTACGCGATATGTCACGATGATGTTTTCGTTCGCGGCAATGGCGCTAACGGGACGCTCACCGGTACGCGCACCGGGGCGCAAATAACACTGCGCTTACCGGTGCGTTCACCGGTACGCGCACCGGGAGCGCACCAAGGCAAAAAAATAAATAAAAAAAGGGAAAAATATACATAAAAAAATAGTATTACATAAATATACAATATAGGGTTTATTATAAAAAATATTAAATTTCATAGCTATAGAAATTAGCTATTAAAAAACCTACGAAATTCACTGAAAAAAACATAGGTTTGAGGCCCTATATATAGTTAGGAATTAGCATTTACAAAACCTATGAAATTCACTGAAAAAACCATAGGTTTCACACCAGTTATAGTTAGGAATTAGCATTTAAAAAACCTATGAAATTCACTGAAAAAACCATAGGTTTCACACCAGTTACAGTTAGGAATTAGCATTTAAAAAAACTATTAAATTCACTGAAAAAACCATAGGTTTCACACCAGTTATAGTTAGCTGGAAGTTTTACTCGCATAAAACCATTGAAATTCCCACGTTATAGTTAGTTGGACTCACTATAACTTGCGCGTGCAATGCACTGCTGATGACGTCACATATTACATCACTCATGACATGGTCAGTGACATCACTCATGACATCACTGATCACACCATCCTTGTGACAGACCTCCTTTCACTGTGATGTAACCCTTGAAACACATATTCAATAATAGAAAGTAAAATGTTCAAAAAAATGGAGATACCCATACCAGTTACAACAACCAATTCAATAATTCCACCATCTATATACACATCCACTCATTCACCAACAGTTCTATATAGTCACTCATACATATACTCACTCATCATATGTGGTGATACACCTATACATCCTGTTACACACCGACAGTCATCCAAAAGATACTCTCACACTTACTCACACATGCAAATAAACTATTGAACATCCATTTATTTGCATATACAGCTATACACACATTACCACCTTACTTCTAAGGAAACTTACACATACTTACTCTCTTAAACAATCACTTATAGAAACACATACTTATTTAAACAGGAACTCTTACAATCCCTCACTCTCACATATACTCACTTATATACATCAATATTCACATATACTACATTAAAACATATGTAGTTACTGATAAAGACACTAGTGAGACAGTCATTCACTCACTAACACACACATATACACACTCATCCACCCATACAGTCCTGCACATATGCTGTCTTCAATACACATACAAAGAGAAAGTCAGTCATTCATGCATCTATGTGCTAAGTAATACCCCCACCAAACCATACAAACACTCATACTGATACTAAGAAAAACATCTAATAACCCATATACATACACATGTAGCTACTCACCAACCCATGCAGCCACTTATACACAAAGTGAAACACTAATACATATATTTAAATATTTAAACATTACTCTCTAATATATGTATTCACTAAGATACACTTAATAAACCAGTTAACCAATCAATTAAAAAAAAAAATCCATGTAAACACTTATTTAAACATTTATTCTTCCTTCAACTTTTACATATACATATATAACACATATTTATTTTTTAAAAAGACACACATTCACCGGATGGTGTCATCAGTGATGTCATGAGTGATGTCACTGACCATGTCATGAGTGATGTAATATGTGACGTCAGCAGTGTATTGCACGCGCAAGTTATAGTGAGTCCAACTAACTATAACGTGGGAATTTCAATGGTTTTATGCGAGTAAAACTTCCAGCTAACTATAACTGGTGTGAAACCTATGGTTTTTTCAGTGAATATATATATATATATATATATATTACTTTTGAAGTATCCAAGCAAATGTCTCAGTGTTAATAGTTTTTCTATGAGCTTTTAAAATAAACATAAAATCTTCTCATTCGTTCTCTTCTTAAATGAACATGAACTTTTCTGTTAGTGCGCTCCTTAACTATACATAAAACTGTGAGCATTGCAAAATATTGTAAAGAATTCCAAGTATCACTAATATTTTAAGGCAGAGTACACAAGTGATCGTTCCTTAAACAATTAACCGCTATATGTATCAAGCTATTTAGCATTCGCAAAGGCCGAAATTCTGCGAATTTCGGCCTTTGCGAATGCTAATTAGACAAATGGAATGTATCAAACAAGTTTGATGCAAAATAAGGAATAGCAAAATTTGCTAATCCTTATTTTGCGATTGCACTTAAGGAATTGCAAATTTTGCGATTCCTTAAATGCAATGTATCAAACAAATAATATGCCAAAAATGCCATTAAGGATTAGCAAATTACCACCAACTTCTAGTTGGTGGTAATTTGCGAATTCTTATCAAAAAGCTTTTTTGAAAAAAACCAAAGGTGCCATATGACGCCCATACATGCCCTTAGGGCATGTATGTGCGCCATATGCCCCCAAATGTCTTTTTCAGGGGTGCAGCAGGGTGTTCTTGAGACACCCCTGCACCCTTGGAAAAATCCCTAATTTGCGATCAGCAAATTGCTAATTGCAAATTGCACTTTCATTCCTATGGGCCTCCTGGCCCATGGAAATGAAGGGGTAATTTGCGATTGACAATTTGCTAATCTCAAATTAAGGAATGCTAAGGAATCGCTATTGGAAAGCGATTTTGTACATACATACCGTTTTGCATTTCCTAAATAGCGATTCCTTAAAATTCGCTATTTAGGAAATGCAAAATGGTTTGTTGATACATATAGCGGTAAGTCTTTCTTTATCGCTATGGTTTGCTGCACAAACATAAATCACATAAGCAGAGATTTCCCAAATAATGTCTCTACAGAGGTTGTGACACTGAAGGGTTCGTGGCACATGAATTAAACAAAAAGAACATCCATGCAACAGAGGATTCAGAAATAATGTCTCTTTCAGTCTACAGAGGTGGTGATACTGAAGGGTTTGTGGCACATGAATCAAACAGAAAGAACATCCACCTTGCGTGTTGGTCCTTTCCTCAAGATTCACTGGCAAGAAAGGAAAGGCTTTTAGTCCTACTTGAAATGCTTTCTGCAACGAGGATCGGCCCAGAGAATCTTACCGGGAAAGCTGCAGCAGCATCGGGAACGTTCCGAGATGCAAATTTGCTCTAGAGTATGAAGCGGAGAAGAAAGTGGCTCCCAATTTAAAAGCGCTACCACTGGATTAATCCACATTGCGTAACAGGGCGTGGCAGCCTTTTATAGCGGAGAAAAAAGACGGTTTGCGACAAGGCAAAATGAGGCATAACACGTACTGAAACTACAAGGAAAACAAAGGAAAAAGAAAAGGTTACAAAAAAACAGAATCCACAGGCATACTCTTCCTGTATGCGAAGAGTTGTCAGCAACAGCGTGCGTTTCTTCAGTGAGTCCAGAAACTGCACGAGAATGTAAATTGTAAATTGATACTTGTATAGCGCACTACTCACCTGCAAGGGTCTCAAGGCGCTTGTACGAATACCGCTGTGGAACCCATCCTGGCTTTCCCTGTGAGGTGTCCACTCCTGGGCACCCCCAAGGTGGAGGCCAGGCATCCTTAGCGTTGTGGGGGCCGTTGTGGAGATTAAGCAAACTATTGCCCAGAGTGGCAGAGTGGGACTCCATGATTGGAATAGGCACCGAGGCGAGAATTGTCAGGTCCGTGGAATTTTGAGCCTAAGAACCGCCAAGGCGGGGAATTGAACCCTGGTCCCGGGCTAGAACTCTGCATCAGGGTCTGCCGCTCTAACCATTGAGCCACACTTCTCCACTCTACATGGTAGAGTCACACAGTGCACTCATCCTCTGCTGTATTTACATGGGATGGAGGTCATTACAAATCAGCACGTTACAAGTCTTACGCACACATCTCAAGTCAGATGCGCACATCTTGTGCAGTACTAGACCATAATGCTGGAGGGTCATGCCAGTCCTCCCCATCACAAACATAAAAACGCCCCTCAAGAAGGAGCATCAGGATGTTGTTGGTGAAACAGACGGAGCAGCAGTGGAGCGTGAATTGCGTCTTTGGGCTCCCAAGAATCTTCTTCAGGGCCATAGCCTTTCCAAGAGACTAACCCCCAGATTCATCAAAGTCATGTTTTGCGAGTCCTTAATAGCGAATTTTAAGGATTCGCTATTAAAGACTAGCAAAACGGGATGCATGTAGAAATCGCAATATTTTTAGCGATTTCTACTGATTCCTTATTTGCGGTTCGCTAATTGCTAATCGCAAATAAGGAATGGCTTTCCCATTCATTCCTATGGGCATAAAGGCCCATAGGAATGAATGGGGAGTCATTCCTTATTTGCGATTAGCAATTAGTGAATCGCAAATAAGGAACCAATTTCAAGGGTGCCAGGGTGTCCAAAGGACACCCTGTTGCACCCCTGAAATGGTATTGTTCACTGGTGTTGCGCACACACATGTCCCAAGGACATGTGTGTGTGTAACATACAACTTGGAAAAATGCATTAAAGTTTTTGCTATTTACCACGTAGTTAGACTTCACGGTAAATAGCGGCCCCAGATTGCGAATTCGCAATTTTGAAATGGTTCATGCATTGCATTTAAGGAATCACAATTTGCGATTGCTTAAATGCAATCGCAATTTGAGAACTCGCAATTATTTGCGAATTCTTAAATTGCGAGTGCATGAACCCTTGATGCATCTCAAATGCCATTTTTGCGGGCGCAAAAGGCCGAATTTTGCAAAAATGCTTGGTGCTTCTACCTGTAAGTACCATAACTAACCGCATCGTAGTTTACTGCCTTTTATTTGCTGCACTTCATACTCCAGATGATCATTAACAACCACTGGAGGTGGTTTCGGGCGGACAGCCGTTTGAGTTGGTTTTAGTAGGGAAGTATGAAACACTGGATGGATTGTTATTGTCTTTGGGAGTTGCATTTTAAACGACACCGGGTTAACACGCTTGAGTACTTTAAAGGGACCAACAAATCTTGGATGAAAAAGATATATTTTTTTTAAATGTAGGTTCCTTGTGGACAACCATACTTTGTCTCCTGGTTGATAAACTGGGCCAGGTTGTCTTTTTCTGTCAGCAAATTTCTTGTACTCACTTTTTGCTTTGGTAACGTTTCGTTGAAGAGTCAACATTCAGGGCCAGATGTAGGTAGGCTTTTACCGGGTGGTAACGGCCGAATTCGGCCGTTACCACCCGGTAAAAGCAATTTGACATGTAGGTCCCTGTAATTTACAGACTCGGTAAATTTACCGATAGGTAAATTTACCGAGTATGTAAAATACCGAGTCGGTAACATTACGGATTCCGGTAAATTGGTATGTAGGTGGGACTCTTCTGAGTCCCACAAGCAGTACAAAGTCGGTATTTTACCATCAAATAATACTTGATGGTAAAATACCGATTCTGGTGTGCATGCACATGTGTGCATGCACACCTATGCCATATGACAGGCAGACCTGCCCTTAGGGCAGGTATGCCTGCCACATGGCACCCGAGCCTCTTTTGGGGGTGCCAGAGGGTGTCAAAGTGACACCCCCTGCACCCTTGTGACAGTCGGTATTTTCCGATGCGGTAAATACCGACCGGTAAATGCCCAATCAATCCTATGGGCTTCAAAGCCCATAGGAATGCATGGGCATTAACTGGTCGGTATTTACCGCATCGGAAATTACCGACTGTTTCCGATTCGGTAATTGCACATCTGCAATTACCTACATCTCGGTATTTTTATTTTCCGACCTCTGAAATACCGAGTCGGTATGACTCGGTATTTAAGAGGTCGGAAAATAAAATTTACCTACATCTGGCCCTAAGTCTTTTGTATTTTATAAGTTAAGTGTGGAACTTGAGTGTCTGCATGAGTTAATAGGGGAAAGGTCCTTGGAATCCAACCAAGAGTGGCATAGAATGGTGACATTTTGGTTGATGTATGCATCAAATTATTGTAAGCAAATTCAGCTTCCCATAATAGGTCTATCCAGAAAGCTTGTTGCTGGGCCAAATAACAATGAAGGTGTTGGTTTTAATATTTGATTGACTCACTTCGTTGGGCCTTCCGATTCAGGATGGAAACTTGTTGATAAATTGCACTGAATCTGTAAGGCAGTACATCACTCCTTCCATAACTTAGATGTGAACTGCGACCCTTGGTCGGTTGTTATGGATCGTGGCAGACCGTGCAATCTTACAATGTGATATCCGAGCAAATCAACTAAATCAGCTGCTGTTGCCCAGCACATTCCACAAAGTGAGCCATTTTAGATAAACGGTCTACACTTACTAATGTAGTCGTTTTGCCTGGGTAATGAAGTCCAAGGCAATATCCTCCCAAACATGAGTTGGTGTCGGTAAGGGAAGTAAATAGCCTTTTTTAGGTGAGTGATCTGCTTTTGCCCTGGTACAAGATTCACAGTTTTTTTACATAAGTAATGACATCTTCTTTCCACTTGGGCCACCAAAAATTGCGATTGAACAATTCTAAGGTTTTTGTGTACCTTGGATGTCCTGCCAAAGGATGAGTATGACACCAGAGGAGTACCTGTTTTTGCAGTTGTTTCTCCGGGACGTTCAACAAGGTTCCGTGAAATGAAAGCCCATCAATCATTGTTCTTTGTTTACCTAGTTGTTCCCAGGACATAATTTTGTGAATAGGCATGCTTTTTCTAATATCATCCAGAAATTGACCTGACATTGTTACTCCTATGATATGATCGCACAGAATCATAGGTTTTACTTCTTGTTCTAGATCATTGGTTAATGGTTCGTCATAGCGTAAAAAGGGAGAATCTGATTTTTTATTAGCACTGCCAGGTCTGAATGCTATATGAAAGTCAAATTCTGCAAAAAAAAAGGGTCTATCGCAATTGCCGAGGGGTTAGCGCTTTTCACATCGTAGAAACTGCAAGTTACGGTGATCTGTATATACTGTTATGGGATGATGAGCTCCTAATAGATAGTGTCGCCATTCCTTAAATGCTGATCTTATTGCCAGCAGTTCTTTCTCTGCTATTGTATAATTTATTTCTGCTGGTAAGTATTTTTTTTATAAAAATGCCACTGGATGGAGGTGATTTGTGTTTTCTTCCCGTTGGGACAAGATTGCCCCGATGGCTGTATTTGAAGCGTCAGCTTCAACAATAAAGGATTTTGAGAGGTCCGTGTGTTTGAGGACTGGAGCAGTCATAAGGCCTTTTTTAGATCTTGGAAGGCGTTCTTTGCTTCTGATGACCAGTGGAAAGAGGGTCCTTTTTGCAGTAAGCTTGTAAGTGGAGATGCCCTGGCAGAAAACTCGTGAATGAATCGCCGAAAAAAATTGGCGAAACCCAAAAATGGTAAACAGCCATTAGTATGCGGCTGTTAGTCCTCATACCATTACTTGGCAAGCATTACAACGCATGCGATATAACAACGCGTAGCCTTTACAACGCAAGTTGTTACATCGCATGTGTTGTTACAACGCAAGTGTTGTAATGGCTCTCTACTTTGTTGTGAGGAAACGGACTCGCTTCCGTTTCGTCACAACGACGGGCACCTCTGACGACGCTGGAAGCCGGGGTAGAGAGGAACCACAAGGAGAGAGAGGTAAGAGGGGCTGTGTAGGGTCATGTAGGGGCTGTGTAGGGTTGTGCAAGGGGTAAGGGTAGTGTTTGGGAGTAGGGACAGGACTGGGGGTAGGGGCAGGGTCATGCTGGGGGTAGTGTTTTAGGGTTTAGGGTAGTGTGGTATTAGTGTAGTGTAGGGTAGTGTTTTAGGGTAGTGTCGGGGGGTCGTGCAGGGTAGTGTTTCTGTGTAGGGAACGGAATGGGGGTAGGGGCAGGGTCGTGCGGGGGTAGTGTTTTAGTTTTTAGTGTAGTGTTGTGGTGTTACTGTAGTGTAGGGTAGTGTTGGGGGGTCTTGCAGGGTAGTGTTTCAGTGTAGGAAACCGAATGGGGTGGGGCAGGGTCGTGCGGGGGTAGTCTTTTAGGTTTTAGGGTAGTGCTGTTAGTGTAGCATAGTGTTATAGGGTTTAGGGTATTGTCGGGTGATCGTGCAGGGTCATACTGGGGTAGTGTTTTAGGTTTTAGGGTAGTGTTGTGGTGTTAGTGTAGTGTAGGGTTGTGTTTTAGGGTATAGGATAGTGTCAGGGTCGTGCAGGGTAGTGTTTCAGTATAGGGAACGAACTGGGGGTAGGGGCAAGGTTGTGCAGGGGGTAGTCTTTTAGGTTTAATGGTAGAGTAGTTGTGTTTGTGTAGTGTAGAGTAGTGTATTTAGGTTTAGGGTAGTGTCGGGGTCGTGAAGGGTTGTATTTGGGAGTAGGGACAGGACTTGGGGTAGGGCCAGGGTCGTGCTGGGGTAGTAATGCATTGTAGTTGTAAGCGTTGTTTTTAGCGCAAAGTAAAAGCATTTTTTTTAAGCTGTTGCTAAGTAAAAGTATGCGCACTAAAAACTTGCGTAGTAATGGCATTAGCGAAGTAAACTTAGGACTAAAAGCATGCAAAGTATTGCTTTGTGTACTAATGACACATATTTCCCAAAAATCGTTGTATGTCCATAACAGATTTTGGTTTCAGCCAATCCTTAATTGCTTGCACCTTTTGATCTGCCATTGTGATGCCCTGGGGTGAAATAATGAACCCTAAGAATTCTACCTGAGTAATATGAAAGTCACATTTCAGCAGTTTACAATAGAGGCCATGTTGTCTTAATGTGGTTAGAATGGTTCGTACATAGGTTTCATGATCAGTTTGGGACTCTGAGTAAATAAGTATATCATCTATATAGATGATCAGGAAACGATCTAAGTATTCTCATAATACGTCATTTAAGAAAAACTGGAACGCCGCTGGGGCATTGCATAATCCGAAGGGCATTACGCAGTATTCAAACAGTCCATACCTGGTACGGAAGGCCATCTTCCATTCGTCTCCTGGACGAACTCGCACTAGATGGTACCCTCCTCTTAGGTCTAACTTGGTGTACACCTTAGCTGATCTAACCTGGTCAAGGAGTACTGGGATAAGAGGTAGAGGGTATCTATTTTTCACTGTAATGTTATTCAGCGCTTTGTAGTCAATACAAGAGCGGAGTTCGCCCTTAGCCTTTGGTACAAAAAAAAGAGGAGAGGCCGTAGGAGATTTTGATGGTCTGATAAACCCATTTTACAGCAATTTATCTAAATAGTCCCGCAGGTGTTGGTTTTCTACCTCCATAAGGGCATAAATCCTGCTACATGGTATTTTGGCCCCAGGTATTAACTCGATCTCACAATCATAATCACAATGTGGTGGTAAAGTTTTGGCACTTTTTTCACAAAAAACATCGTAAAAAGAATTGTATGGGGGTGGTAGCCCAATTTCTTGTTCTGCTGCTGTAGCTACACAATGCACTCCAGTCAGAGCCTGTGTTGTTCTGTATTCGACTTGTGCTTGGGTTTTTAAAGGGGACAGACAATCTTGATGGTACCAATCAGAATCGAAAGTTATGTTCTATTTGGCCCAATCTATGACCAGGTTATGCAAGGTAAGCCAGGGCATTCCAAGAATGACACCGAATTGAGGTGCATCGATCAAATTGAAACAAAGGTTCTCAGTATGTTTGTGTTCAGTTGAAGAAATCACCATAGTTAGATTGGTCGTGGTATGGGTAATCAAACCTGAAGTAAGAACCGTGCCATCAACTACATGTACTGATTCGGGTTATCTTTTTTACTGTAGGTATACCTAGTTTGGAGCAAAAAGTGACATCGATAAAGTTTCCTGTGGCTCCGGAGTCCACCATGACTACTACGTTCTTTTCAAAGACTCCAGGTATTACAAATAAAGCATTCTGGATTAAATGTGGAGTTGAAACCTGGAGAGTGTTGGCAATTATTTAGTCAGAGGAATCATGAAATATACTCGAGGAGTACCCCTATTTATTCCCAGAGCTTGCTAGTTTTCCTGCTTTTTAATATCAAGAGGTCTAAATCCTTTAGGTTTGCTTGGGCACTCCTTAATGTAAATACCTTTTTTGCCACAATAAAGGCACTGGCCTAGTTAGCATCTTGTATCTTTTTCTTCCTGGGTTAGGGGTTTTCTTCACCAATTTCCATTGGTTCACTTTGATTAATGTTTGAGTGAGTTACTTTTTCTCTTGACTGAAGTCTGTTTTTTTCCTACCTCCTTTTCTATATGATAGACAATGATCTAACCTTAAAGTTAAAGCTATTAATTCTGAGCAATCTCTCAGTTGTGGATCAATAGGAGATATTAAATCCTTTAACTCTTCCTTACGACATTGATAGAATAGTGCAGTTCTTTTTCTTCGGGCCAATTAGTTTCCGCGATTAGTCGATTTAACTGAGTTAGTTAACTAATTAGGTCTTTATTACCTTATCTGAGTTACAGTAGTCCTCGTTCCGCTGACCCTGTAATAGTATGCCTGTCAAAGACATTTTCAAACTCTGCTTTAAAGGCTGACCAGTTGTATAGTCTGAGTTAACCAACAGGACAGCCCACATGGCAGCGTCGCCACTAAGATAAGAAATGAGGAAAGCAATTCTGGATTGGGCGTCCGGGAATGAGGTCGGCTTTACCATAAAATGTTATTGAATTTGAGTCAAGAAGGTCTGGAATTTGGTGGGGTCTCCGAAAAACCGCTCTCGAGATGCTTAAGGTACTGTTGCAGGTGCAGTCACAGAAACCATTGGAACAGGTCCAGCTGTAGCCCCACCTGCAGCAGGGTGTGTAGAAGAACCACCTGGAATCTGAGTTTGTGTCTGAGCTACGCGGCTAGCCAGGGTAGCCGTTTCCAACCGTGCTGCCATTAACTCTTTTTGCATGTTTTCCAACATTTTGCAGATATCATCCAAAGTAGCCATCTTGGCGATACTACTCAGGAGGAACAGAATCCATGGGCAGATTATTCTGTTAGAAGGTTTAGTTACTCAGGAGCAGTTCCCTCAAGAGGCCCACCTTCCGGCAGGTCTGACTCTTAGTAGAAAAAAAAACACAGGATCAAAGTGGCCAGATTAGGGGAAGGGAATTAGGGAGGGTACTGTGGGGAGGGAGATCTGGAACAACAACAATCTACTGTAAGCTCTACATCTTCTTCTTGCAGATTGAGCTATATAGAAATATACTTTACATGCTGTAAGAATGATTCTTACCTGAAAGGCAATCGGTAGTAACTCGGCAACTATACTCTATATTAGAGTATAATGAGTTCTTTGACATTCTCTCTACTAGTCTTTGCAAGGCTGCTTGGGAAAAAAATATATTTATATATATATATATATTCACTGAAAAAAACATAGGTTTCACACCAGTTATAGTTACCTGGAAATTTTACTGTCATAAAACTATTGAAATTCCCACGTTATAGTTAGTTGGACTCACTATAACTCGCGCGCCCGCAATGCACTGCTGATGATGTCACATATTACATCATTCATGACATGGTTAGTGACATCACTGATGACATCTCAAATGACATCACTGATGACATCTCAAATGACCTCACTGATGACATCACTGATGACATCATCCAGTGACTGTGTTTCTGTAAAGTTTAAATATGTTTTACATATTCAAGAATGAGTGGGTGTATAAGTGTCTAGATGAAGGATTTAGTTGGTGCATGACTGACTGTATAAGTGAGTGATTAAATGTGTCTTACTGAATGCATGGGTTAGTGACTAAACTGTCTGAATGTGTGCATCAGTATGTCTGTTTTTGTGTAAGCTGCTGCATGTGTTGATCAATAGCTATATGAGTCGCTATATGGTTTATTGATTGGTTGCCCAAGTATTTGTATGTGAGGCTGAGTGTGTGTGTGTGTGGCTGGTAGGTGTGTGACTCTGTGCATAGATGTGTGACCAGTTGATTCACTAGCTGTATGGGTTCAAGAGTGCATGTGGAAACAGCTGTATGGGTGGTTGACTGTGTGCATGACTGTGTTGGTGAGTGAATGGATATCTCAGTGCTACATGTCCAAGTAAGTACATATGTAAAACACAGTGCATGTGAGAGTTGGAATATATAAATGACTATACATGAGAGCCAGTGATTGCGTGAGTGGCTGTATGGATCAATGTGTACTTGTATCAGTGATTGAAAAAGAGAGTAAGTATGTGTTAGTCTATTTTTGAATAATTAAGGTTTTGTGTGTATAAATGTATAGATGAGAAAATGGGAGTGTGATTGATTCTTTGCATGACTGACTAGGTGTGAGAATAACTCTGTGGATGAGTGTCAGCGTGTGAGTGTCTGTATAGGTGTATGAGTGGATATGATAGTGTTCTATTGATGAGTGACTGTATGTATGAGTGATTGTATGTGTGAATGAGTGGATGTTTGTGTAGACCTAGAAATCAGTGAGTGCGTATGTAGTTACTGGTATTGGTGTGTCAATAATTTCAGGAATGGTATTTTTTATTTAACAGTGGGTGTATTAAATGTTAGATTAGAGTGTGAGGAGGTGCATCGTATTATCACATGGATTATGTCATCAGTGATGTCATCAGTGATGTCATTTGAGATGTCATCAGTGATGTCATCAGTGATGTCATTTGAGATGTCATCAGTGATGTCATCAGTGATGTCACTAACCATGTCATGAATGATGTAATATGTGACATCATCAGCAGTGCATTGCGGGCGCGCGAGTTATAGTGAGTCCAACTAACTATAACGTGGGAATTTCAATGGTTTTATGTCAGTAAAATTTCCAGGTAACTATAACTGGTGTGAAACCTATGGTTTTTTCAGTGAATTTAATAGGTTTTTTTAATGCTAACTTCTAACTATAACTGTTCTGAAACCTATGGTTTTTTCAGTGAATTTCATAGGTTTTTTTAATAGCTAATTTCTGTAGCTATTAAATATTTTACTTTTTTATAATGAATCCTATATTGTATATTTATATAATACTATTTTTTTTAATATAGTGATCATGTTTATTTTTTTAAATTTTTTTTTTGCCATGGAGCGCTCACGGTGCGCTTCCCGGTAAGCGCCCCAGTAAGCGCCCCGATGCGCGTACCGGGGAGCGTCCCGTTAACACTATTGCCGCGAACGAAAACAACATCATGACGTATCGCGTAGCCGCGCGGTGCATATGACGCCCGCGGCGTACACGTCCCCGGGGCGCGCACCGTTGCGCGCCCCGGGGCGCGTAGCGTAAGCGCGTTGGGTCATGTGACCTGAACATAAAACTTTTTATTGGTTCATTTCACTTTTGGTTTCCTAATGATGTAAGGCCAGGTCATGTGACCTAAAAATAACACTTTTCATTGGTTCAGAACAGTTTTCTTTTCCAAATGATGAAAGACCCCACCTTTTTTCCTCATTCTACCTTTGTGCTTTGAGAGAGGTAGACCTGCAGTTATTTCAGTAGAAAATGGCTACATTAGCTGCAGCTGCTGGAGCTTCTGGACCACCACCACCACCACCACCACCACCACCACAAGGACCACCACAACTTCACAGTGGTGGAGATCAAGAAGAGGAGTAGGAGGAGGAGGAGGAGAGGAGATTCCTCAGAGAGGACAATATTACCTACAAACCAAAACCAAAAGGGCACATCATCTGGCAGTTTTTTTCAATCCCCAAGGACAAGAAAAAAGTAAATGCGCCTAAGGCAACCTGCTTAATATGTCATCAGGAGCTGTCAAGGGGGAATCCCAACAAAAAATACTCCTTTGGCAACCACACCATGATCAGACATATGCAACGGAAGCATCCAAATAACTATGCTAGGGCAGAGGTCAGGGAACTGGCCAGAAACCCTGTACAATCTTCTGCCAGCACCTCCCAAACTAATGTTCCCACCCCATCGGGACCGGAAGTTAGGGAGATGTGCTCCACCATACAAACAAAGTTTTCCAATGTTAAAATGGTTTGTATTTTTTGTGGACAAACAATATGCTATGGAGAGAAAAGCATCACACTTATTAACCGTGCTTGGGATAACCACAAGTGCCCAAGGAAACAATGATTTTTTCCGCTTTTTTTTTTGCTCCTGTTGAGCCCTTTAGAATTCCCTGTTTTTTGTTTCTCCCCTTAAAAAATACAAAAAAATATAAAACTGTTCAAAAAAATCAAAAAAAGTAAAATATGTTCAAAAAAACAATAAAAAAAATACAAAACAACAAAAAGAATAAAAACAACAGTTCTTTTTAGAACTACCTCTAATGTATAAAAAAAGCAACTTTTTTGGGAAACTGTCATGCTTTTTTCTCCACGGTACGCTCCCCGGTACGCGTACCGGGGCGCGTACCGGTCGCTCCCCCCGTGAAATTTTTTCGTTTTCAGCGCCGGGGCCCTTTTATGTCCCCCACATCAAACCTAGGGGGCCAGGGGGGGGTCTACCCTGCCCCCTTTTGGTTATTTCCCCCTTTGTTTTTGGCCCCTCTTGTGTCTCTATCCTACCGAGACACAAGATGGCGGCCGCTCCAGTCTGTTTGGAATGTTTACAAACACCCGAGAGCCAATCAGCTTTCCGCTCGCGTATTCGCGGTACGCGCTATTGCGCGCCCCGGTGCGCGTACCAGGGCACGCTTATAGATATATATATTTTTTTGAACCTAAATTACTCAAAATCCACTGGAGCACATATCTCCAGTGGAGAAGCGTGGCTCAGTGGTTAGAGGCGGCAGACCCGGAAGCTGAGATCGGCCGTGGACCAGGGTTCGATTCCCCGCCTCGGCGGGTCTCGGGCTCAAAAATTCCACAGATTCGACAATTCTCGCTCCGGTGCCTACTCGACTCACGGGGTCACACTCTGCGACTCTGGGCAATAGCTTGCTTAATCTCCACTACGCCCCTCGCGGCGGGATGCCTGGCTTTCACCTTGTGGATACCCTGCCGGGGTATTTCACAGGGGAATACCAGAACGGGTTCCCTAAGCAAGCGCTTAGATACCGGGTCGGTGATTTGCGCTATATAAATACATGTACATTTACATTTACATTTACATTTATCTTCAGACATAGCAAAGGCACATCGGGCTACCAGTCCCTACAATTTTGCCAAGTTTGGTGGAAATCTATTCAGCCGTTCGAGCTAAAAGTGAGTCCAACCGCCCTATGGAAATTAACATGGGGAAAACACGTTTTGGGACCCCCCTTTTATCTCGGCCCCCGCTTGACGAATCCCCCCCAAACTTTCAGGGAAGGACCGGAGCACCGCAGCAGATTCCTCAACCGGCTCCAAAGTTATTCCCAATAGAATGTTGCTGATTTCCTATGGAAAACAATCCTAACTATAACTACCTACTGGCCACCGCCAGTAGATAATATATATATATATATATATATATATATATATATATATATATATATATATATATATATATATATATATGCAAAAAAGAAGGAGAGGACTCTGGGTAGTTCCCAAGTTTAGGTGGAAGGCAGCTCCTGTATAGAGCACCCTCAACACCAGCGACACTCTAAATTTGCTCACCTCAAATGTCTGCTTTTCTATCAAAGTTTTTAAGCATAGGATTAGCACAGTGCTATCCACGCCGAGATAGAAATGGACAAAGTCTTTTGCCATTTGTACAGCAAAGTCTTTAAGCATAGGATTAGCAAAGTGCTATCTACGCCGAGCTGTAAAATGACAAAAGCCATTTACCACTCCAGGCACAATATTACAGCTTTGGATTGGTCAAATACCATCCAAGCCAACCTGAAATGGATAAAAGCAACCCCTGACACGTGTTTCGCTGTCATTACAGCTCTTCCGAGAGGTTTAGCTTTGTCCAGACACAAGGGAGCACCCAGTATATGTCAAAACAATTCCCTTGCAGGCATAGAGTGACGCATAAATTATGCAAAAAAAAAAGGAGAGAACTCTGGGTAGTTCCCAAGTTTATGTGGAAGGCAGCTCATGTATAGAGCACCCTCAACACCAGCGACACTCTAAATTTGCTCACCTCAAATGTCTGCTTTTCTATCAAAGTTTTTAAGCATAGGATTAGCACAGTGCTATCCACGCAGATAGAAATGGGCAAAGTATTTTGCCATTTGTACAGCAAAGTCTTTAAGCATAGGATTAGCACAGTGCTATCCACGCCGAGCTGTAAAACTACAAAAGCCATTTACCACTCCAGGCACAATATTACAGCTTTGGATTGGTAAAATACCATCCAAGCCAACCTGAAATGAATAAAAGAAACCCCTGACACGTGTTTTGCTGTCATTACAGCTCTTCAGAGAGGTTTAGCTTTGTCCAGACACAAGGGAGCACCCAGTATAAGTCAAAACAATTCCCTTGCAGGCATAGAGTGACGCATAAATTATGCAAAAAAGAAGGAGAGAACTCTAGGTAGTTCCCAAGTTTAGGTGGAAGGCAGCTCCTGTATAGAGCACCCTCACACCAGTGACACTCTAAATTTGCTCACCTCAAATGTCTGCTTTTCTATCAAAGTTTTTAAGCATAGGATTAGCACAGTGCTATCCACGCCAAGATAGAAATGGACAATGTCTTTTGCCATTTGTACAGCAAAGTCTTTAAGCATAGGATTAGCACAGATCGTGAGCAAGGGAGAAGGCTCCTGAAACGCGTGTTTGCCTGCCATTTAACCTAATTGAAGGCTGAAAATAGAATAAAAATAGTAAAAACTCGAGCACACGAGTTCGTCCTATTTTTCCACTCTGTGAAGGGTGGATTGTGTGTAAATTGAGAGCGGCGTGGTTCTGCTGCAAGGAACACGAACCGGCAGGAGGGCGCTGAGAGATACCCGGCATAAAGGAACTGAGTGAAAGGATATATATATATATATATATATATATTTATATATATATATATCAACACAAAACTCTTTCAGGCATAGAGTGACGCATAAATTATGCAAAAAAGAAGGAGAGAACTCTGGGTAGTTCTCAAGTTTAGGTGGAAAGCAGCCCCTGTTAGAGCACTCTCAACACCAGCGACACTCTAGATCTGCTCACCTCAAATGTCTGTTTTTCTACCAAAGTTTTTAAGCATAGGATTAGCACAGTGCTATCCCGCAGAGATAGAAAATGACAAAGTCTTTTGCAATTCATACAGCAAAGTCTTTAAGCATAGGACTAGTACAGAGCTGTCCTTGCCGAGCTGTAAAATTACAAAAGCCATTTATCACTCCAGGCACAATATTAAAGCTTTGAATTAGTGAAATACCAACTCAAGCCAACCTGAAATGAGTAAAAGCAACCCCTGACACAGTGTTTCGCTCTAATTAGAGCTCTTCAGAGAGGTATAGCTTTGTCCAGACAAAAGGGAGCACCCAGTATTAAGTCAAAACAAAACCCTTTCAGGCATAGAGTGACACATAAATCATGCAAAAAAGGAGAGAACTCTGGGTAGTTCTCAAGTTTAGGTGGAAAGCAGCCCCTGTTAGAGCACTCTCAACACCAGCGACACTCTAGATCTGCTCACCTCAAATGTCTGTTTTTCTATCAAAGTTTTTAAGCATAGGATTAGCACAGTGCTATCCACGCCGAGATAGAAAATGACAAAGTCTTTCGCAATTTATACAGCAAAGTCTTTAAGCATAGGACTAGTACAGTGCTGTCCTTGCAGAGCTGTAAAATTACAAAAGCCATTTATCACTCCAGGCACAATATTACAGCTTTGAATTAGTGAAATACCAACTCAAGCCAACCTGAAGCGAGTAAAAGCAACCCCTGACACAGTGTTTCGCTCTAATTAGAGCTCTTCAGAGAGGTATAGCTTTGTCCAGACACAAGGGAGCACACAGTATTAAGTCAAAACAAAACCATAGAGTGACGCATAAATTATGCAAAAAAGAAGGAGAGAACTCTGGGTAGTTCTCAAGTTTCCACCAGATCTAGAGTGTCGCTGGTGTTGAGAGTGCTCTAACAGGGGCTGCTTTCCACCTAAACTTGAGAACTACCCAGAGTTCTCTCCTTCTTTTTTGCATATATATATATATATATATATATATATATATATATATATATATATATATATATATATTTTTATTTTTTTTAAGCGCCAGAGATTCCCACGTTCTATCACTTGCCCAAAGTGCATAAATGTTTACGAAACCCACCAGGTAGACCTATAGTCTCCTCATTGAACAGCTTATTAGAAAAAGCTTCAATCTACATTGACTGTTTTCTCAACCCGTGGGTTCGGGCCTTAAGCTCGTATGTGAAGGACACCAAAGACTTTTTGAGACTCATTTCAAATATACAATGGGAATCTGACATGCACTTAGTGACGCTGGACGTCACAAGTCTATACACGAGTATTGAACACAAGAAAGGATTGCATGCTGCTAGAGATCGCGGGTCACCCGACCAATAATGTCGCCACTTCTTGCTTCGGGCCCATATACTTTACTTCACCATATACATTGATCAGATGACCACGCAATCTACTATCAATAATTGTGAGTTCCTTTTGATGACTTCCAGTGTACCCAACTTACCATCCACCGTTATGGGTACCTATGACCACGATGGGTCAGGGAGCTAGCTGTAAAAGGAAAGGCAGCAAAATACAAAACCCAACATAAGACTTTACTTTTTCATGAAATGACCACGGACAACTGGAAGTTTTGAAAGTTTATCTTAAATTCAAGTAAAGGCAGTCATACAGCTTTATCAAAAGAGAAAAAAATACTAGTGCGACAGGGAACCCGCTAAGTGAGAGGAAAACTAAGATAAGGACAAAGTGAACACGCTATAAATCTGAGTTACTGCAGTTATTTCAGTAGAAAATGGCTACATTAGCTGCAGCTGCTGGAGCTTCTGGACCACCACCACCACCACCACCACCACCACCACAAGGACCACCACAACTTCACAGTGGTGGAGATCAAGAAGAGGAGTAGGAGGAGGAGGAGGAGAGGAGATTCCTCAGAGAGGACAATATTACCTACAAACCAAAACCAAAAGGGCACATCATCTGGCAGTTTTTTTCAATCCCCAAGGACAAGAAAAAAGTAAATGCGCCTAAGGCAACCTGCTTAATATGTCATCAGGAGCTGTCAAGGGGGAATCCCAACAAAAAATACTCCTTTGGCAACCACACCATGATCAGACATATGCAACGGAAGCATCCAAATAACTATGCTAGGGCAGAGGTCAGGGAACTGGCCAGAAACCCTGTACAATCTTCTGCCAGCACCTCCCAAACTAATGTTCCCACCCCATCGGGACCGGAAGTTAGGGAGATGTGCTCCACCATACAAACAAAGTTTTCCAATGTTAAAATGGTTTGTATTTTTTGTGGACAAACAATATGCTATGGAGAGAAAAGCATCACACTTATTAACCGTGCTTGGGATAACCACAAGTGCCCAAGGAAACAATGATTTTTTCCGCTTTTTTTTTTGCTCCTGTTGAGCCCTTTAGAATTCCCTGTTTTTTGTTTCTCCCCTTAAAAAATACAAAAAAAATATAAAACTGTTCAAAAAAATCAAAAAAAGTAAAATATGTTCAAAAAAACAATAAAAAAAATACAAAACAACAAAAAGAATAAAAACAACAGTTCTTTTTAGAACTACCTCTAATGTATAAAAAAAGCAACTTTTTTGGGAAACTGTCATGCTTTTTTCTCCACGGTACGCTCCCCGGTACGCGTACCGGGGCACGTACCGGTCGCTTCCCCCGTGAAATTTTTTCGTTTTCAGCGCCGGGGCCCTTTTATGTCCCCCACATCAAACCTAGGGGGCCAGGGGGGGGTCTACCCTGCCCCCTTTTGGTTATTTCCCCCTTTGTTTTTGGCCCCTCTTGTGTCTCTATCCTACCGAGACACAAGATGGCGGCCGCTCCAGTCTGTTTGGAATGTTTACAAACACCCGAGAGCCAATCAGCTTTCCGCTCGCGTATTCGCGGTACGCGCTATTGCGCGCCCCGGTGCGCGTACCAGGGCACGCTTATAGATATATATATTTTTTTGAACCTAAATTACTCAAAATCCACTGGAGCACATATCTCCAGTGGAGAAGCGTGGCTCAGTGGTTAGAGGCGGCAGACCCAGAAGCTGAGATCGGCCGTGGACCAGGGTTCGATTCCCCGCCTCGGCGGGTCTCGGGCTCAAAAATTCCACAGATTCGACAATTCTCGCTCCGGTGCCTACTCGACTCACGGGGTCACACTCTGCGACTCTGGGCAATAGCTTGCTTAATCTCCACTACGCCCCTCGCGGCGGGATGCCTGGCTTTCACCTTGTGGATACCCTGCCGGGGTATTTCACAGGGGAATACCAGAACGGGTTCCCTAAGCAAGCGCTTAGATACCGGGTCGGTGATTTGCGCTATATAAATACATGTACATTTACATTTACATTTACATTTATCTTCAGACATAGCAAAGGCACATCGGGCTACCAGTCCCTACAATTTTGCCAAGTTTGGTGGAAATCTATTCAGCCGTTCGAGCTAAAAGTGAGTCCAACCGCCCTATGGAAATTAACATGGGGAAAACACGTTTTGGGACCCCCCTTTTATCTCGGCCCCCGCTTGACGAATCCCCCCCAAACTTTCAGGGAAGGACCGGAGCACCGCAGCAGATTCCTCAACCGGCTCCAAAGTTATTCCCAATAGAATGTTGCTGATTTCCTATGGAAAACAATCCTAATTATAACTACCTACTGGCGACCGCCAGTAGATAATATATATATATATATATATATATATATATATATATATATATATATATATATATATATATATATATATATGCAAAAAAGAAGGAGAGGACTCTGGGTAGTTCCCAAGTTTAGGTGGAAGGCAGCTCCTGTATAGAGCACCCTCAACACCAGCGACACTCTAAATTTGCTCACCTCAAATGTCTGCTTTTCTATCAAAGTTTTTAAGCATAGGATTAGCACAGTGCTATCCACGCCGAGATAGAAATGGACAAAGTCTTTTGCCATTTGTACAGCAAAGTCTTTAAGCATAGGATTAGCAAAGTGCTATCTACGCCGAGCTGTAAAATGACAAAAGCCATTTACCACTCCAGGCACAATATTACAGCTTTGGATTGGTCAAATACCATCCAAGCCAACCTGAAATGGATAAAAGCAACCCCTGACACGTGTTTCGCTGTCATTACAGCTCTTCCGAGAGGTTTAGCTTTGTCCAGACACAAGGGAGCACCCAGTATATGTCAAAACAATTCCCTTGCAGGCATAGAGTGACGCATAAATTATGCAAAAAAAAAAGGAGAGAACTCTGGGTAGTTCCCAAGTTTATGTGGAAGGCAGCTCATGTATAGAGCACCCTCAACACCAGCGACACTCTAAATTTGCTCACCTCAAATGTCTGCTTTTCTATCAAAGTTTTTAAGCATAGGATTAGCACAGTGCTATCCACGCAGATAGAAATGGGCAAAGTATTTTGCCATTTGTACAGCAAAGTCTTTAAGCATAGGATTAGCACAGTGCTATCCACGCCGAGCTGTAAAACTACAAAAGCCATTTACCACTCCAGGCACAATATTACAGCTTTGGATTGGTAAAATACCATCCAAGCCAACCTGAAATGAATAAAAGAAACCCCTGACACGTGTTTTGCTGTCATTACAGCTCTTCAGAGAGGTTTAGCTTTGTCCAGACACAAGGGAGCACCCAGTATAAGTCAAAACAATTCCCTTGCAGGCATAGAGTGACGCATAAATTATGCAAAAAAGAAGGAGAGAACTCTAGGTAGTTCCCAAGTTTAGGTGGAAGGCAGCTCCTGTATAGAGCACCCTCACACCAGTGACACTCTAAATTTGCTCACCTCAAATGTCTGCTTTTCTATCAAAGTTTTTAAGCATAGGATTAGCACAGTGCTATCCACGCCAAGATAGAAATGGACAATGTCTTTTGCCATTTGTACAGCAAAGTCTTTAAGCATAGGATTAGCACAGATCGTGAGCAAGGGAGAAGGCTCCTGAAACGCGTGTTTGCCTGCCATTTAACCTAATTGAAGGCTGAAAATAGAATAAAAATAGTAAAAACTCGAGCACACGAGTTCGTCCTATTTTTCCACTCTGTGAAGGGTGGATTGTGTGTAAATTGAGAGCGGCGTGGTTCTGCTGCAAGGAACACGAACCGGCAGGAGGGCGCTGAGAGATACCCGGCATAAAGGAACTGAGTGAAAGGATATATATATATATATATATATATATATTTATATATATATATATCAACACAAAACTCTTTCAGGCATAGAGTGACGCATAAATTATGCAAAAAAGAAGGAGAGAACTCTGGGTAGTTCTCAAGTTTAGGTGGAAAGCAGCCCCTGTTAGAGCACTCTCAACACCAGCGACACTCTAGATCTGCTCACCTCAAATGTCTGTTTTTCTACCAAAGTTTTTAAGCATAGGATTAGCACAGTGCTATCCCGCAGAGATAGAAAATGACAAAGTCTTTTGCAATTCATACAGCAAAGTCTTTAAGCATAGGACTAGTACAGAGCTGTCCTTGCCGAGCTGTAAAATTACAAAAGCCATTTATCACTCCAGGCACAATATTAAAGCTTTGAATTAGTGAAATACCAACTCAAGCCAACCTGAAATGAGTAAAAGCAACCCCTGACACAGTGTTTCGCTCTAATTAGAGCTCTTCAGAGAGGTATAGCTTTTTCCAGACAAAAGGGAGCACCCAGTATTAAGTCAAAACAAAACCCTTTCAGGCATAGAGTGACACATAAATCATGCAAAAAAGGAGAGAACTCTGGGTAGTTCTCAAGTTTAGGTGGAAAGCAGCCCCTGTTAGAGCACTCTCAACACCAGCGACACTCTAGATCTGCTCACCTCAAATGTCTGTTTTTCTATCAAAGTTTTTAAGCATAGGATTAGCACAGTGCTATCCACGCCGAGATAGAAAATGACAAAGTCTTTCGCAATTTATACAGCAAAGTCTTTAAGCATAGGACTAGTACAGTGCTGTCCTTGCAGAGCTGTAAAATTACAAAAGCCATTTATCACTCCAGGCACAATATTACAGCTTTGAATTAGTGAAATACCAACTCAAGCCAACCTGAAGCGAGTAAAAGCAACCCCTGACACAGTGTTTCGCTCTAATTAGAGCTCTTCAGAGAGGTATAGCTTTGTCCAGACACAAGGGAGCACACAGTATTAAGTCAAAACAAAACCATAGAGTGACGCATAAATTATGCAAAAAAGAAGGAGAGAACTCTGGGTAGTTCTCAAGTTTCCACCAGATCTAGAGTGTCGCTGGTGTTGAGAGTGCTCTAACAGGGGCTGCTTTCCACCTAAACTTGAGAACTACCCAGAGTTCTCTCCTTCTTTTTTGCATATATATATATATATTTATTTTTTTTAAGCGCCAGAGATTCCCACGTTCTATCACTTGCCCAAAGTGCATAAATGTTTACGAAACCCACCAGGTAGACCTATAGTCTCCTCATTGAACAGCTTATTAGAAAAAGCTTCAATCTACATTGACTGTTTTCTCAACCCGTGGGTTCGGGCCTTAAGCTCGTATGTGAAGGACACCAAAGACTTTTTGAGACTCATTTCAAATATACAATGGGAATCTGACATGCACTTAGTGACGCTGGACGTCACAAGTCTATACACGAGTATTGAACACAAGAAAGGATTGCATGCTGCTAGAGATCGCGGGTCACCCGACCAATAATGTCGCCACTTCTTGCTTCGGGCCCATATACTTTACTTCACCATATACATTGATCAGATGACCACGCAATCTACTATCAATAATTGTGAGTTCCTTTTGATGACTTCCAGTGTACCCAACTTACCATCCACCGTTATGGGTACCTATGACCACGATGGGTCAGGGAGCTAGCTGTAAAAGGAAAGGCAGCAAAATACAAAACCCAACATAAGACTTTACTTTTTCATGAAATGACCACGGACAACTGGAAGTTTTGAAAGTTTATCTTAAATTCAAGTAAAGGCAGTCATACAGCTTTATCAAAAGAGAAAAAAATACTAGTGCGACAGGGAACCCGCTAAGTGAGAGGAAAACTAAGATAAGGACAAAGTGAACACGCTATAAATCTGAGTTACTTTAGTCAGTTTTACGAGAGGAAAACCAAGACCATATCAGGAAATTGCAAACTGCAATACAGAAAATGATTTCTAAAAGGTAGGGTAACATAGGAACACGTTATGAAATCAAAAATGCAAATGACTTTACGAAATGCAATGGTTGCAGAAGAAAGCATGGAAAATTATTCACGTGCAAAGGTATGTCTTTATTGAAGCAAAGACAGAAAAATAGGAAGGTGCAGTTTAAGAATTCAGAGCGATATTTACCTAGACTGGTGTGAAAACCAACCCTGGCCACGGGTCAGTTAAGGACAGGAAACCCTCAAGGAAGGATACCCCTCAGTGGGACAGCAGGTGCAGAAATGGACCCCCAGGACAGGACAGGAAACCCTCAGATTAGGATCAGGACAGGACCACCAGGATACGACCAGCACCCGCAGTTCGGACGCAACGCCTGCGCTCCACCCTCTCTGCAGCTATCAGTCAGGACCCCGATTGGGTCAGCGAATTCCCCAGCAAAGTGCTCCGCCAGCACTTAAGGTTCAGTAGAACCTCCAGAGTCTATGGTCAAATTTCGGACAGAGAGCTCCGCAGCACCTCTGTATCAAGTCACCTATTGAGTGCGTTGGGTCAGTGACAGGTCAGCTATTCAGACAAGTCGGACAATTTCTCTAGCTAAACCTAGGCTAGATATACTCTTTTGGGTCAGTGTACCACCCCCAATGTTGCAAAGTGTCAGAATCCCCAAAGTTCGATTGGTCCTAAGGTAGGATTTGATCAACACACCAATCAGAACAGACTATCGTAAGGCCTAATTTGCATGTTAAGGTGCCGCCTAGCAAGATTGGGGTTCCCATGAGAAAGTCGCACGGAATACAATGGAAAGAATACAATTTGAAACAAATAGAATACAATCATGATGCTCTTGCTGGGTGAAGGTGCATGTTCCCAGGCAGGCTCTGGCATCAACCTTCTTTGGCTTGGTTTCAATGCCACCGCACCATTGATCGATTCTGCGCAGAAGGACCCTCCAAGATGGACTCCCCAGCCCCGTTACCCCTCAGTGTCGAGGATACATGAAAAGTAAGCGAAAACAAATTAATACATGGAAATAAATGAATGTACTACATGTTGTAAGTTCATACCTTAGTTTCATCATTATAAAAATATACTATGCATTATTGGTAAGTGCAACAAACAATTTCACAAGAGCAACAGCACAAAGCTTCAGCATGTTATTGCTATTACGCATGCGCACCCTTTCCCCCCAAAACTATCTCTAAGTGTAGTCACGTGAGTGTGACTGACGCATGCGCAGAAGAAGAAAATCAAGCAGCGGCCATTTTAGGGACACAGATTAATCGTATTAGTAAAACACATATGCAAGCGTCTCTATGATACATATATATCGGAAATAAAGATATTAGTAAAACGTACAATTCGTTACGATGTTACAACGGTTTCGAGGTTCATGAATCGAGCAAGTCGCGATGCGAAATCTTGCTCTATCAATCCCCTCTTTGATGATATTTACTATCATCACAAAAAATGGAACCAGATGCCAACTTTCTTTCACACCGTGTACATTTCTATCTCTTCCAACAAGCGATTCAGCTTCTCTTTTTCAGTTTTGGTAGGGTGAGAATTTTTCACCTTTTTATAAATCTGATTATTCATTTCTTCCAATTCAAGTTCATCCGCACTCCGTTTCACTCCTCTTGCATTCACTTGATACTTCTTAGTATGCTTTCGACATTTGCAACAGACGAATATGAGAAATAGGATAAGACCTATCATTCCAATTGGCATCAGTACCTTTAACAATAAGCTTTTACCTAAACTACCAAACCAATGACCTACATTGGAGAGACCATCAACCAGTCTCTTCCAGGCACTGTCAACCTCGAGTGGTTTGAGTTCCTTTTCCAAATTAGTAATGTTTTTCACATATCTTTTGAGCTGTACACTTTTGTCCGGAATGTAAGTGCAACAATGTTGCGCCTTCAACATCCGGCAGACTCCGCCCTCTTTTGCTAATAAGGTGTCAAGAGCAAGTCTGTTCTGCAAAACCATTGATCTGATCGCAACCATTTCGGTATTGACCAGCAGAAATCCATGAGCTGTGTCAGTAGACAACACATCCACTATTGTGGACAATTTGCAAATTCTGTGAGTGTTCAGAACCACTCCCACTCCAGGTATCAGTGCACTAAAAACACTACCCATTATTTCACCTACGCTTTCTCTTTTGCTACGCACTAAGCCATTAGTATTTTCACTGCTTCCAGCCATTTCATTCACATGGTATATTCTCGGGAAAACAATGCCAAAATAGCAGCTTCCATACCAGTGATCCGGCAATTTGAAATAAGCCTTGTCTCCACATATATAATAAATTCCAGGAAACACAGGCTCTGACCCATTTTTGAATCCCCAACCCCCAATTACCTTGTAATTGTGCTCACATTGACTGGAACCAATGAAAATGTTATTATAATAACTAGTCTTCTCGCGATGAAGACAGAGTTTCCCTTTCTTCTCGAAATCCAGCAACAAAGCAGGCCCTGCCCCGCCATTTGAGGTGCTTTCCATGTTTTTAGCCCATTTAGGTGTTTTCTGCCTTTTGTCATTTGCCTTTCTTTGGAAACTCTCCCTTCTTTTCTCTGCCATGTTCAAAAATATCTTTTCTTGTTCATGTAATGTACAGGTCAAGTTATCTCTGTGTGCTTCCGCTATATCTATATTGCCTATAGTCAGAAAGTAGTCTCCCATATATCGTATTACGTCACTTTTGGTATGTACAGGATTCAGATTTCCACGTATAGGAAGTTCAGAAAAGATCACGTCATTGTTAGAGTAATAGTACTGTAACGGTCCTCTTTTGTAAAATAAGCTTGCTAAAATACTACAGGAGATTCCATAGGTCAGAGGTAGGTGATGATATGTCACGCCTTCAGCCACAGAAGTAGGTAGCTTCATGCAGACATAGCAATCTTCTATTTCCATAGTTTCTACATAATGCACTAACAAGTTTGCGAAAACATTTAAATGAGTCTTGTTTCTAACTCCGTGGTAATGTAGTCCTTCCTCATCTGATGCTTCTAAGTCTCGTTTTGTCTGTCTGAGTGCTTTCTCACGTCTTTCTACAGTTCGTGTTGTCAGTTCTTCAGTGTCAGGAGTCTGGGTAGGGTCAATATTAGTATTTTTGCTAACCATAAAGGGAATGAAAACTGTTAATCCTATCCAGATTACTATAACTATAACTATACTACATATGCACACCTTGCAGCATGTTTTGCAACAACTGCGGCTAGGTCTACTTCTTACATTTGTTTCAGACATTTTGGCTCAGAATAAAATTTTAACCCCTCTTTGTGGCTTTGCCTGGTATTTTATGCTGAGCAATCTCACGGCGGTTCTTCCTCTTCCTCTGCAGAGTAATCAGTAATCTGTTCTCCGTCGCTTTCGTCAGTAATATCAAGATCTTCAAAGTTTTCCAAGATTAAGTAGGTCCACTCCGGATCCTTGTATTTTTCGTTTTGTCTTTTTATTCGCTCACTCCTTCTCTTGGAGCTATCTTCAGGTAGTTCTGCAATTCGGGGACTTTTCCTTGTATCTGCAAGTTTCTCTTGGACTGTTTTTATCCTTAATCTTAGTCTCTTAATATACCTAGGCTCAATGTGCTTCTTTTTCTTGAGTCTTTTAGCTGGCACTGTTATTTGGCTTTCTTCTAATGTCCTTTTATTTTCACTTGTTTGTGGCACTTCAATTTCTGCCTTCTCCCTTTCTGTCTGACTAGTCCCAGGTCTTGTATCTATTTCTTCTGCCTGGTTACTAAGCTGGCCTTGTTCAGGTGAGTTTTGATTTTGGCTTTCAAATGTCTCTGTTTCTGTGTCCTGAACACGTTCTTCTAGTTCTGCCTGATCCTGCTCGAGCACTTCGATCCCTTGATTTTCTTCTGCTCGAACTATTACACTATGTCTAGTCTGTCCCTTTTCGACATCAGGAGTCAGTGGAGGAGTATCGATCACTTGTTCTGTCCCTGTCTGACCTTCTTCTTCGTCCTCAGATTTGATGCGAATCTCAATGATCTGAGGGTCTTCGCCTGTGCCTTGCTCGACCTCTCTATTCCACTCTCTGTCTTCTCTTATTCGCTCTCTTGTTCTGAGTGGGTCTCCAGGAAGGTCGATTATGGGTATCCACTCTTCTGGCCAAATCCTCTGCAGCTCGTCATCAGCTACTTTTGGACCAATAGCGGTGGGATCCTCAGCAGTACTAGTGCTTGGCCACACGTCATCAGTTACCTCTGGACCAACGCCTACAGGACCCTCAATGGGACTGGTGCTCGGCCGTCTGATATCAGCTACCTCAGGACCAACAGTTGTAGATCCCTCAGCTGGACAACCTTCGGCTCCAGGTTCCTCGTCGGGTATCACCTTCTGGGTATGGCTGGCATGGATCCACTTGGGAACGCCTGCACACTTCACCGCTGTCGTGGTGACCAGGATTACTTGGCGCTTTTGTCCCCACCGTGGTGCAAGGCAACTCGAACGAGTATGCTTCTTTATCTTAACCCAGTCACCAGGAACCAACTTGTGAACTGGTGTTGTCGGGTTGGCGACGGCGTCTGCCCCAATCTGGCGAGAGATAGAACGCACTTGGTCACCCAGTTGCTTGCAGTATTCAAGTACCAAATCATCAGAAATGTTTAACAGTTTGTATCCTGGTACCCAAGCTTGTCTCATCACTCTTCCCATCAATATCTCATGGGGACTCAGGCCTGTTCTTCGATCTGGAATGCTTCTGAGTCCCATCAGAACAAGAGGCAAGGCATTTATCCAGTTCAAGCCAGTAGAGTCACATATTTTTGCCAATCTATTTTTTATAGTGCCATTTATTTGTTCTACCACTCCAGAAGCCTCTGGATGATATGCACAGTGCAGTTTTTGTGTGATCCCGAATGCTTTGCAAAGCTGGGCCAAAATTTCATTCTGAAAATGTGTGCCTCTGTCTGAATCAATAAAGACTGGAACCCCGAACCTAGGTATCAACTCTTTTAGTAGGAGCTTTGCTACTGTTATGGCGTCATTCTGTGGGGCAGGGTAAGCTTCCACCCACTTTGAAAATAGGCAGACAATGACTAGGACATACCTTTTTCCCTCACAACGAGGCATGGTAATGAAATCAATTTGTATTCTCACAAAGGGACCCCCTGATCTCCCAATTTTCATCAATTCAACCACTGTTCTTTTGCCAGCGTTGAACTGCTGACAGGACAAGCACCTCTGGCAGAGAGATTCTGCTACTTTCCTGAACTTCTTGTTGTACCATGTCTGTTGAAATACCAAAATCATGGCGTCCCTCCCAATGTGTGATCCCTCATGTATCAATCGAGCCATTGGGGCAAGCAGGTGTCTGGGTAACACAGGCATACCATTTGGGCCCACAATGACACCATCCTCACGTCTCGGTTTACAACCTTCTTCTTTCCATTTCTCTTTCTCTTCCCAGGGCGTCACATGCTGCCATTCTCTCACTTCATCCCATGTAGGCACCTCTTCAAACATTCTAAGTTGGCAGCTGTTTCCAACCCCACCCCGATTGGGATTTATTCTAATTTGTTCCATAGCACATTGTTTTGCCACCCGATCAGCAAAGTCATTTCCCATAGATACAGGGTCAAGGCCCTTCTTATGAGCAACGCATTTGACCACTGCCAATTCCTTTGGTAATTGGATTGCCTCTAGAAGGTCTTGGACAACTTTTCCATTCCGAAAGGGGGTACCTGAAGAAGTCAGGAATTCTCTTTGTAGCCATAATTGGCCAAAGTCATGCACAACCCCGTAACAGTACTGACTATCAGTATACACTGTCACTTTTTTGTCTTTTCCCAATTTGCAAGCTCTTATCAGAGCGATCAATTCGGCTACTTGTGCAGACTTTATTCCAAATAGATAGGATGCTTCTTCAATTTTTTTTAACGTGACTACAGCATATGCAGCACTTAGGCCTCCTAGTTCATGCCTCAGACATGAACCATCCACGAACCATTCCACATCATGTACAGGCAAAGGAGTTTCTTTTATGTCTGGGCCAGGTTTAGTACTAAACTCTGTCAGGTCAATACAGTCATGCTCATGATCTCCCTTATCTTCCATTACCATTGAGTCAGGGAGTAGAGTGGCAGGGTTTAAAATGTTACATCGGGTAATGACTATATTTGCAGCACCCATGAGAATCCTCTCATATTTAGTCAGCCGACTAGGGGTGAGATACTGAGTTTTTGTACGAGTCAATAGGATCACAACTGCATGTGGAACATACACAGTTACAGGATGTCCCATAATAATTGACTCACTTTGTTCTAAACTGGTGCAAGTTGCAGCTACTGCTTTTAGACATCCAGGTAGTCCAGCAGCCACTGGATCCAAAGTGGCAGAAAAATATGCCACAGGTCTTCTGATTAAACCATGCTCCTGAGTCAGGACGGACAATGCGCAATTGTCACGAGTGTCACAGAAAAGGCCAAACTCCTTAGAGTAATCAGGCATTCCCAGAGCAGGAGCTGTACACAGGCAATTTCACAACTGTGTGAAAGCTATTAAGCTCTCGTCATTCCATTCAACTGGGTCCTTTGCTCCTCTCTTTGTCATTTGTATCAGGGGCTTTGCAAGGACTGCGAATCCCACAATCCATTGCCTGCAGTAACCTACAACTCCGGGGAACATTCTGGTTTCTTTCTGAGTACGGGGTAACTGCATATTTTGAATTATTCTGACTCTCTCTAAGGTGACTTTTCTGATACCTTTTTCTATCTGGTGTCCTAGATATTTCACTGATTTCGAACAGAACTGTAATTTTTCAGGGGCCACTTTATGTCCCTTTTCACTCAGGTGATTCAGTAGGGCAATGGTGTCAACCACGCAATCCCTATGGCTTTTAGACGCCACCAATAGGTCGTCGATGTATTGTACTAAAACAGATTTTCCAGGCAAGACCAAAGTTTCCAGGCATTTTTTCAAGATCTGATTAAAGATAGAGGGGCTTTCTGTGTACCCCTGGAGGACCCTGTTCCAGACATACACGTTACTGTTGAAAGCAAATGAGAAAAGAAATTTGCTATCTGGATGCAATGGGATCGAAAAGAAAGCATGACATAGGTCTATCACAGTGAACCATTCAGCATCCCAGAGGATCTGATACAGAATCACTGCTGGGTTCGGGACAATAGGGCAGCAAGGGACCACTATCTTGTTTACCTTTCTCAGGTCCTGCACTACTCGATACTTGCCATTAGGCTTTTTGATGCCCATAATGGGTGAGTTGCACGGGCTACTCATTACTTCCTGTATGATGTTTGCTTCTAGCAGTTTCTGAATTTCAATGGCAACACCTGCTCTTACTTCGGCACTCTGTAAGGCTTGGTATTCGGGTATACTGCATTTTCCTTCATGGCTATTTGTATGGGGTCTACGTTTTTCATTAATCCCACATCCTTTCCTGTAAAGTCCCATACTTCTGGTTTCACTGTCTGCTGGAGTTCTTCAGGTAAGTCCTGTATAGTCAGTCGTTTTATTTCTGAGTCAGGTCTAATTAACATTAGCTTGTAGATACCGTCTTCATCTGGGGTCTGAATTTCGACGCCCTTTGGTGTGCAAAAGATGGTACAATTCATTTTGCACAGCAAATCACGTCCCAATAAATTTACCGGACTGGTATCACAGACAACAAATCTGTGCATTTGCTTAAAGTTTCCAATTGAGATCTCCATGGGTTCGGTAACAGGTGTACTAATCAATTGATTAAATTCTCCTACTACTTGGATTGCTTCTCCCGAGAGGGGTAGGTTTGGAACGTCCACTGTTCTCACAGTAGAACGGGTAGCACCAGTGTCCAATAGAAAGGTGACATCATTTCCATCAACCTTTCCTTCAATGTATGGCCCTGACTGGTCTACCGGCAAAGAGGCGCCAAGTACGCACTCCTCGTCCTCCCCTCTCAGGCCCCGTCAGTACTGGTCATCACAGAAAAACGTATCGCTCAACAAATACTGCGAAGTTGCTGTATTTCTATCTTCATTGCCTCCCCAGACTTCTACATCATCGCCCTGTGGTGACTTCCCTTTAAAAATAGGCTTTGGCGCTCGAGGCACTTGAATCGTTTTTACCTGCTGCTGGGTCTTTCTTTGCTTTTCATTCTGCGTCTGTGGAATTAAATCAGGTGTTTGGGCATTATCACCTTGTAAATACGGACACTCGTCTCGCCAATGTCCAATTTCTCCGCACTGGTGGCAGGGAAATTTCTTTTTCGCTTCCTCTCTACTCATTTTAGGTCGGGCTTTCCTCCATTCCCTCCCCCAGGACCTTGGTTCTGAGTAACTTTATTTAATTTACTCAGTTGCTTTTCTTGCTGTTCTGCGAGCTTCACTTGAGCCCACATCACCTTCTCCTTCAGGGCCTTTTTCTTTTCTGCCATTTCGTCCTCACAGTACTTTGCGTACCGTAGGACCTCATCTATCTTTTTGGTATGCCAACAGATTTTATTATCCCTTATCCACTGACAAATTTCGGGTCTTAAACCGTTTACAAACCTGTAAATGAAATGGGTCATGTCCTTCATCTCGATGTTATCTATACCACTGTATGTTTTAAATACCTGCAACAGCCTTTCATAAAAGGAATGCACTGTCTCGTCCCTTTCCTGCGTGGTTCTATCTATCTTGGTCCAATCAGTTTCCTTTGCAGGCACTTTTATTTTCAAATGTTGAATTACCTGTTCATACTTCCTCATCACTTCCTTCGATGGTTCCCCTGTTTTGTCGTCTCTCGGGTATTCCTCACTAGGCCAAGCTATGGCTATTTTACACTCAGTCCATAGATCTACAGGGACCACTATGTCGAAGAACCCATCCAGGTGCTTCCATAGGCATTTCTGCACTTTTACGAATCTCTCTACCTGCCGGTACCAGTCGACTGGCTTTTCTCGCAATTTCGGGAAGTCATTTGTAAAGGATACAATATCCTGACGGGACCATGGAACATGTACATATTTACCTCCTGGTACTTCACGCATAGGGCATAACTGTTCTGGCTTTTCAGCTTCTCTTAGAGCGAATTCGGGAGTTACCTGCCTTAGACCTGGCCTCATCTTTCTTCCTAGCCCATCTGGCTTTCCATTTTTCCACGTCTCCCCATTTCTGCAACACTGTCAATAGTTCTTTGACCTGTGCCTTTTTCCCTGATATATTCAGGTTTTCCAAATCTTTGTCTGAAAATTCAGCTCGGTAGGGCTTCTGCAAGGGTTTCGATTTTGAAATGTCTATTCCCATGCTAGCAGCGGTATCTGTCAATTTTTCATGAAGTACTCGGACATTGCGGGTAAGACTTTTGCACATAAACAACAGCTCTTCTTCAGAGTATGTATTTAATCTGTCTAATCCTACATTTCCTGCCATTAATTCTTCTATTTCTACTCTCAGTTTGTACAAGTCTAAAGGCTTCGTTTGCGAAGTTTGTTTCTCTAATTCTTGACTCCATCTTTCGATTTCCTCAGGTGTGACCAAAGTGACACTTCTAGTACCCGAAGTCGATTCCATCTGAATCTCCCTCGCATTGAAAGGATTATGTCTTTTCTGCATCCTTTTCCCTGTATTTCTAATGGGCAAATCCAGCAGTGAGACCTCAGATTCACACTCACTCGTCTGTTCATCTACAATTAAGGGTTCAGGTCTGGGCTGTGCTATGACGGGAGGTTTTGGACTTTCATGCCGATCCCCGTACAATGAAACCACGGGTCCGATTGTTACTGGGATTGTCAATGCTTCAGGACTGGTGTTTAACTGGGTCATTTTATGAATGATCTCAGCTCTCTGTTTTGCTAGAACCTCCCGCTCCTTTTCTTCCAGTAATCTCTCTAAAGATTTGTCATGCAACACCTGCGGGGTCAGCGTGGGAGCATAACTCGGGGCAGTGGGATGAGTCTCACTGGGCCCTTCACCATAATTTGGTCTTGGGAATAAACTTCCTGATCCTAGGGACCTTCGTTCCTCCTCATACTGTGGCTGTAATAACGGCATTCCTGAACTTGAGGGTCTCATCTCGCCTCCGTAGGGAGGTCGAGAACAAAAATCTCCTTCACGGGAATATCCTGTCTCCCCACTAGCTGGCATTCTGGGGTAAATGTTTCTAGTATCCACTGGTCCTAGACTCTCGGTATAGGGAGGTATATGGTAACCCCCTCCTACACTTGCGGACCTAACTTCTTCCTGGGGAGGAAGTCTTCGGGAAATATCTCCTGCACTGGAAGGTCGATGTCCTTCATTATAAGGAGGCGGACTTCTTGTACACAGGTCATCTAATAATTCATCATCTGACTCTCCGATGGGTACCCAATGTTTAGATTTCTCTAACCGTTTCTTTCCCTCAGAAGGATCATCTGCCGGCATCATGGGAAACAATCCCTCCACTATCATATTCTGCCTCCACTGTTTCATCTTTTTAGCTCGGGCTTCTTGCTTCATTTTGGGATAAAATTTAGTTAACCCTTTATCCATCCGGGGCTTATCCCTTTCAAAAGCCTCAATTTCCCATTCCTCTAGTGCATTATACTGCGTTAACCTGGGTCTGGGATGTAAGTCATTCATTCGGGTTCTCAAATTAAATAGAATTCTGCTGTTAAATGTTCCATCTAACGGAAAAGCCAATACTCCGTCATCTTTCGTGTATTTTACCCAATTCTCCAACCATACACAGGTGTGGTACCCTTTATCGAACATCATGAAAGATGCGGGAGTGTTGGGCTGCGGTATGACAACACCTTCTCTAGTTTTAATCGGCTTGTCCTTTTTGAAATAATTCTTCACTTTGTTTACGAGAGACACTTTTCTCTTAGTTCCGTACATAATGTCGTTTTTAACACCTTTCCACTGATCGTTCTCAAATCCCATATGCCGTGGATCAGGTCTGGTATGCGGTCTATACGAATGCCACATACGATTTCTACGAGTGATTTTGTTTACAAAATCACTTCCAATCCGAGTGCGCCTATTATTTTCGTGCGACCAATGAAATGCACGAGTTCAAAAATCTCGACCAATGGGTGCGCGGCCTTTCGCGAGACAGTTCTCACGCTTTGGCACTCACCCCTCCTTTACAATTTCAGCTCTGCTACCAGCTCGCTACGCCTACCAATCCCAGCGCGGCACGGAGTGACGTCAGAGCCGCTTCGCGACTGACTCCCTCCTTCACAAGGTAACGGAAACTTTCTTTCTTTCTAAAGTGTTCAGTGCTTGGTTATTTAACAACGAATACACATTCGCCACTGTGCTCAAGTGTCTAGACAGGAAAGATTTGTTTTACTGCAAGTAAACTACTTCCATTTACTTTTCACTCACTACGAGTAGATCTCTTCTGCCTACCCTTCACACTAGCATTGGTGAACCTGTTACTCCCCTAGACTCATCCACCATTCCGGGATATATCCGAGCCTAAAGTTTCCCTAGCGAACCCCTTTGCTTTCACTCGAGCTCCGATGAACCTGCTACTCTTCCGGTGCGACCCTCACTAGGTTATGCCACAGTAGGAATTTTGCCAATGAACCTCGTTACTAACATTTATTCAATCATACATTCAGAAAAACCCTAGCCAGTGCTTCCAGTTCTGCCTAACCTGCACCAACTTTCCTTAGAGCAAATGACCTCAAAGCAAGTGGATTCTATTCACCACTCGCTATTCAATTCCCCGGGGATTCCTAACAACATGCAAGACGTTTTACGTACGAATGGATTAATACATATAACAGTATAATAACAAGAACAATAATTGTAAAACATTTCATAATTTTTCAAAGTAAACAATTTCAAGCGATTGATCAATTTCTCTTGAAGCGCCTACTCTTATACCAGCATCCGACTTAGCTAGACTAACTAGTCCTACCTAACCTTTAACTATTCCCTAACCATCCTCTGCGCTACCAGAAAATTACTGCTAGAGATCTCGGGTCACCCGACCAATAATGTCGCCACTTCTGGCTTTGGGCCCATATACTTTACTTCACCATATACATTGATCAGATGACCACGCAATCTACTATCAATAATTGTGAGTTCCTTTTGATGACTTCCAGTGTGCCCAACTTACCATCCACCGTTATGGGTACCTATGACCACGATGGGTCAGGGAGCTAGCTGTAAAAGGAAAGGCAGCAAAATACAAAACCCAACATAAGACTTTACTTTTTCATGAAATGACCACGGACAACTGGAAGTTTTGAAAGTTTATCTTAAATTCAAGTAAAGGCAGTCATACAGCTTTATCAAAAGAGAAAAAATACTAGTGCGACAGGGAACCCGCTAAGTGAGAGGAAAACTAAGATAAGGACAAAGTGAACACGCTATAAATCTGAGTTACTTTAGTCAGTTTTACGAGAGGAAAACCAAGACCATATCAGGAAATTGCAAACTGCAATACAGAAAATGATTTCTAAAAGGTAGGGTAACATAGGAACACGTTATGAAATCAAAAATGCAAATGACTTTACGAAATGCAATGGTTGCAGAAGAAAGCATGGAAAATTATTCACGTGCAAAGGTATGTCTTTATTGAAGCAAAGACAGAAAAATAGGAATGTGCAGTTTAAGAATTCAGAGCGATATTTACCTAGACTGGTGTGAAAACCAACCCTGGCCACGGGTCAGTTAAGGACAGGAAACCCTCAAGGAAGGATACCCCTCAGCGGGACAGCAGGTGCAGAAATGGACCCCCAGGACAGGACAGGAAACCCTCAGATTAGGATCAGGACAGGACCACCAGGATACGACCAGCACCCGCAGTTCGGACGCAACGCCTGTGCTCCACCCTCTCTGCAGCTATCAGTCAGGACCCCGATTGGGTCAGCGAATTCCCCAGCAAAGTGCTCCGCCAGCACTTAAGGTTCAGTAGAACCTCCAGAGTCTATGGTCAAATTTCGGACAGAGAGCTCCGCAGCACCTCTGTATCAAGTCACCTATTGAGTGCGTTGGGTCAGTGACAGGTCAGCTATTCAGACAAGTCGGACAATTTCTCTAGCTAAACCTAGGCTAGATATACTCTTTTGGGTCAGTGTACCACCCCCCAATGTTGCAAAGTGTCAGAATCCCCAAAGTTCGATTGGTCCTAAGGTAGGATTTGATCAACACACCAATCAGAACAGACTATCCTAAGGCCTAATTTGCATGTTAAGGTGCCGCCTAGCAAGATTGGGGTTCCCATGAGAAAGTCGCACGGAATACAATGGAAAGAATACAATTTGAAACAAATAGAATACAATCATGATGCTCTTGCTGGGTGAAGGTGCATGTTCCCAGGCAGGCTCTGGCATCAACCTTCTTTGGCTTGGTTTCAATGCCACCGCACCATTGATCGATTCTGCGCAGAAGGACCCTCCAAGATGGACTCCCCAGCCCCGTTACCCCTCAGTGTCGAGGATACATGAAAAGTAAGCGAAAACAAATTAATACATGGAAATAAATGAATGTACTACATGTTGTAAGTTCATACCTTAGTTTCATCAGTGTAGTCACGTGAGTGTGACTGACGCATGCGCAGAAGAAGAAAATCAAGCAGCGGCCATTTTAGGGACACAGATTAATCGTATTAGTAAAACACATATGCAAGCGTCTCTATGATACATATATATCGGAAATAAAGATATTAGTAAAACGTACAATTCGTTACGATGTTACAACGGTTTCGAGGTTCATGAATCGAGCAAGTCGCGATGCGAAATCTTGCTCTATCAATGCGATTCAGTTCTTCTTGAAACAACGAGAAGCCAAATTTCACGAGCATAACTGTATGTTATTGGAACTAATTGAGTTCTGTCTGCTAACAATATATTTTTATTCGCAGGTGAACTGTACAGACAAGAACGGGGGACCTCAATGGGTTCCTGCTTCTCCCCCAGTTACGCGAATCTCTTCGTTGGCTGGTGGGAGAAGCAGGTGGCATGGGCTGGGGAACATGAGAAGTGGTTGGAGAACATTGTGTTGTGGGCTCGCTACATTGACGACCTCTTCATAATTTGGATGGGGTCGAGGGGGAATTGGATCACTATGTAGCAGCTCTTAACCGAAATGATTGCAATTTGAAATTCACTGAATGCATCAGTAAAGAGGAGGTAGCGTACTTGGACTTGAAAGTATATATTGAAGATGGCAGGATTAGTACGACTTTGTTTCGGAAACCAACAGCTGGAAATAGCACGCTACATGCGTCCAGCTTTCATCCGCAGAGTGTCATCAAGGGGATCCCCTTTGGTGAAATTGTGCGAATGAAGAGAAATTGCACAACTCAAAGTGAATTTTTGAAGGCAAAAGAAGAATCTTTCCAAAGACTAAGAGATAGGGGATATAGGGAGTCTACTCTCAGGCAAGCGGAACTAAAAGGCGAGAAATTAGAGAGAAGTATGTTAGTAATGGGGGAAACACGAAAACAAGGAGACCCTAAGAAGGACAGCATTAGAATAATTACTGACTACTCGGCACAATCGTCTGAAATTTTTCAAATTTTTCGCAGAAATTGGAAAGTTCTTAAATCAGACAACATTATAGGAAAAGATCTTCCAGAATTACCCCTGATGACTTACAGAAGAGGGCCCACACTTAGCACTTACTTGGTGAGGAGCCACTTTACCAAATATCCCAAAAGGAAAGAAGTAGTTACAGGATATTTTCCATGCATGAACTGCAAAGCGTGCAGAAATGGCCAGAAAGTAAAGGAATTTAATATTCCTGGCAGGAAGACCCCGCATAAAATCAATAAATTGATGAACTGCAACACAGAGTTTGCAATATATTGCCTCACGTGTCCATGCGGCCTCAATTATGTTGGGAGCACCATTCATCCCGCGAAAAAGCGAGTGCTTGAACACATGAGGGCGATTACGAACCATGATATGGGGTATCCTGTGGCACGCCATTTCTTAGATGTCCATAAGTCCAATTCTAAACTTTTGAAATACTTTTGTGTCGACTGTATCCCCAAGAGTGAAAGAGGTGGGGACAGAGTAAAAAATCTACGACAGCTAGAGTCCAAGTACATTTTGCTAATGCAGTCTAAGAGTCCCATGGGACTCAACAATGAGGAAGAATTATGGTCTCACATTAAGTAATACAAACAATGCCCGTGAGTAACAGACACAAACATGAACTAGTTAAGAGAAATAGCGAGATGTGGGGGCATCTAGATTTTGAGAATGATTATTAATTTGCGGTCATGAAAAAGTACATCATGATCATAAAATGCCCATTCAGGGCTGGAAGACAATGAGGGGAGTATCACACCCAACATCACAGGTTTTTGGCTAATTGTCGAAACTAATGGTGAGAATATTGTGTTTCAAATTTTTGATTCAGGATAAGGAGGGGGTTACAGGAGATTCTCAAAGAATGAATTTGAGGAATTACATGATTTTCCCCTTCAGAGATATACACTACAAAATGGCCCCCACGGAACGGAGTAAGCATCACGATATGAAAGTCCTACAGCGGTTTCTATGAAATGAATACAATTGTTGTAGAAAGGCTGTGATTGGTTCCTCTCGCGTAAAGAGTTTTTTATAATGTTTTGTATATAATTGTGTGAAAATGTGACCTCCCCGACATTGACAAAGGCGTGTAGCCGAAACGCGTCTGTCGGGCCATTTGAGTTGTGATTTATAAATTGAAAAAATCACCCCTTTGAGTGCGCCTCAATCTTTGCTCCGTGAGATAGAAGGAGTTTCGCACAGGAATATATATATATATATATATATATATATATTCCAGCTCCAACCGTCCCTAGATTCCAGAAAACGATCACGCACTCACGGGGGTGTAAGATGCTCAAATTTTTAATGTTCGGCTTTTCCAACAAACAAACAGACGCGTTTCGGACTACAAGTCCTTCGTCAGTGTCAATACGTGCAGTGTTACCCAGCACCCTATGTACACACTTCACTTCCTGTCACATGTGAAGGGAAAAACAGACACCATTGCGTACTCAGTAAATGGAGCAGCCATTTCTAAGTGAGTCTAATAATACACACAGTTCTATTTGTACCATGTGAGTTGACTCTAGGTTTATACTGATTCCTAATTCACTTAAATTGCAGTGAATAGTATTGGTCTCGCCGTGGATCGGCAAATTACGGAATCCTGACAGTCCTATTTACAAAGTATTTACACAAGTTTCATGATACCATATCAAATTAATGATCATAATCCCATTGCATCAGGGGTTGCATGTAAATCATCATTATTTGCATTACATTCACTGCAAGCCCAAGTCGGTTAAAAAGCAACAAATCTCGCCGTGTATCGGCGTATCGCCGACTATGGCAGACCGGCAAGGTCGTAATCACACAAAATCCATTATATACAATATATACAAGTTCATCCCTCAAGATCACCACTGCATATCATTCCTTATCATTCATATTGAATTATATTCAGTATTGGATAGGCTAAGATAATCAACCTGGATCATCAATTTACATTATGCTACATCATTCAACTGAGTGCAACTATAATACATAAGCCTCTTCAGATGGTCAACATTTTACTGTAAAGGTGGAGGGTGAACAAAAGAGAAGGTGAAAAGGAGGAGGGTAAGTCAATGGTGGGGGGAATAAGGCCAATGAGAAAAGAAAAGAAAGAAGAGAAACAACGAAATAAAATATATGTAAAGTCAACAAAGAAGAAGAAATCACAAAGCAGGCAAATATGATCTAACTATGACTGAAAAGACACATGTACCAGATATGAAGAACACATGTGTTGAAAGAACAACATAGAGCAAGTATGCACATACAATAATGACTGCAGGTTCCAAGGTTCACAATTCATTTAGGAACTCCTGCATATGTACATAATCAACGCTCTGTTCAGAGGGGAGACTACTTTCATATCTATGGCTATTTCCCCAAATGGACACCCAGTTCCTCTCCAATATTCAAACCCCCAGGCTGTTTCGTCTGCATGTCAATTATATGACGTGATTCTAGTCTGCGTAGACTTGTGAGTCTGTCCCCTCCTCTAGGGTTAAGGGGGACATGATCTATCCCAAAATATTGGAGAAGTTCACGATTGTTCTGGTGCGATTGGGCGAAATGTCTCGCCACAGGGTACGTTATGTCCTTGTTCATAATGGCCCGTTGATGTTCTAAGATACGCATTTTTACCCCGTTTATTGTACTCCCTATATATTTGTGTCCACAAGGACACAAAAGGCAGTACACCACGTATGGTGTTGTGCAGGTTATAAAATGCTTAATCTTCTTTGGTTGTCTCAGGCCTGGGACCGAATAAGAGAGTATTCTCCGGCTGTTTTCACATGCGCGGCATTTCCCGCATGGAAAAAATCCAGCCATATCTCTCAGTGTGCCCTGTCTGGTGATTTCCATGGGTGCAAGATGACTCTGTACCACCATATCCTTGATGGAACGTGATTTCCGGAAAGTAATGAGTGGTCTCTCCGGCACATCACACCCAATCACTGGATCGGTGCATAGTATATGCCAGCTTTTGGTTAGCATGCCTCTAAGGGCATTCGCTCCCTCTGAGAATGTAGTAATCATTCTAAATTTGTTGATCTTTTCGCTATCTTCCTTTTTCTTTGATTTGCATGTTAGAAGCTGTCGCCTGGGGATCCTAGACACTTTCCTCAGAGTTAAGTCTAGTAGTTCTGGATCATACCCTCTTATGCGAAACCTCCGCATGCACTCCTTTGCTGCTATTGTGAAATCCTCGTCACGGGAACAATTACGTCGCAGCCTTAGCAGTTCACCGTAAGGGATACTTTTTACTAGGCTAGGTGGGTGACTACTCTTAGCGTGGAGGATACTATTCCCTGCCGTGGGTTTTCTGTAGAGGGCAGTTTGTAACTTTTCTTCCTCTACAAATACTCTAAGATCCAAGTAGTGGACTTCCTCACTACTGACATCGGCAGTGAATATCAAATGCAGATCATTGTTATTCAGATCCCTGATAAAATTGTTTGCTTCTGTGGAGGAGCCCCTCCACACCACAAACAGGTCGTCAATGTAACGATGCCACATCACAATGTTATCTGCCCATTTGCTGTTTTCACCGGCAAGGGCCACCTGCTCCTCCCACCAGCCCACGAATAAATTTGCGTAGCTGGGGGCGAAGCAGGTTCCCATAGCCGTCCCCGAGATTTGTTTAAACAGGGTATCCTGAAATAGAAATATATTATTCTGCAAACAGAATTCCAGCATCTCAGTTAACATGACACCATGCTCCCTATATTTCCCAGGTCTCATATCAAGGAAATATTTGACGGCCTTCACCCCCAAATCGTGCCTTATGCAGGTGTATAGGCTCGTGATGTCAAGAGTAATAAGCAGGAAAGATTTATCCCAAGTGATATGTTCAATCTGTTCTATGAAATGCTTCGTATCTCTCACATACGATTTTAAGTTTCCCACAAATTCTGCTAAAAAGTGGTCAATGTATATTGATAGATTCTCCGTGAGTCCACCTTTGGATGATACGATCGGTCGTCCCGGAGGGTTGATTATGTCTTTGTGTACTTTTGGGAGCTGATAGAACGTGGGAGTAATGGGTTCAGGATTCCGCAGGAACAGAAACTCATCCATATCCAGCATGGACTTATTCTGCCATTTAGTCAGAAGATCATGGTATGTCCTTTTACTGCATTCATACTCCCTCTCATCAGTGATAATATAATTTTCTTGATTGTGCAATTGGCGGAGGGATTCCTTGCAGTACTGTTCTCTCGATAGCAGAACGATATTTCCTCCCTTATCGGATGGCTTCAATATAATTTTCTCATTCTTCTGGATGTTCTCCAAGGCGGATTGCTGTTCCATAGTCAGGTTATGTTTCTTTTTTACATTCCACTTTTTATTGTTGTCCATTCTATAATGTACTAGATCCTGTATGACTGCCTCTGAGAAAGTGTCTATCGCATCAAAAGGCATTTGAGGATTAAATTGTGAGACAGCTCGGAAATTAGTTTGAGGTGATTCTTGCTCAATTCCGGTTTCTATTCCCACTGTTTGTGTTTGTTCCTCTCTTAAGTCTTCTAGTACTTGGACAGAGCGTAAATCTCTCACAGTTAAGGTGTCAGTAGATTGTGCAGCAATTTTCTTTTTCTTCCTGGTTTTATGTTGTAACTCCACAATACTGGGTTTCATCTTGTGGAACTTGTGTAACTTCATTTTTCTTACAAGTTTAAACAGGTCGATTCTTGTTTGCGTGAATTCCAGTCTTTCACTTGGACAGAAGGTGAGGCCCAATTGCAAAGTGTCTTTCTCAACATTCGATAGATCATGATCGGTGAGATTTATAATTGTTAGATTGTCATCGCAATCTACCACCTGTTGCCCTTCTTGCGGGTATTGTAATTTGCAGGTTTGCCTCTGAGCTTTTAAAATAAACATAGCATCTTCTTATTAGTTTGTATCTTAAATGAACATGAACTTTTCTGTTTGCGCGCTCCTTAAATATACATAAAACTGTGAGAGTTGCAAAATATTGTAAAGAATTCCAAGTATCACTATTATCTTAATGCAGGGTACACAATTGATCGTTCCTTAAACAATTGAGCCTTTCTTTATCGCTATGGTTTGCTGCACAGACATAAATCACATAATACAGAGATTTCACAAATAATGTCTCTTTCAGTCTACAGAGGTGGTGACACTGTAGGGTTAGTGGCATATGAATTAAACAAAAAGAACATCCAGTCTACAGAGGACGTGACACTGAAGGGTTTGTGGCACATGAATCAAACAGAAAGAACATCCACCTTGCGTGTTGGTCTTTTCCCCAAGATTCACTAGCAAGAAAGGAAAGGCTTTTAGTACTACCTGAAACGCTTTCTGCAACAAGGATCGGCCCAGGGAATCATACCGGGAAAGCTGCATCAGCATCGGGAACGTTCCGAGATGCAAATTGACTCTCAGATATGAAGCGGAGAAGAAAACGGCTCCCAACTCCAAACACTGCCACTGGAATAATCTGCATTGTGTAACAGGGCGTGGCAGCCTTTTATAGTGGAGAAAAAAGACGGTTTGCGTCAATGCAAAATGAGGCATAACACAAACCAAAACTACAATGAAAACAAAGGAAAAAGAAAAGGTTAAAAACAAAACTGAATCCACAGACTTAATCAATCAATCAATCATGGACATTTATATAGCGCACTACTTACCCGGAGGGTCTCAAGGCGCTTGGGGGGGGGGTGCTGCTACTGCTCGAACAACCAGGTCTTGAGCTTCTTCCTGAAGGAGAGGTGGTCTTGGGTCAGGCGCAGGTCGGTCGGGAGGGAGTTCCAGGTCTTGGCGGCCAGGTGGGAGAAGGACCTTCCTCCTGTCGTCGATCTTCGGATGCGGGGGACGGCGGCGAGGGCGTGACTGGCTGATCGGAGGTGGCGTTTGGGAGCGTAGAAGTTGATGCGGTTGTTGAGGTAGCTCGGGCCTTGGTCGTGTAGGGCTCTGTGTGCGTGGGTGAGGAGACGGAAGGTGATTCTCTTGTTGACGGGGAGCCAGTGCAGGTCTCTCAGATGTCCGGAGATGTCGCTGCGTCGGGGGATGTCGAGGATGAGTCTGGCTGAGGCGTTCTGGATCCTCTGGAGTCTCTTCTGGAGCTTGGCGGTGGTTCCGGCGTAGAGGGCGTTGCCGTAGTCCAGTCGGCTGGTGACGAGGGCCTGGGTGACCGTCTTCCTGGTCTCGGTGGGGATCCACCGGAAGATCTTTCGTAGCATGCGCAGGATGTTGAAGCATGACGAGGAGACGGCGTTGACTTGTCTGGTCATGGAGAGGGAGGAGTCCAGGATGAAGCCCAGGTTGCGTGCGTGGTCTGTCGGTGTGGGTGCGGTGCCCAGGGCGGGGGGCCACCAGGAGTCGTCCCAGGCGGAGGGCGAGGAGCCCAGGATGAGGACTTCCGTCTTGTCTGAGTTCAGTTTCAGGCGGCTGGTCGTCATCCATTCGGCTACATCTTTCATCCCTTCGTGAAGGTTGGCTCTGGAAGCGGCGGGGTCGTTGGTCAGTGAGAGGATCAGCTGGGTGTCATCGGCGTAGGAGATGATGTTCAGGTTGTGTTGGCGTGCGATGGGCGCGAGGGGGCTCATGTAGACGTTGAAGAGGGTGGGGCTCAGCGAGGATCCTTGAGGGACGCCGCAGATGACCTCGGTGGCCTCTGACTTGTACGGTGGTAGGAAGACTCTCTGTGTTCTTCCGTCGAGGAAGGAGACGATCCATTCCAGTGCCTTCTCCTGAATTCCGACGTTGCTGAGGCGCTGCACTAGGGTGCGGTGGCAGACAGTGTCGAATGCCGCGGAGAGGTCTAGGAGGATGAGGGCCGCTGTTTCTCCGTTGTCCATCAGGGCTCGGATGTCATCAGTGGCAGCGATCAGGGCGGTCTCGGTGCTGTGGTTGGCTCGGAAGCCAGACTGTGAGGGGTCGAGGGATCCATTCGTCTCGAGGAAGGCGGCCAGCTGTTTGTTGACGGTGTTCTCGATGACTTTGGCTGGAAACGGGAGGAGCGAGATGGGGCGGTAGTTCTTGAGTTCGGTGGGGTCCGCTGTTGGTTTCTTAAGTAGAGCGCTGAGTTCGGCGTGCTTCCAGCTCTCCGGGAAGGTGGCTGTGTCGAAGGAGGTATTGATGATGTCCCGCAGGTGGGGTGCGATGACAGCGTCGGCCTTGTTGAAGACGTGGTGAGGGCAGGGGTCGGTCGGAGATCCGGAGTGGATGGAGTTCATCATGCGGACGGTGTCATCGGTGCTGATCGGAGTCCAGGCGCGGAGGGTGGTGGTGGGTGGCGTTGCTGCGGTCGCTGTGTGCGATGGTTGACTGCTGAAGCTGTTGTGTATGTCCGCGATCTTGTTGTGGAAGTAGGAGGCGAGGGAGTTGCAGAGGTCTTGCGATGGGGTGATGTCGTTGTTTTCGGCGTTGGGGTTGGAGAGCTCTTTCACGATGTTGAAGAGTTCCTTGCAGTTGTGTGCGTTGTTGTCCAGTCGGTCCTTGAATGCAGTTTTCTTGGTGGCGCGGATCAGTTGGTGGTGCTTCCGGGTGGCAAGCTTGAGGGTGGTCATGTTGTCCGGTGTAGGTTCCCTTCTCCAGTCTTTCTCGAGGGCTCGGCAGTTCTTCTTGGAGCTCTTGAGTTCGTCGGTGAACCATGGGGCTTTCTTGCTGCCGGGTCTGCTTGGCGGGGTCCTCAGAGGGGCGAGTTCGTCCGCGCAGTTGCTGATCTACTTCGTGAGGTTGTCGGCGGCCTGGCTGGGGTTCGCTGAGCTGGCGGGAGGGTGCTGACTCAGGGAAACGGCGAGCTGGTCGGCTGTGATCTTGTTCCAGCTTCTTCGGGCAACCTGTTGCTGGTGGTGGTGGGTCGTCGTTCTTCTGAAGGTGAAGTGGACGCAGCTGTGGTCCGTCCAGTGGAGTCCTGTGGCGTGGCTGAAGGCGATGTCTTTGCTGGATGAGAAGACGGCGTCGAGTGTGTGTCCGGCGAGGTGGGTGGGGGTGGTCACCAGTTGCTTGAGTCCCAGGTTTGCGAGGTTTTCCAGCACGGTGGTGGTGTTGCGGTCGTCGTTGTTCTCCAGGTGGAAGTTGAGGTCCCCGAGGAGGATGTAGTCGGCTGAGGGGAGGGCGAGCGGGCTGATGAAGTCAGCGATGTTCTCGCTGAATTGTGTGCGTGGTCCCGGGGGTCTGTAGATGAGGGTGCCTCTGAGGGTGGTCTTGGGGTTGACGTGGATCTGGAAGTTCAGGTGTTCGGCGGGTGCGATGGTGTCGTCGGTGTTAGTCGTGATGTGAATGATGGCGATGCCTCCTCCTGTCTGGTTGACGCGGTCTCTCCGGATGATCTTGTAGCCGTCCGGGATGACGATGGCGATGTCGGGCGCTGAGGAGGCGTTCATCCAGGTTTCCGTGAGGAAGGCGACGTCTGGGGCTGTGGTGTCGAGCAGGTTCCAGAGCTCGACGGCGTGTCTGTGGACGGAGCGGGTGTTGAGCAGGATCCTGTATGCGAAGGGTTGTCAGCAACAACGTGCGTTTCTTCAGTGAGTCCAGAAACTGCACGAGGAGCACTCTACAGATTAGAGTCACACAGTACACTCATCCTGTGCTGTATTTACATTACAAATCAGCACGTTACAAGTCTGATGCAAGCAACACAAGGCAGATGCGCACATCTTGTGCTGAACTAGACCATAATGCTGGAGGGTCATGACACTCCGGCACTATGGTAACCTCTGCCGCGCTGTCGAGGAGTGTCACCGCCCATCTCCAATCAAGAGGTAGGGTTCTCACCAACTGAGGCATACTTTGCTGTCAAAGCAGCAAATGTTTTCTTCCGAAATGGGCCATGAAATTGAGGTGGTCCCTCCGGTTTAGTTTTAGTGAATACGTCCTCCCCCACCGAACTGTTGATCCGACAATTCCTAATAGGAACAAGGAGAACAAGGTTCAGAAACCTGGAACCTCTCTGGTGTTTTACTTTTAGAGCGGTCACGCAAATCATATCTACATTCAGAAGTGTCTGGTGGTGGCAAACCAGCATGTGAAGCAGGCTTCTGTTGTTGCTGCAGCTGATTTGTATTCTAAGTCTTTTTAGGGAAGACTGCACGACCCTCCTTCTCAGGTGGGGGCTTATTTTGTGCCAGAGTAAATGGTCTTATTCCCAAACTATTGCGTCCTAATGATGTGTATACATACGCAATAATAACTGGCAACTGCCGCTGCTTGTCAACATCTGCCACAACCGATAGGCGTTGACTCACTTGCAAGCTAACTGCCTCTCCTTTGACATTGGCCAGAATCATTTCAGAGACAATAGAGAACATGCCCACTAATATCATCCCCAATTCCAGGGCTGGACCAGCCCTGTGTTTATCTTGAACCTTCTTAAGAATGCTCGCTAGAACAGTCATTGAGGGGGTGCCATAATACAGTGTATACACTGCAGCAAACACCATCCCCCAGGTGGTGCAGTCAGCTAAAGCGGGAACAATACCACACGGTAAACTCATTGTAAGGATTCTGTGTTTGTCTACAGGAGCAGTTTGTGGGAAAACAGCTTAAAGTTGCTCAAATTTTTCTGCACGCCAATAAAGCAAATCATGTCTATTCTGAGGATGTTTGCCCAACACTGAATTAATTATAATGGGACTATTGACAAGACCACCGCCAAGTCCTGGTGGCTGAGGAGCCGCTCCAGCAGGAGCCAATTGAATATTATGTGACATAATTTTTTTGACACTTCTGTGTATATGAATTAAAGACGTATGTAATTGACGTAGCTCTGCGAGTGTAACTTCAAGATAATTTGGATGAGGTATGAATCCAGCCAACACGGGCCATGTGGCCCCATAAACCGATAACGGTCCTAAACGAACCACAGAAACAGGATGAGGAAGGGTGCCATTAAACCATATGGTATGCTCCCAGGCTGTCAACGGTACTTTAAAGAATCGATAAGGGCGATAATGTTGCGGAACCGTGGCCGGTGTACATTCATGAAAGAAATTATCATTCCCATCTACTGCTGGAAATGTAACCCAAGAGTAAAAAACCTCAAAGCAGTATGCTGCATCTGCCTCGACAACAAAAATTAAATCAGCCCCCCCATTAGGAACTCCTCGTTGAGTCACATGAGCAGTAACTGCAGCATGATTATGTGCCATAATAGCGACCGCTTGAACCATATTAGAAATAGAACAAACTAACAGTAAGAACGGTAGCGCAAAAGAGGGCAAAGAAAAACCTTTAAAACTTTCTGGCTTGAAATATCTATAAACTCACAAATATAGGAGGCTAAGCCTCCCCACCACGGAAGTCTCCGGAAACAGTGAGTGGGTATTGTGGACAAGCATAAGCACTATTCAGGAGTCTCGCGAATAAGAACCAGACCAAACGTTGGTGGCGCCATGTTGCAGGGATTCTGCCCAAACACAGAAATATGCACAGGGATAGGGACTGACTCTTCCTACCACCTTAGTGCCCACGAGCCCAGGACCGACTCGCTATATTGTCTAACTTGCTCTCCTACTCACCCACAGAGAAGCAAATGATTAGACAGGAGACAGCGTTTATAACGCAGTCATTACATCGCAGTTCCTTAACAACACGGTTGCTACCAGGACTGCGTTGTTAGAACGCGATGCTCTTACAATGTTATTAGATCGACTTGCTGTAGGGGGCGCTCTAAACTAAGGAATAGTATAATTTACTATTCCAACACCTTCCCTACTGTTGCGCAGGCTGGAGTTGGAATAGTAAATTATACTATTCCTAAGTCCAATGGCTTGCCTTGTAGGTATCGGTAATAGCATGCAATGTAACATGCTATATTCGATTAGACACCCCAGAACCCAACACTCCCAGATCTCTCAGGAATTGCGGTAATAAGACACACCCTTTCGCTCGCACTCTTGCACTCGTCCACAATAAGATATGACAGGGACACGAAACATTTTAACATATTAATTTTAACTAACGTGCCCTGACATGCAGTATACGTGGCAGGACAAGCAGGAAAATGCATAGTACAAATATAGTCAGCATAGCAGCTAGTCCATAGGTCATGAAGGGAGATGTCATCATAAAAAGACAGTGAAGCCTATCCACCCTCCCCTTGCTAAGAAGCAGTATTATTATATGTTAGAAGATCTCTGGGCTCTGTCAGCAGACCCCATACCTTAGCCTATAGATGGTAGATCTACATCACAGGTACTGTCTTGCTCTTCTCCCTGGAAAGATCCCTCCAAGTGTGTCTCACCTATGTTGTGTACACCAATAAAAACCAAAGTACGTTGTCCAAACAAAAGCTGCATCAGTATGTTTTTTCTAAGGGCTAAGGTCTGACCAGTACAAAATAACATGGGGCATTGTTGTTCGACCATGCACATAATGTTCAGTCAAAATCCCAGGAACATGCAGAGTGTGAACACAGCAATGAGTTCTCATGTGAAAGCAGTCATTTAAATATTGCAAAAATAAAGACTGTAGTAAAGTGCGCAAAAGCAGCAGGCAAGCTGCAATGTGCTCATGCTAAGTTGGTGAAAAACGACAATGTCCCCACGGGTCACGTGACACCTACAGGGACTTAGCATATAAATCTGCACTAACCTAGCGCTTGCACCTACACTAGCCTAGCATATGCACCTACACTGACCTAACAAAGCATCTACCCTGATCTAATGCATGCATCTACACTAAACAAAAACATGCATCTACTCTACTCTGACGCATGCATCTACACTGACCTAGTACATGCACCTTCACTGACCTAATACATGCACCTTCACTGACCTAATACATGCACCTACACTGACCTAGTGCAAGCACCTACACTAACCTAGTCCATTCACCTACGGTGACCTTGTGCATACCTCTACACTGGCCTACCACATAAACCTACTCTGACCTAGTACATGCACCTACACTAACCTAGTGCATGAGCCTGCACTGACCTAGCACATGCACCTATACTGACTTAGCGTATGAAACTACACTGGCCTAGTTCATGCACCTACACTGGTCTAGCATACGCACCTACACTGGCCTAGGGCGTACACCTACACTGACCTAAAGTATGACCCAATTGTGATCTAGCACATGCACCAACAGTGACCTAGCACAAGCATTTACAGTGACCTAGAATATCCATCTACACCTAACTAGCGCATACACCGACATTGACATAGTGCATGCACCTACACTTGATGGAGCGGTAATTTCTTCTGGTAGTTTCTCAATATAAAAACCTCATGCTACCTCTAATTTGCCGCTCAAAAGGTGTTGGGCCCTTCACACCATGTATTACCTTCAGGAGATTTTAAATAATCATGAACAGTAAAAACTGCAATTATTATTCAAGCCAATAAAGAGAGTTGTTGAGTATTTTAAAGGGTTTTATTTTCTAGTCAAAAGTTAATTTTTCTTTGACTCTTTATTCATTAGTAAAGTATCAATCAGGTTACAGAATTTGAAAAACATAAAAAATAGCATTAATACAGAACACATTACAGTCTGCATATAAGCATTGCATGTAGGAAAGAAAATGTGGCGCAAAATCAGTCAAAATTCTTAAAGAGTTTCTAAGAAAAATAGTCTTGCAAGGCTAATCAATAAATAAATAGTAAGCAAAAATCTCCCATTAAGAGAAATAAATGCATAAGTCAAATAAATCTTTTCAGACCTAATTAATTAGTCAAAGCATAAACTTAAAGTTTAGCATCTAAATCTAAAGAGCCTTTCTATCTGTTGCTGCTCTGTGCATCTCTGTGTCTAAAGAGCAAAAAGGAGGGAGACAGCCCGCCCTTCACCAGACCTCAAAGGAATGTGGCCTGCAGTGCCAAGATATGACGTGGAAGCAAGAAACCTCCCCCTGACTCTCCTCGGACGCACCTCCCCTTCAGCAATCTCCCAGGACGTTTTGCGTACCTAACCCATAGAAGCCAGCCCCCATCCAGAGAGGACATTATTATATACTCTAATTATTGGCAGACTACACAAAGATGTAGCATCTTTCAGGCAAACCTGTACGTGATTGGTCAGTGATGATGGCATGAGTTCTCACTACCCTGACTCATTCTAAAATCCTGACTTTACCAGTTTTAACAAAAGAAGCATACATGAATAACTACATTTATAAGCATTTGCAACATTTACTAAGAAAAATGTTTCATTCTAATTCTCTTCCTTCCCTTCTCAGCGCAATCAGATGGATACTTTTAACTAACTGGTACATTGGCACAGTCACAAGAATCTACAGTTTAAGATGTCCTTCACTTCTTGTCATGAGGAAAGCTGCCACAGTCTGCGCATGCTCCCTTCTCATTAAGTTGCAAGCCATAGCCTTGATGGATTCACAGGCAGCCATGTTTTGTGTAGGCCCCAAAAATAAAACAAACACAAAGATAATATTAATTTCATGTAAATCAGCCCATTATGTTTCCCTCCCTCATACTAATACCCCTTATAAATGTTTACCTAGCCAAGCTATTAGTGAAAAGCAGCTTTTCTATTATTTATGACAACATGCAAAATAAATGTGAAATGTGCAACATAGCATTTTCATGCTTTAGTGTAAAATTTAAAAGCACACATAGTTAATACAGCGCACACAGCAACATGCTTTAGTGTTTTAGATAGCTTTTCATGCAAAAAGCATTTAGTCCCCTGTGTAGTGTTTGGTGCATTATTAATTCACACACATTATAAAAAGAGGTGTTATTAACTGAAAATATTTATCAAAATATGCAACAAGTCAAAGTCTATTAAGACAGGAATAGTAAATTTAGATTGGCAAGGGATGAGCTGGGAAGAGAGAAACACATTCTATTAATCTTCAAAGCTAAAAAGGCCACTTTTCTCTACATTGCAAAAAACACATGTTAATTCAGCAAAAGCATCTCAGACTGAATAGGCCTCACTTTCATGTTTTTCATGTGCCATGTTTTTAACTTGCACCAAAATGTGCGTGGCAAATTAAACATTGCCTGACTGCAGATGGAATCTGCTCCATCAATCCACCCTTCTGATGATTCAAATCATAATAAAATGATTTATAATCCATCACACATATTTCATTTTACAAGTGACAATATATATATATACATATATTTTTTTTAAATTGCAAAACCTGAGCATATAACAATGTTATTTCTATTTCTAAGGCAAACACAAGTCTGGTCTGTAATCAGATCATATATAGCCAAGCTCAAATGTTTTAGTGCAGAGTTCTGTAAGTAGCTTCTTGGAGCTGTTAGTCTTCTTTAAAATAAGTAACTAAAATAATAAAAAAGGAATTCAACAGGTCAGTTTCAGCATTTCTTTGCTCTTTGTCATCAGCTTGCCATCAGAACGGCTCATACAGTGTGGCTTTCTGTACTTTTTCCATGCAAATTAGACTACTTAGGTGCTGAGAAACTCTGACTGAGCACCATCAATCCTTTTGCACTTTTTCAACCAAGGCCTTTCACTCTTATTTTCACTTTGATCAGATTCAGATGATTCACCACAGCATCTCTCAGATCAAAACCGTTGCACCATCCATTATGCAGATCTTGTGTAGCAGCTGCAATCTGGTGAGAAACTGCACACTGTACATCAACCAGACCTACACAGCAATGGCTAGTGTTTACATCATTGTTTTCCACAAGTGCATTTGCATATGCATTTTCAAGCCACTTTAGTGTTGCTGAAACACAGTCTTTTGCAAAAGTTAACTCTGTGCTGCCATTGTGTTGCTTTATTATGCTTGACACTTCAGGCAGATAGCTACAATCCACTCCTTGTCCAATCAGTTGTTCTGAACTCATTATCTTTGAAACCTCATTATGATCTGATTTCAGAGAAACTGGCAATCTATACCTGGGCATCAGTTTTTGCAATAACACATTTGCCACTTTGCAGTTGTCACTTTTTTCAAAAACAGCTCTGATACAACCCTGTTGTTCTGCTTCAAAAACATTTTCTTGAGCCTCTTTTAATTCAACTGTGAAGATTCCATTGAATGTATGCGCTAACAGAACACACATTTGTGCAACTGAATTAGCATTTCTCTCTCCCATGACACCAGTGACTCTCAATTGAGCAGATATACTGCATGTTCAGGTAAGGGCAATCAATTTCGAATTTTGGGCTGGGGTAACTACTGAAAACCATGAAACTTTGACAACATAATGTATAAGGACCACAGCATGTGCTGCTTTTAATGTGTCACCTTTCAAACATGGGTCATCTACAAAATGGACATTGTTGGGCTGCCTCAGACGTTCATCCTTAAAGTCTGAATTTGGCTTTATGCATATTTTCATGATATTTAGACACTCATTTTCAGTTTCATCATCATCCAATTCATTTGCTGACATTTCTGTGAAGTTAGGGTCAAAGGCCATTGGGCAATACATCACAGACCTTTGAACACAGTCATCTTTTTCAATAGGCAATGAGAGAGCGCAGCCTTCCCTCTCACTGCAAATTAGTGTATTTTCTTTCAAATAAACTTTCATTCCTAGTGCTGGGGCGCGACATTTTTTCTCTTTCAACTCTAGGATTGCTGTTGTGCAGTTGTTGTCCAATGGAAGCGGATCAGACACACCTGAGTGAGTCAGCCTCAGTAAAGGCTTAGCCACTAGGGAAAGGTTTATAACCACTCTCTACAGCAGCTAACCATTCCCAAAAATGTCCTGACTTCTTTCTGAATTTGAGGTGTATTCATCATGGAAATTATTTCCACCTTCTCTGGTGACACCTTTCTACCTCCCTTTCCAATTTTGTGTCCCAGACATACATCTTCTTTTTGACAGTACTCCTGACTATTCTCATGCAAGGGCACTGTGACATGAGCTTGGCAAAAATCAATAAAAGTAAGCCATTCTTCAGCACATGGAATGTGACAAAATATATTGGCTGGATTCGGTACCACAGGACAACATGGAAAAAATATAGTTTTAATCTCCTGCACTATTCTGTTCTTTTCATTTATTTTCTGTGAACCTGTGATCAGACAGTTACATAAACTTCTAATCAATTCCATCAAAATTCCTTTTATTGGTAAAATTCCTGCAACTGATGGTGTTCCTGAATACATGTCATTTGGTTCTAATTTTAATAAGACATGTTCTGCACATTTTATTAATCTGACATCCTTCTCTGTGAACTCTCTTATTTCTGTGTTTATTATTTTTTCCAAAGCTGAAGGTAATTTTTCAACTGTCTTTTCTGAAAATAATGCTACAACTGTCTCATGTTGGGCCATTTTAAAATGTACATCCTCATCAGGACTCTGAAAATGAACATTATCTGGTGTACAGTAATCTGTGCTGTTTAATTTGCAAAATAATTGTTTTCTTGCTAGGCCAGAGTCACAGACAACAGTTTTGCAATCTTCCTCAAATGGGCCTAATTTTGGGACAAATTTTTCTAAAACCGGGTTTGTAATTTCCTTGTTTAAAACTCCTGCAACTAAATCTGGACTTTCCACTGCCGTCACAATGGAATTGGTAAATTCAGAATTGTGAGGGTTAAAACTCTCATTATCAAACACAGCAACATGTTGGACTGGGTTCTGTTTTTGTCTCTGGAAATAATTCACATTTGCTCTGGACAACTTATTTAAATTAATTTTAGCATTTTCCATATTTTGTGGGACCATCTGTGCTTGAAAAATTCCAGCCATTGGTACCTGTTTCTGAACTGACATTTGCATTTGCTTAGCTGGCATAATTTGCACCTGCATTTCTCCATGGTTTTTTTTTTCATCATGTTTAAAGTTATTTTCCTTCATCCACTGCTCAAATCTGTTATAAAGATAGCAAAAGGACACATTTTCCAGCAGTACAACATCCATACCTGAATTTGCACAAACCAAAACACCTTTACTTCCATCCTGTGTTCTTTTAATCTGTACCCAATCAACATAATTTGCTGGCACTCTGCCCTTCAGGAAAATAATCACTGCTATGTTTTGCTTCATATCAACAGAAAATGATGGTGCATTCATGCAAACCCTTTTCATTGCCTCTTCACTTGGCCTTTGAATAACTTTAGATTCAAACCACAATTCATTCTGCATGGCAATGTAAAAGAACATTTCCAAATTAATGCACAACTCTTTTAATATTTCATCAAATCCATCAACTTGTGGGTACCACTGCACAATCTTGTCCCTCAATTGTGGGATTATGTTCAGAAATGCTGCAATTTCACTTTTATTCTGTGGCATAGGAACATGCACTTCTCCCACCTTTTCTCTCAATGAGTAAGCAAAAGCTTCTCCCTCATTCTGCTTATTATTTTTCTCAGCTAAATCTGGTGGCTTCTTTTCCTTATCCAGTTTCCTTGCTAGGTCTGGTGGTTTCTTTTTCTTCTCATGTTTTCTTGCCCATTTGTCTCCTAATTTCTCAAACCCTTAGCATTTAAAAATATATTTTATTTTTGCAATGTGCAATTGCTTTCCTGAAGAACACATTTTCTCATTTGCTTCATCATCCCTATGTACCCTAAAACCTTTCTGAAATGGAAAACTTTCTGAACCATCAGTTTCATATTTTTGAGCCAAATCTGTCAGTCCAATATGTGTAGTTAATGCACATGCAGCTGTTTCCTTACTCAGGGAAATTAATTCTTTTTCCTGACACTGGTTCACATTTTCATTATTTAAACAGCAGGGATTGTTAATTTCTTCATGTTCACATGTTGAATTTAAAAGACTAAGCTGTTTCTCTTTTTCAGGGCCTGTGTTAATATGTTCTCCCATGTTTTCTATCTCTTTAATCACTGCTGCTTCCTCAAAGCAGGTTTGAGAAATCCCATTTTCAAATATATTTATTTTATCCTGCGCTGTAGATGTTATAAAGGCCATTTTCCCTCACCTTTCAGTGCTTGGGGTAATTTCTGTTCAATAATCTGTGTATTCTGAGTTTCTGAAATAAACCCTGGCAAAATCACTGATTTTGCAGCTCTTTGAACCTTTTCAGTAGGGACCATATTAATTGGGAGAGTCTTAATTTTTCTAGGCATTATCTGTACATCTGCAGTTAAGAATTCTTGGACTGAATCAGTCACATTTGAAGTAGTAACACCTGGAGGTATCACTGTCAGTGCTGAATCAACAGGTAGTGGGTCAATATAAAATGTCTGCACAGTTTTCTCAGTCTGTTTTTCTCTCTGTACAACAGAAGCAGTAGCCACTGTACTACATACTGGTGCACTATTTTCAGTATTTTTCATGGAAACCACATAAAGTGGTGGACACTCAGTTAACAATGCATCAATTATTTCATCCCCTGAATCATTATTTATTTGAAGCTCTTTATCATCATTAATTCTCTTCTCCTGTATCTGGTGCTTTACCTTTTTATCCTCACTTGCTTTCTCTCTTGCTGTCTTTTCCCATATGCTTAAGGCCTCAAATTGTGCAGCTTTAGATGGTGTCTTTATTTCACATAACACTTCCCTTAATTTGTCGATAATTTGCAGTTCAAAAGTACCATCTTTTGGAAACCTCAAAACACCCTCTTTTTCAGTAATCTTGCACCATTGGTGAACCTACATACATGTGTTTTGTCCCAAATTGGTAGACATAAAATGCACAGGTGTTCCTTCAGGAGCATCACCAATAAAAAACAAATTTTTCACTTTACCTCCTAACAGCTTCTTTAAACCTTCAAACATTTTCATTTTTGCAATAGTTCAATGCAATTTCTTTTTTCCAAAGCTGTCAATCTCAATTTCAATCAGTTTTACTCCTACCACTGACCCTCCACAAAATCTTACTGCAATATTTCTCTTAATCAATAAATCTGTTAGTAACAACATAAATACATTCGCTACTCTGTCTGTTGTGCTAAATAAAGGATAGATTTATATTCACTGTGAGTAACACATTCCACTTACCCTTCACAAAGTAAGACTTTCCGTTTACTCTTCAAACACTACAGGTAAATCCCTTCCGCTTACCTTACACTCAAGCTCAGAAGAACCTGCTACTCCTTTGGACTTATCCTTCAGGATATATCTTAGGCCAAAGTTTCACCAGCGAACCCTTTTGCTGTCACTCAAGCTCAGAAGAACCTGCTACTCCTTTGGGCTTATCCTTCAGGATATATCTTAGGCCAAAGTTTCACCAGCGAACCCTTTTGCTGTCAATCAAGCTCAGAAGAACCTGCTACTCCTTTGGTGTGACCCTTTCTAGGTGATATCAGACCAAAGTTTCACCAGCGAACTCTTTGCTATTAATCACTCACACAGAAAATAGTCCCTAATTTAACACTGCTAGCCCTACCTAGCTTCTCAGTGTTATTCCAACAGACGAGTAACCTCAGTGCAGTGTGGCTTCCATTTACCACCCGCTATTCCTTCCCGGGATTCCACAGGTGTGCATACCTGCGTGTTCCAGACAACATAGAACAAGACACTAAGTTAACATGAAGAGTTAAAACATGTAATCAATAACCAAAAAAGTATGTCCTATGAAATTACCAATATAATCAACAACACCATCAATTCAAAATGAGCAAAATTTCACCAACAGTAAAAAAAAAACTTAATATTTTCAACACTTCAAAAATACATGCTAGCATATTAACAACATTTCACAACCCTATTGATACTCACACCACTTCTTGCATCACCTTCCAGTACTGCTTTGCCAGTCTTCAGGTTCTGAGCATTGGAGTCAGGAATCAGGACTTGGACATTTATCTAACTTGGGCAATTATTTTACTTCCCTCTTAAGGTCAATGATCCATTAGTTGAATAGTTGATGGTGAAATCAATAATCACTAATCACCAAACTAATCAATAATGACCATCCTCTGCTTACCAAAAACTGATGGAGCGGTAATTTCTTCTGGTAGTTTCTCAATATAAAACCCTCATGCTACCTCTAATTTGCCACTCAAAAGGTGTTGGGCCCTTCACACCATGTATTACCTTCAGGAGATTTTAAATAATCATGAACAGTAAAAACTGCAATTATTATTCAAGCCAATGAAGAGAGATGTTGAGTATTTTAAAGGGTTTTATTTTCTAGTCCAAAGTTAATTTTTCTTTGACCCTTTATTCATTAGTAAAATATCAATCAGGTTACAGAATTTGGAAAACATAAAAAATAGCATTAATACAGAACACATTACAGTCTGCATATAAGCATTACATGTAGGAAAGAAAATGTGGCGCAAAATATCAGTCAAAATTCTTAAAGAGTTTCTAAGAAAAATAGTCTTGCAAGGCTAATCAATAATTAAATAGTTAGCAAAAATCTCCCATTAAGAGAAATAAATGCATAAGTCAAATAAATCTTTTCAGACCTGATTAATTAGTCAAAGCATAAACTTAAAGTTTAGCATCTAAATCTAAAGAGCCTTTCTATCTGTTGCTGCTCTGTGCATCTCTGTGTCTAAAGAGCAAAAAGGAGGGAGACAGCCCGCCCTTCACCAGACCTCAAAGGAATGTGGCCTGCAGTGCCAAGATATGACGTGGAAGCAAGAAACCTCCCCCTGACTCTCCTCGGACGCACCTCCCCTTCAGCAATCTCCCGGGACGTTTCGCGTACCTAACCCATAGAAGCCAGCTGAGCTGAGAAAGCCAGCTCCCATCCAGAGAGGACATTATTTTATACTCTAATTATTGGCAGACTACACAAAGATGTAGCATCTTTCAGGAAAACCTGTACGTGATTGGTCAGTCATGATGGCATGAGTTCTCACTACCCTGACTCATTCTAAAATCCTGACTTTACCAGTTTTAACAAAAGAAGCATACATGAATAACTACATTTATAAACATTTGCAACATTTACTAAGAAAAATGTTTCATTCTAATTCTCTTCCTTCCCTGCGCAATCAGATGGATACTTTTAACTAACTGGTACATTGGCACAGTCACAAGAATCTACTGTTCAAGATGTACTTCACTTCTTGTCATGAGGAAAGCTGCCACTGTCTGCGCATGCTCCCTTCTCATTAAATTGCAAGCCATAGCCTTGATGGATTCACAGGCAGCCATGTTTTGTGTAGGCCCCAAAAATAAAACAAACACAAAGATAATATTAATTTCATGTAAATCAGCCCGTTATGTTTCCCTCCCTCATACTAACTAATACCCCTTATAAATGTTTACCTAGCCAAGCTTTTAGTGAAAAGCAGCTTTTCTATTATTTATGACAACATGCAAAATAAATGTGAAATGTGCAACATAGCATTTTCAGGCTTTAGTGTAAAATTTAAAAGCACACATAGTTAATACAGCGCACACAGCAACATGCTTTAGTGTTTTAGATAGCTTTTCATGCAAAAAGCATTTAGTCCCCTGTGTAGTGTTTGGTGCAATATTAATTCACACACATTATAAAAAGAGGTGTTATTAACTGAAAATATTTATCAAAATATGCAACAAGTCAAAGTCTATTAAGACAGGAATAGTAAATTTAGATTGGCAAGGGATGAGCTGGGAAGAGAGAAACACATTATATTAATATTCAAAGCTAAAAAGGCCACTTTTCTCTGCATTGCAAAAAAACACATGTTAATTCAGCAAACGCATCTCAGACTGAATAGGCCTCACTTTCATGTTTTTCATGTGCCATATTTTTATCTTGCACCAAAATGTACGTGGCAAATTAAATGCAGTCTGTCTGAAGCACAATAATAAAACATTGCCTGACTGCAGATGGAATCTGCTCCATCACACTGACCTAGCGCATGCACCTACATTGACCTAGCACATGCACCCACACTGACCTAACATATGTGCCAACACTGTCCTAGCTTGTGAACCTATACTGACCTAGTACGTACACCTACTCTGATCTAGTGCATGCATCTATACTGGCCGATTGCATAAACCTGCACTGACCTATCTCATGTACCTACACTGACCTAGCGCATGCATCTACAGTGACCTAATGCATGCACACAGTTCACAATCTTCTCTCACAGTCTACAATCACAACATGCATTCACAGTCAAGCCTGCTGCATCATGCACATCTGCGCTCATGCCATGCAAAGCACACAAAATTAGAGTATTGCTGCACTGATTTCAGGAAATAAGTCCTAAATTCAATTTTTTGTTTTCCTGCCATTTCTGCCAAAGCGGAATGTGTCCCCAGTAAGATCCAGTGCAGTGGTAGAAAATGTGGTAACACTGTGCATAGTTACACTGCATGTAGTAGTGCTACATGTGATAATACTGTATTTGGTAATCATGCATGTGGTTATACTGCATTTGGTAATACTGCATGTGGTTATGCTGCATGCAGTAATACTGCATGTGTTTATATTGCATTTAGTAATATTGCATGTGGTGGGAAACATCCTTTACAACGCAACTATTACAACGCACTACCATTACGACGCAACTTTTACAACGCAAGTCATTACAACGAATTGCGCTGGAGGGCGCTCTAGGATAGGGAATAGTTTAATTACTATCCAACACCTTCCCTACTATCCACGGAGACTGGAGTTGCAATAGTAAATTAAACTATTCACTATCCAGCGCCCCCCACGCAAGGTGTTGTAACGACTTGCGTTGTAAAACCTGCGTCGTAATGGCATGCGTTGTAAAAGCATGCGTTGTAACGTCATACATCCCATGTGGTTATACTGCAAGTGGTTATACTGCATGAGGTAATTCCGTATATATCGTTATACTGCATGCATGTGGTAATACTGTATGTAGTAATGCCACATGTGGTAATATTGTACGTGGTTATACTGCATGTAGTGGTGCTACATGTGATAAGGCTGCTTTTGGTAATCATGCATGTGGTTATACTGCATATGGTTATGCTGCATGCAGTAATATTGCATGTGTGTATACTTGATTAAGTAATATTGCATGTGGTTATACTGCATGTGGTAATGCTGCATGTGGTAATACTGTATGTAGTGATACTTAATATGGTTATACTGCCTGTGGTAATATACTGCATGTGGCAATAATTCATGTGGTTATTCTGCACGCATGTGTTAATGCTGCATGTGTTAATACTGTATTTAGCAATCCTACCTGTGGTAATACTGTGTCACTTAGAATACCAGTTTGAACAGAAACTCACATTGGTGTTTACACAAAACCGGAATTAGGAATCTTTGGACTGTTGCTTTCTGACAGGGTGGTGGAGTTCAGTGAGACATTCTGGCTCAGCCCCTGTACTATTTCTACAGGATACCTGGGCCTCAGGATGTTTCGAAATCATCAGAAACCCACATTTTAATCTTTAATCTTTCTTTGTTCCCACTGTAACTTCCTAACCCACAAATGATGTCCGGTGCTTTTTTTCTGCAAATACTGGGATTTTTGAATAAATGTATTGCAAAAAACAAAAAACCTCCCACACAATACTGTAGTCTTGACTTCACTGGAGCTGTGCTCAGGCCTGGGACCGGCCAGAGCTGGAAGTTAATCAGATTAAAATGATAATATCTAGTTGAACTGACCTGTAGTAGAAATATTTATTCCCTCTCAGACATTCCTAAGACGAGGCAGGTGCCCTGCTAATATGGACCTGAGATTGGACATCCCAAGAGATGGACCTCAGCTTTCCATCCTACAAGTCACAAACAAATGTCTTTCGTCCACACCACTTCTAATCAGAATCTTAACTGTGACCCCCAAATCCTGGTTGAGGTCAAGTAGGAAAGCTGAAGGCAGTGTCTGCACAGTCTGTGGGAATCTAAAACACATGGGGCCCAACAACAAGATGTGCAGAGTGGCATCTCTGCATGAGTTCACCTGGCGTGGGCTTAGAACTGTAATTACATCTGTATCTACATTCACTAATATACCAATGGCAACCAATCAACGCATCCCAGAAGGATGGTGTCCACCTGGTCTCACTAAACACAACACTGCTGAAGCAAACCACAAACAGAACCTACCTAACTACAGGCTGGCCTCAAAGCTCCCTTGGGTGGGTAAAGTGACAATAAACCGTGGTGCTGACCAGTGACCTCGCCAAATGTCGCCTTCTTCACGGAAACCTGGACCTTGCTACCGCCATCCCCGATGGATACAAGATCCAGAGGAAGGACCGCCCCAACCACCCAGAAGGAGGGCTTGCCATCGCACCCGACTCACCACTTCCAGCATGAACAACTCCTAGTGCTACATGGAACACCTCCATTTCCAGATCCAGACCAGCCTCAGAACGACCCTATGCGGCACTTTCGCCTACAGACCTCCTGGACCACGAACCACGTTCACTACAACTATCACCAAACTCATCACATCCCACACCTTCGCCTCCACGGACTACATACTCATCGGAGACCTGAACTTCCACCTCGACAACCCCCGCGACCCCAACTCCACCTCCCTCCTGGACAACCTCGCCAACATCAGACTGAAACAGCTTGTCACCACCCCACCCACAAGGCAGGACACACTCTCGACCCCTTCTTCACAGGATGTAACAACATCCACTTCAGACACATTGCGCAACCCCCATATACGGACCACCACTGCGTACACTTCTCTTTCGACAAGGACACTGCTCACAAACCTACACCATGCCCTCCGTGAAGGAACTGGAGCAAGGTCACTGAGGAGCACCTCAACTCCACCCTCAAACATGACTCCCTCCACCTCGACCAACATCAACTCTGCATCCAACGAACTACATAGATGGATCACCATCTGCGCAGACAGGCGCGCACCCATCTGCTACACCAACAGACAGCGCCCCAGGAAGCTACTTGGTTCACCACTGACCTCCGAGAATCCAGACACACCTGCAGATGTCTCGAGAAAATGTGGAGAATCAGCAAAACCTCGGAAGACCGGACCACCATCAAGAACGCCATGACAGGATACCACCAACGAATCAGATCCACCAAAAGGACCTTCATCCAGAACAAGATCCTCGCCAAATCTGGCAACTCGAAGGAACTCTTGAGCATCATTCAGGAATTCACCAAACCCCCCAGCGAAGCCTCGGATGTCACACCCTCCCAGGACCTCTGCAACAAACTCGGCTCCTACTTCCATCTGAAAATCAAGTCCCTCTACCACAACTTCAAAGAACAGACACCAAAACCACTTCCTACTCCAACAACGCCAGCCAACTGCCTAGACCACGGCCACCACCGAAGACACCGCTGTGACCATGAAGAGCATCCACTCAGGTGCTTCCAAGGACCATTGTCCACCACACATCTTCCACAGAGCCGCCGCCGCCATAGTACCCGAGCTATGATGCACCATCAATGCCACCTTCGGATCTGGCACATTCCCCGATGACTGGAAACGCGCAGAAGTCAAGCCCCTCCTCAAGAAGCCCTCTGCAGATCCAACGGACCTCAAAAACTACCCACTCATCTCTCTCCTTCCCTTCATGTTCAAAGTCACTGAGAAGATCATCAACATCCAGCTAACGAACTTCATCGAAGACAACTTTGTCCTTGACCCTTCCCAATCCGGATTCTAAAGCAACCAAAGCACCGAGACCGCTCTCCTCGCCGCCACAAACGACATCCACACTCTCCTCGACCAGGGCCACACCATGGGCCTCATCCTACTAGACCTCTCTGCGCAGCCTTCAACACCAGCTCCCACCGCACTCTCATCAACAGACTCCACAATGCCGGCATACAGGGAACCGCCCTCAACTGGATCCGCTCCTTCCTCACCGGCCAAACCCAAAGAATCAGACTTCTGCCCTTCCTCTCCGAACCCACTGAGATCAACTGCGGAGTACCCCAAGGATCATCGGTCAACCCCAAGCTCTTTAACATCTACATAGCCCCCCTCGCCGCCATCGTCAGACAGCACGGACTCAGCATAGTATCTTATGCCAACGACACCCAGCTCATAATTTTCCTCACAAAGTATCCCACACACCACCAGACTCGGCTTCCAGGATGGAATGAAAGACGTCGCATCCTGGATGAGCAGCAGCTGCCTGAAGCTCAACTCGGAGAAGACAGAAGTCTTCATCCTCTGACCCACCCCCTCAGCTTGAGACAACACCTGGTGGCCCACCACCCTCTGCAAACCCCCACTCCCACGGACCACGCCCGAAACCTCAGCATCATACTCTACTCCTCCCTCACCATGACCCGATAGATCAACGACGTCGCCTCCACTTGCTTCAACACCCTCTGCATCCATTGCAAGACCTTCAAATAGATCCCCCCTGAATCCAGAAAGAGCGTCACCCATGCACTCATAGCAAGCAGACTCGACTACGGAAACATCCTCTATGCCAGAATCAACAAATCGCTGCTCAGCAAACTCCAAACAATCCAGAACACCGCGGCCAGACTCGTCCTCGGCATCCCAGAAAATAAACACATCACCCAGAACCTGCAACACCTACACTGGCTCCCCGTCGAGAAGAGAGTAACCTTCAAGCTGCTCCCTCACACCTACAAATCCCACCAGACACCAATACCTCAACGAAAGAGTCTCCTTCCACGTTCCCAAAAGAGACCTCCGCTCCGCTGACCTCGCCGAAACCCCACACATCCTCAGAGCGGATGGAAGAGCATTTTCCTACATTGCAGCTAAGGCCTGGAACGAGCTCCCGATCAACACCAGAAGCTCCCCCACTCTGCACACCTTCAGGAAGAGCCTCAAGACCTGGCTCTTCAGCTGACTCGGAGTTGCAGTCCCCCCGCCAACCCCCTCCCAGTGCCTTAGGACCTCACAGGTGAGTAGTGTGCTTCACAAATCCCTGATTGATTTATTGCTTGATTGAGTGGTGACCAGTACTGACCAGGTATCTATCCTTCTACATTGCCAATGACTCTATTTCAGCTATTACCAGTCATGTTGGAAAAGGGCTGCAGTGCTGAAAAAAGAACACTTCGCACGCAATCACAATGAATTATTGTTCCACTAAGTTAGATAAACTTTATCAACAGAAAGGGAAGGTGTGCATTCTGCTTCACTCACCTTTGTTATACAAAACAGACTGTCCCCACATCAGTTTGCTCCCCGTGGTTAAATTATTGAAAACTAAAAATTAAAATATTGAATAAACATTCGTTACTCTGAAGGCAGCGCGACAACATGAATACCATCGTGAATGCTCATTTATGGATATTGTAAACATCACGGACGGACTCAACGGATTTTCTTGCAATGGGCATGAATGATCTTGCAAATATCTGGTTTTTCATCATTTGGCGGATTTTACTTGGAGTCACTTTATTGTTATATTCACGTATCTGAATTTATGCCTTGATGTATAATTTTACTGTTCTATTTTATGTTCTTAATTATTGTGAGGGTTATTACAACAATTTAAAAGCATGGTTGGGTGGTCGATTTACGTGTAGTATGGATATAAGTGCGTTTTTGGGACTTGTTTTTTTAAAGATTCGAAATCCAAGGGGTTTGGGACATTGAGCAGCACCACACCTGTTAACAATAGAGCACTAGTTTTATAAGCGCGGTTGAAAGGGTGTTACTCAAACAGAATGCTGACAGCGGTAAAGAGAGCTGCACGTTACGATGAGACTGCCATTCGTGGTTTTTTAAGGTGACTAATTTGTTTACATCTTTCAGTATATCTTGGAGATGGCCACTATTATAATTAGTGCAGTGGGTGATTGAAATTGTAATTTTTAAGTGCGGAAGGCCATGCATTTAAAGGGCTTGTTGTCACATATGTTGATCAATTCGCTTCCACATTCTGCATTCACTGCGTAGCGTGCATGTATTTTTTGGTTTGTGTCTAAGGATAAAACGTGAGAGGGTGGTGTTGAGGGTTATATTTTTTTTAGGCTTAAATCACAATGGGTTTTAATATATTTTGGTTTATGTCACACGAAGTACATTATTTTCTTTAAGTGTAGAGAGTTTGCATTGCACAGAACGTTGAGAAGTCTTTTTATTATCCATTTCAGTGACCCCTGACGAAGGGCCCCTGTGGCTTGAAATGCATTGGGTGAAAAGAAATAAACATCTTTTGAGCTAACACACGTTTCCAATGATTCTTTCGAAGGTGTCGCTGTTGAAGGCCTGGAAGGCATGCAGGAGATATGTGAAAATTGTAAATGAATCATTCTAGAATTCCGCTGCTATCACATTGATGCTGAGAACAAGGATAAACTTCGGAAAAAGTATTGGAGTACAGAGTGATTTACTGTGAGAAATAGAGAACCACAATTAAATGGAATAGAAAAGTTGTTGCTTGTTAGGATACATTGCTGAATCCGCAGTGCGACATATGGGTGCGTACACTCGCACCCTTATGGACAATCTTCTGAAAAAAGAACACTAGACATTGCCAACCACACTCACTTTCCATTGGGCAGAGATGACACCACCTCCTAGCACTTCTCCATTTATGTACAGCTGCTTTAACCATTGACCACCATAGGGCGCATCCAACCCTTGTAACACCTGGGTCCATCATGGGAGTGGTGCTGAATTGGTCCACTTCGTTCCTCACCAAATGGAAACAGATTCTCAGGCGGGCTCCTCTGATCTACTCCTAATCACCTTGAAGTCGATCAAGTATCGATACTTGCACCCAACATCTGCTGGAAATGACATTCCACAAGGATACTCGCACTGCAAAGTTGTGTCTGTGAATTTACACAATTGGACTCAACCCAGTGGCAGGGGGTTCGCGTATGCTGTGGCAGTGTTTGGTGGCTCTCTCGCTTTTTAAACTGTAATTTTTAAAACTGTTGTTTTATCTTATCTCTGCTGCCTACTTTCCTCTTTCATCCCCCAGCTCCCCTAGCCTTGTTCCGGCACGGCGGAGTGCCGTTTGAAACCGGAGGGCTGACGGGGTTGCTGGCGCCATATTGCAAAGGGCAGTTGAGGCTTGGTTAGCGCTGCAGCTATCGCGCTTCTAACCCATTTAAGGGACGCCCCACGCGGCCAAAGGCAAGCCCGTCTGCGCACGTCCGCGGCCGGTCGGGGGTAGGGGCCTCCCACTATGCCCGTTTTTGTTACTTATTCCCGAGAGCAACTTCGCTCAGTTCAAGGCCCCTGGCCGCTAAGTGCCTCTACCATTGAGTATATTGACAATCTCGGCCTTAGCCAAGCTAACTCCCCTCCTTCCCTGCCTCCTCACACGCCACCTCTATCAACCCCTCTAACGACTGCAGCTGCCCCCCTGCTCTGCCCTGTCCTGCACCGGCCATCTCAGCCTTCCTCCTTAACACCAGGTCGACTGTCAAGCATCATCTTGAACTATTTATCTTTTTAGACACTGTCAAACCAGATCTCTTGTTTCCTACAGAAACCTGGTTTTGCCCAGATTCGCTGCCTAATGTGCTAGCAGCCCTCCCTTCTTCTTATTATGTCCTACGTGCCAACCGACCCGTGGGAAAGGCCGGAGGCGGTGTTGCCCTGGTTGTCCGCTCCAGACTCCATTTCCAACTGTTATCATCTCCTTCCATTATGGCGGTCGACTGTTTAGTTGTACGGTTGGCCTCCTTTCACACCCCCATTACGTGTGTACTTGTCTATCGCCCCCCCTCAGCAGACACCATATTTCATCTCTGCTATCCAGGATTTACTGGCTGCTTTAGCAGTGAACAACTCGTCTGTTTTACTGCTGGGGGATTTTAACTTTTGTCCCTCTGACCCGGCTAAGGACGCGATGTCGAAAGAATTCACGGAACTCCTCCTCAGTCTAAACTTTTTATCACACATTCGTACCTCGACCCATGTCCGAGGTCATATTTTGGACCAGCTCTGGTCACTCAATATACCTGTCTCCCCCCCTGTTGTCACACCTTGTTCCTGGTCCGATCACTTCCTGGTTTCCTTTTTCTTAGACCAAAGTCTTGCTAAAAGACCCCCTCTTCCCAGAAATACCTGGGCCCGCAACTGGAACCAGGTAGATGTACCCTTTCCTTGTTCCTCCCTCCTAGCATCCTCTCCCACTCTTACTGACCTATCCCCTTTATCCCAAGCAAACACCATTAATAACTGGCTGTCCACAGCGTGTGACCAAGTGGCCCCGCTCAAACGCGTCAGAACCAGGCGTGTACATGACGCCAACAGATGGTTCAACGCAGAGCTTAAGGATAAGAAACTTACTGTGCGGCAGGCAGAGTGCGCTTGGAGACGCGCCTACTGCCCCGCACTGAAACTGCAATATATTTCCGTATCCAATGAATATAAAAAAAAACATTTTTCTGGCCAAGACCAACTACTTCTCCTCAAAAATCCTCTCGGCTCAAAATCAACCCAGGGAAATTGTTGCTACCGTCCATGAGTTGGCTTCCTCAGACAGAGTCAACCTTAAACCCTCCCCCTCCCAATCCCTCTGTGACTCTCTCAATGAGTACTTCATTGAGAAAATCGTTGCCATCAAATCCAACATCTCACCGCCCCCCCTGTCCTTCACTGACCCCCAACCCCCGTCCAATCTGTTTCACCTGGATCACATTCCTCCTCTGACTAGGGAAACCTTTTTGACCTTGATTACCAGAGTCAAGTCAGGATCCCCCTCCGACATTTGCCCGGCATACATCTTAAGGGAGATTTTTTTGGCTTGTCCCTTGCCCCCTCTCACCTTTCTCAACAATTCCCTGACTCAGAGCATTGTTCCTGACTTTCACAAATCAGCAATCATTATCCCTATTCTTAAGAAGCCTGGCACCGACCCGACTGGAGTAGTGTGGCTCACTGGTTAGAGGCGGCAGGCCTGAGAGCAGAAGTCAGCCCGGGACCAGGGTTCAATTCCCGACGCGGCAGGGTCGTGGACCTTGGTCAGCGGACTCAATAATTCTCGCTTCGGTGCTTACTCTAATCAGGGGTTACACTCGGCAACTCTGGGCATTAGCTTGCCTAATCTCCACAACGGCCCCACCAATTCCGGGGATGCCTGGCTCCACCTTGGGGACTCCCAGCAAGGGACCATCCCACAGGGAAAGCCAGGACGGGTTCCCCAGAGTTATACAGCACCGGGACGCCCCGTTGCTGGGGCAGCTGTGCGCTTTACAAGTATACTACATTTACATTTACATTTACTTCCCTTCCCAACTACCGCCCCATCTCCCTTTTCCCGTTCTTGGGTAAAGTCCTGGAAAGCCACGTCACTAAAGTTCTGAGTGCTTTTATGGAGGACAGCGGCAGCTTAGCCTCCTGCCAAGCGGGCTTTCGTCTATCCCACTCCACTGAAAAGGTAGTTCTTTCCGTCACGGACAAGCTCAGAGAGGGGATGGATGTTAAGGTGCCCCAGGCACTGGTCCTCCTTGATTTGTCCGCCGCCTTCGACACGGTTGACCATTCCATCCTTCTTTCCAGTGTCGAGGCGGCCGGCATTAGGGGACATGCTCTGGTTTGGCTTACCTTCTTTCTGAGTGGCCGCACGCAGGCCGTCCGTCTGGCCGACTTTTCCACACCCCCACGTAAGGTTCAATGTGGCGTTCCTCAGGGCTCTTCCCTTTCCCCCCTCCTTTTTAATTTATACATTTTTCCTCTCATTTTTGGTTTACAGCAGATGGAGGTCACGGTCTTCAATTACGCCGACGACCTCCAGCTCATCTTTAACCTTTCTTCCTCCCCTGAATCCATTCACAATTTCCAATCGGTTATGATTTTTATCAGGGACTGGATGAACTGCAACCACCTTAAGTTAAATCCAGATAAAACCGAACTTCTACTCACAGGTGGCAGCTCCAGTCCCTGGACCCCATTGTTTTGGCCGTCTTCCTTGGATACCCCTCCCTCACCTTCCTCCTCAGGCAAGACACTAGGGATCACTCTCAATAACCACCTCACTCTTCATTCCCAGATCATCTCAGTGGTGTCATCCTGTTTTTTAGTTCTTTGCACCATTCGTAAAAAGCTTGTTTTTTTCTTTTTCTGCTCTCAAATTGATCCTACTGGCCATGGTCTTGTCACGCCTCGACTACGGCAACATCTTGTACAATGGGGTCCCTGCCTATGATCTTCGGCGCCTTCAAATGGTCCAAAACCAGGCTACTCGTCTCATTTATGGCCTCCCAAAATTCCACCACGTCACTCCTTTACTTAAATCCCTGCACTGGCTCCCTATCCGGGTGCGCGCCCTCTTCAAGATGGGTTGCATGACCTTCCAGGCTCGCGCTGGAACTGTTCCAGCCTTTATCAATTCGGCAATCAAAATTTATGCTCCCAGTAGGGAACTGCGCTCCTCTACCCAGTTCCTTCTGACTGTACCCCGTTTCAGGAAGAAAAAATCTGGGGGCGTGAAGTTTTCCGTCCTTGCACCCACCTTTTGGAACGCCCTTCTTTGCACTATTAGATCCACGCTCTCCTATCTTGACTTTCGTAAAGTCTTGAAGACCTAAGTATCCACCCTTTGCCCTCCTGGGTCTGCATCCATAGCGCCAAGGAACCGCCTGGTAGTCGTGCGCTCAATAAATATCTTTATCTTCAACTTCATTCTTACCTCTGACGTGTGGTGGAATTGTGTGCTGTGGTAGAATTGTGTGGAGTGGTATTGCATGGCATGGAATTGGGTGGTGTGGAATGGTGTGTAGTAGAATGGGTAGAGTAGGGATTTAGTGCAGGACAAAAAACAAGGAACACAGGGATGATTTTGGAAACACAAATGAAGCAAGACAAGGACAGCAACGATGAAGGCAATAAATATAAATGGTGAAAAGAAGAGTGTTTCTTTATAAAGAAAACCGGTTTGTGAAAACTTGCGCAGATTTGCATCATGGACAAAATACATCTAAAGTTTGTTACAGTGACTGGAGGAAGGCAGTGGCTGGTGTTGTGAGAAGTAAATGTAAGAGGGTGTGGGTTTAAATAAAGGTATTGTGTCTAATATAGAAAGAAATAAAAAATGTAATGCTTTCAAATATGCGCATTGCAAATAGCTGTGAAAGTGCATTGTTTTTCAAATAGTGCAACGTTGCATTTTAAGTCAAAGTGGCCATGCAAGTATGTTTCTCACAATCGGGTAACAGGTGGAGAAACAAGTCACATGACCTGTTAAAAGTGTGCATGCTAATGTTCAAAGTAAAGCCCTCCCCGACCGAATTGATGCCCAAACGCCGACGATGGAGAGAACGCGGTGAGGAGGGGGCGGACCTGCTGAGAACGCCGTGCGGCCTGCGGCACGGACCGGGATCGCGCTGAAAGGCCAGCGGCTGCCGAATTGTGCTGAGGTCGTGCGGCACGGACTGGGTGCGCTCTACCGGTGCCAGGAGCTGCTGTGCAGTGCCCTAAATCGCCAGTGAGTTGTGCGAGCCTGCGCCTACTTTGCTGCAGCGCGGAGGCTTCACGTACCATAAGAACTGCAACCAGGGACTGCTTCTTCTTCATTTATTCACCTGACGCTGCAAGATAGGTCCGGGTACAGCCTCGATAAAGGTGCTTATTTCATTGCAATCACGCATCGCGACTTTGCAGTGATTGTTTCAGATTGAGCCTGATTCCAAGGTGGCGGTGGTGCTGTGTACGTGGTCATCGGAACACCTTGAACACTGGTAAGAGGCAGGAAATCTATTTATATGGCCATACTTCGGGGAGGCAGCGCAAGTGTTTTACAGTTAGCGCTGTATGGAGGGGCCGTCTCATTGTTACCTGGGGAATGATCAAATCAAGTGCCTGACCCTAAAATGGAGGTCATATTGTGACAAAGGGATCTATATGTAAACCCCGGTGGTGCCGAACGATGCAGTTTTGACGTGGCTGCAGCAGCAACCATTGGAGTAGTGCCCTTTACTAGCAAGAAGAGATCCAATGTAGGATCAATGTGAGCTGCCTATATAGTTATATTTGATCTCAAGCAATAATACCTACCTGATGCCCTGGACAATATAAAGTTGTGGAACACTTCCTATCGATTACAAGGCGATGTAGAGGTATTCTGAAACAAAGTGGTGTTCATTAACATTTGTTTGGTCCTTGTTCTTTGGATTGTGGCGTTTCTGTGATTGTATACCCGGAGCAAACACTAGCGCCCCCAGACCTACCAGCAGAAACGAAGGGGCCCCATAAAGTCGGTCTCCAACTCCAGTGAGACTGTTTGATTTCTGCCTATACACCTTACCGGTCCTCGCAAAATGGCGGCCACCTAGAGGCTTCGGCAGCAACTGTCCGTTGTGGGCGCCCTTCAGTGCGAGGACTGACGCCTTCCCCCCTCCCTCTCCACAATCCTGTGGAGGCCCGACGCCCTCTGCCCTACAAAGCGGTGATTGAGCCCGTTAATAGCTGAGCGCCACAGGGGGGCGGGAAGGCTCACGCTCTCCTCAGCGCAGCAAGAAGTGCCAGCTGCACTGTTCAGGCGATTAACAGCTATGTAGCAGGTAGTGCCAGCTGCATCGTTTAGGCCTTTTACAGCTGCGCAGCAAGTAGTGCCAGCTGCATCGTTTAGGCCTTTTACAGCTGCGCAGCAAGTAGTGCCAGCTGCACCGTTTAGGCCTTTTACTGCTGCGCAGCAAGTAGTTCCAGCTGCACCATTTAGGCCTTTTACAGCTGCACAGCAAGTAGTGCCAGCTGCTCCATTTAGGCCTTTTACAGCTGTGCTGCAAGTAGTGTCAGCTGCACTGTTTAGGACACTTTATCCGTGGGGACATTTTTGATTGATTTAGGACTCTCGCTGCATTGGCAGCAACCTTGCCATTATGGTTTCAGGGCATTTGAGTCCCCCTCTGAGATGGCCAGTTGGCATGGGAGGCTGTGAGGTTTGTACAGAGCCAGGCCCTTTTTAAGTATATGTGGTGCTAGGAAATGCTTTTCATGTTGTATGATTTATGCACCCTGTTCTGAGCAGCTCTAAAGGTGGCCTTATGATGACGAGGCTGTCGTGCATATTTTGATTTTGCTAGTCAGATTTTGTTCCACCCTATGCTCTTTGCCCCTAATGTTAGTGATTTTCAGGAGATTAGTGTCCAATAGTAGTCTGTTGAGATTATGGGCGTACAATGCGGTTGGTGCCGAATGTGCTTCTGTTACAGGCTGATGTGGTCACTGGGTGTTCGTTTGTGATCTGTTTTACTTTGACTAATTGTGCTTCGTGATGGTTTTGACAGTGGTCCAGTTGGTCCTATCATATGTAAACATTTCCCTTGTAAACATTTCCCTTGTAAATATTATCCGGTGCCAGTTGGCTTCATGTATACCTAGATGAAGGGCCCAACAAATACCCACCTCTTGTCCCGGACGGCACGTTAGTTCAGATTTCCTCACCTGACGTCTGGAATATGTGCCCCCTGTTAGTCCTTATACTTCTCCTCACCACCGCCTTCCTAGTAACACCCTTCTCATATTCCCCGCGCACTCCTTCTCCTCATTTTCCCAACATGGCCACCACTCGAGTTAAGGCTGGAATTAACTGCTACAAAATCATTTATCCTCCCGGCCAGACTAAAGCTTCAGTAAAACGATTGAAGCATAACACGTTTCCTTGATTCCCTTTTTGTTGATCAATTTTACAATGGTCGTTTTGGGAGGCGCAAAAACGATTTTATTTTCTTCACTCACAACACCCCCCCTTGGTCCACCAGCTGATATAATTCCCTTAACGTCACCTCCTCCTCCTCTATCCCTCATGGGAAACAACTAAAGATTTCCCCCTCTGCGTATTTCAACGGCTCCCTCACCATCTCAATCTTTAACAACGGTACTGTCATGATCCAAGGCAAATACACCTGTCTTTCTCTCTTTGCCCACCTCTTCCCCTCCCTACTCCCATCCTCTGCGACCGGGTTTTCCCCTGGCTTTCCATCTAGCTCCACCCATTACTCCCTTTCTCCTCCCCTGACCCCCCTACACTCCAATAGGCTGCACCCTCGGGAGGCACAGGTCGGCCCTCTTCCCTCCCCCTCCCTTGTGCCCTCCTCTCCCTTTCCTCCCACTTCACAGTATGCCCCCCCTTCATCACGTCAGCCTTACCACTAGCTAATACGCTCCTCGTCCAATCTGCACCGTCCGGTACTCCAATCTCATCTCCTCCCCCCTATTCCTACCTGCTACCCCCTTTTTTAGTCCACCCCTCCTCCAACCTCCTCCCCCAGCTAACTTTCCTTATGCCCCCCTCATTCCTCCATCTCCCCCTCCTCTCTACCCCCTCCCCCCCGGCTTCATACCCTGATTTCTCCACAATCCCATTGCATCTCTCTCCTTCCCCCCACTCCGCCAGCAATGCTGTGCTACCCCTTTTTCCCCCATGGTAACCCTTTCCATCTCCCTCCATCCGGCCCAGCAGAACCATTTCCTTTCTTCAACTTCTCCTTCTCCCAACCCCCCTCACTCTGCCAGATGCCGTTCCCTCACAGCCACCTCTCCTAGCCAACAGGACCTCTCCAACCACCTCCCTTCTTTTCCTCCCAAACCTCCTACACTCCTATGACACCTCAAAGTCCTCCCCTCTCCCTCTCCTTCTACCCCACTGCCTTGATCCGCACCCATCTCCCCCTAAATATGTCCTTATTTCCTTTCTTTCGTGCAGTGCCAACAAAGACAACTCTCCCTTCACCTATGATATACCAACCCCCGCTCTCAACCTCCACCTTTCCCAACCTATGAACCCTATACCCCAACTCTCCTCCTGTCCCCCACCTCTCCCTACCTTCCACCACCAGTTTCACCCCCTCCTTTTGCCATCGAGACACCCAACCTTCCGTGCTCTGGCCTACTCTCTCTTGAAATTAAGCTAGGCTCTCTTATCACCTCCATCTCCCAGCTTGTAGCTTCCATTTCACTTTTAAGCTCCAAGATTTCAATTTTCCCATTCACCTCAACTCCTTTGAAAAACTCCCACGAGATGCACCTCGCCCCTCACCCCATCATAGCCAAGCATAACCTGTTGTCTGCAAACATCGTTCACTCACACAAGCCCTTGAATGCCACCCTTCTTCAACTCGCATCTCCGAGTAACCCAACTATCGACACTATTCCGACCATCTCTTCTGTCAGAACCAAGCATCCACCTAAACCCTTCCGTGCACCCCTGTATAAGTACAATATCCCTATCACCCTTCTTAGCCCAAGTGCCCTCGTCACCAAAACAGTCTCGACAGAGCTGCGCTTTCTGCTCCACAACTGCAGATCTGCAATAAAACACAAACTTGAAACCTTTGATACCATCACCCTTCACAATATTGACATGTTCTTCCTAACAGAGACCTGGTTCAACGATACCTCTCACTCTATGTTTGATCTCCTATTACCCACAGGCTATTCTATTTATAGGAATGACAGACCTATCAAAGTTGGGTGAGGTGTTGCAGTCATCTTTAGAACCTCCCTTCAACTTAAGGCTTCTCCCATCAGCGCCTTCGGCACTTTTGAATGTCTATCCCTTGAGCTTCAACTACACCACCGCTCACCCTCAGATTCCATGTCATTTACCGCCCACCTGGCAGCGGCCCTTCGTTTATGGAGGAGCTTACTGACGTCATCAGCGACCAATACTCGCAAAGTGACAATCAGACCTTCGTGGGTGACTTCAATCTCCACTGGGGCTCTCTGCAAGACTCTTCCGCAAACTTGCTGGCCACCTTCCTCTCTACAAATGATTTTATCCAACACTGCACAGAATCAACACACTATAAGTGCTCAATCCTGGACCTTGTTATTTCTAAAGCAGGCATGCTTTCTATCGCTACCCCTATTCATGTAGACTGGTCTGACCACCTCCTCATCCCATTCTCTCTTCACCTAGCACACTCTATATCTCTTGGCCAACCTAAGAGGGCTACCTCCTGGTTCCGTGACACTAAAAATTTTGACACCGTTTCCCTCTGTGAATCAGCTTTGCTGTCACTTCCAAGGCTAGACCCGAACCTAGATGTTGACGATCTCACCTCCCAATGCCTCTCAGTCCTTGCAGTCGAAATCAATAACGTCGCTCCTCTCAAAAGCAAAAAGAAAAGACCCATTCCCTCAGCACCTTGGTTCAACAAATCCCTCTATGAAGAAAGGAAGCACCTAAGGCTCCTGGAGAAACAATGGAGGCAAGCGCCCTCCACCGATAAATTGGCCACGCTTCGTTCAGCAAGATCCAAGTATCACAAGCACATCTTCCTTGGGAAAGCATCACACTTCAGAACCCTCCTTGACTCAGCCAAAAATAGACCCAAAACTATTTGATCTCATCAAGAATACTAACTGCTCTCCCACAACCTCCAAGTTGGAGAATTCTACAAAGAAAGCTGCGGATTTTGCTGTATTCTTTGACGAAAAAGTGAAATCACTTGTGAATCAGGTCGCTCATCCTACCCCTCCAGAGGAGCGCAAATCACTAGCCATTTGGCAGAACTTCGACCCCATCTCTGAAGATGTCCTCCTCAAGTGCATCCTCGAAACAAAGCCCTCCAACCATTCTCTTGACCCTAGTGCCATTGCCATTGACTTCTATACCCATTCTCTTCCCTATTGGACCACTCTGGTCAACCTCTCCCTCTGTCAAGGCTCCCTTCCTGTTCCCTTCAAAACTGGGCAGGTCACCCCTCTGCTTAAAAAACCCACTGCTGGTGCGAATGACCTCAACAACCTCCGCCCCATCACTAACCCACCCTTTCTTGCGAAGATCACAGAAAGATGTGTTGCGAAACAGCTCTCTCGTCATATCAAGGACAATGATCTTCTTGACAATTTTCAGTCCGGCTTCATCCAAAAGTGCAGGACTAAAACAGCCCAGGTGCAAGTGATTGATGACGCGCTGTGGATACTCGATTCGGGGGGTCTTGTCTTCTAATTCTCCTTGACCTTTCTGCAGCCTTTGACACTGTCAATCACAACACCCTCCTCAACACTCTTCAACAGAGAATGGGTATGGAGGGCACTGTGCTTAAATGGTTTGCTTCCTTCCTCTCTGATAGTTCCCAAATGATCAAAATAGCGGACAGTCTTTCATCTCCTTTGGCGGTGGGTCAAGGTGTTCCTCAAGGCTCTATACTTGCACCCACATTGTTCAATCTCTATTTGGAACCACTGGGAAATCTCCTAAGTAAATCCGGGGTCCACTATCATCTCTACGCAGACGACACTCAAATCTACCCCAAGGTTGCCTCCACTCACGATCTCTCCGTCCTAAGCTCTACTCTGGACTCCATTCAAAACTGAATGTCAACACATCAACTGATTCTGAATCCCTCCAAAACTGAATTCCTCCTCCTCTCCTCCTCACTTTCTCCTCCCCCGGTATAATCATGGATGGACCAGATGAATCTACTGAACAATAAACCCATCATTGTCGACAGCGCAAAATCTCTTGGTGTGATACTCAACACAAAACTCAATCTACTCTCCCACATTAATTCAATTGCAAAGTCTGCTCGATACCAACTGCGCCTTCTTTGGGGGATTTCGTCGCTTCTTCCCGGAGCAGACCTTAAAACCCTGGTCCAATCGCTGGCCCTCTCCAGACTAGACTACTGCAATTCTCTTCTTACTGGCCTCCCCAAATCCCACCTGTCCCCCCCTTAAGTCTGTTCTCCATTCAGCAGCTTCTTTCATTTATGAGGCCAAAAGAAGCGACCACATCACACCCATGTTATCCACCCTCCGCTGGCTTCCAATCGAGGCAAGATCTATCTACAAAACTGCCTGCATCACCCACAAAGTCTTGCATTCCTCCTCTCCTCGCTACCTGGCGAATAAACTGAAACTCTCTGGAGGCTCTAGAGCATCACGAAATGCGGGAAATCTACTGCTTGAACCTCCCAGTTTCAAGAAGGAAAGATCGATGGCCCAATCCTTTTCAGGCAACGCAGTGAGAATCTGGAACTCACTTCCGCCTCAGCTCCGGACCACCACCTCCTCCCAGGCCTTCAAAACTGACCTCAAAGTTAATTCATGCCCTCTCTATTATCTGAAGGAAGACCTTTTAGTATAGAACATTTCTATTCTCCATGACTATGGAAGTGCCTTCCCAGTGTGTTCTTGTGGTTTGAGAGTCTGCCATTTATTGCAGTATTACCCTTTTACCTGTGTTTGGTACTTTTTTGTAACATGCACACATCACTTTTCTCTTGTAACACACTGTCTGCTACCTCTTACATTTTGTTTGCTTTCCATACTTGCACAAGTGCCACCATTGCCTACGTAACGTTTTGTCTTGTGTTTGAGTGTCCTCCATTTATTGCAGTATTATTCCTCTACTTATACTTTGTATGCTTTTGTAACCTGCACACATGTCACTTTTTCCTCCTGTAATGCACCGTTTGCTACCGCTTGTATTTTGTTTGCTCACGATTGTCACTTTTGCCTCATGTAATGTAATGTTTACTTTTGTAATTTGTTCTCTTTTAATGTTCTCCTGTATCAGTTCTGTTCCTATTGTGAAGCGCTCTGACACCTTCGGGTAAAGTCCGCGCTATATAAACACGCATAAATAAAATAAATAATAAGTAAGAGGGGGAGGGGTGGGTTGGAGGGACAGGGGCCAGGAACACAGATAAGTGGTGGGTGTAGATGAAATAGTACCTGTATAACGGTGCGAGTGGCGAACACACTTCAATTAAAATCAGAGGTGGCAGCTGCCAATCCGAGATGGAGGACAGGAAAAATCAAATAATACAAATATAAACGTACCTTTCCTACCATCCGCCACGATCTTCTGCTCCCGCGACACGCTGCTCCTCTGCTCCCGTCCCGGCACTACAATTCGCATGGGCACAGGCTTCCACACCCCAACCAATCCCAGGGCTTCTCCCTGCATCAGAAAAGTGTTGGGATTGGGCAGAGCGGGCCAGTTTTGCCCTCCAGCAGGTTCTGGGAGCATGTGCCCCTGAGCACTAGGATATCTCCAAAGAACAGCCTGAAGATATCGAAGTGTGCATGTCGGTTTCGCCGGCCGTGGCTGGCCGGCAAAACCGACATACGCACTTTCACTGTCTACCACTCCTCCTCCCCCTGCTGTGTGACACTGCAGCCTGGCCCCGCCCACCCCTTGTCTAGAAGGACTGGAAGTATAATGAAATAACAATAAAATGGTTTTGTTGTCATTTTATTTTTCTTCTGATGGCTGCATGTCAGCACTGGGGTGATGCTCCTGATTAAAATGAATCAGTCTGTACTTTGGCCCATGCGCCACACAGAGAAAAGGAAATGACACAGGTGCGTGCTGGCCAACTACGAAGCAGCAAAGAAGAGTGGCACTAAAATCAACGAATGGTATGCAATAGGCAGGCTGCAAGCTCCTCGTACATAATAATCTCGAAAAGACAGCACATGCGCTGGCTAGTCGAGACCTAAAATTGCCACCCATTCTAATCTGGCAAGTGCCCCAAGTCCTTGTGCAAGTCTTTTGAGTTAAAGACCATACAGAGACAGGTTTTATGGCCAAGATGAGCGGTTTATGATCAGCCTTTCTTGTTTGTCGTCAAAAAGACTGATGCCATGAGCTTGGGCTGCACAATGCTAGATGGGTATGTGTTTTATGATATGCTTCCTGGGCCTGAGAGCACATCGCTAGCTACGTTGGCACAGGGAGGAAGGGGACGAAACATATAGGACGACTTTCCCTTTTGGTCGAATTTTAAATAGGGGGTCACTTATAACACACCTTTATTCGGTCTACCCGTTTGGCTGTGCAAAAATAGATGTGCTCACAGGCCCATAAAACATGCTATTAAACATGTTATTTATTGTGCAAAACACATTCTCTTCAGAAGAGATAGCTGCCTTCAGGGTCTCAAGGCACTGGGGGGCTCAGTTGAGTGCTGGGGTCATCCAAAGAGCCAGGTTTTGAATTCCTTCCTACCTGGGATAGTGTGTGGGCTTGCCAGAGGTAGAGGCGGAGGTTATTCCAGGCCTTGGCTGCGAGGTAGAAGAAGGACATGCCTCCCGTTCTGGTCCTGTAGATGCGTGAGACGGTGGCTAGAGAGATGTCTGCTGATCGGAGTTGTCTTTTGTGTGCGTGGAAGGAGAGGCGGTTGTTCAGGTAAGTTGGTTCAGTGTTGTGCAGGGCCTTGTAAGAGGAGCTTGAAGGTAATTCTTCTTTTGAGTGGGAGCAAGTGGAGATCGCGGAGGTGTTGTGTGACGGGGGATGTTGAGGATTAGTCTGGCTGCTGCGTTCTGTATGGTCTGAACTTTGTAAAGGAGTTTCTTGTTGATTCTGGCGTACATCGATTTGCCGCTGTCTAGTCTGCTACTGATGAGGGCGTGCATGATGGTTTTTTCTGGATTCGGATGATATCCATCTGAATGTCTTTCGAAGCATGCAGAAGGTGTTGAAGCAGGCCAAGGATACGGCGTTGATCTGGCAGTTCATTAGGAGCGATGAGTCTAGTATGATGCCATGGTTTTGTGGGAGGATTTCCAAATGGTGGGGGGCCACTAGGAGTCATCCAATGCGAAGGGAGTGGAGCCCAGGATGAGGACTTCTGTTTTCTGAGTTGAGTTTCAGGCAGCTGTTCTTCATCCAGCTTTCATCCCTTCTTGTAAGTTGTGTTTGATGATGTTGGGTTCGTTGGTGAGGAAGAGGACAGCTGGGTGTCATTGGTGTAAGTGACGATGTTGAGCCTGTGGTTCCTGACGATCGGTGTGAGGGGCCCATGTAGATGTTGAAGAGGGTGGTGCTGAGGGAGGAGCCCTAAAGCACTGAACAGTTGGTCTCTGTCAGTTCCAACGGGTAGGGCGGGAGTCTGACTTGCGGGGTTCTGCTGATGAGGAATGAGCCTATCCAGTCAAGAACCTTGTCGCTGATGCGGGCGTCGTGGAGTCTTGTGGCTAGGGTGCGGTGTCGAAAGCAGTCGAGAGGTCCAGGAGGATGAGGGCTACCATTTTGCCCCGGTTGAGGAACGAGCAGATGTCGGTGGCGGCAGCGAGTAGGGCAGTCTCTGTTCTGTGGTTGCTGGGGAATCCAAATTGGGAGATGTCCAGAATGTTGTTAGCATCAATGAAGTTTGTTAGCTGAGTGTTGATGGCCTTTTCGATGACTTTGGCTGTGAATGGAAGCAGAGAGATGGGTCTGAAGTTTTTGAAGTCTGTCATGTCGGTGGAGGGTTTCTTCAAGAAGAGGGTGAGCTCGGCGTGTTTCCAGTCATCAGGAAGGTCGTGGTCTCGAGGGAGCAGTTGATCGTCTGATGTATTTCGGGTGCGATGGCCAACCTGCTCTGTGGAAGATGTGGGATGGGCAGGGGTCTGAGGGTGCCCCAAAGTTGATGCTTTTCATGGTTCTCAAGGTGATTTCTACCGCGAGCGGGGCCCAATTAAGCAGGGTTTGTTGGGTGGCATTGCTTGGAGGGGAAGCAGGAGTGGTGTGGAAGTCATGGTTTTTGAAGTTGTCGTAGATCATCTTGATCTTAAGGTGGAAGAAGGAGCTGAGTCTGTTGCAGAAGTCTTGGGAGGGTAGGACTCCTGTTGTTTCGCTGCAGGGTTTGGCAAATTCCTTGATGATGGGGAAGAGTTCTTTGGTATTGTGGGTATTGGTGAGAATTCTGCATTGGATGTATTTCTTCCTTGTGGATTTGATGAGATGGTTGTGTGCGGTGGTGGCTTCTTTGTAGGCGGCAATAGTTTCTGGGGTTTTGTTGTTCCTCCATTGTCTTTTCGAGTCGCTGGTAGGAGCGTTTGGATACTTGGAGCTCAGAGGTGTACCAACTTGCTTTCTTGATGTGTCTTCCTGTGGTTTTCTTGAGGGGGGCCAGTTTGTCGGCACAATTCATGATCCAGTGGTAGAGGTTGCATGCTGCATTGTTGGCATCTGGCGTAGTCGGAGGTAGGGTTCTGATGAGGGCAGAGGTGAGCTGGTCTTCATAAGTTTGTGCCAGCTTCTACAGGGGAGGCCTTGGGTTTGCTTGTGCATGGTGGGTTTTTTGAAGAAGAAGTGGATGTAGTGGTGATCTGTCCAGAGGAGTTCTGTGGTGTGGCTGTAGGAGACGCTTTCTCCTTCAGCAAAGAAGTGTGTGTCATGCTGTGTGAGTGGGTGCAGTGACTAGTTGTTTGAGCCTTATACTGTTGAAGTTCTCTTGGAGGGAGGTGGTATTTGGGACGTAATGGTTGTCTAGGTGAAAGTTAAGGTGTCTGAGCAGGATGTAGTCTATGGAGGCGAGGCTGTGGCGTGCGATGAGGCCGGTGATGGCGTTGGTGAAAGGAGTGTGGGGGCTGGGTGGCCTGTAGATGAGGGTTCCTTGGAGAGTCGTTTGAGGGTTGGTCTGGATCTGGAAATGGAGGTGCTTCATGAGGGTCGTTGTATCGTCTGAGGTGGTGGTCATCGCGCAGAGGGTGCTATTGTGAATGATGGCGATGCCTCCTCCTGGGCAGGTGGGTCGGTTCTTTTGCAGGATCTTGTATCCATTGGGAATGGCAGTGGCAATGTCAGATGTCGGATGTACTACAGCTTTGATCCTACTGGATCTCGGCACTGCGGTTGACACAGTGTCCCACCAGATCCTGCTGCAGCGCTTGGAGTATATCGGCATCGGCGGCTCTGCCCTGGGCTGGTTCACTTCCTTTCTATCGGAAAGAAACTTCCAAGTGCCTGTCCCCCCTTCTTCTCCCAGGTGCATGCTTTCCATCAAGTGGTTCGGCAGGGCTCGGCTCTGAGCCCTACCCTATTTAACATCTACAATCAACCCCTAGCAGCAGTAGCCAGGAGCAGAGGTTTAACTGTGGTATCCTATGCGGATGACACACAGTTGGTGGTAGCACTATCAAATGATTCTGCACATGATGAGCTCAAGTTTAAGGAACATCTAACAGCTATCGAAGACTGAATGACCGCCAACTGCCTCCAACTTAATGTCAGTAAAGCAGAGATCTTGTTGGTGGGTAACGATACCCATCTGCGGAGTGAGCATTGGTGGCAATCCACTCTGGGCCTCCCGCCTGCCCCAAAGCAGATAGTAAAAAATCTTGGAGTATGGGTGGACTCCGCTCTTTTCAGGCTCAAACAAAAATGGTAGCCGTGTTCTGCTATGGGCTCCTACATGGGCTTAAACCATTGCTGGGATTCTTCGATCCCACCATCCATCTGGTGATCATCCAGGCCACAATACTTTCCAGGCTGGATTATTGTAGCTCCCTATACCTAGGGGCTAATAGAGCAGAGATACTTCTCCTTCAAGGGCGCAAAATGCTGTGGTCCAAACACTTCTCGGCTTGCCGGGATCCTGTTCCACCACCGACTCTATCCGCAGACTACATTGTCCCCTGGTGGAGAAACGTATCCAGTTTAAAACTCTCTGTATAACCTATAGAATCATGAATCTCCAATGCCCCGATGTCATGGCTAATCTCCTTATACCCTACATATCCACCCGCCAGCTGCGCTCCAAGGGTGAACACCTGGTGGTTGTTCCTCGGGTTAAGAGAGTATGGGCAGGAGGGCTCCCTTTCGTGCTCTAGCTCTAAAGCTTTTGAACTCCCTCCCTGTGTGTATCAGAAGTATACAAAACCACGCTCTATTCTGTAAAGCCATAAAATCCTATCTTTTTCCTGCATAATCGGTTTCTCTGTGCGTCACCCGGTCTGCCTATGACAGTTGCATTTTAGCGCTTGGACGCCCCTTTGCTAAGGCAGCTGTATGGTCTATAAAAATCATAACATAACATGACAGGTGTGGAGATGGCATTGATCCAGGTTTCTGTGAGGAAGGCGATGTTGGGCGAGTCGGTGTTAAGGAGCTCCCAGATTTCTATGGCGTGCTTGTGTAGGGAGCGTATTTTGAGGAGAATGCAGTTGAGTGGTTTGTGGGGGGTGAAGTCCAGGAACCTGGGGGCTGCTGCTGGAAAATGGAGATGGTTGAAGGTGCAGTGTCAAGAGGAGAGAGGGCCTTGGGTGTGGGTTAGTGTAGAGAGCTGGCAGTTGTTGCTTTGTCCAGGGTTGAGAGCGTGGAGTGTGCTGGAGTTGTAGCGGAGGCAGGTCGGAGGACCAGGGTCCCTGGTGCTGGTCATGGTCAGGTCTCGGACGGGTGCAGATGTGCTTGCCTTTGGCATGGCCGCTGCGCCCGGCTGCCATTAATTAAGAGTGTGGGGAGGGTGGTCAGCTGGGAGGCAGGAGCAGGAAGGACAAACTGGAGTGGGGAGGGGCCGCAGTGGTAGCAGTGGCAGGGACAAAGCACAGGGAGCACGAGGGAAAAGAGAGAGAAGAGAGAAAGGAACGCTGGTACCAGTCTTGTTCTTCTTGGCAATGTGTTCCTTGAGGCACAGCTTAGTGTCAAGGATGGTTCGAGCGCGGGTACCAGTCTTCTTCTTCTTGGCAGTGTGTACCTCGAGGGACAGCTTGGCGTCTAGGATAATTCGAGAACGGGTAGCAGTCTTGTTCTTCTTGGTAATATGTTCCTCGAGGGAGAACTTGGTGTCAAGGATGGTTTGAGCTTGGGTACCAGTCTTGTTCTTCTTGGCAATGTGTTCCTTGAGGGACAGCTTGGTGTCAAGGGTGATACCAAGTGCCTTTGGCGCTGATCCAAAGTTGGGCTTTGAATCATCTAGTCAGGTCCATGTCATTGTGCCAAGCTTTATCTAGTTGTTGCTTTTTGTTTTGGTCAATAGGAGAACATTTGTTTTGGTGTGGTTAAACCTTCTTTTAACCCCTCCAGCTGAGACTTTTGGATTTCAGGTTGGTATGGTACCACATGGTGTTGTGAATCAGTTTCCATAAAATATATCAGCAGCTGAATTAAATGAATTCTTAAACTTAATAGAAAATACATTTGTGCTATATATATTTAGATGTCTTATATGAGAATTTAAAGCAACACCATTTGAGTCCTGGGACTGATGTCGGAATCCCAGGTCTCAGCATCAAAGGGGACTGGTATAGGAATCCCAGGACTCAGCATCGGAGGGGGGAGTGGTATAAGAATCCCAAGACTCAACATCAGAGGGGACCAGTAAAGGAATCTCAGGGCTCAGCATCAGGGGGCACTGGTATAGGAATCCGAGGACTCTGCGTGAGAGGGGAGTGGTACAGGAATCCCAGGGCTCAGCATCAGAGGGGAGTGGTATAGGAATCCCGGACACAGCATCAGAGGGGACTGGTATAAGAATCCCAGGACTCAGCATCGGAGGGGTGTGATATAGGAATCCCAGGACTTAACATCAGGGGGAACCGGTATAGGAATCCCAGGACACAGCATCAGAGGGGACTGGTATAGGAATCCCAGGAATCAGCATTAGGGGGGAGTGGTATAGGAATCCCTGGAATCGGCATGAGAGGGGAGTGGTATGGGAATCTCAGGACTCTGCGTCGGAAGGGAGGGGTATAGGAATCCCAGACTCAGCATCAGAGGGGAGTGGGATAGGAATCCCAGTACTCAGCTCACAGGGTAATGGCATAAGAATCCCCAGACTCAGCATCATAGGGGAGTGGTGTAAGCATCCCAGGACTTAGCATCAGAGGGGAGTGGTGCGTTCACCCAGCACCAAATCTGCTCTGTGCGGCTAAATGCGGTATTTCATGCAACTGGAAAACTATACCTCAAATAAGTACTTGGTATTGCTGGTTTGTCTTATTTTTATACAAATGTAATGCATTGATCATTTGCAAATGTAGTAATTCATGCTTAAGTTGTGTCCACAAACAGCTATGAGACCTATTGATCAATGAAAAAATAGTGTAGATAAGGGTCTAGGGGGAATTGATTAAGGACTGATAACACCTCCGCTCCCCAATCACAGTTTACACAACTAATAAGGAGATGCCCAGTCGAATCTGAAAGGAACTGAAAACAACTGAATTGCTGCAAAGATGTGGAAACCCGATTCTGATCGTTTGCCCACCACCTGGCTAGATTCAAGAGTCCATCGGCCCACCCTTACTGGTGGAACATCGTCATCTGGAGCTCAAGGAGATTCAGGTCTAGGACCACAGCCCTGAGCCATCTTGCCCCGCTGGGTACCTGACCTCATGCTCCTAAATGACTCATGCCAAGGTGAATGTTCAAACCGTATGTACTCTAGTGCAGTGCAGTGCTAAAGTGTGTGAAAATTAAAAATACCTACTTGGACAAAAAATATGTTTATTAAGGATTATCTAAGTGCCATGCTTAAAATAACCTGATAGTATGAAAAATATTAACTATCTCCTGGCTACAAACTAGTGCGGTCAACATGTTTCAGCCGTAAGGGTCCACTGACCCGGCTTTCTTCAGGACCTAGATGTTAAGTATTATGAGCTACTGCAGGAAAGAATTATAACAAGTGCAAAAATGTGTTAAAGAATCAGAATATTAAGGTAAAGTTGTGGCCCTCGCCACCCTACCCGACATGCAAAATATGTATTTGCAGATAAGAGCTACCTCTTCTTTCCTAGAAGACAAATAAAGAAATGTGTGGGTCAAAATTTGCTCAAAAAAAGGTAATCCAACATAATACAACATCAGCTATTGACATTCCGTAGTGCAGTTGTGCACCTCTCATTAAAAACCCAAGTCGTAGTTTTTTGAAAATCCAAGCCTCATTTTTTATTATTAAAAAGACTGATTCTCACTTACCCAGCTTTATGTGGGAGGAAAGCCTCACCTCACCCGGCTGACTGCTCGGAGAAGGAAGCCCCGCTCTGTTTACAAAGAAAGTAAGACAATGAAGTTGCTCAGTGATGCCACTCTGTCTAAATACTTTGTATACGTGTTAAACATTCTTTAAAAACCAAGATCAAAAACAACCCAGAAACACTCAGCTCCTGATAGAGTCAAAATACAGGAAGGCTAAACCTCCCTATCTTGCAGTGGGACCTTCCTTGTAATACAGGGAGGGTCTTTGTCTATAAGCAACCTCTCTGCTCATTTGTTTAGTAAATATACTTAGAAGACAAGTCAAACGTTCATGAGACAGTAAACCACTATAGGTATGGGACAGAGGAAAGATAAAAATAAAGAGAACCACCCTTCCCATGCCAGAGGAAACGGGGGACAAAGGTTCCAGTAAAAGTCCCAGACACACACTCAGAGCGACTCTTTCCTCTTTACCTGTCCGTCGGTGATCCAAACAAGACTGCGAGCAGTCTGGGAGGTGACGATAGGGAAAACAGGGCTGCTTAAATACTCGCCCTGATTGGCTGTAATTGAGCTAAATGTTCGCAGCTGCTGATAACGAGATACCGGCTGATCTCAAGCCGATCAAGCAGACTCCCTCGCGAGACACTGTACAGTGCGCATGCGCATTAGTAAGCACCGGTCTCACGTGCACTACGTATTCTGCTGCTCCCAAATTGGCTACTTTACACACGCATGCTCAAAGCTATGTGCCACGGGGTAAGCTAGTTAATGGCGCGCGCGTAAAACATTGAACACTACCTCCATAGCTGATCCGCCTACATTCAAGGGGCAGAGTCAGCACAAGTAGCGCATGCAATGTTGAACACTACCACCATAACTGATCCGCCTACGTTCAAAGGGGCAGAGTCAGCACAAGTAGTAATTAGTACTATGTGCCACACATTAAGATGTGCGTGTAGTATATGGCTCATTTTAGGGAAAGCCTCCTATTAGAATACATCGCTGTTACCTGAACAAAAAAGGGGGGACTAAAGCATAATTACGGATCCAGCTGACTTACAATTACGACTATCGTAACACAGGGGGTATATGGGTGTAAATCAAAGACAGTATCTGATATTTATTCCTGGCTTGTCTCCTAAATATGGTTGTAGCTCAAAAAAGAGCCAAGGCTCATCTATAATATTGTTGCAACTTAGTTGTAAACTAACAACATATTTATAGATTTGCAACGGAACAAGGGTAGATATAGACTAAAAAGGGTTTCTTTTAGTATCAGATCAAGAGTCTCAAAAGGTGGCTATAGCATATGCAGTAGATCCTCAGATCGAAACCCATGGTATATGGTCATTAAGGCCCTCGATATCCATTTTTAAACGGAAAATCCATTTTTGCTCCTTAATGAACAAAAAGAGAGAAATGTCCGATACATGTTGAGGAATGAAGGGTTTCTCCAACACAAACCACCTCAAATCATCAGCCTTATGGTGTTTAAGGAGGAAATGATCAGTGAGACAGGTAGATTGTTTTCTACAACGTATGGTACTTTTGTGCTCACTGATGCGCAACTTCACCTTTCGTGTGGTGTGGCCAATGTATTTGAGAGAGCATGGGCATGTAATCATGTATATTACATCTTCCGAGTTACAATTGGTATGATTCTGAAGTATCCAGGGACGGTTGGTACCTATGTCCACTGAGACCATTTTGGTGGTTTGTGGGCAAACGCTGCACGAGCCACACGGATGGTGGCCTCGCACAGGAGGTAGTCTCCATAGAGTGTTGGTATCTTTCGCGGGCTGAGTCATCTAAAAGAATGTTGCACCATATTGAGGAGTGCTGCTCTGACACCAACATTTATAGTTTAATGAGTTTATGGTCTTCACCCATTTATGCTCAAATATAATTTAATGGAGCGTGGTGATTTGTTGTTGCCTAAAGGTTGCTGAATCAGTTCTTCATCCGAGATAACCTTTCAATGTAACAGACATTCTTAAATCCTGAGATAATAAGCTAACTTTCCAACAATTCTGCAGGCACCCATAAGGAAATGAAGCCACTCTCTACTGCACAGCTCATCCATGGAAAAATGAACGAATGCCTTCTTTCCGCATTGCGTTTCAAGGAGATAGCCATATTAGGATAATTAGTGTCTGCTGAGAGGTGATGCATCAGCTCGCATTGGCACTAATATATGTATGCCCAGTATAGGTCCAGATCTTCAGAATATTCCCAGAGGCAGGATTACATATAGTCATATTAAATGGAACTCATGTACACACGTAGAGCCCGATTCACAGAACTAACTTAAGACAACATCCTAAACTTACTACCATTTTGGTATTCACAGAAGACACTTACTCATTGATGAATAAATGCCTTCTGTGAATACCAAAATGAGTAAGTGCCCTTACTCATTTGGTATTCACAGAATGCACTTACTTGAGTAAGTGCCTTCTGTGAATCCCAAAATGAGTAAATGCCTTCTATGAATACCAAAATTTGTAAATAGTAGTAAGTTTAGGATTTTGTCTTAAGTTAGTTCTGTGAATCGGGCCCATAATGCTTACCCTGAAAGTCTCTATTGGTTCCTGCCCTCTTGGACTGACATTGGACACCTTCTCCTAACACGCTTGTCGAAGTCTGTCCTACTTTGGTTTCCATGTAGTAACCAGTTCTTCCTCTCTTTTGCAACCGCCCCATGGTTTTACACCTGGACATTTTAATTCCTAGCGCCAGGAGACCAGTCCTCTGGTCTAGACAGCACTATACAGTTGGCCTGTATTCCTGCTTTGCATTCATGTTTTCTTTCTTCAATTGACCCTCTCATAGGCTTGTGAGTTTGATCTGTGTGCTCGGGTGCTTTGATCTTACTACCGCAAGTAATTGTTATGAAAATTAAAAACACATAACAACTAATATAAATGAACATTCTAACAGAATATGATACCCTTATAACTATCTCCATTTGCTAAGATTAAAAATAGCTGTTTTCTTATCACTTGGTATGTATTGCCAATGTTTTTGTATCTTGTATGTGTTATGCAAAAATGTAAATACAATTCATTATACAAGAAAACTGTGGAACCCTGGAAGTCATATTAAAATTGTGTTTTTATAATTCCAGGTTAAATACTTTCAGCATACAGCCGGCCATGGGGTAAGTGGAAGGACAAAGGGTAAAGCGTGTGAGATTGGGAGGCATGACAGCAGGTGAGAGGACAAAGGGGCGACATTCAGAGGAAGAGAAGGAGAACAACGGGTGTACAAACCGTTTGAGGGGGTTCCAGGAGGGAGACTTGGTCTAAGTGACGGAGCGAAGTACAAATTGTCACAAGGGGTACTGGGATGGAGATATTGGATAATTGACAGACCAAAGTGCAGATTTCCAGGGGTAGCAGGATGGAACTATGGACAGAGTAAACAACGTGTGAACCATAAGAGAGGAGCCTGTGACAGAGCCATGGGGTCAGTGACACAAGAAAGTACACTGTCATGGAACACTGAGAGACAGGTCATATAAAATCAAAGCAAAAACCTCTCAGGAAGCACAGAGAGAGACACTTGTGATCAGAGAGTACCAAATGCAAACTATAATCAAGTTATGAGAGGCAGACCTGGGATCTGAGACAGAACAAAGCACAGACTGCCAGGAAAGAGTGAGAGAGAGAGAATGAGTTAGAGAGAGAGAGAGAGAGAGAGAGAGAGAGAGAGAGAGAGAGAGAGAGAGAAAACAAAGCACTAACTTTCAGGTAACACAGAGAGACGGGGTCACATGGAACACTGAGCAAGAGACACTGGTCAGAGACAGAACACAGCACAAACTGATATGAAGTCACAGACCGAACAAAGTACAAAACTGTCAGGGAACACTGTGACAGAGAGACATTGGGTCAGAGACAGTACAAAGCAAAAACTGTTAGGGGTAAGAGACAGAACAAAGCACTAACTTTGAAGCACGAGATAGAAGGTCAGGGCAATCAAGGCCTGCACCAGTAAGTATAAAAAATTGAAAAGTACGGGCAGAAATGGCAGTGCAAAGAGCTGAGAACTTGACCTTTCTAGTTCCCACAATTTTGGGTTGCCAAAAACACAAGGTACAGAATAGCTCAGCACATACTCAAAAATCAGAATATGATATCAAATAGTACAGTACAGTATCCAGGTTAATGATTGTCAAACATGACATAATCTCCCAAAAGAAAAGTTTGAGACTTCAGATTCTTGTGAAAAAATATCCTTCTTTTATTCTTTTAAATGATGATTTTTCTTTGGACTTCATTAAAAACACAATACAGATTCATAGCCGACGCGGCGCGTTTCGTTCCCACAGGACTTCTTCAAGGCTATAAAGATACATACTTACAAAACATGTATTATTAAATATGATTGCAAACAAACATTACTACAATCATAAATATACAAAATCATTTACTAATACAAAAATTGAATCACATTGGTAGATTATTATGTATATGTCTTAATCATAATAACATATTTTACTGATAAAGCAAAAGTTATGACAGAATAGTCATGAAAACAGGGAGATCATTATGCTGACGAACTGTACAAAAACATGTGTACAGCATGTAACCGTGAAGGCAGATTGCATCACATTGGAAGATTGTTATTCATTATATGAATGTTATTGTAAAGGCAGACTGTATCACATTGGGAGATTGTTATTCATTATATGGATATCTGAATCATGATGACATATATCACTGGTAGAACATAGACTACAACAGGATGATCATATGAATAGGGAGATCTTTATGCTAATAAGAATTACAAAAAAAGTGTATATACCATTTAACCTTAAAAACAAATTGCAGAACATAATACAGGAATGGTATTGTTACACCTAAGCACATTCCTAATGTGTTCGAAATATCTTGACTACTATTGTTCATATATTGTATAGTTTTTTTCTTCTTCTATACATTTCTGTACTGTTTTCTGTAACTTTCCAACTGATCTGGTAGGCCTAGCCTACCTGTTTGTGTTTTAATTGGTACATGATCATGGCAGACAACATCAATTCCTGATGTATCCGATAAAAAGGTACAACAAATTTAGTTCAGAAACGAAAATACATCCAAATATCATGACCTATACATTCAAGGGAGGATCCTAATTGTGTTGTACACAATGTTAAGGGACATACCTTAATCAAAGGTAATGCCACCGTTGTTGTTAGTAATTGTAGTGATTCAAACGTTGGAGAGTATTAACAACACAACTTTCTGTAACCAAAGTACACAAGATTTTCTTTAGTGAACTCACTAAGCCATAATTCAAAATGTATACAATTATACAAATTATACAAAAAAATATACAATATATGAACAATAGTAGTCAAGATATTTCGACATAATAGGAGTGTGCATAGGTGTAACAAAACCATTCCTGTATTACGTTGTGCAATTTATTTTTACGGTTACATGGTACATACACGTTTTTTGTACATCTTATTAGCATAAAGATCTCCCTCTTCTTATGATTATCCTGTCGCAGTCTTTGTTCTACCAGTGAGATATGTCATCATGATTAAGACATCTATATAATGAATACACTCTCCCAATGTGATGCAATCTGCCTTTACAGTGACATCGATATAATGAATAACAATCTCCCAATGTGATGCAATCTGCCTTACGGTTACATTCTGTACACACACATTTTTGAAAACACAAAAATTGTCTGCCCCCTATAATTAATCTGGCGGCTCGACTAGAGTCCTATATTTACAAAATGCAGAGATGAGCTCACTGAGACCAGAAACCAGACCACATAGTCACAGTCACAAAATGTTAGAAAAATGTAAACATTGTTTTATTTATTTTCTTCAATTTAGCTATATCATTTCATTTCAGGAAGGTAAAGACAGACAAGTGATATTACACAAAGAATAATTTGATAGACACCCCACACAAACCTACATTTCTTCAATCAAACTACACAGCTAACACACTCATTCTGCAACATAGCAAATTTCATACTCTCAGTCATACCCATGCATTATTCACTTGTTCCAAACTCATCATACTTCAAGAGTCAGATGTAGCACAAATACTCTGTCCTGGAAAATCTCCCCGACACAGGATTGGACACAAGATGGCAGAATAACAGGACAAACTACAAAACGCCAAGGTGCGTTTCGGTGCAATGCCAGGTCTAGGGCCACACCTTCAGCAGGGCAGTCAGAGTAGGAAAGGGGGAAGGGGACACAGCATACAATCTGCAATAATTAAAAAGTTTCAATTTTACATACATATTATTAATATGGACAGTTTTAACACATTTTTTGATAATTAATATGTTACTTAACGGCTTTGTCACAGTTCTGGTGAAAAACATTGAGCTCAAAAACTTGCATAGAAGGTTTCAACAGATAACTATAATAGACAAATATCAACAGAAGAGGAATGCCAATTGGCAACAAAAGAAACACAAGATACATACACATACATATTCACTACTCTTCCCATCGAAGGTGGAAAGAGAATGAAACAGTGGTCCCCCAGCCCATCACCACTTATTTCGCACCTTAAGGGCTCGAGTGTCGACCCTCCTGCTGGATCGCTAGGCAGGAAACTGATTTCAATAGCTAACAGACTTGTGGGACGCAGCGGCCACCCTGGATATTTTGTTGCATCCATCAAACTAGTTTCCATCTCCCCTGGCGGACAACTTTAAACTTTTAGACATTCTCGGCTTTGTTTTCTGTCTTGTTATTGTCCTTAGAATCTTCTTGATACCATTTCACGGGCATTCACTGTTTTCTAACTTTGTTAACCATCGAAAAGAATTGGGATGTACAATGTTTTGTTCCGGTTTGGAAACCACGATACTGACTTCCTTTGTTTGCAAGTGAGTATCAGTCTCGCTCATTATTTGAGCGCCTTTAAAGTTGTCCGCCAGGGGAGATGGAAACTAGTTTGATGGATGCAACAAAATATCCAGGGTGGCCGCTGCGTCCCACAAGTCTGTTAGCTATTGAAATCAGTTTCCTGCCTAGCGATCCAGCAGAAGGGTCGACACTCGAGCCCTTAAGGTGCGAAATAAGTGGTGATGGGCTGGGGGACCACTGTTTCATTCTCTTTCCACCTTCGATGGGAAGAGTAGTGAATATGTATGTGTATGTATCTTGTGTTTCTTTTGTTGTCCATTGGGATTCCTTTTCTGTTGATATTTGTCTATTATAGTTATCTTTTGAAACCTTCTATGCAGTTTTTTGAGCTCAATGTTTTTCACCAGAACTGTGACAAAGCTGTTAAGTAACTTATATTAATTATCAAAAAATGTGTTAAAAACTGTCCATATTAATAATATGTATGTAAAATTGAAACAGTTTTTAATTATTGCAGATTGTATGCTGTGTCCCCTTCCCCCCTTTCCTACTCTGACTGCCCTGATGAAGGTGTGGCCCTACCTGGCATTGCACCGAAACGCGCGTTGGCGTTTTGTAGTTTGTCCTGTTATTCTGCCATCTTGTCTCCAATCCTGTGTCGGGGAGATTTGCCAGGACAGAGTATTTGTGCTACATCTGACTCTTGAAGTAGGATGAGTTTGGAACGAGTGAAGAATGCATGGGTATGACTGAGAGTATGAAATTTGCTATGTTGCAGAATGAGTGTGTTAGCTGTGTAGTTTGATTGAAGAAATGTAGGTTTGTGTGGGGTGTCTATCAAATTATTCTTTGTGTAATATCACTTGTCTATCTTTACCTTCCTGAAATGAAATGATATAGCTAAATTGAAGAAAATAAATTTTAAAAAAATTACATTTTTCTAACATATTGTGACTGTGACTATGTGGTCTGGTTTCTGGTCTCAGTGAGCTCATCCCTGCATTTTGTAAATATAGGACTCTAGTCGAGCCGCCAGATTAATTATAGGGGGCAGACAATTTTTGTGTTTTGAAGTATCTGTTATGTCCCCTGCTTGTCTGCCATATATCTAGTTCCTACAGGGGGCCCCTCCTTTTCATTGGTCACACACATTTTTGTACAATTCGTCAGCATAATGATCTCCCTGTTTTCATGACTATTCTGTCACAGCTTTTGCTTTATCAGTAAAATATATTATTATGACTAAGACATATACATAATAATCTCCCAATGTGCTTACATTTTTGTGTTAGTAAATGATTTTGTATATTTATAATTGTAGTAATATTTGCTGCAAATATATTTAGTAATACATGTTTTGTATGTATGTATCTTCATAGCCTTGAAGAAGTCCCGTGGGGACGAAACGCAGCCGCGTGGGCTATGAATTTGTATTGTGTTTTTAATGAAGTCCAATGAAGAATCATCATTTAAAAGAATAAAAGAAGGATATTTTTTCACAAGAATCTGAAGTCTCAAACTATTCTTTTGGGAGATTATCTTATGTTTGACAATCATTAACCTGGATACTGTACTGTGCTATTTGTTATCATAATCTTTCAGAATCAAGGCGGCAAGGACATGGAACCAGCTGCCAGATAAACTGCGTACTGAACAAACGGAGTCACATGTTAGAAGAGACCTAAAAACAATCCTCTTCCCCAAGGACTAAGAGCTTACAGGAGCATGCAAACCTAGAACTTCCTTCAGCAATCTACTAGCGCGGGGACACACTTGTCAGTGTAACCATGCGCTCTGCAAAACACTAATAAATAAATAAATAAATAATCTGATTATTGGGTATTTGCTGAGCTATTCTGTACAAAGCACTAACTTTAATGGAACACAGAGAGATGTAGTCAAAGACAGAACAAAGAACAAACTATCAGGAAACACAGAGAGACATGGGTCAGGGACAGAAGAAAGCACAAACTGCCAGGGAACACTTGTGGAGTCAGAGACAGAACAAAGTACAACATGTCAGGGAACACTGAGAGGAAGACATGGGTTCAGAGACAGGACAAAGCACAAACTGTTAGGGAAATACTGAGAGGGGTACATGCAGTCATAAAGAATAAAGTAAAATGTGTTAAAGGAACCCTGGTAAAGAATATGGGAAAGTCACATAGCAAAGTGGAACCCACTAGGGAATGAGTTTAGAGCCAGAGAGGAATCTGAGAAGAAAACTTGGGGTACAAGAAAATTTGAGGTATGAGATGTAACATAGTGCAAATTGTCGAGGTTGCGTCTAGGCGAGATACATGGTGCAAATGACTGCAAAAGGCAAATGTTTAGAAAATGAGTATAAATGGCAGGAAAATGGATAAATGACAGAACAAAGTGTGAACTGACTGGTTAGTTAGTGTTGTCTGGTTATCGAGCTGAAAAGAGTTTGTGTAACTAGGTGCGCTACTTATAATAATTTGAAGGTGGTGGTTAAATTGTAAATGAAAGCTATAACTAGAACGTTAGAATTTTTTAAGTTTATGTATGTTAAGTTTGGTTTTTAAGGGAAAAAAGTAATTAACCTTTAACTTTTGTTTTTTTCATTGGATTTCAATGTTTAAAAAACAAATGTTAATAAAAATGTTTTTCAAATCTTAGAGTCCAGTGTTGTTGAGTGGAGTGTTATGCTGAGAATTGTTCAGTAAAGTAGCGGAGAGTGTTGTAAAGTCTTTCGTCATAGAGCAGAGTATTGTTAAGTGGAATAGAGTGGAGTAGAAAGAGTGAAGTGGCATACTTCCAATGTAGTAAAGTGTTATGTAGTGTAGTGCATGTTATCTTATATAGTGGAGTCAAGTATTGTAGAGTGGAGCAGCACGTTGTGTAGTGGACTGGCATATCGTACAGTTGAGTAGGGTATCAAGGACTGTCATATAGTAGAGTGGTTTAGAGTGGAGTTGGGTGAAATAGAGTGTTCTAGAGTGAAGTATAATCGATGGAGTATCATAGGAGGAGAGTGTCAAAAAGTGGAGCGGTGTAGAGTAGAGTAAGGTAGAGTGGCATAAAGTGTAGTAGAGTGAAGTCATTTATTTTTTACCTCATAGCACGATCCAGCTACGTAAGCTGAAAGCCAAGAAGATTCTACCCGGACGTTTGTTGAATAGTTTTTACCGTTTTTCCCTATCGTAGGAAGGAGAACCGCCCATTTCTCAGCAAAACAAAGGTGCAATCATAGGACATTCTAATTAACTTTGCCATACCACAAAGGGATGTCATATTTTCTCTACTGAGGCCAACCTGCAGTCCAATTCCAGTCTACTGACATCTCTTACAGATCTGAGCCAATCTTGACCTTTGGTGGGTTGGGAGTAATCCATTTCTTACAGTTTTCCCTTCCAATCTGCAATATCAGAAAAAATATCAACAAAGTCTGATCCGAGATGAACTCCTCTCAGTAAGGACACAAGTCTATCCCAAATAGGATCAAGCGGGGTTCACCTTAATTTCGTGGCCAATAATTTCTCCAAACACCTGACTTACATACCCTCAGAAGAAGCCAATAATGGGCAGTCCACAAACTTGTATATTTTCTGCCTCTGTAGCACCGCACTGCTAATATTTCTTAAACAGACACACACATATATATATATTTTAATACTTTTGACTTACCTGCCAAATACTTACATTTACCAACATGTTCGTAATAAAGTCATCTGTGGTAAAAGCATACCTGTTGTAAAAAAACAAACGCTGTAAGACACTTTCGTGGTTAAGGCTTTTTTGTTGTAAAGCCTTTGTTGTGAAGGCATCTCGTTGTTTAGCCTTTGTTGTTAAAGCATATTTTGATGGTTCTGACGTGATCTTAGCCAACTTCGCTGGAGACCAATAAGCTCTATGGAAAGTAAACAAATGATTATTTTTAAGTGGTGCTTGCTTGACCGTAGAAAATGAGAGATTTAAAGATACACGCCATAATTGCTCTTTAGCCAGCTCCGGAAGATCCATCTGCTGCGGAATTGAATGTCCAGTACCACTGGAAAACCTCTTGCATAGTTTTCTGCTTAGCTCTCACCCGCTCAAGAAAATCCTCCTGCACCGAGCCGCTTACCTCCGATAACTTTTGGGATGACCACCAGAACATAGCTGCAGGTATTTACATTTTGAGAGCCCTACTTTCAAATGGTCAGCGAGCGCTTGTCATGTGATGAGGGCATCACCCTTTGTGAAGTCTCTCCAGGTGGAAAAGTTGTTGCGCTGGAGAGGGTAACTCAGGGCCTGATTTCGATCTTGAGGGGACTCTCATCATCCCACCACGGTGGAGTTTGCAAGTATTACGCCAAGCTGACGGTATCTCACCTGCTGTATTTAGATGTTCGCTGGATGTGTTACAATCCGCACTGACAGAGTGTTTTCAGTCACGTAAACGGTTCACTACTGTTGATGCGGTGGACTTCTCTGCTGGCTAACATTGCTCGGTCGCCGTCAGGGTGGCATGATTATGCCGAGCCTATTTAGATGTCACAGTTGTGCTGGTCGTGTTCTAGCGGTGGTTCGCCATCGGAGTGATTCTGTTGCGGGACACGTTCAACATTGCACTATTTCTGTGGCTATTCGATGGATGCTAGCATCAAACACTTGATGAGTGTTGGCTAATTGTGTTCACCTGCATTCCACACTATAAGACACACTCCATTTCAGACCATGATTCTTTGCCATTCTACTGCATCACAACATTTTTAAGCTGAACATTTGCCAGTTAAGTCAGGTTTATTTTTTTGCGTTCTCTGTGTCTTGTCCATTGTTTCTTCTCTCATTTGTTTTTATTGTTGATCATAACATATATTTAATTTTACTTTTTTGAAAATGGCAGGGTGGAGAAATCCCTGTTTTACAGAGAGAGACTTGGCAGTCATGGATGAAATTATTAGAATAAAGCCACAATTGTTTGGTGCCCATGTCCAAAATCTACCATATCTCATAAAATGCAAATGTGGGCCAGAATAGTTGAGTGAATGCTGTAGCAAACAACCTGCACACACGGGATGAAATGAGGAAGAGGTGGATCGACCTGTGGTTGCAAAGGGCTGTCTCTGACCTCCAAATGTCACCTGGAGACCCTGAGGACTAATGGTGGTTCTCCCAGCTCCCCCTTACAACTTTTTTATGAGAGGAGAAGGTTTTGTAGATCCTACACCCTGAATCCCTGGTGGAGTGGAGACAGCTGTTGCTAATGCGTTTTTCACCATACGGATACATACAAACATATACATATTGATGGCAAATCTCCTGTTGTCTTGTTTGTTTGTCTGAATGCATTTTGTGGTATATCAGATTACAGGTTTCAATCTCCATAACATGTTACATGATGTCCTGTTGCTTGTATCGGTTTGTATACCAAAGTACATATTGCAAATAGGTTTTTGTATTGTAAATATCTGTTCTTTTTAATAGCAAAATTTCACAAAGTATGTTTAACTTACAAATTTGCAATTGTTGTTAATGTTTAATTGAAATGACTAATTCTACCATAATGCCTTGTTTTTGTTTTGCTCATTGTCTCTTTCCTATCATATTTTCACGTATGACAGTGCTAAATATTGATCTCTCTCTATAACATACTATGTTTTGAAATATTTTTGAGTTTAAATGTGTATGTTGTCCTATCCCAGTTATTTAATGAAAATTATGTCATTTGTTTCACAAACCAGAGTGTATTTACTAGAACATTTTCAGCTATGTAATGTTGAATTAAGTGGTGAATTTTTGTGAATATGTACTCTGCAATATTCATAGGACAAGTAATGCTAACTATCCTTCTAAGTAATGTGAAGGTCAGAATATTTGCTGCTAGGTCTTGGAATGGTTTATTTCAAGTTTCACCTCTCTACTGTGGTGTGTGAAATGTTTGGTATATTTTATGTATACTTTCTAATCCTCATATTGTATTTAAGGACATCTTCTCACGTTCATGTTTTGAAGTACTTTTGTTTGTAATTCAAACAGTTTGGGTAAACTATCATGATATCACTGAAAGGTACAATCATTACAATCCTTTAATTTTTACTTTTAGGTTGCTTAATATTTCTGCTTTAAAATAATTAGGTGTATAATCCAGATTTTTCTAATTTGTATTTTTTCTAAAATCATAATAAATCCAACAGCCAGAGTTTGTGGATAGCCCTCTACCACTGAGGATACCTCCTCTCTAGACCAGGATCAAGCTTCCAGCGAGGACAACAGCTGGTTGACAAGTCTGGTTGACGAGGAACAGCCTGGCCCATCTGGCCTTTCTGGGCAGACAACTACAGTGAGTCTCACTTGGCCCACATCCACATCTCCCACTCTAGCTGTTATCACACCTCAGCATATGGATTCTTCCACTTCCTGTGTTCAAACCAACATGACACCAATCTTATCTACCCAAGCCCTGACTAGTGTTGAAACACCACCAACACTACCTCCAGTTCAGTCGTGAGCCAGTGGGATGGGGCACCCAGGGTCAAGGGCACAGGGTAGTGAGGGTAGGGTTCGTGGAGGGAATCTGTGGGCCAGCAAAGTGAGGCCTCTGGGTTCACTGTCAACCAGGCCACTATTAACCAAGGCTTGGGATCCCTCCATGAGTCCCAAGACATGATGGGCCAGGTCCCGACAAAGCTGCAGGAGATGAGGCAGTGGCAGAGGGAGCACAATGTACAGATGGAGAATCTGAACTCCAATGTCGGCTCCCTGACTGGGGTCCACCATGATATTTTCACCCATATGTGCAGGGATTTTCCAGCAACATCTTCCCCTTTCTGTGGTCCACTACATCTGGCCCAAATACATCTGCCTCAGCCACAGAAAGGGAGTCATAAGATTAAACAGCTGCACCCACCTCAGTCCCTAAAACTGTTGCTCCCATCCCCCCACAGGAGTACATGTTCATCGGACTACCAGGAGATTATGGCAAAACTACCACCAGGAAGAGAGGCAGAATCTAATTTCCTCCAATGTGTAACCACCATTCACGTTGTGGACTATTTTCTGGACACATTTACTTTTCTGATGCGAATTGTATTTTGGACACTGGACATGAAAGTATTTTGAATCTGCAAAAATGGTTTCATTTACCATGATTCTCTTATTAATTTTCTGTCTGGTAGTTTTGATTGATTTTGTCCTGTATCTATTAATAAAACCAAACTAACAAAGTTAAAGACTTATTCTTGTGTTTTATATCTCATAGGCTGACGATTTATGATTGATGTCATCTGCTGGAGCCAGATCTCCTGGCCCACAATAGGAATCACACAAGAATGCCACCAACAGTCTCAATCATGGCAGCAATCCACTTAGTGACCACTGTATCATTCTAATATAGGCCTGTAGTATCTGGCGTAATTTCATACATTTCATAAACAACGTTTAGTGTTGTGCTACAAGGAGTTCTTAGTGCAATGAGAACACACATCACAGACACTTAACACAAAATGAAGACTTTGCAAATGTGAAGGGACATTAGTATGCTTGGGGTCGACCACCACATGTGGTTAGAGCAATTTAGGCACCAGATTTTGGCTTGGTGCCAACATTCCACAGAAAACAAGTCTAACACAATCTTAAAAACTTAAATTCAATCACTGTGCAAGTTGTCTTTGTACAATATATATACACAAGAAGTCTGTATGTCTTTCACCTGATCAACCCATGTTCCCTTTGTACTTCGCAACACTAGCATATAACTGCAAATGTCACAACTTTGAAATGTCCAAATAAAGATGAGATGGTGAAAGAACCTAAACAGATTAAAATCCAAAGAAATTAGTTGATTCATTTACAATTTTAACATAACAAAGGCATATTTTTGATGACACATTTTCTAAGTACAATCAAAGCTAAACAATGTAAATGAACAGAGTAATCAATGTGCCGAAACTTTGATCAACAAACATCATTGCCATGCATTTTCCTTAACTTACGCTTTCTGGAACTTTTCCTGTACAGATTGTCACCCTTATTCGTTTAAAAGTTAGTTGAACATTTAATGTAAAAAACTATAAATACATGTTCACACTCATGTGAAGAATATGCCAATAACATCTTGATGTAATGCAATACCTTCCTCTTCATCTCTATCATTTTAATTTGACATGTCAATATCCTGACCCAGTGGTTCTTCATGGTTGCCATCCTCTGCAATGTATGGGATGTTCCGTCGCAGTGCTTTGTTGTGTAACATGTAGCAGGCCATGATGATTTGGCACACCTTATCGGTTGAGTAGAGGAGATAACCACCATTATTATCCAGACATGGAAATCTGGACTTTAGGAGGCCAAAATACCACTCCAGTGGCCTCTGTGTTCCTCCATGGGCCTAATTGAAATGGACGTCCCCTGGCTTTGTTGGGTTCCTCAGCAGTTATGTTTTGTTAATAAGCTTTTAAAGGGCACTTCCACCCAAAGGTGTCCTGGCGCTGACCTATGCCTAACTGGTTACCATAAATGAAGATGGCTATTCAGAAAACAGCCATGTTTTCAGTCTCCTCCTAAAGGAAAGGAGCTCGGTAGCATTCCTGAGATGGGCTGGTAAGTTGTTCCAAGCTTTAGCAGCACAAGTGATGAAACTTCTGCCATCCATATTTTCTTTTTTCACTCTAGAGATGGCCACTTGCTTTGTCTACGCGGATCGCAGCGTTCTTCCGGGGACATACCATTGAAGGTGTTTTCTCAGATATTCAGGACCCTGCCCGTCAGAGACTTAAAAACCGCTTTGAATTGTGCACGCTGTTTTACTGGGAGCCAGTGGAGACGCCAAAGTTCCTTCCTAACTGAGACAAACCTAAGTATGCCAGTTAACAACCTGGCTGCCGCATTTTGCACCAGCTGGAGTCTGTTCAGATGTTTCTTGTGAATGTTCAGCTACAGACTGTTGCAATAGTCTAGCCGAGACAAAATGAGAGCTGTGACTTCCGTCCTAAAGCTATCCTCAGGTACAAAGTATTTTATTTTCCTCAAAACTCTGAGGAGATAGAAGCTTGTCGAGACAACTCTGCTAACCTGATCACCAAAAGTACGTTTATTGTCCATGATCACCCCCAAGTTCTTAGTTTTCCTAGTAGGGGCTGGGGGCATTCCCATATCTTCAGGCCACCAGTCAGGTGTCCAGAAGTTAGGATTATTGCCGAATATAATGACCTCCGTTTTACCTGAGTTTAATTTCAAGCGATTTGAGGACATCTAGCCTGCAATAGCTTTCATGCAGTCACGGCATCTTAGGCCAGTTTCCACTTCTTTGCTTCACTGTAGGGATAACACAATTTGTGTGTCGTCCAGGTAGGATGTTAACTGGAGCCCAATTGATCTTAACAGAGCAGCCAGCGGGCCCACATAGATATTAAAGAGCGTGGCACTAAGGGAAAACCCCTGCGTGACGCCACAAGGAAGGGAAAACGACTTTAACCTATTCCTACCCAAGTCCACCGTCGGAATTCTGTCAGCCAAGAAAGATTTCAAAAGATTCCAAGCAGTGCCAACAACCATGGTCAGTAGGATAAGCTGAGTCTTCTATATGAAAAAATAAATGTTACCCAAAACACTATATTAGATTATTAAACTTGAAATTAACCTACAAATATTTTGACTGATTGTACTTAGCAACAAGCCGGCTCCTCTCTGGTCCAAGTTGTGACATTTGCAGGGGTATGCTGCTTTTCATTAGCACAAAGTGTGGTACTGAAAATTTTGGACCTATGTTATAAACATCGTCATATTATGACGATTTTGATATCAGCAGACAGAAAATGGCCAGTATACTATGTACAAGCATTTTCGTCATATTCGAGTGACGATTTCACCCTGAAATCGTCATTTTCATCCTGAAACCCTTGGGTTCCATTTTGTGTACGGCAGCCATTTTGTGAGTTGCCCTCACATAGGCCAAACATGATTCTGAAGGACACGTACACCTTTGCTGACTTCTCTGCGACCTGGGCAAGCTGACTCCACTGCCCAAGGCAGAACCTGTTTGGGCAGTTCCTTTCCCAGTGGGCGGTCGAGATAGCATCAAGGCACAACATGCCATAAACCTTTCATCGCACACAAACCTTTCCTAATCTTACACACACCTGCCTCTGTTTCTTTCTTTATGACTTGCTTTACGAGGAGGAGGTGCCCGTTTTTATTAGGGGTCCGTCGATATCTGATGAAAATACTGGGCCTTGCCAGGTAATTGATTGTGGGCTGAACAAACTGAAATGTGGGATTGTCATCATGACTCTGCTTTTTCTTTGTAGTGAAAATATGTGAATGGTCAACTGTAAAAATAGGAATGTTTGCCTGAAGCATAATATTTTGTATAAAAAGAGAAGGCTGGTTTTGTAAGATTGAGCAGTCTCCTGAGAATATACACCGTGTTGTACTTCTAGGATACCTGTTACTTGGTTGCAGCCAATAAACTCGATCTTTGACTTCACCTAGAAGACTCTGTGTTTCTGTAGTCTGAAACAGGAAGGACCCAAAGTCATAGGGTGTTGTCCCTGGCACCGCTGGGTTACCGGTTCAGTACCGGTTCTGAAAAACCCAGTACTTCAGTTGGCGTCCAATGTGGGGCTATATCAGCGGTACCGGTCCAAGCCAGAGGTTCGTGAGGAGCTTCGTGTGAAAATTCTGGAGGAAGGCCGCCACTTCATCGACCCCTGCATGTCGACGTGGTCCGAATGTCTTTGCTGCGAGGTTCCCCGCTTCCCGACGGCTACGAAGGACTGCTGCCCTGACTATCGCCCTGTTTTGGACCCTTGATGATTGGTAGAGCGAAACGATAGACGAGTCTTTTGGTGCAGTCATCGATACCTCAGTTAAGTATAAGTGGAGCGTCTCCCAGTCCTTAGTTTAGGTATCCCCTTGGGATCTTTGATTTGGAACTTGCAAGTACCAAAGCCGAGGGACTCGTGTATTCACGAGGCTATGGTAATCGATAATCCCTTGAAGTTTGAAGCTAGACTAGAGAGCGAAGATGCCTGGTCTTAGCAGACTTGGAAATTTGTTTTGTCTTGGTTGTAATAGGGATTCCCGATTGGAGGACTCGTGTCCGGTTCCTCCGATTGGAACTCCAACTTATGAACTTTATGTGAAACATGGAGTAGGCCCCATCACCTATAACGAAGTGTGGATCAAATACACCAGGAAAGATGGTGTTTTAAAATGGCCCCAATATGTTAGCTTTGACACGGAAATCCTAGATAATCTAGAAGTTAAACTTTTTAAGAAGAAAGCCCGGCCGGCGATGTTTGACTCTTTCCGCCTCTGGTGAAAGGAAGCCAAACAGAAAGAAATTAAATTAGCTAAAAAGAATAAAAGAGAAAAGGGTATTTCGATAATGCAAGCTGCTATGCAATATAAAGATGATGAGGAAGAACAAGCGAGTGAACAGTTGCACAGGCAACGTAAAATAGCGATCGATAAATGCTATCCAGTTTTGCCGCCTCTTCAGCAGGATGCAGCAAAAGAACTTGAAAAAGATCCCCTAATGTCGCATTTATTGAGTTCGCCACCCTCTTATGCGCAGAATGCTACCGCACCTCTGCAACCTCTAGTCGTGCAACCCCCGATGGTTGTGCCTCAAGTTCCTCCACAACCACCAGCTGCTCTTCAGTTGGCTCCTACTCTTCCGGTGCAGCCTCCTCAAGGGCCACCGGCTTTGACATCTGCTCTGCCTTTACTTCCTACAACATTGACAACTATATCGACTACCACTCCTGGTATTCCTCCTGACACTGCCTCTGCATCTGCGTTGCCTCACTCTGCTTTTCCGCCTGTCCTTTCATCGACTTCTCCTTCTGTTCGACAGAGAATGACTAGCACTGTTGCTAGCCTTCTATATCCTCTCTTTGGAGCAACAGGTGTATCGCCTGTCTCAGAGCGTAAACAGTTACGTAGCCAACTGCCTGATTCTAGGTAGAAGGAAACTTTGAATTATTTGGCACATAAATGGGTTACTGAACCGACGAAATATGAGCTAGAGTCTGTTATGGATGTCTTCCATCAGTGGGAAGCACCAAAACAGAGATACGTTTTTGAGAAAATGTGTACCTTCCTGAGTGAGGATTTAGAGGAGAATGATTTGGAGCCCAATCCACCTGAGTTATGTCACATACGGTTCGAGTTTGGAAAGGGCGCAATTGTGGGTTCAGATGTTAAGAAAGCAGTTGCGACATTGTTGTCGTTTAGGAGTGAAGGTGTTTCTCGGTCGTTGTTTGAGTCTGATTCCTCTGTTAAAAGGAAGGTGAGACAATATCCCATGAGAGAAGTTCCCCCACAATGGATAGAAGGGGACCCAACTGCTAATCCAGCCATTCCGCCACATTTTCAGCGTGTTTGGGTACATGTTCCTTGGAAGCGAGCTGAAGTTTTGGCCCTTAAGCAGACATTGCCTGATCCCCGTAAAAATCCTGCAGGGTATTACAAGGAATTGTCACAGACTGCAGGCTCTTGCATTATGAATTTAGCGGATATAGACATGTTGTTTGGAAATGTTGTTCCACAGCCTTTATGGGGAAAGATTCGTCATGCGGATCATGATCAGGAGTTGGGTGACTCATGGGCTAATATTAGTGCTGCTAATGACCGACAAGTTGGTGGTGCTAAACCCGAGCCTTTAGTAGCAGAGCTCCCTGGTAGGATCATTAATTACATGAAGACTTTAATGCCTGCGATGCGAGTGAATTGGGACAAGTTGTCTGCGTGTAAGCAGAAGAAAGATGAAACAGTGTCTGATTTCTTCACTAGGTTTGAAGAGACGTTTATCGACCACAGTGGTCAAGATATGAGTACAGAAGGTGGTCAACGGTTGTTCGTTGACAAGTTTGTGCACAATTTGCTTCCCAAGTTGTGTAAGAAGTTAAAAGATTCAGAAAGTTCGTGGGCCGTTTCCTCTTCAGCACAGATATTGGCAACTGCCCAGTATTACGAAAATAGAGATAAAGACGAAAAGGATAGGGCAGACAAGAAAACGAAAGAGTTAAAAACAAAGGTCCTTTTACAGCAAGCATATCCTCCACGTGGTGGTCAGAGTAACTATCAGCAACCTCAACAGTTTCAGAGGAACTCGCAAAGGTTCGAGTATCCTCAACAACGTGTTCCTGTAGGCCCTAATCAGTGTTCATATTGTAAAGAAGAGGGTCATTTTAAGTATAGTTGTCCTATTTTGTTACAGCGTATGAATGGTGTTTCTAGCGCAAGAGGTCGAGGTATTTCACAAGCACCTAGAGGTAGAGGACGTGGAAATTTTCCCCAGAACGCGCGCTCATTTCCACCTCAAAATTCAATGAATAGGTTTGATCAGCAGAATAACGCATCTAATAGAACAGCTCAGTACTATGCTGATGACTACTATGCAGAAGATGAGAATATGGAAGGTAATGATTGCTAGGACAGCCATAGACAAAGAGAGGGAGTTGTTTCAGTTCCAGTAGATCAGAGTGGACCTTACGTTGAGGTGATTACATCAGGTGTGTCAGAACCTTTTCTGTTGGATACTGGTGCTACAAAGAGTTCTATTATGCACTCTACACTCCCTGGCGCACCTTTGTCTGGCGAAATGAATGTTTCAGTAGGTTTTTCTGGCGCCCCGGTTAGGAACCCGATTTCTAGTCCTATGTGCCTTTCTGTTGGACCTTGTGAATTAGAAGCACCCCTTATTCTGACAACAGGTTGTGGTGAAAATTTGTTAGGATTGGATCTGTTGAAAAGATTGTATGCGACTTTGTATTGTTCTCCTTCAGGAGTACAACTTACACTAGGTAAGAAAGTAGTCTCCCCAATGTATTTGTCGAAGGATAAACTTCCGACAGAGTTGTCGTCTCTTCCTGAAGTTCTTTGGGCTACTGGTCCTAATGATGTGGGTCTTCTGGAAATACCGCCATATGTTGTGACATTGAAAGCCAATATTAAAATACCACGTATTCCCCAATACAAGATCTCCAGTGAAGGCGAAAAAGCGTTGCTAGCGATCATTTATGATTTGATTGGAAAAGATGTAATTGAAGAGACAAGAGGCAACGTTTGCAATAGTCCTGTTCTGCCTGTTTTGAAGCGCACTGACCCTTCTCAGCCACCCGTTTACAGATTTGTGATTGATCTTAGAGAAGTGAACAAAATCGTTGTGCCACAATATCCAGTAGTTCCTGATATCACTGCCCTATTGACTATGATTCCAGCTTCTGCGACTTGGTTCTCGGTGATTGACTTGAAGAATGCTTTCTTCAGCATCCCGATTGCCGAAGAGAGTAGGGATATTTTCGGCTTCAGTTTAGGAGGTTGAAGCTTCCGCTTCAAACGCGCTCCCCAGGGCTACTGTGAAAGTCCATCGATATATAGTCAAGCTTTAAAAGCACAGCTTGACACAATTGTTTTACCTGATGGCGCTACCCTTATTCAGTACGTTGATGATTTGCTTGTTGCTGCAGATACTGAGAAAATCTGTAAAGAAGCCACGTTGTCATTGTTGCGTCATTTGTCTGATTTACATCACAAAGTGTCTCTTTCGAAATTGCAATATTGTCGACAAGAAGTGACCTACTTAGGTCATCTCTTATCGAAGGAGGGAAGGAAACTGACCCCAGAAAGAATTCAGGCAATAGCGAAATTGAGTGTGCCTAGTACACAGAGAGAAGTGCGTGCTTTCTTGGGTATTACATCATATTGCAGACAATGGATACCAATTTTTTCTTTGTTGGCCAAACCTTTGGTGGCATTAACTTGTAAAGATACACCGAATCCCCTCCCATGGTCTGAAGAGTGTCAGAAAAGTTTTTCCGAATTGCGCGATGCATTATGTTCGGCTCCTGTGTTGGATACCCCCGACTACAGTAAGCCCTTCACATTGTATGTCCATGAGAAAGAAGGTTGTGCATTGTCAGTGTTGACACAGTTGTTTGGGAACAGGCAGCGTCCATGCGCGTATTTTTCGTCGACTTTAGACCCGGTAGCTAAAGCGTTGCCGAGTTGCTTGAGAGCCACGGCGGCAGCAGCTGTTTCTATTCGGCAGTCTGCTGGTTTAGTCATGAATAATACATTGGTTGTGATGGTTCCACATGCAGTGGACACGTTGTTAAACAGGACCAAGACTCAGCATTTAACTAGTGCTCGGTTGTCAGGTTACGAGTTGACACTGTTAGCGAGTCATGTGCACATAAAAAGATGCCACACACTTAACCCAGCTACGTTGTTGCCGATTGAAACAGAGTTAGATACTTCTGAACAGCATGATTGTTTCCTCAGAACAGAAGAAGAAACAAAAGGGAGAATAGATCTTAGTGACACTCCTCTTTCAAAGTGTGATGGTACCTTATGGGTGGATGGTTCATGCTTCAAGCTTCCGAATGGTGATACGACTGCGGCCCATGCTGTTACGACTTTGCATACGATTGTTGAAGCTGCACGTATCCCACATAATTCAGCTCAAGCAGCAGAATTGATTGCACTTACGAGAGCGTGTGTGTTGTCGAAAGGAATGAGAGTGACCATATATACCGACAGCCAGTATGCATTTGGTGTGGCTCACAGTTTTGGACGATTGTGGAAAGAACGTGGATTCCTGACTTCGCATGGAGCTAAGATACAGCATGGTCAGTTAGTGAATGAACTTCTCGAGTCATTAACTTTGCCGTTGCAAGTTGCGATTGTGAAATGCAGTGCACACAAGAAAGTGACTGATGATGTTGGTCGTGGAAATGCATTTGCTGATGAAATTGCAAAGGAAACAGCAAGGGATGTGATGAGTCGAATGTATGTTGCGGGCCCTGCAAGATGGATTGGTGACGTGGGAATGTGTGAAGACACGATAGAAAGTGTGAAGTCTATTCAAGCTGAAGCTACAGAGAAAGAGTTGAGTGTGTGGAGAGAAAGTACGGGTAAATTGGATGTGAATGGTTGTTGGGTTGAATTGTCAGAGCATCAGAGATGGTTGTTACCCGATACGTATGTGCTTGCAGTTGTTACAATGGCTCACGGAATGGCTCACATCAGTGTGAAACGGATTTGTAAGTTGTTGGCTCCAGTATGGCAAAATGCTGGAATTCCTAAGTGTGCAGAGAATGTGGTCAAGAATTGCATGGTGTGTCTGAAATACAATCTGGTAGGGGAACCCCAACTCCAGCTGGCCATTTTGCGCCTCCAACTTATCCGTTCGAGGTTTTGCAGCTAGATTTCATCCACATGGAAAGGTGCAACAATCTGAAATACGTACTCGTTGTTGTTTGTGCCTTTTCAAGATGGATAGAAGCATATCCCTTAAAGGACAACACTGCCTTGTCCACAGCTAAAGCCCTTGCCAAAGAGTTCTTCCCTAGGTTTGGAATGCCGAGAATGGTCTGGAGTGACAATGGGAGTGAATTTGTGGGTCGAGTGATGAAGAAAGTATTTGAAGGGCTAGGCATCCAACAGAAATTCCACGCTGCAAATCACCCCCCAATCAGCTGGACTAGTAGAATGTTACAATGGCACGTTAAAGCTAAAATTGGCCAAAATTCAAGCGAGCTCTGGTCTTAAATGGCCTGATGCTCTGCCTTTGGCACTCCTATCAACCAGAATGTCTGTGCACTCGCGAGTGGGACTTAGTCCCTATGAGATTGTGTTCGGCCGTCCGGCCAACATAAGGGGAGTGCCAAGGCCGAAAAAATTCAGTGAGATCGAACACCCTGTACTGCTTGACTATTTGTACGAATTGACGGCTAAATTGCGTGTTTTACACCAACAGGTTCACGATACTCTGCCTCAGGTCTCTGAAGCTCCAGGAAATCCGATTACTCCTGGATCCTGGGTTTTGATGAAGAATTTCCAGCGGACAAAGAATGATCAGCCCCGCTGGACAGGCCCCTACTTAGTCCTGCTATCAACAAGATCAGCTGTTCGAGTGGAGGGGAAGAAAAACTGGATCCACGGCGTACATTGCAAGAGGGTGCCTTTGCCTCTACCGTACGACCGGTGGGTCCAGGAGGGTGTTGCTGACTCTGAGACTGAGACTGTGCCTCGATTTCTGCGTTGAAAGGAACGGTTTCTGAAGAAGAAAGTGACAATCTTTTGCAAGAAGCTGTGCCACCATCAAATCGATTGGACACTACAGAGCCTGAACTCCTGTTTAAAGGCCAGACAGTATCTGGGAAGCAACGCTATAATTTGAGGCCGAGAACTATGGACAAATACATTTTCCTTTTCTTTACTAAAATTTTTGAAAGTGCAGCTCTCTCATCTGAGAAACTTTTTTATTTTTGTTTTTCGAACCACCATCCGGGTTCAGCTGTAGGGTCGCGGTTGCCCAAAGTCTTTGGGGTGCAGCTGAAGACGTTAGGTCGACAATTCTGGTTGGTCTAAGGGAGTTGCCCTGGACTGACAGAAGCATTCCTTAGCATAGAACACCTTACCATCGCGAGCAGCATTTTAGAGAGGATGGAGTTTTTCGAGATGGAGAGACCTGCCAAACAAATGAACTTTAAGACTACAATTTGCAGAATGATGACCAAGAAACGTTTTTTGATATTGTGTGTTTTCATGTTGTTCAGTGTAATGATGTTTTTCATAGGATATGTTTTATTCTCTTTTCAAGTGACATTTACACCCACTTCATCGCCCATACCTCCTCCTAATACTATTTTCTCACATTCTTTTCAACCTCTTCCTGAACATGAATCCTCTAGGAGATTAGAGTTTATTAATAACTCCTTCGTTCAGCTTTTGCACCAACACCAACTAGTAATGAACACTACTAACTGTTGGGTGTGTGGTCTTATGCCTCACACAACGGATAAAGGTATCCCTTATCTGGTCCTGCCTTTCAGCCACAATGGTTCTGTGTGGGCATACAGAACAATGTTCATCTACGCACATGAGACCTACCCCCTACGTTCTGTGGAAGATAATCCTAAGAATAGTGCTCTAGTTAAGGGTATAGTAGATATGGTTAAGGAAGATATCTCCTATGAGACTATCCCGAGAGATGAGACACTAGTATATATAGGATGGAACGTGACCGGATATGGAGTTACTCTGAGTGAAAAACAGCAAGCTAAGAGATCTTCCCCGATTTGGATAGTACCCCATCAGGGTCACTTATGTCTGCAAGGTATTGGCAAGAATCCCAGAGCTCAGTTAGGGAAGAGTATCTGCACTGAGACATATGTCTTTGCGTCTCAGACTTCCCCTCCGTTCTTAGCAGCTAAGGGTACCTATTTCATCTGCCATGATAGAGCCTATACATGGTTGCCCCATGACTTTTCGGGCACATGCTTTGTTTCGTTCCTGTTGCCTCCCACCTACACAGCGGCGGCAGATTACCATAAGACAAGGATAGTTAGAGGTGTCTTCAGTGAAGAGGACACTGCAGAACAAGAATTTGGAGACTTCGTGAGGGGTTTTCTGCCGTCCTGGGGACCCATGGTTAACAGCAGGAACATAAGGCAATTGACAAGAGTGGTTGAATCCACCGTGGTTGAAACTGTCGGTGCCCTTAGTAACTTGACTGCTGAGCTCCAGCCGGATCGTCTTATGACCCTTCAGAACAGGGTCGCATTAGACGTCATACTTGCAGACCGAGGTGGGGTATGTAGAGTGATCCAATCGAGTTGCTGTGTTTTCATTCCAGATAATGCTCCAACAGTGTACCAGGCCATCTCCAAACTGCATAAGATTTCCGAATCTATTCATGTAGACAAAGGGGATTGGTCGTTAATGGGATGGTTCTGGGAACTGGTATCCGGCTGGGGATGGAAAATTCTGATGGTCACTGGGATGATCTTAGCCATTCTTTTCCTGTTCTGTCTGTGTGTACAGTGTGCTCCTGCACTATGTGGCCTCTGTGCTACATCATGTGTAAGGAAACCTTTATCGAGGGACGAGCTAAGTAATAGGATGATGCTACAGCAACATCTCAATGACTTTATGAATATAGACCTGGACTCAGATTAGCATGAGTATAGGTTATTGCCTATGTAAGGGCAAAAGGAGGGTCTGTGGTACTGAAAATTTTGAACCTATGTTATAAACATCGTTATATTATGACGATTTTGATATCAGCAGACCGAAAATGGCCAGTATACTATGTACAAGCATTTTTGTCATATTCGAGTGACGATTTCACCCTGAAATCAGTGTGAAATCGTAATTTTCGCCCTGAAACCCTTGGGTTCCATTTTGTGTAAGGCAGCCATTTTGTGAGTTGCCCTCACATAGGCCAATGATTAAGGCCAAACATGATTCTGAAGGACACGTACACCTTTGCTGACTTCTCTGCGACCTGGGCAAGCTGACTCCACTGCCCAAGGCAGAACCTGTTTGGGCAGTTCCTCTCCCAGTGGCCGGTCGAGATAGCATCAAGGCACAACATGCCATGAACCTTTCATCGCACACAAACCTTTCCTAATCTTACACACACACCTGCCTCTGTTTCTTTCTTTATGACTTGCTTTACGAGGAGGAGGTGCCCGTTTTTATTAGGGGTCCGTCGATATCTGATGAAAATACTGGGCCTTGCCGGGTAATTGATTGTGGGCTGAACAAACTGAAATGTGGGATTGTCATCATGACTCTGCTTTTTCTTTGTAGTGAAAATATGTGAATGGTCAACTGTAAAAATAGGAATGTTTGCCTGAAGCATAATATTTTGTATAAAAAGAGAAGGCTGGTTTTGTAAGATTGAGCAGTCTCCTGAGAATATACACCGTGTTGTACTTCTAGGATACCTGTTACTTGGTTGCAGCCAATAAACTCGATCTTTGACTTCACCTAGAAGACTCTGTGTTTCTGTAGTCTGAAACAGGAAGGACCCGAAGTCATAGGGTGTTCTCCCTGGCACCGCTGGGTTACCGGTTCAGTACCGGTTCTGAAAAACCCAGTACTTCAAAAGGGATCATTGGTTGATCCAGGAAAACACAGATACACGCGTGTGATGTACAAATCTGGTAAGCAGACAACTTGCACATTGAATGGATGTTCTTTCGATTGCGGTAGACTTGGTCTCTGGCAGGTGGTGGCACCAAGGCAATATTTGTGCCTACAATTGTTCTAACCACATGTGGTAGGTTGCCCAAAGCATAAAAATACCCCTTCACATTGGCAAAATCCTTGTGTCATGGAAACTGGACTCAGCTGTTGATGTGTCTCATCATTGAAGAAATAACGTCTAGTAGCACACCACTGAAAGTTGATTGTGACATTGGAACTGGGATGATCCTGTGGCCACAAAATGAAGTACTGCCATGATTTTGACTATTGGTGTTTGTGATTTGGGAGTCCTATTGTGACCCAAAAGATCTGGCTCCAGCTGATGACATAAATGAACACTGATTTGCCTATCTAATCAGAATGTTTTGATAATATTTCATTCTTCCATGGTGGCAAGGTGTGAAAATGGTCTAAACACTTGATGCTGTCATTTCCTCACTCTCCCTAGGTTCAGATGTCTGCATTTAAAATAAGAATGTTGTGAATGTTTGCTAACATATTTATAAATTAAAAGACACATTTCCTCTAGTTTTCAATACATATACTTTGTGTTGCATAATTATACAGAACATTAATATGTTTGGTTTAAATATTTCTTAAGAATGACATTTTTTACATGTGTAAATATGTTATGCTTTAAATGTGGAAATAATGCATGATGAATGTATTATTTACACAATCTTTTTTTTTTATTTGGTCATCGAAAATTCCGTCACCGGCGGTATGAACAACACCTCGCAAATATTCCATATGACCACTTTAATGCACTACATTACACTTTTTTGGAAATCAAATGAACAGCATTAGCATTTTGTTAATGTAAACAAAGTAGCCACCACGTAGAGTGGTGGTGACACACTACATTCACAAACACACTGTTTTACAATCTAAATTGGGTGTCCTTGACCTCACCGTGAGGACATTTGCTATCAGACGGCCACAGCAGAATTTAAGCAAGTAGTGGGTGTAGTAATACACAAAGGATACAGCCATATGCTAACGTATGTGATTGCAATGTACCATAGCCAATGGGTGTGCTGTTCATCTCTGTTGACGATTGCATATGTTGTATACATGAACGTGTTGCTTAAAAAAAGCTCACTTGCCTCTTAACACTCCACCAACAACACCAACTCCACTTTTGCTGCTGTTTCTGACATCTGGGAGCCATGATGCCCGGAAAAGCAGGTGATGGGTACCCAACCTTCTTGCCAGAGGAGCTGGACTTGCAGCATTAAGGAGGTCCTGTCCCTGTACAGCCAGCTGCATGGCTCATCAGAGAAACAGGTGCGTGTTGAAAATGAATATGTTCTTCTGACTGTTATTTTTCTTTAAAACACAGGCTAGAATGTCCCTTTTAGTTCCTGAGTGAAGTGTAGTGATTGAAGTGAAGTTTCAGTTAATTTGAAATTACCTATAACTATGATGGTGTGCATTTTGAAAAACATTATTATTACAGAACACCACAACATTAGTATGTGTTGTGTGGTTGACATCCTTTATTTGATTATGTCTGTATTGCCATGTATATATACATATAGATGTAGAATTGATAATTTCATGGGAATTCTACAAAATTAACATCATTTTAATTTAGAAAACACATATTGTCATTTTAAATTCACATACGTATATTGTATTATCAAATAATGTTTCTATTTGTATTATCCAACAAATCACTCAGCCTAGATCAGGTGTCTCCAATCAGTTGATTGTGAGCTCCCAGTGGCTTCCAGACACCTTCAATGTAGCTCACAGCCTTGAGTACATTTTGAAAATAGCACAAGGTCATATTTAGCTTTAAAGGTTAAGGGAAGGCTATGTTCATTTTACATTATTGCCATCACACTGCAGATAGGAGGGCCTGATAATGAGCAGTGCACAGTCAGATTTATGCCCTAGCATGGGGCTGGGTCAATAATGTGACCAACTGAAGTACTGAGGTATGTAATGCTGAAATTAAAACTACTCAATATTGCATCTACGAAAAAAAAGATATTTCTGAATGCTTTTAAACAGCCGTGGTCGGTAGGGGAGTAACTGCCGGGGCGGTGATGTGGGGAGGGGGAGGGGCAGGGTGGGAGTTAGTAATGTATGGATAATGGAGGTTTGCAGGTAAGTAAACATTTAAATAAATCAAATGAATTTTGTTGCGTGCACTGCATCCCAAAATGCAATGCAGTGCGCGCAACGAAATTCGTTTGATTTATTTAAATGTTTACTTACCTGCAAACCTCCATTATCCATACATTACTAGCCCCCATCCTGACCCTCCCCCTCCCCACGTCACCGCCACAGCAGGTACTCCCCTACCGACCGCGGCTGCTTTTAAATGGGAGAGATTGGACATGGAAAGTTACATTAATAAGTAATTTAACTCTTCAATTAAATTTTCTCCCATTTCAAAGTGTCTCATTAACAAAAAGCAGGCCCATTACTCTCAGTAAACACTGTGCCTCAAGTATAACAGAAAAAAAGCAACCATTTTGTAAACAAATGATACATTTAAGTGCAGAGAAATGTTCTGCCATTAAATTGTATGTTAGTGTTATTCATTTAATGATGCCACATATGGTAAAAGGTACGTCCCTTGCTGCAAGTGGATATGACACAGACTTTCAGTCACCCGTACAAATATGTCCCATTCGTACGCACATATGTTCATACATCCCCAAAGACCACGCTCTCAAAGACACACTTGGCAGCCTTTTCATAGTGCCCTTACTTATAACTTGTTGTTCAAAACATAGTATTTGGCTCTATGGACTTTAGTCTTAAAGTAAATAAAGCTTTCAATAGTTCACAATGATTTTCACTGATCAGTTGTAGCTCTTACTACAGAAAATGTTGTCGACCTCTAACCTAAATGATGTCAGTGGCCTAGATTAGTAAGACAAGGACATGACAATGGATAAGGGCACTCAACAGGTTACTAAAATTTGGTTTAGTTGTATTAACCTTTTTACCTAAAAATGCAGTTGGAACGTTACTACTGCTCGTGATTGATTTTGGAAAATTGTGTTACATCAATACAAACAAACAAAAGGTCACAAAAAATGTTTTCAGTTTTTTCTTTATCCATATAGGCCAACAACCATCAAAAGAAATTCTTCTGGAAGGCCATAGCAAAGAAGGTGCGGACCCTGGGGGACTACCAGCATCGCAGTATCCATTGCTGGAAGAGGTGGTAGAAAGTACAATGCTGGACCAAAAAGTCAGCAAAGTCCAGTCCTCTCAACAAGGGAAGCATGTGTGCCACAACCTGACCCCCCTCACATCCCACATACTTGCTGTGACCTACCCCAGCTTGATCGGCAGCTGAAAAACCAACAGCAGCATCAAGGGGATAAGTAATTTTTTATAGTTTTTCTTGTTACATATATATTCTTTTAAAGCAACAAATTATGGCATTAACATAAAGGTTGACACGTGTCCAACAGACAAGAAAAGTTCTTGGAGGTGTACGTTTTGCACAAGGTGAATTATGAGGCATGTTTTGTATTGGAATTTGTGTAAAATTATCTATATTTCTGTTTACTACCAACAGAATGTTTTGAGCACACACATTCCTGCCTAAACAACAAATATACATGAGATTGTTCGGTGTTACAAGGGATTGTTGTAACAAACAGGCCACAAGTTATCATTGTGTCAGGTGTGATGCTCCATTCACAATTATGAAGCATTTTACGGTAGCCCTATTACAGATGACATCACATTAAATGGAATTATGATACAGTGGATTTTCCAAGTGTCACATTGATGAGTTGATCTTATAAAGAAACAGTGAGCATTTGAGCCAACATGACTAGAAACATTACATTAAATGTCTACATTTTTGATTAAAAACACTATTTAATTTATGTTAAAAGTGGCAGATTTGCATGGTGCCTTACTCCTTCACAAATGTGCAGGTAAACCTATCTGTTTTAAAAAAGAAGATTTTGTTAAACATACAAGTTTAGGAAACCAGACAGAAACATGTACACTTTGGTGACAAAGTAACACATATTCGAAAATATATTTTCATTATCCTTTCTTATGTCTAGATGCTTTATCTGTGATGAAAAATGGTATACTTAAGGGACTTTGGCAGTTGAAATGTTCCGTTACAGATATTGTAGTGTATTTCATCTTGAAAAACTCAAAATCAGGTACCACTCATGAGTCGTTATGAAATTGTTGGAATGCATCAAGGTTTCATCTATTGCAAATTGTGATTTACATTTACATTTTTTAATCAAAACCTTGTGTATGAAACAGTGTCTGAAATACTTACTGTGATAGTGTACCAATTTTTGCCTAAAGTGAAAGCCAGTATATTTAAAAAAATATTTTCACGATGGGAAAACAAACTGAAAATGACGTAAGATCTTTTGGAGTCAAATATAAAAATGTTTTTTGCTCTGTACTAAAGTGGATTATACATGTATTAAGCCTTAGGTATTTAATCATGCTGTAGAAGTCATTTGGAATCCTGCTAAAATGTATTCTTAATTTCTTTTACAGCATACGTAAATACATGGGGCATGATATGTTAATAAGCAATTTCAGTATTGAATTCATTCAATATTTTAAACATTTGAAAAATACCTAAATGACTTAAAGTGTTACTATAGTGAAATGCCCAAACAAAGGTAACAGGCTTTCAGATTCTACAAATATTGGTACAACATTGCAGTAATTGTTAACACACATTAATTCAAATTAGATTTTTTTTTTAAATACTTATATTTCAACTTTTTTGTATGTTGCAGACATTGTACAAAGGTCTTTTTTCTTTATCTCATTTTATGTGATATAAGTTCACTTTTCAAAAGAACAAATAAGAACCATTCAAGGTATTGGATAGTTTCTGGGTGCGAATTTACAATAGTTAAGAGAGAAGATCATAAATAATAAAGTGGCAATCGAGACAATTTACAAAAATGTTCCCTACGTGCATGAGATAATGATAAACATGAACCAAAGTTCAAAAGCTTTGAAGCAGGTGAAATCTGAATATTTGGAAAATGTTTTGAGAAAAACAGTTCATGATCAGTTCTATTTACACAGATACAATCAAACTATTGTATTTGTCTTTTCAGCATCTTCAGGAGCAGGCGAAGGGACATTGACCACGAAAACGGGGAAGCAGCTGGCCACTGTGTTTTGTGTGGTGAAACCACAGACACCGATCGACACAGTGGCATGGTGGAAGAGGGGACTGAAACGGAGGCCACAAGCTATTCAACATCGTTGGAGGTCTCCACAAGTGACTAGTCCCTTGTGGTGGTGGACCCGACAGGAACTGTACCACCTGCATCCTTGGGATGTACGTCGTTACAACGCATGCTTTTACAACGCATGCCTTTACGACGCAAGTTTTACAATGCAAGTCGTTACAACGACTTGCGTCGGGGGGCGCTGGATAGTGAATAGTTTAATTTACTATTCCAACTCCAGTCCCCGTGGATCGTGGTTGCGTTGTAATGGTTGCGTCGTAAAGGTACTTCGTTGTAAAAGTTGTGTTGTAAACGCTGTTCCCTGCATCCTTGTCTGCCACCCACAGACCCATCTCCAACCTCCCCCTTCCTTCCCCCAAATTGGCCAAAACCGCCCGCCCGATGAAGGGCTGGGGTCTCGTACACCTCAACCCCTGCTCCCGTCACCCCGGCTGAGCTGAGTGAGGAGACTATTGACGTCTTATGCAGCATCTCTATTGGCCAGACTGCACTCCTGATTGACATCCAGCGTAGGCCTGAGCGTAGTTCACACAGTTTCACTCCGTGAAATTCAACAGAGTAACTGAAAAACTCTGCATGATTCCGCAAATGGGTGAAGTCACAGTAGCTCAGACTCTAAAACATAGGCTCTCTCAAATACTTTAAGAAAGTGGTAATACAATTGTCTTACCAAGTTCTTTGTTAAGGAGAGTTAGACCTGATGCTTGAAAATATTAAAACCTACAGTACTGCAGCACTAACCAAGCTGCCCTTCTGAACAAACAAAGTGGCTGAAATACTGTTTGTCGCTGGTTTCTACACTTGGAAGCGATACACAAATCTGATAGTGAAGTAAGGGAGAGGAGAATAGGGGAGGCAAAACGGATAGGGTAAAGAACAATGGGGTCTGTAAAAGAGAAGGGTTGATCAGTAATGAAGGACAGGAGCTTGAGGACTCAGAGGAATGGGAAAGTGTAGCGGAAGGAAGGACGTGTGAGAAGAAGCAGGCACCGGCGTGCCAATTTGCCACGGAGAGGGATTTCACCAGAAGTGAAATTGAAAGAGTTCAAAATGGCCCATTTACAAAGCATTGTTAGTGAAGGAGTTTAAATGTAATTTGCAAATAGACTACAGAGCTCTTCCCACACACGTCCCCCCATCAATATTTCCTGCAATCAGTTGTAAAGTAAATCAGTAGAGGCACCCTCATCTACAGGCCCCCAGGAACCCGCACTCAATTCAGCGATGACATCACTGACTTCGTTAGCCCACATGCCCTCGCCTCCGAGAACTACATCCTTTTAGGAGACCTCAACTACCACCTTGAAAACAAACACGACAGCAACACCTCCACCCTTCTGGACAACCTGGCCAATCTCGGACTCAAACAACTTGTTGACACCCCCACCCATGTAGCCGGACACACGCTTGACCCTATCTTCACCTCCAGCAAGCACATTTCCTTCGATCGCACCACAGCTCTCCATTGGACGGACCACAGCTGTGTTCACTTCATCTACAAAACCACCCTGACCCACAACCGCCCACAACCTATTCCTCTGAGAAACTGGAACAAAATCACCTCCGACCAACTCCTCACATCACTCAACCAAAACCCTCCCACCCTCTCATTGGACCCAAACCAAGCGGCCACCAATCTTAAGCAATGGATCACCCACAGCGCTGACGAATTAGCACCCCTGAAAAAGCACCACATCAAATCAGCCAGCAAAAAGGCTCCCTGGTTCAATGATGACCTTAAAAAATCCAAGAAGCTATGCCGCTCCCTGGAGAAAACATGGAGAAATAACCCAACCACCAACAGTATGGCCACCCTCAAGGCAGCCACCCGCAAACACCACCAACTGATTCGATCCGCCAAGAAATCAGCATTCAAGGATCGTCTCGACAACAACACCCACAACAGCAAGGAACTTTTCAACATCGTCAAAGAATTCACCAACCCCACTGCAGCATCTAACGGCATCACTCCCTCCCAAGACCTCTGCGATGCGTTATCCTCCTTCTTCTACAACAAAATTGCCGACATCCACAACAGCTTCGAGAACACTCCCAGCGATCAACCCTCCCCACCCCCCTCAGATCCTACCCCGCCAACTAACAACCTTAGCGCCTGGAACCCAATCACCACTGAAGACACCATCCGCCTAATGAACTCAATCCACTCTGGCTCGCCAACCGACCCCTGCCCCCACTACATCTTCAACAAAGCTGACTCCATCATCGCACCCCATCTCCGTGATGTCATCAACTGCTCGTTCAACTCTGCCACCTTCCCAGAAAGCTGGAAACACGCCGAGCTCAGCGCCCTCCTGAAAAAACCCACAGCAGACCCCTCTGAACTTAAAAACTACCGACCCATATCCCTCCTCCCTTTCCCCGCCAAAGTCACTGAGAAAGCCGTCAACAGCCAGCTCGCCGCCTTCCTTGAATCCAACAACTCCCTCGATCCATCTCAATCCGAATTTCGAGCCAAACACAGCACCGAAACCGCCCTCATTGCAGCGACAGACGACATCCGAACACTACTGGATAACGGAGAAACAGTGGCCCTCATTCTACTCGACCTCTCCGCCGCTTTCGACACAGTCTTCCACAGCACCCTTATACAACGCCTCAACAACATCGGCATACAGGGAAAAGCCCTGAGCTGGATCACCTCGTTCCTCGCCGGGAGAACTCAAAGAGTCCGACTTCCCCCATTCAACTCAGAGGCCACTAAAATCATCTGTGGAGTCCCACAAGGATCTTCACTCAGTCCCACCCTCTTCAACGTTTACATGAGCCCACTCGCATCCATCGCGCGCCAACACAACCTCAACATCATCTCCTACGCCGACGACACCCAATTAATCCTTTCCCTCACCAAAGACCCTAACACCGCCAAAACCAACCTTCACGAAGGCATGAAAGAAGTAGCCGAATGGATGAAACATAGCCACCTAAAACTCAACTCAGACAAAACGGAGGTGCTCATCCTAGGATCTTCCCCCTCTGCCTGGGACGACTCTTGGTGGCCTTCCGCTCTGGGCACAGCACCCACACCCACAGATCACGCACGTAACCTTGGCTTCATCCTAGACTCCTCTCTCTCGATGTCCAGACAAGTCAACGCAGTCTCATCCTCCTGCTTCAACGTACTTCGCATTCTCAAACAGATCTTCCGCTGGATCCCCCTCGAGACAAAAAAGACTGTCACCCACGCACTGGTCACGAGTCGACTGGATTATGGTAACACACTATACGCCGGAATCACAGCAAAATTACAGAAAAAACTCCAACGCATCCAAACCGCATCAGCGAGACTCATATTGGACATCCCTCGCCAAGATCACATCACCGGACACCTAAAAGACCTCCACTGGCTTCCCGTCAACAAAAGAATTACGTTCCGTCTTCTCACCCACGCACACAAGGCCCTCTACAATCTAGGACCCGAATGCCTCAACACCCGACTGTCCTTCTACAAACCCACCCGCCAACTAAGATCGTCCAATCAAGCCCTCGCCGCAGTCCCACGCATCCGAAAATCCACCATGTGTGGCAGATCCTTCTCCTTCCTGGCTGCCAAGACCTGGAACTCACTCCCCACTCACCTCCGCCTTACTCAAAACCACATCTCCTTCAGAAAAGAACTTAAAACCTGGCTATTCGACAAATAATGAGCCCCTCCCCCAAGCGCCTTGAGACCCTCTGGGTGAGTAGTGCGCTATATAAATGCTTGAACTTGAACTTAAACTTAGTATTATTATTTGCCTGGAAGAACTGCTTCTTCCCTTCATGGATGACCCTGAGTTCACACAAGTTCAAAGCGATGACATTGAGCATTAATCCCTGCGATATTCCCATCCAACAGGAGGTCCTTGCTATAGTTTCTCCGAAATTGAGAACTGGGTCAGCCCTGGGACCAGAGTCTAAAGTGCAACAAAGAAGAGAAGGCGCTGAAGCTGTCATGTTGATTGATTTATTTCCCTTGCCTTTTCCCCGACGACCACACAACACGCCCAGTGGTTCAAATCTTCAACAATGGACTTTGCGTGCAAAATACGTACACAATAAAGGCAGTAAAGTCAGTAAACAGCGCTGTTTTACAGCAGCTTCCCTCTCCAATTTCTCCTGCCACACCTACCACTAGGAGCACCCCGGCCCCTTACCAGTTATGGGAGCACTTCCTGCTCAGGATGTCCTCCTTGGACATTAGTAGGGACAGGCTCTAGGTGTCCAGGTTCACAGGGTTCATGGTCATGTTCAGAGAGGCTGCTCTCTGCGCCCCTCACTCCAGTCCTCTGACTGCCTTCTTCTCGGTCCCCTTATCTGCTCTCTTTCCCCTTGTCCAGTCCTTCTCAACTCCCCTGCTCCCCTTCTCTCATCTCTCTGACCCCTTATGATCTCAATCCTGCCCCTTCTAAACCCTATTGGCACACACAAGCTGAAACTGAAACTTAAGCAGTCTCAGCCTTGGCTCCTCCCCTGCCCTCCGCACCCTCCCCTGAAGCCTTAAACAAACAGTCTAAGGCTTGGAGCGGAGAGGCAGAGTGAAGGAGGGAGCTACACGAGTGGATGGGACCACGGTTATGTCATGAGAGGAAGAAGGGAGCTGGAGTAGGCATGGATAAATTCAACCGAGCGGCACAGCAGAGTATTTGCTGAACTCTGCACTCCAAGCAGAGAGCAAAGTGGCAAAACTCAGTGAATTCCACCGGCGGAGCGGAGTTTACTGCCCACGCCTAATCTAGGCCTTAAGTTGCCAAATGCAACAGATCTTGGCATACCTGTAAGCCATTCATAGTTCCATGTCTGGGGTGCAGAGATCATTTACAGTACTAGCCTTCTCACTGACCCAATTTGAAAATCCCACCCCTATCCAACCACACTCACTTTGTTGCAGGCACCCACACCAACACACAGAAGCAGCACACTCACACACACTCACATAAACACAAAAATGCTAAGATACGCCAGTAAACATCCAAACAGCATACAGACACAATTGACATTACACCCACAGGCACTACAACCACCACCACACCCACAAGCACCACAACAACCACCACACTCACAAGCACCACCACACCCTCAAACACCACAACCACTTGCACATCCACAACCCCCAGCATACCCACAAGTACCACAACCACACCAACCACCTCAACAGCTGGCTCATCTAAAACAACACGCAATACAACAGCAACCAAACAGAAAGGCACACACCCAAAGACAAAACATCTACAAAACCACACACATCTAAACATACACCAGACCCACATGCAGTGGCTGCTCCTCCATTAGGATGGAGGATTGTCCCCCTGCCTGCTGCGCAGCAAGTAAACACAGAGTAATAAAATGCTCATTACCATTTTGTTATTCTGTGTGCTGCCAGCCATGCTAGTGCAAGTGTGAGGGTGGGCAGGGCAGAGTCCCTTGGCTTGCAGGATGACATCTGCAATTCTCAGTGTGCATGTCAGATTGGCCAGCTGTCTAGAGCCTAAACGACATGTGCACTTCAGAGCCAGCACTCCCAGCACTATGAAATTGCCAGAGGATTGCAGGCACAGGCCCCCAGTCTCAAAATGAGCACTAGATTAGCCAGCTCCAACCTATCCTGGTGTAGCTCTCATGCTGAAACCATGGTTAGATTGGCATGCAGGACGTTAACCACCTTCCTTCCCTTTCCTGCTTGTCGTCTAGGAGAGGAAAGATGCCATCCAGCAGCATCTCGGTGAGTTATTTGGCGCTGTTTCGCACACATTTTTCAAGTTACTAGCCACCCCTATCCACATGCAACTGCAAAGCATACACGCACCAAACAGAAATGCACACACTCACCTGAATACAAAACATCTGAGAAATCACACACATCCAAACATACACCAGACCCACAAGTAACTGCAAAACATTCACCCACCAAACACATGCACCCACTCATCCGAACAACATACACCTGCAAGGAAACATATATCCAAAGATACATAACATACACCAAACCTGCATGCAACTGCAGTCGAAAACCAACCATGGCAGTACGAACGCAGCCATTAACATTGCGGCAGTTGCTGCTGCCAGCAGCACCATCGCGATGTCAAAAGGAGCATGTCCTGCATTTTCCTGCACTGCGGGGGAGGCACTGCACAGTGTCTGCCACCTGGTACAGGGACGTGTAGGGAGTACCATGGGTACACCCCAGTACACCCACAGCCCCCAACACATTGGGGGCCCACAATGGGTCCCCGGAACCTGTCTCCGCCAGCCTTTCAATGGCGGTTCCAAAGTAGCGGAAAGGCTGGCTTCCGCCAGCATCATAATTGTGCCGGCGGAGCCTGGCCCATCACTGGCCCCATTTTAGCGGTCCAGCCCCGTCCGCCAGGCAAGCGTGATCACTGCTACCAGCGGGAACGTGGAGGACAGAATTTCTCACCGCCGTGGTCATCACCGCCATGTTAATGTGACCGGCGGTTTTCCGGGATTTGATCCCTTAGTCCTCTCCCATGTCTCTTACCCATAATCCTCCTCTTGATTTTCTGTTTTACCTGGCCATAACCCCTGTCAATCCCAAACCCACCATTCCCAAGCAAGATCCTTGAGGTGCCCACTAGATTCCCCTTCATGAGGAGGTTCCCCTCTGGCAGTCTGTTTAGGAGGCTAGTTCGGGGCAACACCCCAATAGCATGTGATGTCTTTGTTGAAATCTGTTTTTTTCTGTTTTCTGTTTGAAGTTAAAATATATTGATTTGAGAGAAGTATCTAATTTCTTGCTAAATTATAATTAATTTGACCAAGTTTGTCCTGACATTAGTTTCTCATTTACAATTCTTTGACT